>NC_087502.1:4122488-4722488 GCF_036417665.1 Passer domesticus | reverse complement strand
ATGGATTCTGCCCCCGGGATGGGGCAATCCAGGATGTACGGTGTCATGGTTTGACCCTGGCACAATGCCAGTGCCCCCATGAAAGGTGTGTTTCCAAAATGATTACTGTGAGATGTGACCAGGAAACAGAACAAACCAGACTCCAACTTGGGAATGGAGGGAAAAGACAACACTTTATTCATCTATAACATAGAAACAAAAGGGAAAAAAAACCAAAACACACACAATCCACAATGGAACCCCTCCAAAACACACCTCCTCCCCCCACCCCTCTAACACTCAATCCCCTCTAACACTCAATTCTCAGTCCAATACTATCCTTCACACAACCTCCCCCCAGTTCATCAGGAGAGAGGAGTCTCCCTCTTGCACCATGGGCCTCCCCAGGAAACACAGTTGGAACCTCCTGTGCTTCCATGTCACACGTGGCAGCCGCCCAAAGAGAATCTGCCGTGGTGACCATCTTCCTTCCATGTCCAGTGCTCTCAGTACTGGCCATGGATCCAAACTGCTTCTTAGGTCCTTTTAAGAATGCCTTGCCCAGTTCCAAGAAGTGGCTGCCTGTCACAATTTGGGACACCTGTCCCCCCCATATTCACTCTCCTGGGGCCTGGGGGTCTCAGGAACAGAGATCCTTCTCCGCTGAAGGCAGAGGGCTCCACCACATGCTCCCCATCAGTCTCTGTTCCCTCTACTTCTTATAACAGCTTTGTCACTTCTGGCTTCTGGCCAACCACCTCTCCCAAAGTGCAGTGTCTACATTACAGGAAGAAATTGGTTCCGTCCTGTGGCCATGTAAGAGGGAAGTCCAGCCAAAAGACCACTGCAATCATCTCCTCCATCTAGGGTGCTTTTCATCTGCTGACATTTCTTCACTCACTCAAACCTTCTTTTCACCTGCACATCCTCCGTCCCCTCTCAATTCTCAGCTGGGGAGGATCAATGTCTTTTACAGCTTCCATTGTCACAGCACCAAAGAGGTTAAAACCTCTACCACAGTCTGCTGGGGGCACCTTGCCCCCCCTTCTTCTCCTGGCCATGGTGCCAGGCACAAGATATCAAATTTCAAGCCAGCACAGTCTCTATCACTCTCTCCCAGAGTGGGGGCTGCCCAAACATCCCAGGTCTCCTCCACCCCTGCACCTTGCAGGGCTCTGGCCTCCCTTCCCACAAGCCGCATGGCCTCCCCTGCCCCACCCAGACACAGCTGGGCAGGGGAGAGGTCAGATCCACTCACCAACTGGACTCAAAAGAGAAAGCCCCTCTGGGAATCTTCTGCTTTTAACCCCTGTGTGTTCTCAGAGGCGCATCCAGATCCCCAGTGGCCACAACAGGAGCCAGTTTCAAATCTGGCCACTGATTGGTTTGACCACAACTTTTTCAGAAACTCACTTCCTAGTCAAACTACGACAGTGCTACCTCTAACTCTTCATCTTGGTCTCGTGGAGGGAGTGACAACGGGCTTTCTACCTCTCTGTCCCTCTCTCCCGCCGCTTCTTCTTGCACCCACTCCTCCAGGAGCTCGTTCAGCAGAGTTTCCAGGGATGGTGAGTCCTCAGAGTCAGAGCCCAAGTCTGCCAGTAGCTCAGGAGACAACAGCTCTGAGTAGTTGTGTGCCTCTCCTGTGGTGTCTTTGGTCAAACTGCAACCGCTGTGTGACACCAAGGGGTCTGCAGGTGGTTCCACGGTGGCACTTGATGGATCCCTGAGGACGCAGCTGGACGTCATGGGGCTTTCTTCATTGCTTATGGAGGAGGAGATGTCTCCAAAGAGCTCTGCATACATTTTCTCTTCCTCCAGCTTCTCCAGCTCCTCTCTCTTTTTATGCGTAATTTGCAGCAAATCATCAGGCCCCATGCACAGCTGCTTGTGAAGTGCAGTGTGCTTGGCTGGCTGACAAGTTGCCCTTTCCTCACAGGAGCCTCCAGAGAAAGGAGAAGCTGAGAAGCCTGAGCTTTCCCTAGGCTCTCATGTGGGGCAGAGCTTGCCAGGGCCCTCATCCCAGAGGTCTCCAGCCAGGGCAGTAGCTTCTGCCTCTACCTCGTTCTCTTTCAAGAACAGGGCAAGCCACAGACTCTGCAGGTCTCGGTCCCACTCTCCTGCAGCCTGTGCTTCTGGGAGCTCTTCTTCCTCCAGCTCCTTTACAGGAATGTCCCAGAGTTGTGAGTTTCCAGAGACAGAGTTCTGCTCTGCCAGCTGGGCATGGGACGGGAGCTCAGAGCACTTTGCTGCCTTTTCTGTGGAGCCCTTGGTTGAGCTGGAAGCACTGGGCAGCTCCTGGGGCTCTGCATCCATATCTTGGTGGGCACCTGACTGTTTGTGAGTGCAGGTGGACATGATGGACTTGTTTGCTGACAGGTGTGGCCTGAGGCCTCCAAAAAGCTCTTTGTAGATGTTGCTACCATGCCCCTCCTGCACCTCAATGATCCCCTCTTTCACAGAGCGCCCCAGGTGCTTCCAAGCCGGCTGGGCCCCAGTGTGGAGCAGCACACCACGTGCAGGTGTCACGGGTGGCAGGCAATGGCCCTGCCTTGCTGCCGACCCCTGCCAGAGCCCTTCTGTTGTCCTCTCCAAGGAGGGTGTTCCCTGGGCTCTGCCCACAGCCAGAGTGCTCCATGGAGAAGGTGGCACACGCTCTGGCTGCCCCTGGCCATGGGGCCCACAGCACATGCTGTGCCTCTGGCAGAGGATCCAGAGGCTGCTGCTGCAGGTACTGCTGGCAGAGGGGGCAGCTTGACCCTGTCAGTGGATACTCTGGATATTTGAACACTGGGCTGGCCTGGAGGTGCCAGTGTCACCTGAGGGCCATGGAGAGGTGGCAAGTCCAACACGGAAAATCTCTGTGGCCCTGTGACACTGCTGCGGGGCACTGAGCGCCCGCCCTCCTGGCTGCCCCTGCGTGTGCAGGACCTGGTGGGGCTCCGTGACCACATGGGGAACAGAGTGGGCCTGTCCCCAGGGATGGGTGTGATGGTCGTCCAGGTGACCTGAGGTGCCGCCTGTGGCTGCCTGTGGGTCACCTGTGGGAAGCAGGAGGAGGCACGGGATGGAGGCGGCTGTGTGGGCACGGTGTCCCCCATGTGCTTGCAGGCCCGGCCCAGGCCCCAAGGCAGGTTCTGGCCACAGCAGCCAGGCTGGGCCGGGTTCCCAGCTGGGCTCGCTGCCTCTGGGGCATTGCTGTGCCTGGGACATCCCAGCCCTGTCCCCTCCACAGAGCATGGCCTGGTGCCAGGCCTGGCTGTCCGTGTCCCAGGGCTTCCCCCAGGTCCCACTGCAGGCTGTCCCTCCATCCCTGTCCCTCACCTGTCGCCACTGGTACAGCAGTGGCTGCGCCTCACGGGGCTGGCCGTGGGCATTTGTCTCCTGCTTCTTCAGCATTGTGGGAGCGCTCTGGTGAACACTGGCCACAATCACCCAGGGGAGCTGCTGCCTCCAGAGAAGCTGCTGCCTCCTCAGAGAGCTGCTCTCCTGGGAGTGGTCACTGCAGGGGCTGGCAGCCCCAAGGGTTTCATGACATGAACCCTCACCACAACGGCCTCTGGGCACGATGTCACTGCGGGTCACAAAGGCCTGGTGGGCACAGCTGCCTTTCTCACAGAGGCCTGGAATGATTCCCTGGACACAAAGGCCTTTTTAATGCCTTTGCCCCTCACAACTTTGCCTACTCTTGTTCCTCTCCCAGTGACCTGCAGCTCTCTCTTGTCCCACCTTTGTTCCTCCCATAAACATCTCCAAGGAAGCCATGTGACAAAGTGCCAGAGGGCTTTTCCCACCCAGCCCACCATAGGTCCCAGCCCTCAGCCCTGACCTCCTGTAGAAAAATCATCAGAGAGGGAAAAGTTTCTTTTGAACTGAATCTGGAGGCTGCTGTGAAAGTCTATAGAAAGACTGTTTTTAAAAAAAAAAAAATTAAGAACAAAGGAGGGCCAAGGAAAATGTCCATTCTTTAGTTCATAGGGGAGTGGGGGAGAATGGAAGTGTGCTGAGGAATATGCCAGGGGCATCCTGGAAGTCTCTGTCAGCAATAGTGTGGCCAGCAGGACCAAGGCTCTGACTGTCCCTCTGTGCTGGGCGCTGGTGAGGTCACACCTCATATCCTGTGCCCAGCTTTGAGTCCCTTCACCCTGTGCCTACATTTAATAAACATTACCATCTCATTGGGTGGTAATACAGTTATCTCTTGTGTCTTTGTGATAAATATGTGCCATATTGCAGATTAGAGGTAAGGGGATAATAAATTGATATGTTTTAAGTAACTTAGGAATAAAAAAGAGAATGTATTATCTTTGGAAGGAAGGTCAGGTCTCTCAGGAGGTATTTAAGGGGAATGCTAGAGCATATAGAAAAAAAATCTGGGAGGCCAAAGATCAGTTTGAACTTAAAATGGTGACTTCAGTAAAGGATAATAAAAAATGTTTTTACAAATATATTAATGGTAAAAGGAAGGGTAAGACCAATCCTTGTTCTTTACCGGATGAGGGAGAGAACTTAGTAACTGCAGATGAGGAGAAGGCAGAAGTGCTTAATACCTTCTTTGCCTCAGTCTTTAGTGGGAAGATGACTTGCCTTTAGGAAAACTGCCCTCTTGGGTTGGTCGATGGTATCAGGGAGCAGAAGGGGTCCCCTGTGATCCAGGAGGAGGCAGTCAGAGAATTTCTGAGCTAGCTGGATATTCATAAATCCATGGGACCAGATGGGATCCACCCCAGAGTGATGAGGGAGCAGGCAGATGAGCTTGCCAAGCTGCTCTCCATCATTTACCAGCAGTCCTGGCTCACTGGGGAGGTTCCAGATGACTGGAAGCTGCCCAATGTGACGCCCATTCACAACAAGGGTGGGAAGGAGGATCCTGGTAATTACAGGCCAGTCAGTCTGACCTCAGTACCCAGGAAGAAAATGGAACAGTTTATACTGAGTGTCATCACCCAGCACTTACAGGATGGCCAGGGCATCAGACCCAGCCAGCAGGGGTTTAGGAGGGGTAGGTCGTGTTTGACCCACCTGGTCTCCTTTTATGACCAGGTGACCCTCCTGGTGGATGCAGGACAGGCTGTGGGTGTGTCTATTTGGACTCCAGCAAGGCCTTTGGCACTGTCTCCCCCAGCACATTCCTGGAAAAGCTGCAGCCCAGGGCTGGGACAGGAGCACTCTGTGCTGGGTTCAGAACTGGCTGCATGGCCGGCCCAGAGAGTGCTGGAGAGCGCTGCTGCATCCAGCTGGCAGCCAGGCACCAGTGCTGTCCCTCAGGGCTCTGTGCTGGCGCCAGCTCTGTTCAATATTTTTGTTGACCACATGGATGAGGGGATTGAGTCTTTCATTAGTAAATCTGCAGATGACACTGAGCTGGGAGTGTGTGTCCATCTGGTGGAAGGCAAGAGGGCTCAGTAGGGAGACCTGGAATGGTTGGATGGATGGGCAGAGTCCAATCAGATGAAGTTTAATGACTCAATGTCCCATGTCCTGCATTTTGGTCACAATAACCCCCTGCAATGCCAGAGGCTGGGGATGGTGTGGCTGCACAGTGCCCAGGCAGAAAGGGACCTGGGGGTCCTGCTCGACAGCCGGCTGAACATGAGCCAGCAGTGTGCCCTGGTGGCCACGAAGGCCAATGGCTCCTGGCCTGGATCAGGAATGGTGTGGCCAGCAGCAGCAGGGAGGTCATTCTTCCCCTGCACTTGGCACTGGTGTACTTGGCATTCTTCCCCTGGACTGGCACCGTACTTTGATTGCTGTGTCCAGTTCTGGGCCCCCCAATTTAGGAAGGACATGGAGGGGCTAGAGTGTGTCCAGAGAAGGGCAACAAGGCTGGTGAGGATTTTTGAAGAGAAATCCTGTGAGGAACGACTGAGGGAGCTGAGGTTGTTTATCCAGGAGAAGAGAAGACTCAGAGGCGACCTTATTGCACTCTACAACTTCCTGAAAGGTGGTTGTAAGTCCAGTGGGGTTGGTCTCTTTCTCCAGGCAACAACTGACAGGACCAGAGGACAAAGTCTTAAGCTGCACCAAGGGAAATAGAGGTTGGATGTTAGAAACATTTTCTTTACAGAAAGGGTGATAAATTATTGGATTGGATTGCCTGGGGAGGTGGTAGAGTCATCGTCCCTGGATATGTTTTAAAAAAGACTAGTTGTGGCACTCGTTGCCATGGTTTAGTTGAGGTGCTGTTAGGGCTGGGTTGGATTCAGTGTTCTTGAAGGTCTCTTCCAACCCAGTAATTCTATTATTCTGTCATTCTGTGATTCTGTAACTCCATGATTGCAATGTGTCCCTCCCATCTCAGCCCCTTATGCAATTCTCCCTCTTTGGCTCAGCCTCTGTGTCCCCTCAAGATGCTGGCAGAGCTGTTTGGGGACAGGGCAGGAGCGGGGCAGCCCCAGCGTTCCCCTGTGTGTGACACCCCAGCAGTGACAGCCCCAGCGTTCCCCTGTGTGGGACACCCCAGCAGTGACAGCC
Organism: Passer domesticus; assembly: GCF_036417665.1. Classification (NCBI taxonomy): domain Eukaryota; kingdom Metazoa; phylum Chordata; class Aves; order Passeriformes; family Passeridae; genus Passer; species Passer domesticus. The sequence continues at coordinate 4,716,035 of NC_087502.1, read as the reverse complement.
CCAGCGTTCCCCTGTGTGTGACACCCCAGCGGTGACAGCCCCAGCGTTCCCTCCCTGCAGACGCTCCAAGGGAAGCGTCCAGAGCCGCGTCCAGTCCATGGAACTGAGCGGCCACTGCCCAGCCCGGCCTGGGCTGATGTGGATTCCTCTGCACACAGCTCGGGGAAGGTCCCCCTGGCCACCTGCACAGTGCCACAGACAAGTGTCAGACACAGCTACAAAGCTCTGCCCAGAGCTGACAGGGGGAGTTCATTAAAAATACCACAAAAACAAAAACCCAAACCAAACCAAACCAAAACAAAAACGAAAAAAACCCAAACAAAACCACACCAAAACTAAAAAAAAAACAACCAAAAAAACACCACCACCCCTACAAAACAGAAAACAAAACCAAAAAACCTAAAATCCCAAAAAACCCCCAAAAAAAACTCAAAAAAAGAAAAAAATATAAAAACAAAGAAACCAACCAAAACAGAACAAAAAACCAAAACAAACATAAGAAAAACCAAAAGAAGGAAAGGAAAACACCACCCCACAAGAGCTGTTCCATCCTTCACTTTCCAGACCTACACTCACACAAGACCTGGGGCTGCAAAAAATGAGAATTTATTGGGCACATTTGCAGCAAAAGCAGGTTTAAGACAGGTTTTCAGCAGAACTGCTCTCTGCTGAGCCAAAAAGGCCCCTTTGGCAGCTGCAGGGCCATTGCAAATGCAGAGCCTCAGCCCACAGGGCACAAAAGGGCTCTGAGTTCCCCTTCCCTGGCACTAAACCCTGTTCCCAGGCTGCTTCACACACAGGATTCTTCTGGAGGACTGTGCAAAGCTGTGGGTGGGCTCTGCTTTCTCCATGTTATGTCTCCTAAAGCTGCCTGGGAGAAGAAATTTTGGGTCAGCTCTGGTGGCACAATCCCTCCTGGCACAGGCACAGCGCTGGGAAGGGCTTTGGGTGCCGAGGCTTTGCTGCAGCCAAGGAAAGCTCCTGGCTCAGGGTCACCTTTGCTGCTCAGCCAGAGCCCCCAGTGCCCCAGCAGCAGCAGCAGAGAATGGCAGCATTGCCAAGGGCTGGGACAGGAGGGGGAGATTTCCCCCTGGAGAGAGGCTCCTATTCCAGTTTTTGCATTCAGGCAGCTGCAGATGCCTCAGCTTTGGCTGCACAGCAGCTGCAAATGCAAGTCCAGGAGCTCTGTGCATGGCCAGCCCCAGCAGGTGACAGCAAGGACAGGGCCCTGGCACAGTGACATTTGCAGGGAGCGCCTTCAGCAAGCGCTGGGGGCTGGGACTGTGTGCAGAAAACGCCCTGGGGGTCTCTGCAGTCAGGGCAAAGGAACAAAGTTTCAGTTGTGGCCTGGTTAGGGAGCACCAAAATGGATTGTTTCCCATTGCCGGGTGTTCCAAGAGCCCCAGAGGAGAGCTCAGGGGGCCAAGGAATGGAGAGCAGGGACTGTGCAGGAGCTTCATTGGTATCAGTCCAGCTGCCCTTTTTTCCTTATATGTGCTCCCTGAGAATGTTCTCCCCTCTCCTGCCCCCCATTGGTCCTGGTTTACTGCAATGCTCCACCCCTGCTACCTCATTGGTTCCCCAGTTGGCTGCCCCTCCTCTGCACCACCTGTGCTCACTTCCCATTGGCCCTTGACCCTGAGATCCGCCCCTTTCCCCCCTTATCAAACCCTGTGTTCTCAGCCCCATTTTGTCCCTGTCCCTGGACCCTCTACATTGCAATAAACTGTGTTTGGAGCTCTGCACAAAGAGCCGTCTCTGGCCTTGTCCATCAGCAGGTTAAGCAAGCGTGCTCGGGGCTCTGGGAGTGCAGGTTGCTCACAGGGGCTCGTTGTGGATGTGCCGCAACACTGGAGATGGACTTGGGCAGGAGGAACCCCTTAACCCAGTGTGCTCATACATTGTATTTTCCCCCAAACCAGGATTTCTGATTCCCAAACCTTGGGTGGATGGAGGCTGCCAGGAAGAGGAAGATGCCCCAGGACACCCAGGGAGGTGAGGAGGAAGTCAGTGCCTCTTTCCCCCTGTCTCTTGCTCCAGCCCAGCATGGCCCCTGGCTGAAGGACAACCCCTCTGCCAACGCCATCTTGGGATGCACTGGGGGGATCTTCTTCCATTTCCCTGTGGCATGGAGGCAAATCTCATCCTCTCCTTGTCCTGCCTTCCCCAGAGACCAGGGAGGACAAATCTCTGCGGCAGAACCTTGTGGAAGAGGCCATTTTGAGCGACGCCACGGGGCAGGAATCCAACAGGGAGGAAAAGGCACTGAGATCCCCCAGGAGGAGGGCCTGCAAACCCAACCCAGGGTGCTCTGAGGAGGAAAGACCCACCCTGAGGCAGGAAGGTGGACAGAGCTTCAGCCAGGGATCAGAGCTGGTGGCCTATGGGCAGCTTCATGGTGGGGAGAAGCCCTACAAGTGCTTGGAGTGTGGGAAGAGCTTCAGGCAGAGCTCACACCTGATCAGCCACCAGATGATCCACACTGGGGAATGGGCCTACGAGTGTGGGGAGTGTGGGAAGGGCCTCAGGTGCAGCTCAGAACTCGTCAGGCATGAACTCATCCACACTGGGGAAAGGCCCTACGAGTGTCCCCATTGTCTGAAGAGGTTTCAGACCAGCTCCAGTCTCCTGCGCCACCAGCGGATTCACACAGAGGAGCGGCCCTTCTGCTGCCCCGACTGTGGGAAGGGCTTCAAGCACAACTCCAACCTCATCAGGCACCGGCGCATCCACACCGGGGAGAGGCCCTACGAGTGTCCCCGGTGTGGGAAGAGCTTCACCCAGAGCTCCAACTTGACCAGACACCAACGAAGGCACCGGTAAGGGAAGCCGTGCAAATGTCCCAACTGCAGGAAGAGCTTCTTGCACTTCTTCAGCTTCATCCACCATTGGAGAACCCACACTGGGAAGAGCCCTGGTGATCTATGTTCACTGTGATCCATGCTCGGAAACACTCGTCTGTATTCCTGCCCCTGCCAATGGCATGATGTGGGATTGAAGAACATGAAGGTCTGGCCATGGCCATGTCATTACATTCACTCCCACCTCGGGTCATTGCCAGGGACAGGGAAAGGGATTCTCTCTCTCTCTGCCTGAGGACAAGGGTGTCCTTTCCAGGCAGGATGAAATACTAGGCCCAGAAGAGCCAGGGATTTGTGTTGTAGTTTTCCATGTAAATAATTTTTCTTATCCCTTCTGTTATCAATATTGTTTCTGTTCCTGTTTTTTATCTCGTTGATGTTCCCAGTAAATTGTTCTTATGCCAGCCCAGGATCTTTACCTTTTGTGATTTCCATGGGAGGTGGGAGGGCAGCCAACAGCAGCGTGGTTTTAGTGGGAGCAGGACATTGGGGAAACCCATTCCTAAACCCTGGCCCCTGGAATCCAAGCATCCCAGCTGGTCCCAGCCCTGGTGGCCATGGCAACAGCCTTGGGAGCGGGTCCCTGGCTGAGGCTGTGGGAACCTCTTCCCTCTGGTGCCCAGGGACAGGACTGGAGGGAACGGCTGCAGCTGAGTTGGGGAAGGCTGAGGTTGGATCTCAGGAAAAGGTTTTTCCCCAGAGGCTGCTGGGGCAGTGCCCAGGCTCCCCAGGGAAGGCTCCCAGCTCCAGGGCTCTCTGAGCTCCAGCAGTGTTTGGCCAGCGCTGCCAGGCCCAGGCTGGCATTGTTGGGGTGTCCTGTGCAGGGCCAGCAGCTGGACTCCAGGATCCTGATGGGTCCCTCCCAGCTCAGCCAATTCTGTGGATCTGGGATCCCGTGACCCTGGGGATGGGACTGCCAATGGTTGCCATGGCAACGGGCTCTGGCTGCAGGCCTGAGCTGGTGTCCATGGCAACCAACCCTGTCATGGGGTCAGCATGGAGCTGCCGAGGGACTGAGCATGGCAACAGGGGGCTGGGGATGGTTGCCATGGAAACTGACTATAGCAACAGGGGACTGGTGATGGTTGCCATGGAAACTGACCACAACAACGGGGGCTGGTGATGGTTGCCATGGAAACTGACCATAGCAACAGGGGGGTGGGGATGGTTGCCATGGAAACTGACCATAGCAACGGGGGGTGGTGATGTCTGCCATGGAAACTGACCATAGCAACAGGGGGCTGGTGATGGTTGCCATGGAAACTGACCATAGCAACAGGGGGCTGGGGATGGTTGCCATGGAAACTGACCATAGCAACAGGGGGCTGGGGATGGTTGCCATGGTAACTGACCATAGCAACAGGGGGCTGGGGATGGTTGCCATGGGAACTGACCATAGCAACAGGGGGCTGGTGATGGTTGCCATGGAAACTGACCATAGCAACAGGGGGCTGGTGATGGTTGCCATGGAAACTGACCGTAGCAACTGGGGGCTGGGGATGGCTGCCATGGAAACTGACCATAGCAAGAAGGGGCTGGGGATGGTTGCCATGGAAACTGACCAGAGCAACAGGGGGCTGGGGATGGTTGCCATGGAAACTGACCATAGCAACAGGGTCCTGGTGATGTCTGCCATGGAAACTGACCATAGCAACAGCGGGCTGGGGATGGTTGCCATGGAGACTGACTATAGCAACAAGGGGCTGGGGATGGTTGCCGTGGAAACTGACCATAGCAACAGGGGGCTGGGGATTGCTGCCATGGTATCTGACCATAGCAACAGGGGGCTGGTGACGGTTGCCATGGAAACTGACCATAGCAACAGGGTGCTGGGGATGGCTGCCATGGAAACTGACCATAGCAACAGGGGGCTGGGAATGGTTGCCATGGAAACTGACCATAGCAACGGGAGGGCTCGGAATGGTTGCCATGGAAACTGACCATAGCAACAAGGGGCTGGGGATGGTTGCCATGGAAACTGACGATAGCAACAGGGGCCTGGGGTGGTTGCCATGGAAACTGACCATAGCAACGGTGGGCTGGGGATGGTTGCCATGGAAACTGACCATAGCAACAGGGGGCTGGGGATGGTTGCTATGGAAGCTGACCATAGCAACTGGGGGCTGGGGATGGTTGCCATAGAAACTGACCAGAGCAACGGGGGGCTAGTGATGGTAGCCATTGAAACTGAGCATAGCCACAAGGGACTGGGGTGGTTGCCATGGAAATTGACCATAGCAACAGGGTCCTGGTGATGGTAGCCATGGAAACTGACCATAGCAACAGGGTGCTGGGGATGGTTGCCATGGAAACTGACCGTAGAAACAGGGGGCTGGGGATGGTTGCTATGGAAACTGACCACAGCGACAGGGGGCTGGTGATTGTTGCCGTGGAAACTGGCCATAGCAACAGGGGGCTGGGGATGGTTGCCATGGAAACTGACCATAGCAACAGGGGGCTGGTGATGGTTGCCATGGAAACTGACCATAGCAACTGGGGGCTGGGGATGGTTGCCTGCTAAGGATCAGATTTGTCACAGGCCCTCAGAGGGGTTCCATGGGGACGTTCCAAGAATCTCCGGGCTGTTCAAGAGCTGGAATGTCACAGGCAGAGACAGGGGCTCCATGGACACCTCCCAGGGGTTTCTGGGGATGGTAAAGAGCCCTGTGGGCAGAGGCAGTCACAGCCATTCCATGGTGACATCCCAGGGCACCTTGGGCTGCCAAGGCACCGATGTGTCACGGGCACTCACAGGTGCTCCGTGGTGACATCCCAGGAGTCCCCAGGCTGTCAAAGAGCTGGGATGTCGCAGACACTCACAGGGGTTCCTGTCATGGGCACAGTGGGAGCTTCAGGCAAAGTTTATTGGAGAAGATCCTTTTGGGTCTCGAGGTGCAGAAAGGACCCCCAATAGCCCCCACAGATCCCCAAATGTCACCGCTGAGTCAGAGATGACACAGAGTCAGATCAGAAGGCTAAGGGCTAAAAGGCACCCATTTATTCAATCTTCTTCTTTTAGACCTTGGTTTGCTACAGGTGGACCTCAGTGCTCATTTAATCAACACATTCCACATGCTTGGCTAATTAAGACAACACCCATCAGTAGACAACTTTATAGGAAAAACAACTTATTACAAACATTGTTGGGGCACCAGTTATTGATGTTTGTTTTACGTTGGAGCCTTCTGGGGGCTCTCTGGATGGGGAAAACCCTCGTTTAGCTGTTCGGTGCCAGGGAAAAGGAGACTCACGGGACTTTTTTGGTCTTCAGCTTCTTGTTTATAGTTATCTTACATAAAGTTTTTCATGCTGTGCACACCAGACTCAGTGGGATGGAAAATGTACAGTTTCAAGGTCTTTCAAAGTTGTCTCATCCAATTAACTCTTAAAATGTACATTATTTCTACTTATCTACCAAGAACTCATCCCTTGACTGTCCACCTGACCTCTGCACTGTGCTTTCCTTGACCAATCACCCTGTGCCACGAATACTGCAGAAAATGGAGTAGATGAAGAGGAAGAAGAAGACAGGGATTACACCAAAATTCCTTCTTCTTGCTTTCTATCTGCACCATACTAAAAATCCCAAAACCTAAATTTCTCAACCAAGTGACATACTATACTACTCTCTATTACCTATTTCACACTGGCAAATTCTCATATATCTCAAAGTCTTGGAAGTCCTCTCCATGGGTGAAGGTTAAAGGCAGTGTTTCTCTGGGGGGCAGGACCCCTGAGAGCAGACAGAGAAATATTCCCTGTGCCCTGGATTCTCACACATTTAACCTAAAAACCTTGAACCATTGAGATGCTAAGTTACCCAAAAATATTCAAGATAAGTAGGATTAGAAGGAGAAGAATTAGAGAAAAACAGAAAGACAGACACGCACTTAGGAACAAATTGCTCGGGTTCCAGCATCACTGACAGAGAAACCCCAGCGCAAGGCAGGATCCAGAGCAGGAGCTGGCCTCGAGCTCTGGCTGTTAACCCCCTGGGCCTTCATGGGCCCGCCCCTGGGGTGGGACTGCCAGTGGCTTGTCCAGTCAGTCAGGGAAGGTACCATATTTTAGTGTGTGATTGATTGGCAGCTGGGACAATCAGAGCTGGTTAGCACAGCCCCTGCTGTGTGATTGACAGCTCTGTCAGGGCTGGGGGCGGGGCTCTGTCCCACCACAAACCAAGGCCTGACCCGGGCCTGGCCCCACAAGGGCATTCCGAGCATCCCAAGGTGTCTTGGGACATCGATCTCATCCAGCCTCTGACAGCAACCATGGGGACACTATGGAACCTCGGGGAACCAAGGGGCCCTTGTGACACTCTGGTGCCTCATGGAATCAAGGAGACCATTGTGGAACTCAAGGGCTCCAAGGAACCAAGGGTCCATGGTGACCTTGTGGAGCCCAGAGTATCACGGAGGAGCCCTTGAGACACAGCGAGGGTGCATGGAGCCGCGAGGCCATGGTGACACATCAGGGCTTTGTGGAACCATTGCAAGGCCTCATGGGAGGACGGGGCCATTGTGACACTGCAGAAGCAAGGGGAACATTGTGACACTCCAGGGCCTCATGGAACCAAGGAGACCATTGTGACACTGTGGGGTCCCATGAAACCAAGGGAACAGGGAATAGGTCTGGCTGGCTGGGCCTCCTGGGGCCACCTGACAGGCCCAGCTGACCTTGGCATGTCGAGGGCTGCTTCTCATCTGCCCCTGAAGCACTGGGGCTCCGGGCTTTCCTTCCTACTGGAGAGAACTGTCCTTGTCCTCCAGGGGCCCATTGCCAAAACTGGGATTCCTCCTTTGAATTTCTTTACATGCAAAGATTGTTCCCAGATGAAATCTGCCAGGACAGACAGATCTGGCTGCCTTGGCTAACCGGAGGGCACCTTTCATCTGCCTTTGAAACACTGGGACCATGTGCTTTTCTTTTTCATGGGAAAAAACCATCCATCTTGACCAGGCACCCATAGCCAAAATTTGGCATCTGCCTCCAGAATTCCCTATATCCAAGTATAGCTCCTAGACAAAAGCTGCCAGGACTGACAAGTTTGGTTGGCCTTGGCTTCCTTAGGGCTGGCACTCATCTACCTCTGAAACACTGGGGCTCTGTGCTTTCCTTCCTAATGAAAAGAATTCTTCTTCCTGTCCAGGCCTCCACAGCCAAAATTGAGATTCCTCCTCCAAAATGCCCTATGTCCAAGGATAGTCCCTAGACAAAAGGTGCCAAAAGAGACAGGTCTGGCTGGTTTGGCCTAAGGGTGGCCACCTCTCATCTTCTTCCAGAACACTTGGAATTCACACTTTCTTTCCTATAAGAAAAAAAACATCCATGTTGACCAGGTGCCCCTGTCCAAAACTGGGATTCGACCTCCAAAACTCTGTACATCAAGGATTGCTCCCAAGTGAAAGTTTCCAGGACAGACAGGTCTGGCTGCCCTTGGCCTCTTGGGAGCTCCCTCTCACCTGCTTTCCAAACACGGGGGCTCTGTGCTTTCCTTCCAATGGAAAAGAACTGTTCTTCTTCTCAAAGTGTCTGTGGTCAAAATTGAGATTCCTCCTCCCAAATTGAATATATCCAAGCATTCTGCCATGACAAAAGCTGCAGGACAAACAGGTCTGGATGGCTTGGCCACCCAGGAGCCACCTCTTTCCTCTTCTGCCTTTGAAACACTCAGGCTTGGAGCTTTCCCTTCTATGAAAAAGAACCGTCCCACTTATCTACACAGAAGTGGCCGAAATTGGGATTCCACCTCCAAAATTCCCTATGTCCAAGGGTTGCTTTCAGACAAAAGTTACCAGGACACAGAGAGGTCTGGCTGGTCTAGGCCTCTGATGACTGCCTTTCATCTGCCCCTGAAACAACAATGTTCGATGATTTTCTTACAATGGTAAAGAACCGTCCTTCTCCTCTGGGCATCCATGTCTGAAATTGGGATTGCACCTCTAAAATTCTGTATATCCAAGGGTTGCTCCCAGGCAAAATCTGCCAGTACCGCCAAGTCTGGTTGGCCTTGGTCTCTGGTGACTGCCCCTGCGACACTGGGGCTGGGTTCTTTCCTTCCCATGGAGATCTCTGGGACACTGTGGGCCCTCATGAAACCCAGGAGATCATTGTGGCACCACTGGAGCCCATGGAACCAAGGGGCCATGGTGACACAGCGGGGCTTCATGGAACCCAGAGACCATTGTGACTCTGTGGGGCCTGATGGAACCATGGAGACCGTTAGGACCCTTCAGGGCCTCGTGTCACCAAGCGGGCATTATGGCACCTCAGGGCCTCATGGAAGCAAGAGACCATTGGGACGCTGTGGGGCCCCATGGAGCTGGGGGAACATGGAACAGGTCTGGCTGGCGTGGCTTCCCAGGGGCCACCTGACAGGCCTGGCTGATCTTGGGATGTCAAGGGCTGCCTCTCATCAGCTCCTGGAACAGTGAGGTTTTGTGCTTTCCTTACTATGGAAAAGAAGCGTCCCTCTTTTCAGAGGCCCATTGCCAAAAGTGGTACTCTCCCTAAAATATTTTCCCATATGCAAGGGTATCTCTCAGAAGAAAACCTGCCAGCCCTGGCTGGCCTTGGCCTCTGCTGGTCACTTTGCATCTGCTCTTGAAACACTGGGGCTCTGTTCCTTCCTTCCTATGAAAAATAACTGGCCTTCTTTCCAAGGGACCATGGCCAAAATTAGAATATGGCCTCCAAAATTCTGTATATCCAAGCATTGCTCCAAGACAAAAGTCGCCAGGAAAAACTGGTCAGGCTAGCCCTGTCCTCTGGTGATTTTCTAAGACTAGAAGCTGAATGTTTTCATTTGAAAACACCTTGGAGAGGGCCCAGAGATCTCCCAAGGATGGGTTTTGAGGCCTCGGGCACAAGACCACTCCATATAGACAAAGGAGCTCTGTGCTGTTGTGGGGGTTTTGCATCACAGAAGTGATCTTATAAGAGAAGCTGTAGCAGTTTCCTCTGTGTCTCACAAAAAAAATTCAGTAATTATCTTTGAGAATTTACAGTCTGTTAAACCACTGAGTAACCTGTACATGCCTCTGTGCAGACACATGTTAAAGATGAGAAAGCCTGGGAGGGTCTCTTTCCCTTTTGGCCAGCAAAGAGGTAACAAGGCTGACCCAGCCCCCGTCTCAGCTGGGCCAGGCCGGGCGGCTCCTGCCGTGGGGCCAGGCCCCTTCCCAGGGAGCCCCCCAGGCCCCATCGGCTGCCGGGCAGGGTAGGGGAGGCCGCGGGGCCGAGGCCGGGCCGGGCCATGGCTGCGGTTGCCAACACCTGGGCGCTACCGAGCCCTGCCCCACCGCCAGCCCGGGCTGAGCCAGGATCTGCTGGGCCCCAGGAGCAGCCCCAGGCCGGGCCAGCTCGGCCAAGATTCTGCCACCCTTGGGGGTCACCCGCAAGCCCCGGGCAGGGGGAGGAGAAGCCATGGGCCCCGGCCGTGCTGCTGCTGTGTTCTGGCCTGGCTGCTGAGATCCTGGCCCTGCCCCAGCGCGGCCCATCCTGACACAGCCCCAGCGCAGCCGCTGCAGAAACCTCCATCATAAAACAGCTCCGGCTGCAAGGACCCAGCCCGGCCGGGGTCACGGAACCATCTGCAGGCCCCGGGAGAGATATTAACTCTTTCAGTGCTTCCATCCTCCCTCGAGTGAGAGAAAAGGGCAAAGTGCAGGCACACAGAGGAGCCACATGAAGACACCAAGCTCAGTGAAGGGAAAATTGAATCCTCGATGGGAACAATGAGGAAATTCCCTGATCTGAGGGCTGAAATCCTCTTGTAAAGCCATGGAGAAGGATGTAATTGATACATCAGACTCTCTTTTTCCCTGTAGTGCATTGAAAAGTATAGGGAGATGACTTGTTCAGCAAAGGCCTACATGCTAAAGTAAGGAAATGTTGATGTAGCTGTGATCCCATGAGAACTTTGAACATTGAAAGACAGAAGAGTGATGAGACCCTGTGCCATCACAGAGAAAAGAAAAAGATCTCTGTTCTTAGAAATGAAGATGATTTCAGAAATAGATGAAGAGAACCTTTGCTCTTAAACAGCTTATCTTTAAACTCATACCCCATAAGTTGTCATGGCCCATAAACACAACAGTGGGAAAAGCTGTGAAAAATGGGAGGGACTTGACGATTGGAGATTTTCTGGGCAGCTGCTATTTGTGGGAATTGACAGCTACGAGAAAACTTTTCTTATGGAGAAGTCTCCATAGCATGAAAGAGAAAATCCTCTCCCTAAGCAAACTGAAGAAAACTATTCTAAAGGTGGTAAACTGACTGAAAATTTTTGGATTTGTCTCTTTACATTGTCAGGAAGAAGGAAACGGTTGTAGGGAGAGGAGAATTGTTCTGAAAGTTCTGTTCTGATCCTTACTGCTCTTTCCTTTAGTTACGATTAATAAACTCTGCCTTTCTCCTAATCATATTTCAGAGCAGGAAATGAGGAAGTATATTCTAGTGAGTGCACTGGTAATTAGCCAACACTGAACCCAACAGACTAATTGCTGCATTGGCCAAGAAATCTCAAAATGGTGAACCAAAACCAATACAGAAACCTTCCTGATTGTCATGGTTTGGCCCTGGCACAGTGCCAGGGCCCCCATGAAAGGTGTATTTCCAAAATGGTTACTGTGAGATGTGACCCGGAAACAGAACAAAGCAGGCTCCCACTTGGGGATGGAAGGAAAAACACAACACTTTATTCATTACAACATCTAGAAAGGAACACATACAAAGCTAAGAATGAAAACCCTCCAAATACATTCCTCCTCCCCCCTCCCTTTTCTCCACAGATTCACCACCCCTCAAATAATCAACTCTCAAATCCATCAGGGAGAGAGAGGAGTCCCCCCTTGCACCATAGGCTTCCCCCAGAAGCACAAATAAAACCTCCTGTGCTTCCGTGTCACCCATGGCCCCACCCAGAGAACATCGGCCCTCGTGACTTCTCCCCCCCCACGTCCAGCACTCTCACCACTGGACATGGGCCAGGACTGCTTTTAGGGTTCCCTGTTTAAAGATGCTCCATCCAGTTCCAGAAGCAGCAGTCTCTCAACTTTGGGACATCAGTCCCCCCCTAAATTTACCCCCTGGGGCCGAGGGGCCTTGTGAACAGAGATCTCAAACCCTCTCTGAAGGGTTTGAGGGCATCTCACACCCTTCTCACCCATCTCTGTTCTCACCACTGCTTCACCTCTCAACTTTAGGACACCAGTCCCCCCCAGATTTCACTGCCTGGGGCCGAGGGGCCTCGTGAACAGAGATCTTCCTCTCCGTGGAGACAGAGGGCATCCCACACCCTCTTCAGCTGTCTTTGTTCACGCCGATGCTTCACTCTTGACTCCAAGGTATTGCCTCCCCCTAAATACAGTCTCTGGGTCACAGGAAAAAAACACGGGTCTGTCCATGGCCATACAAGAAAGAGTCCAGCCCAAGGCCACTCCATCATCTCTTCCCACCTAGGATTCTTCTCACCTCTTCCAAATTTTCCTCACACTTGCCCATTTCGTTGTGCTTCATCTCTCTCCTCATTCCGATTCAGGAGGATCAGCATTTGTAAGGTTTCCATATTCTACAAAGGGGTTAAAATCTTCGCCTCTGTTTGCCCAGGACTCCCACAGCTGCCGTGCACCTTCTCTCGCAGCATCCCCCGCTTCTGGCTGGCTGTGCTGCCAGAACAGTCTCTATCACTCTCTCCCGGGGGGGCTGCCCAGACATCCCAGGTCTCCTCCACCCCTGCACCTTACAGAGCTCCGGCCTCCCTCCCCACAGGCCGCATGGCCTCCCCTGCCCCACCCAGACGCAGCTGGGCAGGGGAGAGGAGGTCAGACTCACTCACCGGCTGGATCAAAAGAGGAAGTTTCTCTCAGAATGCTCTGCTTTTAACCCCTGTGTTTTCTCAGAAGCGTATCCAGATCCCCATTGGCCACACCAGATGGCAGTTTCAAATCTGGCCACTGATTGGTTTGACCTAGACTTTTCCAGAAAATCACTTCCAGGCCAAACCACGACAGTTTCCCTGCAGTAAAGAAAGCAGTTTGATTGCTTTTGTCCTGAGTATCTCCTGAGTTCATGACTTCAGATGGACTGGAACGGTCCTGGCACCCCAAAAGCAGCCACAATGAGCAGGATCAAACCCCCAGGTCACCATTCAATGTTCTCCATCCCTGCCTTCCAGAGCCCTGCAGCAATTCCTGCTGCTTCCCCCACTCTGGGTCAGCCTGCTGGGATCGCTCTGGTGTGCAGAGCCAGTCCCTGCAGGACAAAGCGCTCGGAGCCGCTCTGTGTCCCACAGCGTCGGCATCTCCTGTGCCGCTCCATGGCCGTGGGGCCTCTGCCACCAATGTGCCATCAATGTGCCATCAATGTGACACCAATGAGCCTGCAATGCGTCACCAATGTTCCACCATTGTGCCACCAGTGTGCCACCTATGTGCCACCACTGTTCATGGCTGTGGTTCCTGTGACACCACTGTCCATGGCTGTGGTTCCTGTGCTACCAATGTTCATTACTGTAAATCAAAGGTGTCTCCCATGTTGGTGAGGGAATGAAGAGGTGGACTCCATTAATATCAGAAAGCTAATTTATTACTTTATTATACTATACTATACGCATTACATCTAAACTGAATCTGCCAAGCACTCATCTCTGCACACAACTGCACAGAACTGCACTCATCTCATGACTCTCCCCTGACTGGCAGCCGACAGTGTGACACACACACTCTCTTGGCCCTAATAGGCCCAGGAAACAAAATATCCTCACTTTGGGTAAACAATCTCCATACTGCATTCTACTTTGGCACAACACAGACACAGCAAATGAGATAAGAATTGTGTTTTCCCATTCTCTGAGCTTCAGAGAATGTTGATTTCAGACATCCTTGGGAATAATTGTGCCTTGCTTTTCTCTATGAAAGGAAATGTGGCAACAGTTCATGGCTATGGTTCCTGTTCCACCACTGTTCCACCTTTTCCATGGATACTGCACTGCTGCTCCAAAGCTGCTCCAGTGCTGCTCTGGGGATGTTCCTCTGAACTCTGAGCACAGTTCCTCTGCTCGTCCACCACGGCTCCACCACTGCTCCATCACTGCTCCAGCACTGCTCATCTCCAGCTGTTCAAGAGCTCTGTCTCTGCTCCTCCCCTGCTCCCCTGTTGTTCCACGGCTGCTGCTTCTGTTCCAGTGCTGCTGCCACAGCTGCAGTGTCACAGAGAGGGGAACATTCAGGCATCACCCACTGTGGTGTCACAGAGACCAGGACAAGGGAACTGCCACAGCTGTGGTGTCACAGAGAGAGGAAGATTGGTGCGGCTGCTGTGGTGTCATAGAAGGGAACGCTGGGGCTGCCACTGCTGTGCTGTCACAAACAGGGGAACATTTGGGGCTGCCTCCCCTGCGGTGTCATAGAGAGGGGAGTGTTGTGGCTGCCACTGCAATGCTGTCATAGAGAGGAGAACGCTGGGGGTGCCACCTCTGTGGTGTCTCAGAGAGGGGAACGCTGGGGGTGCAACTGCTTTGGTGTCATAGACAAGGGGACATTGGTATTGCCACTGCTGTCATGTCACTGACAGGGAACACTGGGGCTGCAGATGCTGAGGTGTCACAGAGAGGGGAATGTTGGAACTGCCACTGCGGTGCTGTCATAGAGAGTAGAACTTTGGATGGCCACCCCTGCAGTGTCACAGAGAGGGGAACTTTGGGTCTGCTACCACCGGGGTTTCACAGAGAGGGGAACACTGGGCTTACAACTGCTTCAGTGTCATCGACAAGGTGACATTGGTATTGCCACTGCTGTCATGTTCCAAAGATGGGAACACTGAGCATGCCAACACTGTTGTGTCACTGACAGAGGAACACTGGGGCTGCCAGTGCTGTGGTGTCACAGAAAGGTGAACGGTGGTGCTGCTACTTCTGTGTTTTCATAGACCAGGGGAACGTTGGGTCTGCCACCAATGTGGTGTCAGAGAGATTGGAACCTTGGGGCTGCCACCACTGTTTTCTCATAGAGAGGGGAATCTTTGGTTTGCCACTGTGTTGGTGTCAGACAGAGGGGAATGCTGGGGGTGCCACCTCTGGTGTCACAGACAGGGGGACTAGGGGGAGTGCCACAGCTGTGTTGTCACAGAGAGGGGAACACTGGGGCTGTAACTGCTGTGGTGTCACAGAGAGGGGAAGGTCAGGATTGCCACCACTGTGGTGTCACAGAGAGTGGAATGCTGGCGCTGCTACTGCTCTGGTGTGACAGAGAAGGGAATGTTGGGGCAGCCATTGATGTGGGGTCATAAAGAGTGGAATTTTGGAGCTGCCACCCTTGTGGTGTCACAGAGAGGGAAATGTTGGAATGGCCACTGCTGTGGTCTCACAGAGAGGGGAACGCTGCCAAACCTCCCCTGGTGCTGTGCCCACTCCAGTGCTGCTCCTCTGTGACACTGCACAGCCTCCTGGGGACATTGTGAAACTGCAGGGATTCATGGGGACATGGTGACACTGCGGTGTTTCCTGAGGACACTGTGACACCTCAGGGACTCATGGAGACATGGTGACATCAGAGGGCTTCCTGGGGACATGGTGACACTGCAGAGACTGATGGGATCACAGGGGGCCTGTGACACTCCAGGCCCTTTTAGAATCCAGAGGCCCCTTTGGGGCCATGGGCCCTCATGGAACCAAGAGGAGACTGCCAACCTGTGGGGCTTCATGAAACCATCCACTGTGATCCCTCAGTGCCTCATGG
The DNA here is from genome assembly GCF_036417665.1 of Passer domesticus. NCBI lineage: Eukaryota > Metazoa > Chordata > Aves > Passeriformes > Passeridae > Passer > Passer domesticus. The sequence goes on along the minus strand of NC_087502.1, from coordinate 4,700,437 downwards.
TTCCCAGGAACCATTGTGACACTGCAGGCCTAAATGGAACCAAGGGGACATTGTGACACTGTGGAGTTCATGGAACTGAGGGGTTGCTGTGACACTCTGGTGCCTAAAGATGCTCAGGGGCCCTTGTAAACCTGTGGCTTGTGGAAACAATGGGACACTGTGACACTGTGGGGTCTCAGGGAATCCAGGGGCCCTCGTGACACAGCCAGGCCAGTTGGAATCATCAAGGATCCATTGGGATACCTCAGGGCCTTGTGGTGTCCAGGGGTCCTTGTGACACTGTGGGACCTCATGAGACCAAAGGGGCCTTGGGATTCTGTGGGGCCTCATGGAGCCAAAGGAGCCCTGGGATTCTGTGGGGCCTCATGGAACCAAAGGGGCCCTCGTGACACGGTGGCTGCTCAGAGATGTCTGTGGCTAGCCCTGTCTCCTGGCCCGTGCCAAGAGTGGCCACTCCCTATCTGCCCTTTGGGCCCGTTTGGCTGCTGGTACAAGCAGGGCTGCTTGTCTCCCAGAAGCAGCAGGCTGCTCTGTGCAGCTACTGATGTCCCGAGCCGAGAAATCCAGAGCGAAAGAAAGAGAGGGATCGCTTGTGTAGGTTCCCAAGAGGCTTTAATATCTGACAGGGTCCAGGGACAACTGACAGCAAATCCAGGGTTACAACAGCTGCAGTACGGGGGAGTGAACATGGGGAGGATACAAACCAGGACCAATGCAGGAAACCTGGGCAGGAGCACAGGGCGGCATCCACATTATGACAACCAATGGGGAACAACAGGGCAGGAGAGCAGACTGAGCATACCAATAGGTATTTGAGGGATAAAAGATGGACACAGAAGATTCTAGAGCTAAAGGTGGGGTTTCTGTGATGGACAAGGGAGAAGGACAGGGTTTCCCTGAGTGGCAGGGAAGGGTCTGGAATAAGGGGTAGGTCTTGAGGTTGATGGACAGGGGGATGGGAAGGTACATCTCCGGCGCAAAACAGTATGCATGGGGAACAACCAAAACACACTACTTTCACTAATAACACAACTGTTTCATACCAAAGGAACTTACTACTACACCCTGGGATTCTGTGGGGCCTCCTGGAACCAAGGGGACTCAGAGACACTGCAGGGCCTCCTGGTTCTCAGTCTCTTCTGACACTTGTGTCCATCTACAGAGACACAAAACTGGGCAGCCTGAGCCTGTTGATCCAGAATATTCCCATCTCCATGGGAGGATGTTCCTGCCATCTGTGCTGCTGTGTGTTCCCTCTGCTCCCCGGGGGGAATTGAATCCTACAAGAGACACCAACCACTCCTGTAGCTGACACCCCAGGGCCTCCTGTGGGGTGGGAGCAGAGACATCTTTTCCTCCATCATGTTGCTCAGAGCCCATCCAACCAGGAATATTTCCAAGGATGGGTCATGCACCAGGTGTCTGGGAAACCTGTGCCAGTGTTTCACCGACATCAGCATCAAAGATTTCTTCCTTATCTCCAGTCTGAACTTATTCTCTTCTGCTTTAAAACCATTTCCTCTTCTCCAGTTGAGACAGATCCTACTAAAACATTTCTCCCCACGTCTCCTGTGAGGTTCCTTCAAGTCCTGCAAGGTCACTGTGGGGTCTTCCCATGGCCTTTTCTGATCTAGGCTGAACTGCCCCAACTCCCAAAGCCTGTCTCTGTCACAGAGGTGCTCCAAGCATTTGGAGCATCTCAGCCTCCTCTGGAACTGCTCCACGAAGTCTGAGCCTTTCCTGTGCTGAGGACCCCACTGTAAAAGGTTGATGCAAAACCACCAGTCATGTCTCTTCACAGAGAAAAGCAAGGCACAACTTCCCAAGAATATTTCTGAGATTCACATTCTCTGAACCTCAGAAAAAGGAAACACAATTCTTATCTCATTTGCTGTGCCTGTGTTTGTGCAGAAGTTGAATGCAATATGCAGACTGTCTACCCAAAGTGATGGTGTTTTGTTTCCCTGGCCAATCAGGGCCAGGCATGTGTGTGTGTGTCGGGACTGTCGGCAGTTGAGAGCAGAGCTGAGTGCTTGGCAGATTCAGTTTAGATGTAATGTAATATAGTGTAATATAGTACAAAATATTGTAGTATAATATAGTAATTAACTACCCTTTTGATATCCATGGAGTCCTCTTCATCATTTCTCCTGCCATGGGGATCACAATGAATACAATGGAGGGGAAATAACCTCATTGCTGAAATTCTGCTGAGAGCTGGAGGGACAGTTTCTGCACAGCTCATCCACAGCCCCGAGGGGGGCAGGGACATTCCCATGGGGTTCCTGAAGCTGCAGGGCCAATCTGCCCTCACTGGGAGCCTCTGGCCATGTCCAGCTTCTTCTGCTCGGGCTGTTAGCACGTGGTCAGTGGTTGTCCACTGCCACCCCCTGACTGGCGCTGATCTCCAAGGAGGTCTGGATCTCTCCTTGGCCATTATTCTGCAATTGGAACCCTGTGGACACTTCCTCAATCCCATTCCAAGGCCATGTCAGCACTTGTGCCTCTGGTCAAGGATCCCCCATGGGGACACTCTGGTCTCTGAATCCTGGGGCACTCCACAGGAAAATCTTCCTGGACCCTGCAGCTCCTTGGGCAAGCTCCAGAGCAAACAGTTAAGGCAGTGGCCTGAAATATTTTCATAGCTGGGCCACGACACATCTGGGATGGATCCACATTGTCCCTGGGGAAAGAGAGGTGCACAACCCTTCACTAATGGCCTGGAATGTCAAACAGGAGTCACTGCCAAGGACAGCTCTCGGGAATCACTTCACCATGGATTTTCCTTCCTGGAAGCCCAAGATATCTGAGTGTCTTCCTGCTGCCTCAGGGCCTGGGTAAACAGGGCTTGTCAGAGATGCTGATAAGGGACCAACACCCCTCCTCCTCACAGGGCACCTCTGTTACCCCAATTAGCTGCGAGTGGCTGCCTGGGGACAGGTGCCCCCTTCCCCATGTCCCTGGGATGGGCACATCCTGCTCAGGGCCAGCACTGGCCTTAGTTCAGGGCCAGGCCATTGCAGAGACCCTGTGTGGGGCCAAGGGCCCTGGGGAGCTGCAGCCCATGGCAGCCAGGGCCAGGGCTGGAGTTTGAGCCTCGCTGGGGATGGGGTCCCTGGCACCCTGCATGTGGCAGCTGTGCAGAGCGGGACACGGGTGCTCTGGGTGGGCACGGTGGCCGTGGGTGGGACAGGCTGAGGGGCAGGGCAGGGCACATTGCCCTCTGCACTCTGCTCTGGGGCTGGAGATGGGACTGGTTTGGGGCCAGCAGGGAAAGGGAAATGGAGTGGTCTGGCTGAGGGAACAAGCACACCTGAGGCATTGCCCGAGGCTCAGCCTTGTCTGCAAGGTGATCAACAGGTGATCAACACTGCCCAGTGCTCCCAGTGTCTCCAGGGGCTGCAGATCCCAATCACCTGCCTGCCCTTGACTCAAAGTCCTGCCACATTCCTGCTTTCCCTGAGTCTGGGGTCCTGATGCTCCTGGAAGAGGGGTCAGTGCCCACCACTGTTTCCTCAAAGTGCCAGAGGAGGAACAGGGGCAATTCTGCTGGGACCCAACAGATTTTGGGATGGGCTCAGCTCTGGGCTGTTCCACAGGGAAAGCTATGGGAGGGAAGGGGCAGCAGGAGATGGAGGTACATGGTTCTGGGGGCTGTTGGAGGATGGATTGTGTTGGAGTGGGGGTTGTCCCCACCAGGGATCCATCTGCTCTCAGCTCCCCCATGCACAGACCACCCTGCACCAGGCAGTCCCAGAAAGCCCAAGATATCTGAATGTCCTCCTGGTGCCTCAGGGCCTGGGTAGACAGGGCTTGTCAGAGATGCTGATAAGGGACCAACACCCCTGCTCCTCACAGGGCACCTCTGTTACCCCAATGAGGTCCGAGTGGCTGCCTGGAGACAGGTGCTCCCTTCCCCATGTCCCTGGGATGGGCACATCCTGCTCAGGGCCAGTGCTGGCCTCAGTTCAGGGCCAGGGCCATGCCCCAGGTGCTCTGGGAGGGCTCAGTGGCTGCAGGTGTGACAGGATGAGGGTCAGGGCAGGGCATATTCCCCTCTGGACAGTGCTCTGGGCATGGAGACTGAATGGGTTTGGCATCTGCAGGGAATGGGATATCAGGTTGTGTGGATGTGGGAATTGTCACGCCTGAGCCATTCCCCAACCCTCACCCTTGTCTGCAGGTGATCAGCATTGCCCAGTGCTCCCAGTGTCTGCAGTGACTGGAGGTGCCAATCACCCACCTGATCACACGTCCCTTGTTCCCCTTGTTCTCCCACATGTTGGGTTTGGGGCTGGGCTCAGCTCTGGGCTGTCCCACAGGGAAAGCTCTGGGAGGAGAGGGGCAGCAGGAGATGGGGGATCTGGCACTGGGGGTGTTGGAGGATGGATTGTGTTGGACTGGGGGTTGTCCCCACAGGGTGCCCAGATGCCTTTGGCTCCCTGCCTGCCCCCCTTGGCCCCCCAGGTGCCTGGGCTCTTCCAGGGGCAGCTGCCCTGTGCAGGAAGCTGGAGGGATGCCGGGCAAGGGGGCTGGATCCGTGCCACAGGTGGGGTGGACTTTGTGCCAGGGCTGGTCTTGTGGCCAGGGCTGGGGGCTGTGCCAAGCTGGGCTTTGGCCTGGGGGCTGGCAGGGAGGGTGCAGGGAGGAGTCCCAGCAGGGATAAAGGTGCTCCTCACCTGCTGCAGCCTCAGGCATTGCTGCCCAGAGCGAGAGGAAGATGAAGGTGGCTGTGCTCAGCGTGGCCCTGCTCTTCTGCATCCTGCTGTGCCCCCCGGCACAGGCCAAGGTGAGGCACCAGCCAAACGCTGTCCCCACATCCTGCCCTTTCTGGCCTCCCAACCCACCCTTTTGTACCTCTCTCTGTGCCTCTGACCATTCCTGAGGCCTTTCCTTCCATGTTTCCCCTCAGTCCTTTGCATTTCTTCCTCTCCAATGCAGGAGGGTCCCCCTGTACAATTCCCTGACTCACTCCCCACTCCCACACCATCTCTCAGTCCTGTTGCTTTTGTCCCTACCCATCCTCATTCTTCTGTCCCCACCAAGCCCCTCTCTTGCACTCCCATGTCCCTACACTGCAATTCCTTTCTCCTCCCCTGTACCTCACACCCTGCTCCTTCCACGCCCCCAGCCCTGTCTCATGGGCCCTCAGTTGACCCCAGATCAGAGTCTTTGGGTCTCCCCCACCTCCAGCAGATTTCCTTGGAGGCCCTGAATTCCCATCCCTCTGCCTGGGCCCTGCACCCTGCACCCGTGTCCCCCCACAGCCCCACAAGGTCCAGTCCAGACCAAGCCTTTGTTCTCCTTTCCAGGCACTCCTGGAAGGAACCCAAGATGATCTCCGGGAGGTGAGTGGGCTGCTGGCATTGGAGGGCATCCCCTCAGGGAATTGGGTGGCAGTTCAGTCCCCCCATCCCTCGCTGGCACTGAGGACAGCCCAGTGACCAGCCAGGTCTCCTGCTCTCTCTGCAGTTGGATTTAGACAACGTCGTGGACCTGGAGACACCTCTGGTGGGTACCACGAGTTCTGCCAGTGTCAGACCCTGCCCTTGCATGGCCACCACAGCCCAGCCCATCCCAGTCTGTCCCAGCACAGCCCAGTGCACCCCTACTGACAGCCCAGACAGCAGCCTGCCCCACGGCTCCTCGCCAGGGAAGCCTTTGCCCAGGGCCCCTGCTGCATTCCCGTTCCTGTCACCCCAGGACCCCCTGGATCAGCCAGGACGCAGCCCCTGCCCCAGCTGTGCCTCTTGGCCAGGAGCCCAGTGCTTCTGGGCAGGAGCACAGCAGCTCCTGCAGCCCATTGCTCCTGCAGCCCCTTCCCCAAGGGCCCCCTGCTCTCCCCTGCCTCCCAGTCCAGCCCAGTGCCCCCAGTGTGTCTCTAACGCTGCCTTTGTCCCCAGCCCCCTCTGCCTGAAAAGCTGCTGGATCTGCGTGTGAAGCGCCTGGCTGCCCCTCTGGATGCCTAGGTGAGCCGTGCCTGCAGGGACAGGGGTGGAGACAAAGCCCATGCATGGCCCAGTGTGCTCCAGAGTCACGTTCTGGGGTTTGTCTTTTAGGATTGGAAGCTGTGGGGACACCGGTGTCCCGATCCCCTCTGGTGGCATGAGGAGATGATCATCCCTGGAGGAACCCTCTGATCACCTGTGAGCCCTGAGCCATTTCCCCTCAATAATCAATAATCAATAAACCCTTTCAGCAAAGTCACACTGTGTGTCTGTGAATCCATGTCTATATGTATTTTACAAACAAAAATCCCCCAAATTTTGAAGAGGTTTCCCCCAGAGGTGTTCTCTTGTCCCTGTGCCCATCTGCACATCCCATCACTCTGTCACTGTCACTTCCACACATCTCTGACCCCGCTGGCACCTCCCAGGTTGGTGCTGAGCTCCTCCCTCCTGCTCCCCAGCCCCAGCAATGACCATGGCAGGGAGCTCAGAGCAGGAGCAGCCAGGCCAGGGATGGAGAAGGAGCATCTGGCAGAGGCAGGAAGAATCCCCCATTCCAGGGGCTGTGTGGGGTGCATGGGGGGCAGCTGTGTCCCCTGCCAGCCCCAGGGCTGCAAAGCAGGCAGGAGATGTCTCAGCTGCCTCAGCTGAATCCCTTCCCTCAGCCCTTGGCCTGGGAAGTCTCTGGCTGCAGCACAACCTGCACAGGAGACTTTGCACCTGGAAGAGAAAAGAAAGGAATGGTTTCTGCCCTCTCCCTCATCTCTCCCCTTCCGCTGATTTTCTTGTCACCTGTTAGCAAAACCAACCAAAAAGCATCTGCACTGAGGTGTTTCCGAGGGTCAGATGTTAAATAGGGCCAAAGGAAGGTTTTCTGCCAGGGCAAAAGTGAGAAATGTGGTTGGTCAGAGAGTTGAAACCATGACAGTTTCTGAACACTGGAAATGCAGAGGCTACAACAACAGAGTTTGCAGTTTGAATGGTCCATTTTCCTCCCTCTTTCCACTGCTCATTTGTCCCATCCCAACTCCCGAGGAGCAGCTTCAGGAAAGCAGACCTGCAGGGAGTCTTGGAGGCCTCATCCCAGAGAGAGAGGATGGAAGAGTGAAATCAGGAAAAAAATCCATTTGTTTTCTGGATCGTAATGACCACAAATAGCTCTTTACTCCATGTGTGCAATATCCAGGTGATGAGGCACATTGCTTGTTTTTAATGCCAAATCCCAGCACTTTGGGAATAGTTTCAGGACTAGAACAAACCATAGGCAAGTAATTGACCCAGTTTGGTTCCTGAATCAGAAATCATTAAACTTCTCCCAAGCTGTGCTTCCCTGCAGTAAAGAAGGCAGTTTGATTGCTTTTGTCCTGAGTATATCCTGAGTTTATGACTTCAGATGGACTGGAACGGTCCTGGCACCCCAAAAGCAGCCACAATGAGCAGGGTCGAACCTCCAGGTCACCATTCAATGTTCTCCATCCCTGCCTTCCAGAGCCCAGCAGCAAATCCTGCTGCTTCCCCCGCTCTGGATCAGCCTGCTGGTATCGCTCTGGTGTGCAGAGCCAGTCCCTGCAGGACAAAGCGCTCGGAGCCGCTCTGTGTCCCACAGCGTCGGCATCTCCTGTGCCGCTCCATGGCCGTGGGGCCTGTGCCACCAATGTGGCACCAATGGGCCACCAATGAGCCTGCTATGTGACCCCAATGTGCCACCAATGTGCCACCAATGTGCCACCACTGTCCATGGCTGTGGTTCCTGTGACACCACTGTCCATGGCTGTGGTTTCTGTGCTACCAATGTTCATTATTGTAAATCAAAGGCGTCTCCAATGTTGGTGAGGGAATGAAGAGGTGGACTCCATTAATATCAGAAAGCTAATTTATTACTTTATTATACTATACTGTATGCATTACATCTAACCTGAATCTGCCAAGCACTCATCTCTTCACACAACTGCACAGAACTGCACTCATCTCATGACTCTCCCCTGACTGTCAGCCGACAGTCCGACACACACACTCTCTTGGCCCTAATAGGCCCAGGACACAAAACACCATCACTTTGGGTAAACAATCTCCATATTGCATTCTACTTTGGCACAACACACGCTCAGCAAATGAGATAAGAATTGTGTTTTCCCATTCTCTGAGCTTCAGAAAATGTTGATTTCAGAAATCCTTGGGAAGAATTGTGCCTTGTTTTTCTCTATGAAGGGAAATGTGGCAACAGTTCATGGCTATGGTTCCTGTTCCACCATTGTTCCACCTTTTCCATAGTTACTCCACTGCTGCTCCAAAGCTGCTCCAGTGCTGCTCTGGGGATCTTCCTCTGAACTCTGAGCACAGTTCCTCTGCTCATCCACCACAGTTCCACCACAGTTCCACCAATGCTCCATCACAGTTCCAGCACTGCTCATCTCCCGCTGATCCAGAGCTCTGTCTCTGCTCCTCCCCTGCTCCCCTGTTGTTCCACAGCTGCTGCTTCTGTTCCAGTGCTGCTGCCACAGCTGCAGTGTCACAGAGAGGGGAACGTTCAGGCATCACCCACTGTGGTGTCACAGAGACCAGGACAAGGGAACTGCCACAGCTGTGGTGTCACAGAGAGAGGAAGGTTGGGGCGGCTGCTGTGGTGTCATAGAAGGGAACACTGGGGTTGGCACCGCTGTGCTGTCACAAACAGGGGAACGTTTGGGGCTGCCTCCCCTGCGGTGTCATAGAGAGGGGAATGTTGGGGCTGCCAATGCAAAGCTGTCATAGAGAGGAGAACGCTGGGTTGCGACCTCTGTGGTGTCTCAGAGAGGGGAACGCTGGGGTTGCAACCGCTTTGGTGTCATAGACAAGGGGACATTGGTATTGCCACTGCTGTCATGTCACTGACAGGGGAACACTGGGGCTGCAGGTGTTGAGGTGTCAGAGAGAGGGGAATGTTGGAACTGCCACTTGTGGTGCTGTCTTAGAGAGTAGAACTTTGGATGGCCACCCCTGCAGTGTCACAGAGAGGGGAACTTTGGGGCTGCCACCACTGTGGTGTCAGAGAGGGAGAGACACTGGGGCTGCCACTGCTGCAGTTCCACAGAGAGGGGGACTTGGGGCTTCCACAGCTGCAGTTCACAAGGAGGGGAAAGTTGAGGTTCTGACCGCTGTGGTGTCACAGAGTGGAACACTGGGTCTGCCAAGGATGTGGTGTCAGAGGGAGGGGAACGTTGAGGCTGCTACTTCTGTGTTTTCATAGACCAGTGAACGTTGGGTCTGCCACCCATGTGGTGTCAGAGAGATTGGAACCTTGGAGCTGCCACCACTGTTTTATCATAGAGAGGGGAATCTTTGGTTTGCCACTGTGCTGGTGTCAGACAGAGGGGAGCACTGGGGGTGCCACCTCTGGTGTCACAGGCAGGGGAACTAGGGGTGCCACAGCTGTGGTGTCACAGAGAGGGGAAGGTCAGGATTGCCACCACTGTGGTGTCACAGAGAGGGGAATGCTGGCACTGCTACGGCTCTGGTGTGACAGAGAAGGGAACACTGGGGTATCCATTGCTGTGGGGTCATAAAGAGTGGAATTTTGTGGCTGCCACCCTTGTGGTGTCAAAGAAGGGAATGTTGGAATTGCCACTGCTGTGGTGTCACAAAGAGGGGGAGATGGTACTGCCACACCTGTAGTGTCAGAGAGAGGGGAACATTGTGGCTGCCACTGCTGTGGTGTCACAGAGAGTGGAACGCTGCCAAACCTCCCCTGGTGCTGTGCCCACTCCAGTGCTGCTCCTCTGTGACACTGCAGGGCCTCCTGGGGACATTGTGACACTGCAGGGATTCATGGGGACTTTGTGACACTAGAGGTACTCATGGGAACATGGTGACACTGCAGGGACTGATGGGATCACAGGGGCCCTGTGACACTCTGGGGTCTTGGAGAATCCAGAGGCCCCTTTGGGGCCATGGGACCTTGTAAGAGATGGTCCAAATTTTCCCTCATTTTCCTCACGACTGTTGCAAGGACAGAGACTGGGACCCTGAGGACCCTGACTGGAGTTCTGGCCTGGCTGAGATGGATGCTGCCCAAGTGATTGTGCACAGCTGTGTTTGGAGTGACTGCTTCTAGCAGGGGGCTGGCAAAAGAGCATCTCGCCCTATATGCTTGCACCTGCTTCTTGACAGTAGCCCATGAATTTCCCCACCTCTTGGCCAAATGAACTTTCAGGGGTAATGTTGGTGGTTCCCCATGGAAAACCCTTCATCTGCTTCTCTACCACAATGACAGAAAGAGATTGCAGCCCCCTCTCCTAAGGACTGAGACTGAGACCCCTATGATTCTAACACGGGGAGCTGACCAAACTGAAGGGAGATGTGCCAGGTGTGGTCGTTGGGTCAAGAAAACAATGACTCTCACTCACTGCTGAGAATATGACCCGTTCCCCCTTGACGGTTTCAACAGACTTACTCTTCATTGTACCTGTTCCCCCTCAGTAATTTCAAGAGAATTACCTGTTCCTCCCCTTGGCAAAGGACTATAACAGACCCCTGAGTGTCACATTCACATTTTCTGAAAAATCCCTTTGCCCAGGATTTTTCTCCAGGGAAGCTGAGAAGCCTCAGAGAAAAATGAAAGCAATGATTATCTGATTTGCTTCTCCTCTGTTTTGCTCATGTGGAATGTGGTTGGAGATTGTTTACCAACAGGTGATTGTTTCATGGGTTTTTGCTCTGAATTGTTTTGACTTATTGGCAAATCAGGGCCAAGCCGTGTCAGACTCTGGTGGGAGTCACAAGTTCCATGATTATCGTTTTAGCCTTCTGTAAGTATCCTTTCTATATGCTTTAGTATAGTTTAATATACCATTCTTTTAATGTAATATAGTATCATAAAATAATCAATTAGCCTTCTGAGAACATGGAGTCAGATTCATCATTCCTTCCTTGTCTGGGGGAAACACAAATACAATACCTGAGTTAACCAGGACTTTGATATTCTCCCTGACGTCACAAGGTGAATTTCCATCGACCTGGACCACGAGGATTTAATCTCTATGTTTGGTAGCTATACTCTCTCTTTCTCTCTCTCTCTCTCTCTGTCTTTATATTTTATCTCTTTTTTAACCCTTCTATGGCATTTGCTGTGGGCAGTCAATAAAAGGTGCATTTCTTTTGATCAATAGTGAAATCCCCTCAGTGTTGTTTCTGCACTCTGAGATCAGTTAATGAACCACCACGACCTCCACTTGTACTAGAGGATTGTGCCAGAGGTGCCCACCAAACCAAGGAGAAAAGACAAAACCAGAGGTCAAAGTGCCGTGGGGTGCTGTGCGGTGTCATGGGGTGTCCCTCTCTGTGCTGGCACAGGGGAGAAGCTCAGTGCAAGAAACAGCCACGGGAACATCCTATGGGACATGGGGACATGCTGTGGCACACTTGAATATCCCACAGGACACGGCCCCAGGACCTCGGGGACTTTGGTCCCGCCAGGGGCAGGAGGCAGGGGACATAGAGAGAGGGACAGGGACACACGGAAAGGAACAGGGTCACACGCAGGAGATGGGGATGGGGACACTAGGACGGGACAGGAACACACGACAATGGGGAAAGTGGACAGGGACATGTGCAGAGGGATAGGAACACACAGGTGGGGGATGGTGATACACAGAGGGAAGGGGGGACAGGGACACACACAGAGGGAGACGGGGACACTACAAGCGGCGGGGGGGAACACGATGCCACCAGGATACACATGTGGGGACGCAGGACCAGGACATGTCAGCACAAGAAGCCATCAGGACGTGTCAGAGGACGCTGCCACCAGAGCACGCGTTACGACAAAAGGCGGATCCGGTGACACCCAGCGCGGCGCCACGTGACCCCGCGGTGACACCGCCCATGCCCGCCCCTTGCCCTGTCCCCAGCCTGTCCCCAGGAGCGGTTCCATGGCGGTGGCCATGGCACTAGGTTCCCTGGGTGCGGTGGCCCTGGGCACCTTTGTGGTGGCCCTGCGGCTGCAGTGGCTCTGGGATGCGCTGGTGGCTGTCACCCGATTCCGGGCCACTTGTCAACAGCTGAACAAGTTCCCTATCCCACCCTGGCACAATTGGTTGCTGGGACACAGTGGCATGGTGAAGGGACAGTGGGTGGCACCTGCGGGGACAGCGGGGACAGGGGTGGAGGCACATGCAAATGAACAGTTGGGTGGTGGCACCTCTGAGGGGACCAAAACAATGGGATGGTGACACTTGGGGGGATGATGAGGATGGGGTGGTGGCACTAGCAAGGGGACAGTAGGGAGAGGATGTTAGCACCTGTGAGGGGACAGTGGGGACAGACACACATGTCCCCAAGGCTGGCAGTATCCTGAGGATACACATGTCCCCAAGCCTATCTGTGTCCCCAGTGACACACATGTCCTGTTGTCCCCAGGGCCAGAGCACGGAGGAAGCCCTACAGCAGGTGGACACCTTGGTGGCCCAGTACCGTCATGGCTGCCTCTGGGGGGGATTTCCCTGGCTGCCTGTCCTGCGCTTCTTCCACCCCACTCTGTCCACTCCTCAGTGCCTCAGGGAGGACATGGGACATCAGACGGGTCCCCAGGGCCACCCATGGCTGTCACCGCACCTGGCACAGAGACCTGGCAGTGCCCAGGCAGAGGCCACCAACCCAAGTCCACAGGTCCCAGAGGTGTCACCATGGCCAGGCCAAATGCTACCCCACAGTGGCCACCAACCTGTCCTTGAGGTTCCCCAAGGCCACCCAAAAGTGTCACCATGTCCAGCCTCTGGTCGTCCCCCAACCCTCGTCCTTTGGTGGCCATGAGGGGATGGGGGATGATAGTGGCCATGGAGACATGGAAGTGCTCAAGAGGGTGGCTGTGGCCATGGGGAGATGATGGTGACCATAGGGTGGTGGCCATGGTGGGATGGTGGTCAAGGGGATTTTGATGCCATGGAAGGGTTGGCCATAGAGGCCAGGAGGATGCTGGTGGCCATGAGGGACTTGGGCATAGACTGGTGGCCACAGGGGAACAGTGGTGGCCATGGGCAGCATTGACCATAGAGCTGATGGCCAGTGGGATGGTGGTGCCTGTAGGGTGGTGGCCATTAGGGAAGAGTGGTGGCCATGGATGGGATTTGGCCGTAGACCGGTGGCCCCAGGTGGCCCATGGCTCATCTCACCCCCGCAGGACGAGAACGGCCACACCCTGTCGGACGAGGACATCGCGGCTGAGGCTGACACCTTCATGTTTGAGGGTGAGCACGAGCTCCCAGGCGCCACTGGGGAGGAGCCACTCCAGTGTCCCCTCACTCACCCAATGTCCCCACAGGTCATGACACCACGGCCAGTGGCCTGGCATGGCTCTTCTACAACCTGGCTGGCCACCCTGAGCACCAGGAGCGATGCCGCCAGGAGGTCCAGGAGCTCCTGGCTGGCCGGGACACTGCGGACATTGAATGGTGAGATGTCCCCAGGGCCACCCCAGGTCATGTGGCTCTGGGACATGGTGCCGCCCCAACTTTGTCCCCAGGGAGGACCTGTCCCAGCTGCCCTTCACCACCACGTGCATCAAGGAGAGCCTGCGGCTGCACCCTCCTGTCACTGCTGTATCCCAGTGCTGCACTGAGGACATCCCCCTGCGTGATGGCCATGTCACCCCAAGGGTATGGCATGGCCAAGGTGTCCCCAGTGTCACCAGCCACCCTCATCTGCTGTCCCTAAAGTGGCCATTCCCATCCCACCAGGGGTCATCTGCCTGATGAACATCTACGGGACCCACCACAACCCAGACCTCTGGCCTGAGCCTGAGGTAGGACCACCCTATGAGGTGTCCTTGTCACCATGATGGTGACAGCTGTGTCCTCTCGGTGTGACTGTGCTGGTGTCACCCCAGGTGTTCAACCCTCTGAGGTTCAGCCCTGAGAACAGCAAGGGACGGTCCCGGTTGTCCTTCATCCCCTTCTCTGCTGGCCCCAGGTATGTGGTGGAGTGGGGACAGGAGTGTCCCCAGGTGCCACCTCCGTCTCTGGCTGGGTTCACAGTGGGGTGACACTGACAGTGGGGATGTGGTGGCAGGAACTGCATCGGGCAGAGCTTTGCCATGGCTGAGATGAAGGTGGCAGTGGCACTGACACTGTCCCGGTTTGCGCTGCGGAGGGACACGGCGAGGCCACCCCCGCGCCGCAAGCCCGAGCTGATCCTGCGTGCTGAGGACGGGCTCTGGCTGCTGCTGGAGCCACTGGGAGTGGCTGATGGACACGGGTCACCTGGACATGGGGACATCCTGCAAGGGAGGTGTCACAGCCAGGGAAAGAGCAGGGAATAAACGGGAGCATGAAGGGGACAGTATCGTGGTGGTGGTGGGGATGTGCTGTCCTTGGTCATGGGACACCTCATGGCATGGACATGTCAACCCATGGACTTGTCCCCTAAGGCACTTGTCACCACCCATGGCCATGTCCCCCATGTCCTCATCCATGCCCATACAGCCCCATGTCACCATCTATACCTGTGACACACCCTCCATGCCCAACATCACCATCCACAGCCATGTCCGCACCCATGTCCTTGTCCATGTCCCCAGCTCCATCCCCACCCATGTCCCCACCCATGTCCCACAATCTCACTATCCGTGTCTAAGTTAAATGTCTTTATTTTTACCCCAATGCTGAAGGGATGAAGAAAAATGAAAGAAAATCAAGGGCAAAATTAAAGGATTTATGTGTCCATGTTGGCTGAGTATCCATGTGCCTGGGTGGGTAGAAAGGATCTTTTCTAGAGGAATTTCCACTCCACTGCCTCCAAAATCCTGGTTTTGTGCCCCAGTCCATCACCATTTGGCTGTGGAAGATGTCTCTAGGCCAGGGAGAATTAGAATCATAGAATGATTTAGGTTGGAAAAGACCTTCAACACCATCCTTGATGCCACCCGAAGAAATGACTGGATGCAAAAGGTGAGATATTTTTGGGGTCAAAAGTAAAAAACTGCTGTCCCCTACAAAATTCTGTTGTCGGTTTGCATCCCAATGCATTTTTCTCTGGCTGTGTCCAAGTGTCCAAGGGAAGCCAGGAAGATGTGCAGACCACCAGCCGGGTGTCTTTCTAACAGGGATCACCAGGACCATGGATCACCAAATCTCACTGTGATCATCCAGTGGGGGTCCTCCAGTGGGGGATGGAGTTGGAGCAGCGCTCAAAGCTCTTCCCGCACATGGGGCACTTGTAGGCCTTCCCTTACTGCTACCTCCCTTGGTGCTGGGTCATAGTAGAGTTCTGGGAGAAGCGCTTCCCACACTTGGGACACTGTTAGGGCCTCTCCCCAGCGTGGATCAGATGGTGGGTGATGAGAGTGGAGTTTCTCTTAAAGCTCCTCCCACAGTCAGGGCAGTGGAAGGGCCTCTATTCTGTGTGAATCTGCTGATGCTTGAGGAGATGGTATCTGCTCTGAAACCTCTCCCCACACTCAGGACACTCACAGTGCTTCTCCTCAGTGTGAATTCTCTGGTGGGCAATCAGGCCGCACCTCTGGCTGAAGCTTTTCCCACATTCCCCACATTTGTAGGGCCTCTCTCCTGTGTGAATTCTCTGGTGGGCATTTAGAGCGGAGCTCTGCCTGAAGCTTTTCCCACATTCCCTGCGCTTACAGGGCCTCTCCCCAGTGTGGATCCTCTGGTGCATAATCAGCTTGGAGTTCCCCATGAAGCTCTTCCCACATTCAGAGCAGGTGTAGGGGCATTCCCCAGTGTGCATTGTCTGGTGGATGATCAGGCGAGAGCTGTCACGGAAGTGCTTCCCACACTCCCCACACACCTAGGGGCGTATCCCAGTGTGGGTCATCTGGTGGAGTTTCAGGCTGGAGCTCCTCCTGAAGCCTTTCCCACATTCCCCACATTTATAGGGCCGTTCATTGGTGTGGGTCGTCTGGTGGATGATCAGGTGGGAGCTGATCCTGAACCTCTGTCCACATTCCCCACACTCATAGGGCCGTTCCCCAGTGTGGATCCTCTGGTGGGCAGTGAGTTGGTGGCTGATCCTGAAGCTCTTCCCACATTCCCCACCCTTGTGGGGCCGTTCCCCAGTGTGGATCCTCTGGTGGATGATCAGGCGGGACCTCATGGGGAAACTCTTCCCACATTCCAAGCACTGGTGGGGCTTCTTGCCATCGTCAAGCTGCTTATTGACCACCACCTCAGAGCTCTGGCCAGATCTCTGGCTGCCTTCCTGGCACAGGCTGGGTCTTTCTCCCTCAGCATATCCTGGGCTGGGTTTGGAGCCCCTCCTCCTGAGGGATCTCCGGGGCTTTTCCTCCCCATTAGACTCCTGTGCTGTGGAGCCGCTCCAAATGGCCTCATCCACAAGGTTCTGCCGTGGGGATTTGTCCTCCCTGCTCTCCATCCTCAGCTCCTTGTCTGCAGAAGAATGACAAGGAGAGGAAGGGATTTGTCTCCGTGCCAGAGGGAAGGAGAAGGAGATCCCCCCAGTCCATCCCCAGCAGGACAGCGTTGGCAGCAGGGTTGTCCTACAGCCGGGGGCTGTGCTGGGCTGGGAGATGGAGCAGGAGAGAGGGAGAAAGGGGCAGTGATTTCTTCCTCACCTGCCTCAGTGTCCCGGAGCACCTTCCGCTTCCTCACAGCCTTCTCCTCCATCCAGATAAGGTCTGGGAATGGGAAATCCTGATTTGGGGAAAAACAAGATGTGAGTGCATTGGCTTTGAAGGTCCACTGGCCAAGTGCATCTCTAGAAGTCACCGGGTGTCTGGTGGCCAGAGAAACCTCCAAAATTCATTAAGTCCAAAAACTCTCCTAGGAGTTCCCTGTTTCCAGGGTCCTTTGGGGTTATGGGGGTCCCTCTTCTCAGCACTTCTGAGGGGCCTGTGGGTCCTGGGCATCCCCCGCTCCCGGGTCCTGCTCAGCCATGCTGAGGGGATTTTGGGGGTCCCAGGGCTCATCCTCCCCTGATTCTGTGACAAATGTTTTTGTGATTCGTGTCAATTGGCAATGGAATCAGCAAATGTTTCTATCTGCTGAGTCGAAAATAGACACTAAGAAAGGTTTTGGAACTTTTTGACCAAATAGCCAAATAAAGCATTGAAATAAAAGAAGTATAGTAGAGTAAAAGAAATGAGGTACCAAGACGACTGATGCTTGGAATAGAATACAGGTAGTTGTTGTAAAGCTAAGAGATACTGCAACAAAGCAACTAAATGCTTATGTATAAAAAAAGCTTGATGCACTTGACAAAATCATGTGGCAGACACCAGTGTAAGGCCTCCCTCCAGATGACCACAAGAAGGATAGGAATCAATGACCACCCGGAAAGATTATGAAATTGCTGCTCCCAGCTTATTGATATTTGCTGATTTGGACTAACTGAGCTCATTGGAAAATGTGATCAGGTGGGAGCTGCTGGCTTGCTTTCTTTAAAATAAAAGATATAGAAATAAAATCCAGATTGACTATTGAGATTTTATATCAATTTGGTGATGCCGACCTGATGCCCTGGGATCTCTCGGACTGAGGCTACTGCAGGGGGCACCCCACTTTTGTGGTCCGTAGAAGCCAATAGCCCGGGAGCTAACGGTACCACAAACCTGGTAAAGAAAGCAAGCAAGGAACTGAGCTCCCTGAGAACTGCAGTTTAAATCACCTGCAATTCCAGTGCACGAAGATCCAGACAAGAGCAGCAGGCTGTGAATATCATTTGGCTGGGTGGACACAGCAGTGTCTGAGTGAAAGTGAGTGAGGTAGATGCAGTATTATCGCGGAGCCATCGAGGAGTCCTTCTGTCTGTGCTTCCATCACCCCACGAGGGGCTCGGCCAGTGAAGGGACAAAGCGAGTGCTGTGAGACACTGCTCACGATGGCTCAGGGGAACAGTAAGACCTCTGGCTCAAGGAACCCCCAGGGAGGTTCAACGAGCCCCCAGAGAGGCTCAAAGGGTCCCAAGAGAGGCTCAAGGTTATGGGGCCCCCAGAGAGGCTCTAAAAACGAGAAAGGGAGTGAATAACCAGAGATACCCCTGGACAGCCCCCTGGGGTTAACAACTGCACATTGGGATGCAATGCCCTCTAGGAAGGGAAAAAGTAAAGAAGAGATGGTCCATTATTGTATGGTAGAGTGGACTAAGGAAGAAATTAGGCCTGATCATTTATATTGGCCAATACTTGGGTTCTTTCATGATTGGATGTGTCAAGCTTTAAATCTTTATGTAAATAGTAAGGAACCCTTTGATCAGGAGGAAAGTGATTATGTGGCACTTTTGAGCGGGGCAGGGGGGGTTTTCTGTAGTGATAACATTATACCCCCTGAAAACTAAAAAAAGAAGAAAGGTGGAGGAAAAAGAAAAACCCTGGGAACCATTAGACAATTTGCCCCCTCCCTATCAAGGGCAGGAAACTCTCTCCTCCCCTGAGAGACCCCAGAGCTCAACAACTCCACCACTATCATCACAATCTAGTAGGACTCGGAGCAAGAGGAGAGAACAACACCAGGAAAATAATTCTAGTGGGGAGGAGAAAGATCAAAAGAAAAGACTATTCCCCTTGAGAGAAGTACTTATGGGAAGAAATGATAGGGGAATAGTGTCTCTAGCAGTCCCACTTAACACTGGGAATGTAAGAGAATTTAAAAAGGAAATGGGGCGGCTGCTTGAAAAACCTTTAGGGGTTTCTGAGAGGTTAGACCAATTTTTAGGGCCAAATACCTACACCTGGGATGAGCTTCAAGCTATAGTAGGAATACTATTTACTACTGTAAGGAAAGAGAAATGATTAGGCAAGCAGGAATGAGAGAATGGGAAAGGAGACACCAGCAGGGTCCACGTGGGGATCAAAAATGGCCTAATCAGAACGAGCAGGACAGACAAAATGTGAGGGACCTTAGAGATATCATTATACAAGGGATACAGAATGCCATACCTCGAGGGCAAAATATTAGCAAGGCCTTCAGCGTGCGCCAAGAAAAAGATGAAACACCTACAGATTGGCTTGAGAGGCTCAGAAAGAGCCTGCAAATGTATTCAGGAGTGGACCCAGATTCACCAGTAGGAACAGCATTGCTTCAAACTCCATTTGTGGCAAAATTATGGGGAGACATATGAAAAAAAAAAAAAAGGCTGGAGAAATGAGAGGATTGGCAGGACTGGGGTCTCCAAGAGCTATTGTGGGAAGACCAAAAGGTGTACGTGAGGAGAGGTGAAGAAACACAAAAGGCAAAAGCAAAGATTTTTTTTGTAGCAGCTGTGAGGGAAACTCAGAAGGGGGAAAAGAAAGTGTTTAGAACAGAAGGACAAAGACCTAGGGGAGATTATAAGAAACTTCCCCAAATTAGAAACCCCAGAGATGGTCCTGCAGATTATCATTGCTATTACTGAGGAAGGAGAAGACAAAGCAAAGCTGTAGGCAACAACAAAAAGATGGGAAAAAAAAAGTCTGAAGAGGACAAATAGGGGTGTCAGGGGCTGTACATCTTGAGGACCAGATCATCAAAAGAGGTCTTGATAGAACTAAAAATAGGTCCCCAAGGGGAAGATGTTTACTTTTTAGTGGACACTGAAGCAGAAAGATCAACTATACAGCACTGCCCCAAAGGGGTAAAATTAGTAAAGAAATTGCTCTAGTTGTGGCAGCAAAAGGGGAACCATTTAAAGTACCCATTCTTGAAAATGTTGAAATTGAATCAGAAAATAATATTTGTTTGAATGATTTGTTATTGGTAGCAGAAGCAGATAATAATTTGCTAGGAAGAAATTTAATTATAGCTTTAGGAATAAATTTAGAAGTGAAACAAGGAGAACTACAGGTACAGTTTTATACCTTAATGTCAAAAGATGAAGACAAAATTAATCCAAAAGTGTGGCACCATAAAGGGGAGATAGGAAAGCTGAAGACTGGACCCATTAAGATAGAAATAAGTAATCCAGTTGTTCCCATAAGAGTATCAGAAGCTTTGAGGGGTCCATCAGTGATAGCTGCTGTCCATGTCAGAGGACACCAGAGGGGAACGGATTATGGGACTCATGGCAATAATTTGGCTGATGCAGAAGCACAAAGGGCAGCAGTATGCTTACCTGTGTTTTTAAATAATTTGAATAAAAGTGACGATGATACAAAAAATCAAAAATGCTATATCTCAAAGGAAATACAAGAGATGCAGAAACTAGGGGCTAAGCTAGAAGGGCACAAGTGGCTTTTACCAGATGGTAGAGAAATGCTATCTAAAAGTAATGTTAAAAGAATGATTCCCCAGTTACATTAATGAGCTCACTGGGGAACACGAGCACTAAGTGACCACTTTTTAAAGATTTTTGCATGTATAAGAATATTTGATATAGCAAAACAGAAGACAAAAGGATGCATTATTTGCCAGAAAATTAACAAGAAGACATCTAGACAGACCTCGCGGGGAGGGAGAAAAACTGCCTATAGGCCTTTTGAAAAGATACAGGGGGATTTTACCAAACTACAGAAAATGGGAAGATATAAGTATTTGTTAGTAATAGTGGACCAATTAATTCATTGTGTGGAGATCTACCCTGTGACACAAACAACAGCACATTTTGTTACAAAGATTATTTTAGAAGAAATAATTCCATGATTTGGGATGATTAAAGTGATTGACTCAGATCAGGGTTCCCACTTTACCTCAAAAGTGTGAAAAGTAATAAATGCTCTAGGGATCTCTTGGGAATATTATACCCCTTGGCACCCTCAGAGTTTGGGGAGAGTCGAAAGAATGAACCAGACCCTAAAGCATCAGCCAGCAAAACTAATGATTGAAACAAAACTATCTTGGATCAAGCATTAATCCAATATTTTCTGAATATTTACCATTGGTGTGGTTAAATATTTGAACAATGCCAAACTCAGAGCATGGGATCTCCCCATGCAGGATGTTATATGGGATGCCATATTCTCAAGAGATGCCAGGAGATAAAATAACCTCTATTGAAAAGGACTGTAATTGCTATCCCTTTGTAAGCACTGAATGCAACTATTGGAAGGAGAGGTGGTGTTATCATTGTCACAGGGATTATCCTCCAAGTGGGTTGTGTCCAGAGTGTAAACACATTGAACAGATTTTAACTGAATATATTTTTTAAAAAAGAGACTAGAGGAAAGAACATTAAAACTAGATTCTTATGAGTAGTGGATGTTGTGGAAATGCGGATTAAGAGGGGGACTATCAAGTGAGGCAAATATTAAAAAGATTGAGCATTGCAAACGTAATCGAGTCCCTTGCGGATCCGAGACAGCCAAAGCAAAGAACTGGGAAGTATTTAAGAAACGGCACAGAATGCAGGAAAGCTCACACGGAACCCCTGAAGTATATCCTTTGTACAGAGAAGATGGTACCCCTCACTGCTGGGAGCACCCCGGGAGGCCAAGGAGGAAGAGGGACAATAAAACTGTGGGGCCTTATGGTACTGTTGAGTCTTCCAGGGAATAGGAAACCGATCCCTGCTTGAAGTGCGACCAAAATGTAAAGTATGGCTGGACCATGGCCCGAGCACACACTCATATTAATGCAGGATGTTATGGGCCAGGACAACCTGAAACCTGTACAATAGGAGAGAAGAGTTACTGGGTAGCAACAGATTCAGGAATGGGAGGATGGGCACCTGGAAACTATCAATTTTGTCACCAGAGAGAACCATTCTTCTGTTTTCCCAAAGGTGGAATGTGGGGATACTCAGATAAAGGGGGAGTACAAGATAAATTCAAATCAAAGTTAGTGGAAGACATCACAAAGCGTTTAGGGGAAATTCAAACCCAAGAAGAACAAGAGCAGGAAGTGACCTGTATAAAATATTAAGAAAATACTCAGTGATTGGGACCTCCCCATGTTAGGGAAATAATCTGTTCATTGATCTGATGCAAAAAGTAGTTAAGGAACTAAATGTGACTGAATGCTGGGTTGGTGGGGATCCCAAATGACCGAGCAATGGCCATGGAGGGGAGAAGGGGTTGGACCTGATCAGTTGATATTATGGAACACGACACAAAGATTTAATGAAATTCAACCTCAGGGGTAAATATTGACTCATGAAGTAGTAGGCATAATTCGTATTTCTAGGAAAGGAAACAATTGTACTACGTATGTAGGACACACCCCCTGCAAGATGATATATACCACCAACTCCACTTTTACAACCTGGTGGCCAAAACCACCAACAGGTTATTGCTCCATCAATTGTACCAATGGAACTGTTTGCTGGAAAAGTCTAACACAGGCTAATCCTTTTGAGGAGGCAAAAGATCTTAAGGGATATTGGGAAAATCAGGGGCAGAAGGCTGAAAATTGGAAAGTTTCAAATGGATTACTTTGGATATGTGGTAAAAGGGCATATGATGAATTATCAAAGAGACAGAGAGGTACCTGTACAATTGCAATTATACAACCTGCATTCTTTTTGCTACCAAAGAGCAAAGGTGAATATTTGGGACGATCTCTTTAGGAAACTCTGCGCAGAACAAAACAAACTGAAATAGGAGGAAAACAGACCTGGAAAAATGAAGAATGGGCTTCCCAATGGATCACAGATTACTGTGACCCTGCCTCCTGGGCTCAGGACACCAGCTGGGGTTATAGAACCCCTATTTATATGCTTAACCAAATTATTAGACTACAGGCCAGTGTAGAAATTACTTTTAATCAAACATCAGAGGCATTGAAGCTTGTAGCTAGACAACTAAGCCAGACCAGAGCAGCAGTATATCAGAACAGGCTAGCCCCAAATTTTTTATGAGCTGAAGAAGGGGGCTTTGTGGAAAATTTAGTATATCTGAGTGCTATTTAGAGATTGATGATAATGGAGAAGCTATTACAAATCTGGCAGACAAAATTAAACAAGTTGCACATGTTCCAGTGCAAAAATGGAATTCCATATTAACTGACAATTGGAGGAATAATTTCTTTGAAGGAGCCTGGTGGAAAAAGTTGGGGTTCATGTTGCTTTCTTCTGCATTAGGCCGATTGTTTATACCATGTATGATTCCATGCTTTATTAGTCTAATGCATTCAGTGATCCAGGGAATGCAGATTTCAGCAATGCTCATAAACCCTAAAATCACAACCACAGGAGAAAAAACTCACTCCCTTATGATAGTCAAGGCCAAAGCAGAACCAAAAAACACTGCAACCTAAAAAGTATCAGCTCAATTTGATGCAAAGACATGAATCAATAACATAAAGGGGAGGGATTATGAAAAATGCTTTTGTGATTCGTGTCAGTTGGCAATGGAATCAGCAAATGCTTCTATCTGCTGTGTCCAAAATAGACACAAGGAAAGGTTCTGAAACTTTCTGACCCAATAACCAAATAAAGCATCAAAATCAATGAAGTATAGAAGAGTAAGAGAGATGAGGTAGCAAGACGACTGATGCTTAGAATAAAAGAGAGAATGTTGTGGTAAAGCTAACAAAGCAACTAAATGCTTATGTATAATAAAAAGCTTGATGCACTTGACAAAATCATGTAGCAGACACCAGTGTAAGGCCTCCCTCCAGATGACCACAAGAAGGACAGGAAGCCAAGGACCACCTGGAAAGATTATGAAATTGCTGCTCCCAGCTTATTGATATTTGCTGATTTGGTCTAACCGAGAACATTGGAAAATGCTTTGTAGGCTTAAAAACAGTATATATACTTTACCGAACTTGTAAGTGGTGTGTGCTGTGAGTGGAGCGGTGACTTCCCGAAAACCCAGTGCTGCTTGCTTGCTTGCTTTAAAATAAAAGACATAAAAAATAAAATTCAGTTTGGTTATTGAAATTTTATATCAGTTCGAGCGCGGCTCCCAGGTGTCCCAGGGTCCCCTTCTCCAGCATCCCCCCACCCCAGGCACTCAGCGCTTCCCCCGCTGCCCGACAATACTTTCAGGCTCGGGGCCCGGGCCCCACTCATCTCCCGGCTCCACTGCCCCTCCAGCCTGCCGGAGCTCCCCCAGCTCTGCTATCGCCCCTCTCCCCACGCCGGGGCTCCCGCCTTTCATCCCCGCCTCTCCCGGGGATCCCCAAACCCGTGTCCCGCCCGCCGGCACCGGCCGAGCGCCACGTGGGCCCCGCAAAATCCCCCCGGGCCATTCACGGCTCAGCTCTGCACTCCGGCCACATCCAAAAATGTCCCCTCGTCATAGGAAGAAAAAATACCGCTCCCAGCGACACCGAAATATATTTGGGACGCGACTCCGGATTCCGCCAGACCCAAGCCCCTCCAACCTCCCTCCTTTCGCCCCCCAAAAATCCCTCCCGGAGCTGCCGCGATCGGCTCGGGGCGAGCTTCCCCTCCGCGCTCACCCGCGGCACGCAGGGCACTGCGATGCTGCCGGGGCCAGCCGAGCTGCGGGCTCAGCGGGCTCGCCGTGGAGCCCCGCAATGCTCCTGCCACTGCTGCTCCTCCTCGGGCCGCTCCTCTTCGTGCTCCTCGCCTTCCTGCTCCTCCCCTTCCCCTCTCCCTGCCCTTCCTCCCGCTCCTCCTCCGCTCCCGCCCCGGACCCGCCTTCCGCACCCGCTCTGCCCCACGGCCGCAGCAGCACCGGCTCTGGGGCAGGGGGAGAAACCCCCAGCAGCCCCCAGCCATGGGCAGGGGGCTCGGGGCCCCCAGTGCAGATCCGTCCGTGCCGTCCCCTTCCCCCCGAGCCAAAATTCCGCTCCCGGGGCTCGCTGGATGCGAGCGGGTGGCGCAGGTGGGGTGGAAGTGGGGAGCGCTGGGCGCTGCGGCTCTGCCCGGGAACTGCGGAGCCACCGCTGAGGAATGGTGAAATAAATGGGCAGGAGATCTTTCTCCTTTTTAATGCCTTTATTAAGAAGAATCAGCTCAGGTGGGGAGAAATCGACAGGTTGCGCCCTCGCCGCCGCTGCTCCCAGGCGTGGCACGAAGCAGGAGGACGATGCAGTTTTGTCCGCTGGTCTGCAGACAGAACTGGGGACTCT
This sequence comes from Passer domesticus, assembly GCF_036417665.1. Taxonomy (NCBI): domain Eukaryota; kingdom Metazoa; phylum Chordata; class Aves; order Passeriformes; family Passeridae; genus Passer; species Passer domesticus. The sequence goes on along the minus strand of NC_087502.1, from coordinate 4,675,593 downwards.
GTCCTCACGGGAGAGTTGTTGAGTCCTTAGTTTGTTGGTTTAGAAACCCGGGGGGTCTCTTTAATCAGTTTCTTTTCAAGTTAGAGTGAGAAATAAAAAGGTTTAAGCAGGTACGGGACAATGCTCCCATCCTTAGACGTCACTTTAAGTTACTTATGGCTCGTGATTTTAGGGGTTTTTCTTATAAAAACTGTAAAACTGTAACAATCCAGGGTGCACTGCGTTTCTCATTTGCATGTTGTCTCTGGTGTCACTGTTCATCTCTTTACCCTGGAGGGTTTCTCTTGGTATCTTCTTGGTATGCAGCCAGCATCAGGGAAACAATCAGTTAATCACCTGCCATTAACAGGTATTTGAAAAGCTTTCCTTCGGCAGCGAAACTAAAGGAGGCTGACTCGGTCTGGCTTGGTTTTTTTAACTCTGAAACTTAAAAAAAAATACAACTTTCTATTCATAACAGTTCCCCCCTATTTTTCTTTGATCAAGCTTAAGCTTGCATCAACTTATAATTTTTGGCTCATTAACATAGAATTTCCTATATTTTTTGTATTGATCATACATTTCCTCAGCACTTGGGTGATCATATTTACTAAGCTTCATTACTTTTTTTGGTTTTTTCAGGTTAATTTCTTTAGAGATTCTTAGGTTATTCTGTACAGCAGATGTCACTATTTTTGTTAAACATGGAAATAAGAACAGACTAACAAGTGTACCCACAGTGAAGGTTATAGTTTTCCAACTTTTTTTGAAAATCCATAGATTATCCCACCAACTGGAATCAAGTGTAGGAGTCTTTTGATTTTGTAAATATGCTAGTTCTTTTATTTCGTTTAAAGTATTTCTAATGACTGCCACAATTAATTTGATTTGATAAAATACTGTTTTGGTTTGGTTGAGTTGGTCATTAATATGATTAAGAGCCAATGTGGTCTGATTAGATATTACTTCCAATTCTGATTGTAGTTTCAAAATTTTGTTTAACATATATTGTTCCTTCAGTTTTGTTTTTCTCAAATTCTCATATATAGGAACTCTTAAACTTGATCCAGATTCTTTGTGTATTATAAAGACAGTTTGTTTTATAATTTTAATGATGCCACCACTAGACCAGCCTCTTGGCAATTCAGTGGATGTGGTGGTACCATTGACCCAAAACAGGCATTTAGGGGTTTCCTGAAAGAGATTAATTTTTGTCGTGCCCTCCCAATATTTAGAAATACTTTTTCCTTTTACCAGATTTACTAGGTTTGCTTCAGTAGCATCACGTTCAAAGCACCACCAGGTTTCTCCTACAGGGTGCTCTCCCAGGAGTGGCTGCCTAAAGGTGGCGGTGTTCCGGGTTATCCAATATATTTTCTTATTCTCTTGATAAAAGATCAATTGGGAGAGGTTAACACAATTGTTGTGGACTCTCAGCAAGGAGCTTACTTCTTTCTCATAGAAAGGTTGGTAGTACTCATTGCACAGCTCTCCTGGGCTCTCCAGAGCACCACCAGCAATCAGAGCCAGCACTACTACCCTTCCCAAGAGTCCGGTATGGGTCATCCTGCACAGCCTGCCCACCCGGCCTTGCCTCTTGAGGATTTTACTGAGAAGAAGTCTCCAAGTTCTTTAGAGTCTCTTGCTCCTCTGGTTAAACCTCTCTTGATCTGTCCCTGCTAATTTGGTCCCTCCTAGGGGAGTACTCTGGAGAAGATTAACCTGGGGTCTTTGGTACCAAGTTGGGACGACTTAACTAGAATTACTTATTAACAATTTTTAACTTTTACAAATTTCTTAAAACACTTCAAGACATGTTATGATTCTAAACTTTTTTCTTGCGCAGTTCATCAGTCTTTTTGAATGTCAATTTTAAGTCATTTGGTCCTTTTATAATAGTATACTCAGCTGAATTAACTCCCGATGCAGTTGAATCTTGTCCTGAGTTAGAGTGTGAGGGTGGTGTGGAATCTGGTCCAATACCAGAAGGAGACACTGACGAATCTTGTCCAATGCCCGGGGGTGAGAGTGGTGTGGAATCTGGTCCAATACCAGACACTGAAGAATCTTGTCCAATGCTCGGGGGTGGGACTGGTCCTTTAATTCTCGTAATGTGAGTCCAACCTTTTTCTCTGGTTCGCACGGCCGAATTAGCGATGAGGAGTACCTGAAAGGGGCCTTCAAATTTAGGTATTAATGGTCTATAATTCCAAGATTTTATTAAAACCCAATCTCCTGGGTTGATGTCGTGTGCTTTTGTATCCAGAGGGGAGGTTTGGGGGAGGTATCCTCTTTTTCTAAGTCCTTCTAGGGTCCTTCCAATTACTTCTAAATATTTCCTTGTAGCTTCTTCTCCTTCCAGGTAGTCTCCTGTGCTATAGGGTGTTAACAAGAATGGCAATCCGAACATCATTTCATAGGGTGAAATCCCTATATCAGACCGGGGTCTTGTCCTGATGCGCAAGAGCGCTAGGGGTAAACACTTTAGCTAATTCATTTTTGTTTCTTCGATCAATTTAGTCAATACATTTTTGAGAGTTTTGTTCATTCGTTCCACCCTCCCAGAACTCTGGGGGTGCCACGGAGTATGCAATCTCCATTTTATTCCTAATACTTCAATTATATTGTGCAATGTTTGAGCTACAAAATGTGGACCTCGGTCTGAGTCTATGGTATTCACCATTCCGTATCTGGGGATAATGTTTTCTAAGATTACCTTTGCTACTACTTGGGCTGTTTCTCTTTTGGTTGGGAAAGCTTCTACCCAGTGAGTGAGATGATCTACTATAACTAGTAAATATTTGTATCCTTGTACTGGTGGCATCTCAGTAAAATCTATTTGTATGCTCTGGAAAGGTCTTAGAGTTAGTTCTCTCCCTCCAGGTGCTACTTTTCTCATGACTTTCTGGTTTACTTTTTGGCAAATTAAACACCCTTTTGTGATTGCCTTTGCTAGGTCATATGCACCTATGCACAGGTTATTTCTTAGGAAATGATCACATAGTCCTTGGACTCCCCAGTGGGTTAATTTATGTAGTTCTGTTAGCACTGTCCGTGCAAGTGCTTTGTTTAAGAACACCCGTCCGTCTGATGTTAACCACTCCCCTCGTTGCCCTTGGCGTAACTTTAAATCTTTTATAGCCTTTAATTCTTTTTCACTAAATATGGGGGTTTCTCTTTCATTCTCTTTGAGTGTGGTTTCTGCTTTAAAAACTCTTACTGGATCTCCTGGTTCTAAAGCTGCTTCCTTTGCTATCTGATCAGCCAATCGGTTTCCTTTAACTTCGGAGCTGTGTCCTTTTTGGTGCCCTTTTATATGGACTACTGCTATTTCTGTTGGTTTTTGTAGAGATTCTAATACAGACTTGACTAGATTCTCATGAGCTAAGTTTTTTCCCTTTGAGCTTAGATATCCACGCTCCTCCCATATCTTCCCAAAAGTGTGTACTATTCCAAATGCATATTGGGAATCTGTATAAATGGTTCCCCGGTCCCCCTCTAATAAGTCTAATCCTCTTTTCAGGGCATATATTTCACAACTTTGGGCTGACCAGGTTTGGGGTAGTTTTCCTTTTTCTTTAATTTGTAAAGTTTTTCCGTCTATGATGGCATAACCTGAAGCTCTTTTCCCATCTACTACTCTCGAAGAGCCATCTATAAACAAAATTCTTCCAGCTGTTAAAGGTTGATCTTCTAAATCCTCTCTTACTTTGGTTTGGAGACTTATCACTTCAAGGCAATCATGTTCTAGATTCTCTATAGGCTCTCCCATAAGGAATTGTGCTGGATTGAGGGCGTTTGATGTGATGAATTCTAAATTTTCTGTGTTAGTTAGTATTATTTCATATTTTAGTATTCTTGCATTGGTTAGCCACTGTTGAGCTCTTTGGCTCAGCACTGTTTTAAGATCATGAGGGGTATGTACTTTAATTTTTCCTTGCCAGGTTAATTTTTGGGTCTCTTCTATTAGAATAGCAGTTGCTGCTACGGCTTGTATACAAACTGGCCAACCTCTAGCTACTGGGTCTAACAATTTGGAGAGGTAAGCTACAGGTTTTCTGCAGCCTCCCCACTCTTGGGTTAGTACACCATAGGCTATACCTCTTTCAGCACTTACAAACAGATCAAAGCCTTTCTTGAGGTCTGGTAAGCTTAGGACTGGAGCAGAAGACAACTTCTCTTTTAGGTTCTCTAGTTGTTGATCGTCTTCTGCTGTCCAAATTATGGGATCTGGGGCTACCAGCTTATCATATAAAAATTTCACACTTTGTGAGTATTGATCTAGCCATAACTTGCAGTACCCGAACAGACCTAGAAGCTTTCTCACATCTCTTTTTGTTTGTGGAGCTGGGAGAGATATGATGCCTGAAATTCTGTCAGGGCTCAATTTCTTGTATCCTTCTCCTATTATGTGCCCAAGGTATGTTACTTCTGATTGTACGAACTGTAGCTTCTCTTGTGAGACCTTTAATCCTTTCTCTCCCAGAAAGTTCAAAAGTTTAATGCTAGTTGTTCTGACCTGATCTTTTCCTTTCCCTGACACCATCAGGTCATCAACATACTGCAGGATTTGTACTTCTTCTTCAGGAACAAACTGTTCTAACAAACTCTCTAGGGCTTGTCCAAAGAGGTGGGGTGACTCAGTAAACCCTTGCGGTAATCGGGTCCATCTTAGCTGTTGTTTTCTTTTTGTATTTGGGTCTTCCCATTCAAAAGCAAACCAATCTCTACATTCAGCTGCCAGAGGACATGCCCAGAAAGCATCTTTTAAGTCTATAATAGTGAACCAAGCATGTTCCTTTGGAATTTGGCTTAGAAGATTATATGGGTTGGGCACAACCGGATGTCTAGCAATGGTCTTTTTGTTCACTTCTCTTAAGTCTTGTACCAGCCTGTATTTCCCTTCAGCTTTCTTAACTGCTAGTATAGGGGTATTATGTGGTGACATACAGGGTTCCAAAATTCCCTCTTGCAGCAATTGTTCAATAACTATGGCTAGCCCCTTTTTTCCTTCTAGGGAAATTGGATACTGTTTGACCCGTATGGGTGAAGTACCATCTTGCATTTTTATTGTTATTGGAGGAATGTCCAGTAGGCCTCGCTTTCCTCCTTCAGCCCACACCTCTTGGCTTATTTCAGCAACATCACCTTGGGATAACTTCATTATTTGTACTACCATTTTCCCTTTTCTCGGGATAATTCCTACTCCCAAATGAACTTGTAGATCTCTCCCCAACAAACTTTTTTCTAGGTTAGGCAGATAGATCAAATCTGCTTCACACTGTCTTGAATTTCCAATTATTTTTACATTTTCAATCACTGAGGCTCTAAATGGTTTCCCTTCAGCCCCTAATACTTCACAAAATTTTTTACCAATTACCATACCTTCTGGTAATTTGTTAAGACAGGACTTATCTGCTCCTGTATCAACTAAAAATTCAAATTCTTCATTTTGGGGTCCTACTTCAAAGTTTACTAAGGGCTCTTCTAGGTGTTGCATCGGGTCCCCTAAAGTATAGAGCCCCTGACACCCCTAATCATCGCCTTTAAGCATTTTCTCTAAGGCTTCTTGTTCTCTGGCTATTGCTTCATCCAGAGTCAGCTTTCTACAGAACCTTCTAATGTGCCCAGTTCTCCCACAGTAATAGCAACGCCTTTCACTTAAAGGGACTTGGGGCCTCTCCGTTCCTCCTGTATATGATGGTACTGGCTTATCTTTACCTGCTCCTGGTGGTGGACTCCCCCACTCTTTTGTAGCCTTGTACTGCAGGGAAGGGTTGTTTGCTCCTACACTTTCTCTGGCTACAGCAACCATGATCTTAGCTTTGGCCTTTGCTTTTTCTTCTTCTCTCCTTAAATACACTTTCAATGCTTCCTTCAATAATTCATTAATATCTTTTCCTTGCCAATCCTCAATCTTTTCCAATTTTCTTCGTATATCAGGCCAAGATTTAGTAACAAAATGGACTTTTAGTAGCATTTCACCTTCGCTAGTGTCCAGGTCTGTTCTAGAATACAATTGAAAGTTCCGCCTCAGGCGATTAAGCCAAGCGGTAGGAGTTTCATCTTTCTCCTGTATACCCTCAAATGCCAGTTTTGTATTGGTTCCTTTGGGAATTGATTCTCTTATCCCTCGAATTATCAAGGACCTGTACTCCATCATGGCCTTCCTCCCTTCCTCCTGGTTAGGATTCCAATTGGGATCCACTAGTGGCAATTTTTCTTCTCCTGATGGCACTTGGGGCCCTGGACGGTTATCTTTTTCCCAAACTCTTATGCTTGCCGCCCTAATCATTCGGGACTCTTCTGGGGAAAATAATATATTTAGAATGGAATTCATCTCCCCCCAAGTGTAGAAATTTGGACCTAAAAACTGATCCACTTGGTTAGCAATGCCCACAGGGTCTTCAACTAGATTCCCTAACTCCTTCTTGAATCCTCTCACCTCAGAGGCAGTTAGAGGAGCATTTACAAAACCAACACCTCCTGCTACTCCTCCCATAGGAACTTCTCTAAGGGGAAAAAGTCTCTCTGCTTTGGAGGTCTTGGATCGGGTACTACAGTATGGCCCATTTTCAGACACAAGATTGTTCACTTGAGGGGTAATAGCATTAACTTGGACCTGCTGTAAGTCAACGGTTATACCTGGTGATAAGGGGTTATTAGATATGGAGGTATTTATGTCACAGTTAGGAGGAGGTGGAGGGACTGCCGTAGGAGGGGGAGAAGAGCTTGGGTGCAGGTTAGGTGGAGCTGGAGAAGGGGTGGAGGATGCAGCAGATGTAGTAGGTATTAGTGGTGGTGCAGAAGCAGCTGAAGGAGTCGAAGGGGGGGGTGAGGGAATGGCCCCCATGGCAGCCGGGAGAAGAACTGGATCTGCTATTTGAGGTGCTCGAAGGAGAGGGTTATAAGGTGGAGGGGCATCAGGAGGCAAGTAGTCTAGAGGGTCCCACCTTTTACCAATTTCCTTAATTCTAGCATCTCCTCTTTCATTCCCTTCTTTCTTGCTCTGCACTTTACAAATTTGCACTCCTTCTTTCTGTATAGCATTCAACCAACAAGCTATATACAATAGTTCCTCAGCATCAGTATTTTCTCTAGCTGTCAGATAATTACTCAGCTGTTGACACATCCACTTGTCTTTCGTCCCACACCATGGCCATCCTCCTTGCACTTCTAATTCTGGCCACACTTCTGAACAGTAATGAATCATCTTAACTTTATCTAATCCTTCTGTACTTTCTATAAAGTCCCATTTCTCTAATAGCTCACCTAGGGGACTGTGGGGAGGTATATTCTTCAATCTTTGGCCACTTTTCTTACTACCACACCCTCCCATTATTTTCTGCCTCTAAACAAATCACAAGGTGTCTTTTTCTCTAAAGGAAATATATCTTATTTAAGAAGTCTCGACCTCCTGCCAAAACTCCAATTTCACTGACCCTTTTCGTCAGGACTTTGTTAAGACCTTGGCCTTCTTGCCAAGACTCAACAAACAACCAAAATACAAAAAAACATCCTCGAGGTCTTGACCTCTGAGGTTTGCCTGACCTCCTTCGTCAGGACTTAGAGAGACCTTGGCCTTCCCTTGCCAAGGCTCAAACAGTCAAACCTCGAAACCCTGGCTTCTGAGGCGCCCTTTGTCTGGGCCAAACTGCCTGATACCCTAACTTCTTTCGTTAGGACCTGTATCAGGGCCTTTGGGGTGCGTGCCACTCACACAGCTATTCCCTCCGCACGCCCGGAGGGGGGTCCTGTGGGGTGCGTGCCACTCACACAGTATTTCCTCCGCACGCCCGGAGGGGGGTCTTGTGGGGTGCGTGCCACTCACACACAGCTATTTCCTCCGCACGCCCGGAGGGGGGTCCTGTGGGGTGCGTGCCACTCACACAGCTATTTCCTCCGCACGCCTGGAGGGGGGTCCTCTTTACCCCTTTGGAGGCGCCTCAATCACCAGTTCCACTCGCTTCCCCCTGTTCCCGGCCGGCCCCCTCGCGGGGGTGCGGAACCGCGGTACTGAGGGGTCCTCACTCGCTTCGAGGGGCCGAGCTGCCGGCCCTCGTCTCACGCACACACACTCGCTCGCCTCCCTCTCCCGCCGCCGGATATTCTCACCTATCCGACGTTGCTCCGTGTCACTGTCCCAAGCCGATCTTCTCTGGTCCTGATAGCCAGCTGTCCTGCAGGTCCAGGGTGGGCGGCCGTCCCAGTCCTGGTGTCCTCTTCAGGCGTGGCTATCCCGGACGAGTCCCCAAGCTGAAATAAATGGGCAGGAGATCTTTCTCCTTTTTAATGCCTTTATTAAGAAGAATCAGCTCAGGTGGGAAGAAATCGACGGGTTGCGCCCTCGCCGCCGCTGCTCCCAGGCGTGGCACGAAGCAGGAGGACGATGCAGTTTTGTCCGCTGGTCTGCAGACAGAACTGGGGACTCTGTCCTCACGGGAGAGTCGTTGAGTCCTTAGTTTGTTGGTTTAGAAACCCGGGGGGTCTCTTTAATCAGTTTCTTTTCAAGTTAGAGTGAGAAATAAAAAGGTTTAAGCAGGTACGGGACAATGCTCCCATCCTTAGACGTCACTTTAAGTTACTTATGGCTCGTGATTTTAGGGGTTTTTCTTATAAAAACTGTAAAACTGTAACAATCCAGGGTGCACTGCGTTTCTCATTTGCATGTTGTCTCTGGTGTCACTGTTCATCTCTTTACCCTGGAGGGTTTCTCTTGGTATCTTCTTGGTATGCAGCCAGCATCAGGGAAACAATCAGTTAATCACCTGCCATTAACAGGTATTTGAAAAGCTTTCCTTCGGCAGCGAAACTAAAGGAGGCTGACTCGGTCTGGCTTGGTTTTTTTAACTCTGAAACTTAAAAAAAAATACAACTTTCTATTCATAACATGGTAGTGATACATATTATAATACGGGCTTTTCGACAATATTAAAAAAATGGATTCTATATGCGTGGTGTTAAAGTAACTTTGTTATATAGCTTTTATTTCTGTTGTTAACTAAAACTTAGAAATAGTGATGTAAGTGTATGCTTGTGTTAAAATGCCTGCTTGGATGTGATAAAACCCAATGAACACAGGATGAGCACACCTGCTACGGATATGCCAACCATCAGCATTCACCATCTGAAGACAGTGTGGACCAAGGTGCAATAGTGAAGGCTGTGATAAAAATGGACTAAAATCACAGCCAAGGAATCTGCATGCTCTAAAAAGGCAGACTGGAGGAGGAGCCATGCTAAACAGTTCTTGGAATATGTAAACCAGATTTCAGAGAAGTTTAGTAAGCATAATTGTTTATGAATATGGAACAAGCTGATGCATTGGAAATGGTATCTAAAGGGTGTTTCCAAAATAGCAGGGGTGCTCTGGGCTGAGTGCCAAGATGCTCCTGGCCATAACATCTTTGCTCTGTGGTCTTTGTCCCCTGTCTTCCTTTATTAAACTTTTAAAGTTTCACAGGAGAGTGGATGTGTTTTTCCCAGGAAATTGGTCAGTGCATCCTCTGGCTGGAATTGGGAAAGGCGCTGTGCTCTGTGGGTCTCCCCAGCAGCTGCCGAGTCCGAGCCAGAGGTCTTTCCTAGTTCTTTATCTCCCTGAGACAGCAGGGTTGTCCTGCAGCCAGGGGCCATTCTGGGCTGGGAGATGGAGCAGGAGAGAGGGAGAAAGGGGCAGTGACTTCCTCCTCACCTGCCTCAGAGTCCCGAGGCATCTTTCGCTTCCTCGCAGCCTTCTCTATCCAGAAAATTGTTGGGAATGGGAAATGGTGATTTGAGAGAAAAACAAGATGTGAGTGCATTGCCTTTGAAGGTCCTGCTAACCAAGTCCATCTCTAGAAGTCACTGGGTGTCTGGTGGCCAAAAATACCTCCAAAAATCAAGGAGGAGCCAAAAACCTCTCCCAGGGGTTCCCTGTTTCCAGGGTCCTTAATTTGGGGTTATGGGGGTCCCTCTTCTCAGAGCTGCTGAGGGGCCCGTGGGTCCTGGGCACCTCCCCTGTCCCGGGCCCTGCTCAGGCATGCTGAGGGGCTTTTGGGGCTCCCAGGGCTCATCCTCCCCTCATTCAAACGCGGCTCCCAGGTGTCCCAGGGTCCCCTTCTCCAGCATCCCCCCACCCCAGGCACTCAGCGCTTCCCCCACTCCCCGACAATACTTTCAGGCTCGGGGCCCGGGCCCCACTCATCTCCCGGCTCCACCACCCCTCCAGCCTGCCGGAGCTCCCCCAGCTCTGCTATCGCCCCTCTCCCCACGCCGGGGCTCCCGCCTTTCATCCCCGCCTCTCCCGGGGATCCCCAAACCCGTGTCCCGCCCGCCGGCACTGGCCGATCGCCAGCTTCACCATCACCCCCCATGGCCCTTGCTGGGCAGGTAGCAACACCCCAAGATCAGCTGCGCTGTGCCCAGGGGAGACCAGACCCTGGAGAGCCACTCCCCCAGACAGAAGGAGCCGGGGACAGGACCGGGAATGGGGTCATGAGAATGGGAATGTGGGATAGGGAATGGGAACGGGTCCAGGACTGGCAATGACATAGGGAATGGGGCAATGAGAACGGGAATGTGGCATAGGGAATGTAGGAATGTCCTGGTTTAGGGCAAATTTGGGAGGAAACCTCCAATAGGGGCCCCCCCAGAAAGCCAACCCACACGGCCCCTCTCCACAACCAGTTTGGAAAAGAATTTCCTTGGACGGAGGTGGGAAAAACCTGTTTATTGAACAGGCAAAGCATTCCCCAGCACACTTTGTGTGAACAATACCAGATGACAAAGCTCATTCGTCACTCTGAAGAGATGACTGCAAGAGATTGTCCAAGGTTTCCCTCATCTGCCTCACAACTGTCACAAGAGCAGAGACCAAGACCCTGAAGACCCTGACTGGAGTTCTGGCCTGGTTGAGGTGGATGCTCACAAGTGATTGTTTGCAGGAGTGCTTACAGCCATGGTACACTGCTTTGAGCAGGGCCTGCCAAGGAGCAACTTGCCCTATATGCTCACACCTGCTTCATGACAATAGCCCATGAATTTCCCCACCCCTTGGCCAAATGAACTTTCTGGGGTAACTTTGGTAACTTTAGTAACTTTGGTGGTCCCCCACGGAAAATCCCTCATGTGAAAATGGAAGCGTGTTGTGGAGCAAGGCCAGCTGAGATACCCTGAGAGGAGCCCAGTGCTCCTTGCTCCCCTCTGCTGACACGTGAGCATTTGTCTGGTTTTGGGATGACCCAGGCTGTGTCAGGGGGTGCTACGTGGACACGAGACAGCCGGTCCTGTCTTGCTGTGTCCCAGAAGTGCCTCGCAGCAATCCTGCATCCATGTCAGGATCCTGGCCAAGAGAGGTCCTGGAAGCTGAGGCAGCTGATTCTAAGCTTGTGCAGGTGCCTACAGGTCAAAGCCAACGGTGTTCCCTCAGGATACAGCAGTCCTGAGGGGTCTCCCTCACTCAAAGAAATCGGCAGAGAAATGCATTGTCTGCCAAAAGCCCTTTTATTAACCTGGCAGGAGGGCAGGAGTCTGCACCCCACTGAAATTCTTCTCCGCCATGGATAAATTTCAGTGGGTTGGTGTAGGAATTGTATCAAAAATACCATCCATCTTTACGCTGCTGAGGTGATTTGATAGGCAGGGGGTTAGAAATACACTGTGTCACATTCCTATCCTCGAAGCTAATGTCCAGGTGCTGGCCAGGAGTGGTCTCGATGCCCTAAAGCAGCACAAAATCTTCCTCATGGCTTCCCTGCACAGGGCTGATTCTGTACTTGCCCTTAGTTCTTCTGGCAGACTATGTCTAAAACTTTTTTTCAAGTCAATCTCCTATCAATTAGGTCCCCAGGTTTTTCTTATTCTAACTGGTGCAAGTACTCAGGTCAGACTGTGCTAAGCACTTGTTCACTAATGTGAATGGCTTGTGCTTACTTAGGTCAAACAAAGGCCTTGTTTCACTGCCAAAGGTGCCTGAGGCTCCTTGTGGCACCAGTTGTTTTCCTGTGCAATGCTCTAGCTCCCCCGAGAGTAAAGAGGGAGCTGGAGAAAGAGCTGGCCAGGCTGCTCTGGATCCTTGACCAGCAGTCCTGGTTAAGTGGAGAAGTCCGAGCTGAGCAAAGGTGCCAATGGAACAGCCGTGCACAGGAAGGCTCGGTGGGAAGGGTGATCCAGGAACCACAGGCCTGGCAGCCTGAGCTGCCACCAGGGAAGGCTTTGGAGCAGACCCTCCTGAGGGCCATCCCACGGCACGTGCAGGGAACCAGGGCATCTGCTGGAGGGTGGGAAAGCTCTGCAGAGGGACAGGGACAGCTCGGGGTCCTGGCGAGGTGTTGAGGGCTTCTGTGAGGGAGGCTGGGGGGGTTAGTGTTGGGGGGGTGTTGGAGAAGGCATTGTCTGGAAGGTGAGAGGTCTAGGCTGGAATCTGAGTCAGGTTGAAGGCAGCATCTGTGGTTTGGCACAGCTTTGGTTCCGGAGGGCAGAAAGAATATCTGTGACTTTTCCTGTTCATAGTCCTGATTCTCCTGCAGGGAACAAGAGAGCAGAGCTGTACTTTACTGGCCACTTAGATATCTGTACCAGGGGGATGATTAGCCCTTTTGCCATCTACTTTTTTGGTTGGGCTACTTTGGGAACACTGAGTGAACTTTCATTTCTTGAGTTTTTATTCCTTAAGAGAATGAGGATATTATCATCCCTTCATAGAAAACCATTTGCAAACCAAAGAATGGCCTTTTTTTTTGCCTCTGTGTAATGTTCTGTAAAGTGACTCTCAGTGGATGACATTAAGACAAATGGGTCACTGCTTTGAGATGGGAAGCAAAATTCCAAGTCTTCACCTTCTCAAGCCATCCCAATTGATTTGGGAAGTTTGCAACTTTTTGGAACTACTTGAATTGAGCAATGGGAAGTGAAGCTTTCCTGAACTGAGGATTCTTAAATGCCCCATTATTCTGTGCCTTTGCTGTTAAGGTGTTTTCCTGCAGAAGGAAATGACTTCAATGAGAAAATAATTTCAGCACGGAGTAAGAGCTTCTGACAGAGACCAAGTGTTGCCAGCAGTTGCTCCAGGTGCTCCTGCCAGCAGCCCCAGCAGGAAGGAGCACAGCCCCCAGTGCACGTGGGCTTTGGCTCCCTGTGGCACAGAAGCCCCCCGGGGCACAGGTCTCTGGGGCAGGAGACGGGCACCAGCGCTGCCAGGGCTGAGGGGTGGCAGGTCTGCTTGGGCAGGGACTCTGCCACACCTGCTGATGTCAGCGCTGCACGGGCCCCAGGGCTCAGGGCAGCGTTCGTGCCCTGGCCCACACGTTCCTTGTCCGTGTCACACCCGCAGGTTTAGGATGGCCACCAGCCAGGAGGTGTCCCTAGGAGGCCATGCCAGCTTCTGTGGAAGGCCCCGTGCCCTTCCCAGGGGGGCTGTGTCGGCAGCCCTGGGGGCTCCTTCTGCTGCCCTGAGCCTGCAGAGAAGGGCAGCATTTGCTGATGGTTTGAGCCGTTCCTAAAGACCCTGTCAGGCTGTCTCAGACACCCGGGGCCAGAGATTCCTCCTATGCTGGGCCACTTTGGGTGGGCTGGGGGCGGCTCCAGGGCAGGGGGCGGTGTGTGCAGGGGCCCTTTGTGACATGGCGTACCATGGTCACCACGCCATGGAACGGGTGTCCTAGAGCCCTTTGTGACACGTGGTGACATAGGAGCTGGTGGCGACAAGAACACTCCACAGTGCTTGGAGCACACAACGGGACAGGACGAGACAGAGCAGTGCTGTGAGGAGCCCCACACAGCACACTCGTTCGTGTCTGACCCGGAGCCTTTCCGAGGTGTTATTCCTGCAGCTGACCTCGAGGCCAGACCACAGGACTTGCTGACCCGTGGCCTTCCCGAGGCTTCTCTCCTGCAGGTGCCCTCGAGGGCAGACCGTGGGCCTTGGTGCCCCGGAGGCATCTCCCATCCTGCTGCCAGTGCCCTCGAGGCCAGACCACCATCCTTGACAGGACTCTCCTGCCCTTGTGGCAGGAGCTCTCCAGAGCAGAGTGCAGGACGTGCTGTCCTGTAGCCCTCCTGAGGCTTCGCTCTTGAAGGTGCCTTCCAGGCACGACTGCAGGACTTGCTGACTTGGAGCTTTTCCGAGGCACCTCTCCTGCAAGCAGCCAAAAATCCAGTCAGTGACATGGAGCAGAGACCCAAGCTGGCCTGGGTGGAGGAAGAGGAAGAAGGCCCTGGAGCTGCCCCAGCACAGGAGATGGAAGAGGTGGTGCTGTTCAAGCCACTGCAGGAGAGTGAGTGCAAGAGCTGGGATACAGGGTTGGTGCCTGCAGCCAGCTTGGTGTCATAGCATCCCATCCCATCCCAGTGCATCCCCTTGCAACTCATCCCATCCCGTGGCATGGCATCCCATGGCATCCCATGGCATCCCATGGCATCCCATGGCATCCCATCCCATGGCATCCCATCCCATCCCATCCCATCCCATCCCATCCCATCCCATCCCATCCCATCCCATCCCATCCCATCCCATCCCATCCCATCCCATCCATCTCCTGGGCCATACCTATGGACAGGACGGAAGAGGGCCCAGGCAGACACCCTGCAGCAGCTGTGCTCCATCCCCTGGGGCATCCCAGGGCTGTCCCTGCCTGGGCAGTGCAGGGCTGGGCTGTGTTCTCCGGCCTCTCCTGCAGCCCCTCAGCTCTGGCTGCGCTCGCTCTTTGCCAGATGCAGCCGTGGAGCGCACACAAGAGCAGCAATCCAGCCGTGGCCTCTTCCACAGAACAGCGCAGGTACCTGCAGCCATGCCCACCTGGGCTGGGCCTGCTGTCACCATGCTTGGAGCATTCTGTGGAACATCCCTTTGGTTTCTTGCCCTTCTCCTACAGCTGGTTTGCAAATTAATCAAGAGAATTCGGGAGGAAGAGACCAGCACCGTGGGCACTGGGCTCAGAGCATACTCGCACATCTTTAAAACCAAGACCAGTGCTGCCCTGCTGGATATGCTGGTAGAGGAGGGCTTTTGCAATCCAAAGCAAGTAAGCAGTCCGTGGCCAGGGTTTGATCCACCCAGGAATTGCTTGGCCTCCCAAGCAACACCCACTGGTCACTGGAAGCCTTTGAGGCCATGGCAGTGTGGTGGGATGGGAAGCACTTCTCTGGGCAAGGTGGGGACATTCCTCCCTCTGGCAGCTGTCCAAGTCTCCCCGTGCCTTCTCCAGGTGCCCGCCATGGTCAGGTACATCCACCAGTGGCTCATGGTCAATCAGTTTGCTGAGCACAGGCTGAACAGGACCCTGCTGGATCTCACCGAAGCACAGCCCGCTGACGTACTGGTGACGCTCCTGCGTGTGGCCCCATCCTGTGACAGGTATGGGGCCCGCCTGCCCAGAGCGCTCAGGGCTCCCCAGCCCATCAGCCTGTACAGCCTGTCCCAGCTGTCTGAGCAACAGAGAGCTCCAGGGCCCTCTGGCTGCTCCCTTTGCCAGCCCTGGCACGTCAGTCCCCGAGCCTGCTGCCATGCTCCCTCACGGCCCCTCAGGGGCCTGTCCCCACAGGGCTGGGCTGCTGGGAGCTGCTGGCAAGTGGCAGTGGGCAGGGGCAGAGCTGGCAGCCAGCTCAGGTCCCCGCTGCTGCCCAGGCCACAGTGCTGTGTCCCAGACCCCCCTGAGACAGAGCTCTAACCCCACAGAGCTGCTCTGACCATGTGGAAGAGCATCATGTGCTCGCCCAGGACTGCGGAGCCCGCGCTGCTGATACTCCTGGATGTGCTGGGGAGCTGGCCCGAGCACAGCATGTGCACCTCCGATGGGGACAAAACGGGTGTCTTGGTCCTGGCTGTGAGTTTCTGCAACTGGCCTTTGCTGGCCCCAAAGCCGCCTCTCCAGCAGCTCTCCATCCTCCTTCCCCCACTGCATCTCCCTGCCTCAGGCGCTGGGCTGAAACCTGGCCTCGGGGCAGCTTCAGGGGCACCAGGTCCTGCTCCCCCTCCACCTCTTTGGGCCTCTCCCTCCCCTGCTCAGGCCCTGCCACACAGACACCTCGACACTGAGCGCTGTCTCAGGGGGCTTTGTCCTTTGCAGGCCACTGTGGTGATGTGGAAGATCCTCCAGGTTCCCTGTGTCCCACACGTGGTGACGGTGTATTTCCCCCGCCTCTTTGTGCATCTGCTCTTCCAAGTGTTCTTCACCACTCTGGATATGCCAGAGGAGGTGGATACCTTCTGGAAGGGATGCCAAGAGCAATATGACCTTGCCGCCAGCCCCAACAGGTGCTCCATCCCATTCCTCCTGTCCCTGCCACGTCCCTGGGCAGGAGCCAGTGCTCCCAGCGTGACCGGGGCTTTGCTCTGCACGCAGGTTTGCAGTGCGGACCCTGAAGTCCCTGCTCTGCCGAATGCAGCACGAGGATGTGGTGGTGGCGATGGAAGCACCAGCGTGTGGCTGGGACACACTGCTGTGTGCTGACACCCACCACTATGCCGTGGCTCTGCTGGCCAGGTGAGACCCCCTTCTCCCCGCTGCCTCTGACATTTGTGCTCTGTGCCCAGGGTGCCCCACACAGTCCCCATGGTCGCGGGCCAGAGGGCCTTGTCACCGAGGGACAGCCAAGCAGACTGGAAAAGGCTGGGAGAGGAGGGTGCCCACAAGGAGCCACCTCCCCAATAGCCCAGGGTCCCTTGCAGGATGCTGGGGAAAGACCAGACCTCTGTGAGTCGGTCCTGGCAGAGCTTTGTCCCCATGGCCCACAGTCTTGGTGACTTTCTCTCCTGCCAGGGAGATGTCCTGTGTCTCCATCTCCTTGTGCTCCCGCATCGCTCGCTACCTGCTCCGGCTGCTCAGCACACAGGAGCCACGCTGGGAGCTGCCCGCCCTGGCCTTCCTTGCGGAGGTGAGCCTGATGGCCAGCGCTGCCTCCCAGCTCTCTGCCCTCTCGTAGCCGCAGCTGCCTGGGACGGTGCCCGTGCCTGTGCTGCTGCCTGGGCCCAGCCCTTTGCGGTTCCAGCTCCTGCTGGCCGGCTCCCCTGTCACTGCCCTGTGCCTTTCAGGTCCTCGAGTTCCTGGACTTGAGTGAACGCGGTGCTCAGAGAGTCCTGCAAATCTTGTCAAGGCACCTGCGGAGCGAGTGCAGGGAGAGGCGTCACCTGGCACTCAGGGCCCTTCTCGAGTTCACTGACGAGCCCTCCATGGTGAGAAGGGGGCAGGGGCTAAGCTGGGCAATGCAGTCCTTTGGGCTTGGCTGGGCTTTGGGTGCTGGGGCAGCTGCTCCCAGCTCTCCTGCCTCCCGCTACAGCTGCCCGAGTGCTTCAGGATAGGCCTTTGGCCTCTGGGCCCTGCCACAGCAGGATGGCATTTCACCAACTTGTGTTCCGAACAGACCAAAAAAATGTGGAGCCTGACTGAAAGCCTTGTGGAGCTCCTGCAGGACACAGATGGAGAGATAGTTTGCATGACGGTCATGCTACTCAGCTTTATTATTTTGGACAATGACACGCTGATAGCCGGCCCCATCACACTGCAGCTGGTTGAGGCACTCCTGCCACTCTTTGACCACGTAAGGCTCGCTGCCCTCAGCCATGGCCACTGGGTGCTGCCCAGACACTTTGTGCCCTGTGGATTTGCAGGCTTGCGCCAAGCTGAGCCCCGTGCAGCCAATGCTGAGGTCTTTTTCTCTTCCTTTCATACAGGACAATAACCAGGTGCAGGTGCTCTCCATACTCCTCTTCCGAACATTGGTGACTCTTCCACAGAAAAAGGAAAAAAAGGCCCTGAAGACACCCCTGCGCCAGAGCCTGCTGCCACTCTTCTTCCACTGCCATGATGAGAATCGGCTTGTGGCACAGGTGAGGATTCATGGGCTGCTGCTGTCCCCTGGCAGGGGGCTCGGCTGCCTCCTGCCCTGGCGCCTGCCGGGCTGCAGCCTCCTCCAGGCCTTGGCACAGGGACGCGGGTCCTGCACCCTGGGCTGTGGGGCCATCTCCGCATCTCTGCTGCTCTCCAGGTTTCTCAGGAAACGCTGCTTTGTGTGGCCAAGTTCCTGAAGAGGAGGGATCTTGAAAAACAGCTGAAGAACAAGAAGCTGTGGAAGTTCACCAAGTGCCTGGTAAGGATGGCCTGGAAGCCCCAGCCTCAGCCTGGAGAAGCCCCCTGAGCACTGTGCTCAGTGTGCGGCACCGGCAGCTGTGCCCCTGCCCGCTGCTGCACCCCGAGGCCGCGCGGGCTCTTCTCCAGGCTCCTGTGGGCCCGAGCCGGGGGCCGATGGAGCCGCGGCCCGGCGGGGCTGCGGGCCGGGGCGGCACCGCGGCTCCCCGGGCAGCAGCCGGCCCTCTGCCCCCTCCAGAGCCCGGCGCCAGCGGCTGCTGGCCGCGCCTCAGGGCTGTGCGGGCAGGGGAGGCCGGGGCTGGGCGCAGGGAGCGCCCACCACAGGGCCTGAGCCCGCGCCGAGCCTTCCCTGCTGCCGCTCTCTGCAGCTAGCAGAGGACAGGAGCCGAGCGGCCGAGCACCTGCGCCAGGCCCTGCCATACCTGCGGAACCCACAGGAGTCCCTGCGAGCGGCAGCCATCAGGTTCACGGGTGAGCCACGACCCCGGGCTCCCTCCCCAGCCCGCCGCAGCTCAGCCCCAGCCCCGCCCGCTGCCCCGGCAGCGCTGTCCGGGCCCGGCGCCCCGGAGCCCCGCCTGGGCTCGGCGCTTCTGCCGGCCTCTGGCAGCCGTGCCCTCGGGTGGCAGCGTGCGGCGTGGCCCGGGCTGAGCCCTGCCGGGCCAGCAGGGCGTGTGGCTGCAGCGCCGGCAGCGCCGCTGGCACGGAGCTGTGCCGCTGGCGCCGTGACAGACTCTGTGTTGCCAGGCATGGCCGGGCAGCACCTGAGGGGGAAGAGGGAAGAGCTCCAGCTCATCTGCAGCGGTGAGTGAGGGCAGCGGGCTGGCAGTGGGGGCTGGCGGTGGGAGCTGCGAGCCCTGCCCCGGCTGCGGAGGGCTCTGCTCCCTGTGCGGACCAGGGCCGGCGTGGGCAGAGCACACAGAGATTTCAGGGCCACCTGGGGCATTCATGGCCAGCAGCTTCGGGCTGAGCCCATTGGTCCCTGCTCCATCCTGGCCATGGCTAGAGCGGGCTGGGATGGCCCTGGCAGGGGGCTCTCCTCGGGTCCCCTCAGCTCTGGGATCTGACCATGGCTCTGTTCCTCTCTCTTTCAGCCCTTGAACACCTGGCAGAGGACATCAGCAGTGCCGTGTCAGATGCGGCACTTCAAACATTGGATGTCCTCCGGGCACTACAGAGTGAGCGATACTCTCTCTTCCAGAGGCTGCAGGATCAGCTCCGCAGGGCATGGAGGACACGGCCTCGTCTGTTGGGGCTGGGCTGCCTGCGCTGCTGGAGCTCTGCAGAGAGCTGATTGCAGCGGCTCTGTCTGCTGGGGCCACCCAAGCCAGCGTGGATTTTCTATTTCTTTAATACTGTTCTTTTCTTCTTTCGTTTTTTTTTTCTGTAGCAAATGAATATAGATGTGTTGTAATAGACAGACTCCCAGGATCTTTCTTTTGCTGCCCAGGGTCTGCAGGGCATGGGGGAAGAGGGGAAAAGGGTGCTTGGGCTCAGCAAGCTGCCCAGGTGTGCAGTGTTGCAGGAAAAGTGGCCAGAAGCCCCTTGGCCTTTGGTGGTTCTGCTGAAGCCTCTGTGCTGCCAACAGAGCGGATGGGCAGGGGCCGGAGGTGCTGGACTCCGGTGAGACCAGTGCCTGGAGATGGCCACAAGCCCTGTGCCAGGCAGGAACCGTCATCCGTGTCCTCCTGGCCGTGTGTTGCTGGCTGGATTGCTGAGGGCTCCCAGGTGCCTCTTGATGGGGCTCCTCTGGAGCTCCTGTGGGGCTGCAGTGCTGCTGCTGAGCAGCTTGGCCAGGCTGGGGAAGACCCTGAGGGGACTGAGCCACCAAGGGATGAGGGGCTGTGGAAGCCCTGACAGGACAGGCAGTGGGAAGGCACGAGGGGGATGGGTGGCTGTAACATTGGCCCAGGGGGGTGGGTTGGAGACAAAGAGACCACTCACCCCAATGTCCATGTGGCAAACAGCGTTTATTCTCCAGCCCTTCTTTAGAAAGGGCCTTTGAAAAACCCAGTCTGGAAAATGTCATTGGTCTGATCTCTACGCCCCTTCAGGTTCTGGCCAGTGAAATGCTGCAGCCTTGGGAGAGATGTGAGTGGGTGAGGCCCTGTCAGTCACACCAGGGGCTGGTACAGTCACACAGTACAAGCCAGCCTGTGCTGTGACACACGGCAGCAGAGTGCAAGGCACAGCTCCGGGTGCTCCCCGTGAACCTCAGCTCTGGGAGCACTGTCTGCCCCAAGCTCCAGGGACTGCAGTGGGAGCCCGGCTGGGCTCTGCCCTGGGGCCATCCTGCAGGGACAGCTGAAACAGGGAGCATTCAGCTGCCACAAAGAGCCAAGCCAGGGCTGCAGGGCAGCTGCTCCAGCCCGGACTGCACTGCTGTGTGCTGTGCTCTGGGACTGGGGTTCCCCGCACAGGGGACTGGACTGGTGTGCCAGAGGAGACAGAGAAGCTTCAGCTTCAGCCTCACTGAGGTGGGTGTGTGGGCTGGGAAGAGTGGGCTGGCTCAAGGGGATTCACAGAGCTCATCCTGCTGCAAAGACGAGGAAAAGGCAGTGGGAGCTCAGCAGTGAGGAGAGCTGAGGGCTGGAGAGTGGCTCTGAATGAGACTAAAATGCCACTGGACTTCTGAGACATTGCTGCTCCTCAGCCAGCGACAGGATGAGTCCCTAAGCCTGGGACTCAGCCTTCCTCGTAGTGAGGGGCACCAAGGAAGGCAACAGTGTGATGGAGACTGCCATGGGCTGGGAACTCACTGGGGGAAAAGAGGGAGCAGTTGGGAAGTAAAAGGCAGGTGGGGGAGAGAACTGTTCAGAGAAGGGCTGAGCTACAACTTGAGCAAGCTGAAAAATGTCATTTGGGGTCATCCCAGATTGATTTCATTTCTGAGGCTATTGAACAAGTTTATTTTTTGGGGGTGTCATGTTTTCTCTTGGAGATGTACACTTTGCAAACTTGAGCTGTGTTGCCAAAATGCTCAAGCAAGTCTGTGCTGCAGGTGACACCATTTCTTCTTTGGCTGATTCTGGCCCGGTGCTGAGCTCCAGCAGAGCCCTGGCAGAGCCCAGAGCAGCCTCAGCACCCACAGAGCCTGGCTGCAAGGAGAGAAACCAGAAGCTGCCCGTCAGCTGAGGGCTCCTGTCCCCTTGTTCCAATGCCTGCAGTGCCCAGGCCATGCTGGCTGTGCCCAGAGCTGTGCCCAGAGCTGTGCCCAGAGCTGCCCATCACTGCTGCCTTGGGGAGCAGAGCAGGAGGGCAGGACACGTTCCCAGCCTGCAGCCAGCCATGGCACATCCAGCCCTCAGCAGCTGCCCAGAGTGGGATGTTCCTGTGCTCGCTGCCATCTCCCAAAAGCTCTGATCCCACCCTGCCAAGCAGACAGGGACCCACCTCACGCCATCCACGGCTGGAAGAAAAGCTGGTCCCAAACGATGTCCTCAGCCTTCTCCAAGGGCACGGCCCATCCACGCCACAGCTGCTCCCAAGCACTTCCTAATCCAGACTGGACCCCACCTAGAATGCTTCATCTAGAAAAACAAACAACAAATTATTGAAAAGAGATTACAGACAAAAGGGGAAAACAAGAAAAAAGGTCAAAAATTGTATCTCTGTCAGGGCCTTGAGGAAGGCCCAACCCCTACATGCTAGGGAAAAACCCAGCCATGGGTGAGGGAAGCCCACACTTTCTCTCTTCTCTCCTGCACTGCCCCCCTCAATAACCGTGATCCCAAAGCAAACAAAGGCAGTGGAGCAGCCCAAGCCCATCCTTGACTGCACAGCAAAGCAGCCCCAGCACAGGTTCTGGACTCCCACCTCTGCTCCCACCATGGGGGTTTGTTTGTGTCGGGCTGGCTGCCCCAGCTCCAGCCCCAGCCCAGGCCACGGTGGGTGCTGGGGGCTGTTGGCAGGGCCAGGAGCCCACTCCCATTTCGTACCCACCCCAACTCATCCCCCAGCCCTGCCAAAAGCAGCTGGGCAGCCGACTGAAGGATCAGCTGCATCCACCCCAGCCAAGGGGGAACCTTTGGTTCCCAGCCAGGCTGGGCAATGCCCAAATCTGGGAGCATTTCCCTGGGTGTGGACTCAGCTGCAAATTTGCTGTGGAGCCTGGCTTTGAAGAAGGTGCCAGATTGAAGTCCATCATCTTCAGCTGGCCAGTGGCCAGGTGGAGGAAGAGGTTGTCATCCTTGATGTCATCCTCGCTGTCTCCAGCAGCAGCAGCATTCCCACCCAGTACAGCTTCTCCAGGGGCTCCTTCTCCTTCCCTGGGGTGAGACCAGGCTGTCAGGGCTCTGCCCAGGGCCCCAGCTGTCAGGGAACCAGGACAAGCAAAACCTGCTTGGATGGCGGCCACCAGGGCTGGGCAGAGCAGCTCAGCTCCAGCACAAGGGCTGTGTGTTCCCATTTGATGACCCCTGGGCAGCGACATAGACAGGACAAAAAAGTCTGTACAGTGACACAGGCAGGAAAAAAAAGTCTGGGTTCCTTTGCTTCTCATTGCCAAGGCATGTGTGGAGCTCTAACTTACCCAGGCCCAGGATCAAAGTAGGCCTGTGGCTCTCTCCCTTCTTCCATGGCAGATGAATATCCTGCACCCAAGGATCACAGAACAGCTCTTCTAATGAGGGCTTTTCTAAGTCCAGCATGGATAAACACCACCTGATCAGATCTTGGCACTTTGGGCAGAGAAACCAGAAACTGCCCATCAGCTGGAGAAGGCTCCTGTTGGCTTTGCCCCACTATTCACATGTCCAGGCCATGCTGGATGTGCTCAGAGCTGAGCCTAAACTTTCCCATCAATTCTTTGTTTTGGAGGAGAGCAGGACACGTGCCACCTCCTCAGCAGCGGCCAGAGCGGGATGCTCACCAGCCCGCTGCTCTCTCCCAGCACTGGTATTCCCCCCGTGCCCAGAGATGAGGATCCACCTGGAGAGAGCCGTTGTGGCAGCGAGAGCTGATGGTCCCAGCTGATGTTCTGGCCCCTCCTGAATGGGTGCTCCCCACAGACCATCTGGTGCAGCACGATGCCCAGGGACCAGATGGTAGCTGGCTCGCCATAGTACCAGCCCAACTGGGTCCATTCTGGGGGGCTGTAGGACCATGTTCCGATGGAATACAGATGGAGTTCAGCAGGGGAATGCTGCTGCTCCCAGAGCCTGGCCCCAGCATCCCTGGGCGTGTGGGGGCTGCACCAGTGGCACACGGGGTGACCCACTGCTCTCTGACCAGCACCTGGGACTGGTGTACAGACTTAGGGTTGGAAAAGAAGCCACTGGTGTCAGAAGAGGGCAGCGGAAGCCCTGGCAAGGCCCAACCATGACAAGGAAAAACCTACTCAGTGCTGGGGAAAAACCATGCCTTCATCCTCCCTGCCTGCATTGCCCCAAAAAACATTATGAACCCAAAGCAAACCAGGTTAGTGGAGCAGACCACAGCAGTTCTCACCTGCACACCAAACTGGCTGGGGCACTGGTTCTGGTCCCCTCTCTCTGCTACCCCCACCCATGGGTGTTTTTGTCAGGCTGGCTGCCCCAGTCCCAGCCCCAGTCCTGGGCAGAGTGGTGGGCAAAGGCTGCCAGCAGGGCTGGAAGCTG
This sequence comes from Passer domesticus, assembly GCF_036417665.1. NCBI lineage: Eukaryota > Metazoa > Chordata > Aves > Passeriformes > Passeridae > Passer > Passer domesticus. The sequence continues at coordinate 4,651,958 of NC_087502.1, read as the reverse complement.
GCTCCCCACCAAGGCCTGCTCAAAAGCAACTTGGCTAAAATCTCAGTGCCATGAAGGACAGCAAAAGGCAGAATTCCTGCTGCCACACCCATTTTGGGCTGTGAGATGTTGGGCCCTGAGATGCTGTGACTAGAAGCACACCCCTGCGTGGGCTCACCTGCAAAGTGAGTGTAGGCTGTGTCTTGCAGATAGGCGCCACAGCCAAAGTCAATCAATTTGGCCTGCCCGGTGGCCAGGTCCACCAGGATGTTCCCTGGTTTGATGTCCCTGGGCAGGACCCCTCAGCCGGTGCAGTGCCGCACGGCCTCCAGCACCTGGCGGAACAGCTGCCGCGCCACCTCCTCGGACAGGAACCCCCGTGCCCGAATGAAATGCTGCAGGTCCTGAGACCGCTCTGGCCACTTCAGCACCATCAAGATGTCTTTGGGGAGCTCAAGCCACTCCAGTAGCTGGACGACACCAGGGAAGCCAGTGGACACCTTGTCCAGCAGCACGATCTCCAGGGGTGCGCTGGTGCCATCGGGCTGTGGGAGGAGCATGATGTCATCAGTGGGGGCCGATGCTGTGCCAGGGCTGGGGAGCCCCTCAGCCAGCCCGGGATGCTCTGTGCCCTGAGCTGGTCCCACGCCCGCTCCCCCTCGAGGCGTCCTGGCGGCTTCCACCCTGCCGGGCCTCGGCTCATCCCCACCCAGCACGGCCCGGCTTCTGCCGCTGGCCCCGCTCACTCACCGGCTGGCCCCAGTGCCGGATGCAGTTCCGTGGCACCCTTTTGGTGGCCACCTGCAAGCCAAGGGCAGCAGCAGGCTGAGATCGCCTGCTGAGCCCTATCCACCTCTTCCTCCTCCTCCGCCCGCCGCTGGCCCCACCGTTCACTGGGGCGCTGTCCGAGAGCGACATGGCCACAAAGACGCTGCCAAAGACACCGCGCCCCAGCAGCGAGCCCAGCCGGTACTGCTCCTTCAGGCCCTGCTGCGCCTTCCCTGTGGGCAGGACGCAGCTGTCAGCGCTCGGCCTGGAGCCAGCAATGGCCCCGAGCGCCCCTCACCTGCCCCAAGCCAGCCATCCCCAGGCGTTTGCCCTTTGGAACGGGACACGGGAGCCTTGGAGCCAGCGGCCGCACTGCCGAGCGGCGGAGCTCGGACTGGGAAAGCCGCAGCGGAGGAGACGGGAGCGGCTGCGCTGCCTGTGACCTCCGTGGGCCCCAGGAGGAGCCAGGGCTGGGGCTGGGGCCGGGGTCGGGGTTGGGGTTGGAACTGGGCTCAGGCCAGGGGGAGGCAAAGGGCGGTGATGCCGCCCCAACTCCAGGCACTGATGCCCACGCAGTAGCACCACCGCGTATACGGCCAGAGTCAGGCAGAGGCGAGACTGTGGCGGGACACATGGCGCGGGGGATGGGGCAGCCCCTCCCGGGGCTGGGGGCAAGCTGGGGGTATAGCTCGGCCCGGCACGGGGAGAGAGAGAGACTGGGAGAGAGAGGGGACACCGGGAAAGGGAGACCGGGAGAGGGTCTGGGACAGCAGAAGAGGGAGAGGACAAGCAAGAGGGAGTCGATAGAGTCGCTTCTTTCACTGATTTCACTGGTGCTGCCGCTCCTGCCACAGCTGCTGCTGCAACTGAAGCACTGTGGCCATTTGTACCCATGTCTGTTCATCCACTGCCTGTTTGCCCCCGCGCCAAGCCCCACGATCCCAGGGGCAGCCCCTGAGCCTGTCCAAACACGGGAACTTTGCCGTGTTCAGCCAAGTCTCAGAGTCTGGACTCCTGCACAGGGGCACAGGAATCCCCTCGGTCACTGCTGAGGGTCAAACACTATCAGAGCACATTCCCTGAATGCAGAATTTGTACCGAACCCGAGCACTGCACTAATCTCTCCAGCACTGCTTTCCAAAAAATACAGGGGAAGGAAAACAGTGTGTAGGTCATGGTATTTTAGAGTGTCTAAAACTTGCCAAGTCATGGATCTTAGAGATAAGATCCATTTGGAATTAATGGGAAGGAGAAGTAGTGCAAGAAGGAAAAGGGGAGCATAAAAATAAATAAAGCATCTTAGATTGTTTCTTTCCATTCTTATTTCATTTCTAAAAAGATGTTTCACTTTTCTCAGAATCTTCTCCACAGTCCTGTTTGCTCTTTCCAAGAACCTTTCCTGGAGAACGAGGAGCAGCTTCTGTCACAAGATGTGCCACCAACTGCAGCTTCTCTTGTCTTTCCCCGCCGTGCGTGCAGCACAACTCTTGCAGCAAAGCAGGACAAATATTTAAAAACTTTAAAAAGCTTCTTCTTTCTTTCCCTTGTGGGCTGGGCAGTTGTGTCATTGGTAATGTTTTCATTGTTACTGTTCTACCCTAAGAAAACATGACGGGGTACCAGGAATTGCTAGGGAATGCAAGCTTGACTGAATGCAGAGAAAGAATCTCCAGAGCCTGCAGCCAGAAATGGAGAGCTGTGTGATAATCATTCCAACATCCCCATGGACATCTTGAAAGTGATCTAGAAGATGAAAATGGGCTGACAGACAGAGTTTGTTTCTGGGTTCAGTTCAGATGCTTCTACATCTCATGCATTGCTATAAATCACAAGTACAATCAGTTCATGGAAAGCACCAGAACAAGCTGGACCTCTCAGAAGATGACTGAAAGAATCTGATAAGGAGAAATGCAGGGAATTACTTGGTGAACTTTGCCTGTAAGAATGGTCATTTTCCCTAAGGATTTCCAATCCATTCCCTTCGCTGTTGTCCTTCCTAACAAAGCCATTTTCATCCCAAATTCCCCATGAAATGAGAACCCTGAGCTTGTGGAAGTGCCTGAAAGATGCCGTGTTCCTCTGCAGGGACACTGAGGCTGAACCAGGAGCCTGAGCCCTCTCTGGGGAAGCCTCCTCCGAGCTGGAATTTGTGCCATGCTGGGAGAGGAGGAGGAGGGGGAGAAGGCTGGGCGCTGTGTGGCAGGAGCAGGAGGTTTGGGCCGCAGGACATTCCGTCTGCGCCGCTGCCCCGCAATGGGCGGCCGTGCCTGGGGCTCTGGGCCTGGCCCCGCGTGCGCTGAGCTCCCGACACTGCGGGAGCTCCCCGGGCTGGGCTCAGGTTCCCGCTGGGACTGGGCAGCAGGCTGGGCTCCAGCTGGGACCAGCAACAGCTGGAAATACCTCTGGCCATCTCCATTTTCTGCTGCTGCTCAGAAGAAACAATGAAGCGAGTCGAGATGTTCTGGTTTTGTTTTCTCCTGGTGGATTTTTTCATTTGATTTGACACTCCAGAGGCAATTTCTGTGATGGCCTCTGTCAGTTGATTCTATTCCAGCAGCAGCAGCAACAGGGCTGTGTTTGAGCACTGCAAATGTGGCCTGTGTGGCTTTAATTCTTCTTGACTTAGTGCTCAGGGACTTGTGAGCATTTCAAGATCTGCTAATCATGATGCCTGTGACAAAAAGCCTGAGTCCCCCATCTCAAAAGCACTCTGGGAAATACTGATCAAAAAAGGCAATTGCAGTTTTACAGCTCAAAGTCAAGTGGCAAGCAGAAGAGGGACAAGAGCAGCCATGATCTCCAATTCTCAAGGCAAAGGCAGCAGCAGCAGCCTCCTGCTGTCAGCTCAGGGTGAGTAAAACAGCGCTGAAAACAGCGCTGGAACCCGATCCTTTCCTCCTCTGAGGGCTGGCTCAGGGCAGCACAGGCGGGCCCTGAGGAGTCAGGGCTGTGTGTGGGTGCTGGTTGCTCTACTCCAGGATTCAGCTGGAAAAAGCCCTTGGGAGCCGAGGCAGGAGCAGGCGGAAAGGGGCCGGCGCTGCTGCTGCTCCTGCCCAGGAGCCCCGGCTGGGCCGGGCCGGCGCCCGCTGCGCTGCGGCTGCTGCTGCTGCCAGAGCCGGGCGGGACTCGGGGACAGCGACGGACACGGGGGGACAGCAAAGGCCTGGCGGCTGCAGGGATGTTGGTGCTGGGGCCAGCGCCAGCACAGAGCTTCAGCCCACAATTAACCCTGAGGGAAATGCTGAGGAAAGGCTCCATTTCAGCCTTTCTTTACTGGTCGCTGTGAAGGGACCAAAATCAAAGGAGAACAAGCAGGGCCTGACCCCTTCTCCTTTGGGAGGAGCCCCAGGCCTGGGGCTGTGAGAGGCCATGAGGGGCTGTGAGGGGCCATGAGGGACTGTGAGGGGCTGTGAGGAGCCATGAGAGACTGTGAGGGGCTGTAAGGAGACGTGAGGAGCTATGAGGATCTGTGCAGGGCTATGAGGTCTGTGATGGGCCATGAGTGCTGTGAGGGGCTATGAGGGGCTGTGAGGGCTATGAGGGGCTATGAGGAGCTGTGAGGGTCCATGAGGGCCATGAGGAGCCATGAGGGGCTGTGAGGGGCTGTGAGGAGCCATCAGGAGCTGTGAGGAGCTGTGAGTGCTGTGAGGGGTTGTGAGGAGACATGAGAGCTCTGAGGGCTGTGATGGGTCATGAGGGGCCATGAGCTGTGAAGGGTTGTGAGGGGTCATGAGGAGATTTGAGTGGCTATAAGGGGCTCTGAGGGGCCATGAAGGGCTATTAGGGACCTTGAGGGGGAAAAAGGTCCCTGAGGAGCTGTGGGAGGCGAGGCACCGCATGGAACCACGGGTCAGTTATAAAACTGCAGAACCAAGGAGACTGCTGTTGAGCATTATGAAAGCTCATGGAACCAAAAGTCCATTGTGACATTGAGGGACCTCATGGGATCATGGAGAACATTACAATAGTTTGTGACCCTTTGGAACCAAGGGGCCATGTGACAGTGCAGGGCTCCATGGAACTAAGAACTCATGTAACAGTGAGGAGCCCAATGGAATCAAGGCGCCATTCCATATTTCAGGGCCTCATGGAAGCACGGTGCCCTTGTGACACTGCAGGACCTCATAGAATCCTGGAGACCATTCTGACACTTTGAGGCCGTGTTGAATCAAGGGGCTTTGCAGGGCTTTGTGGAACCAAGGAGCTCTCTGTGACACTGCAGGGCCTCGTGGAAGCAATGAGACCATTCTGGCATTCTAGGTTCCCATGGCACCAAGGGGCCATTGTGACACCAATGGGTCCCCAAGGAAGCAAGGGGCCAGTGTGCCACAGCCAAGCCTTGTGGAACCAAGGGGCCATTGTGATCCTGGGGAGCCCAATAGAACCAAGGGACCATTGTGGCACTCTGCACAGTCCCATGGAACCAAGGAAAACCATTTTGACACTGCAAGGCCTCATGGAAGCAAGGGGCCATTGTGGCACTGCAGAGCCAAGGAGACCATTGTGATATCACTGGGCCTCATGGAAACAAAGATCTCGTGTGATACCACGGGGCCTTGTGGAACCAAAGGGCAATTGTGATGTTGCAGGGCCCCAAGGATCCAAGAACATGGAACAGGTCTGGTTGGCTGGGCCTGACTGGTGCAGCTGAGATGGCATGTTGAGGGTTGCTTCTCATCTTCCCCTAAAACTCTGGAGTTCTGTGCTTTCCTTCCAGTGGGAAAGAACTCTCCCTCTCCTCCAGGGGTTCATGGCTGAAATTGGGATTCTACTTCTATATCTGATTATATCTGAAGACTGTTCCCATAGGAAACCTGCCAGCAAAGACAGCTCTGGATGGCCTTGGCATCTTGGGGGCCACCTCTTACCTGCCTTCAAAACACTGGAGGGATGTGTTTTTCTTTCCATTGTAAAAAGCATCTTTGAAGTCCAGGTGTCTATGGCCACAATTGGGAATCTGCCTCCAAAATTCCTTATATCCAAGGATAGCTCCCAGACAAAATCTGCCAGGACTGTCCAGCTTCCTTTGGCTTCCTGAGGGCCAGCTCTCATCTGCCTGTGAAACACTGGGGGTCTGCCCCTGCAGCCACCACCTGCACACGCCCATGTTCTTCTTCCTGCTCAACCTGGCCCTCAGTGACCTGGGCTCCATGTGCACCACTGTCCCCAAAGCCATGCACAATTCCCTCAGGGACACCAGCACCATCTCCTACAAAGGATGTGCTGTACAGCTCTTTCTGTTTATCTTCTTCATTGGAGCAGAGTATTTCCTCCTGACCATCATGTGCTTTGACCGCTACGTGTCCATCTGCAAACCCCTGCACTACGGGACCCTCCTGGGCAGCAGAGCTTGTGCCCACATGGCAGCAGCTGCCTGGGCCAGTGCCTTTCTCACTGCTCTGCTGCACACGGCCAATACATTTTCCCTGCCCCTGTGCCAGGGCAATGCCTTCGGCCAGTTCTTCTGGGAAATCCCACACATCCTCAAGTTCTCCTGCTCCAAATCCTACCTCAGAGAACTTGGGCTTATCATGATTAGTGTCTTTTTAGCCTCTGCATGCTTTGTGTTCATTGTTTTCTCCTACGTGCAGATCTTCAGAGCTGTGCTGAGGATCCCCTCTGAACAGGGACAGCACAAAGCCTTTTCCACCTGCCTTCCTCACCTGGCCATGCTCACCCTCTTCCTCAGCACTGCAGCCTTTGCCTACCTGAATCCTCCTCCATGTCCTCCCCATCCCTGGATCTGGGGGTGTCAGTTCTGTACTCAGTGGTGCCTCCAGCCCTGAACCCCCTCATCTACAGCCTGAGGAACCAGGAGCTCAAGGCTGCAGTGTTGAGAGTGATGAGTGGAGGTTTCAGAAACACTGAACTGCTGGCCAGTTTCTGCAAATCTATTGTAATAGAAGTAATTTTAGATACTGCCTTGTTAGTTTCATTTTGGATGCCCTATTTCTTTGTTTTCCTTCTTAATATTGTCCACAAAGAAATGCCGTTGTTTGTGCCATTGCTCATTTTGTTTCTCTCCACCTTCCCTGTGGCCACAGACTGCGTCAATGAGGGGCTGCACTTTCAGTGGTTTTAAATGAAAGAAAGTATTTCCCACCAGAGATCCTCCTTTTGTTGCCTTCTCTGGAGCTGCAGCAGCAATGTCTGTGTGCAGAGCTGGGGCAGATCAGTGCTGGCACAGCAGCTGTGCCCAGGAGCAGCAGCAGCACTTGGTGTTGCCAGTGCTGCTCTCGTGCCCCTGCCCTCTCAGGATCTCCTCTGGTCAAGGTGAGCCCGAGGTGTGTTAAAAGTCTCTTTTTCCAACCCAGCTGTCAAAGAAGGAGTCAGAAGTCTTCAGCTTGCGTTCTTAAGGTTGTTTATTATTTCTTATCTAAAGCATTTTCTGTCTGGCCTGCCGAGGTCTGTTCAGCAGGTCAGTCCGAGGCACGATACTCTGCCCTGAGGCGGTGCAATCTCTTTATACTAAAAACTACATATACTTTATTTGCAGTTATTTTCCATTACCTATCATCTATGTTGGACAGTGACTTTCTACTTTACACCAATCCTAGGGTGCTACCATCACCAAGAAGATGGAGGCTAGGAAGAAGAAGGAAGAAGAACAGGAGAACGCCCAAATCCCTCCATCTTGTCCCCTGGACCCCCATAGTAAAATTCTTCCAAATTCTACCTTTCACCCTGTGACAACTGCTGTTATGCTGCTTAAAATTTTATGACTCGTTATTCTTCATATAAAGTTGGTAATTTGCTCCATGGGTGGAACTCAAAGCCGCAGGGGTCTTTGGCTGCATGCCAGGACTCCCGAGCATTGTACATCCTGATGTCCCGTGTGTCCCCAAATTTTGGGGAGGGCGAGCTCCCTGCTCACGGGGTGTCCCCCCCAGGAGCTGCAGGCGGCGGCGGCGCAGGTCAAGGCTGCACACCCCGGGGTGATGGTGGAGGCCAGCAGGGGCATCATTTTGGAGACCCTCCCCCAGTTCTTGGGACCCCACATCGACGTGGTGTCCATGGGGTGTCTGACCCACAGTGCCCCCGCCCTGGACTTTGCACTGTGGGGGCTGGAACCCTAAAATCCATCCCAGGACCCTGAAAACCCACCCTAGAACCCCCAAAATCCAACCTGGGACTACAAAAACCTACTCCAGAACCCCAAAACCCAACCTGAGATGCCCAAATCAATCCCAGGGAGAGCGAAACTCACTGTGAAACTCCAAAATCCACCCTGGGAATCCTCAAATCCCAAAGGTCCCCCTGCTGAGGGGATTGTAAAATCTGGCACTGAGTCCTCCTATCTGCCAGAGGCACCAGTGCCTGAGACCTTCCCACATTCTGGGACTCCAAAATCCATCCTGGGACCCACAAAATCCATTTTGGACCTCAAAATCTATCTTGGAACCCCTAAATCAATTCTGGAGTCCCAAAAATCCACTGTGGGTCCCTCCAAATCCTACCCTGGGACCCCAAATCTCCCCTCAGACCCCACAAAGCCCACCCTGGGGATCCCAAATCTCCATCCTGGGGTCCTCTCACTCACCTCCCCCCTCTAAGGTGGACCCAAAATTCCATCCTGAGGTGTCCCCTTCCCCCTTTTCTCTTTGTACACCCAAATAAACCCCTACCTCACTCCCCCATGTCCCTCCAGTTTTTTCAGGGTGCCACCCTCAAAACCCTCAGGTTTTGCACTTGATGCAAAAACAGACACTTTAGAACCAACAAAAGGGGGGGGTGTGCCCACTGACCTGTTGAGCCCCTACTCCAAACCAGTGTCAGTTCTGGTGCTCCGTCTGGGATGGGCCTTTTGTAAGGAACTCCCATCTCCTCCCTGAGTATCTGGAATGAAAAATAAAAATCCTTTGCCTTGATGTGGGAATTTGCACCTGGGGAATGAGCCCATAGTTGGGACAAGAGTTTAAAGGGCTCAGACCCGGTTTAGGGGTCCCAGATCTCAGTTTGAGGGTCCCACACCCAGCTGGAGAATCCCAAACCCCTCTTTGAGGGGCCCAAACTCCAGGTGGGTGGGGGGGATCCAGACCCATTTTGGAGAGCTGAGACCCCAGTGTGAGTATCCCAGATCCTGCTGGAGGGCTGCCGACCCCCATTTGGGGGTACCAGTTCTCAGTTTGAGAGTCCCACACCCAGTTTAAAGACTCCAGATTACAGTTTGAGGGTCCCTGACCCCAGTTTGGGAGTCCAGGTCTTGAACCCTTAATTTGAGTGACCCAAACCCCAGTTTAGGGGTCCCAGATCCCAGTTTGAGCGTCCCAGACCAACCACCAGCACACCTGGCACCACCACAACACTGGGAATTGGGATCAGGGGAGAAATCCTGCTGTAAATCACAAAATCAGGGTCTGATTCCTGGCCTGATCCCGCCCAGCTCCATCACACCTGTGTGTGCCCACCTGCCCGCCGGTACCTTTGGGATTGCTCTAGGTGCAGTTGGTGCTTTCTGATCCACAATTTTACACCTAAATCTCCTCTGGAATCTTTCTTTTGGGTGATTTTTGGGATTAAACAGGAATATTGCAGCTCTCTACGATGTGGGAATTCGTCAGCCTGAATTGCCAGGCCCTTGAATGAGCAGCATGAGATACTGAAACTGGGAAAATACCAAAAACCACCTCAAATTTTACACAGGTGAAGGGAAAGATGCATTGATCACGTTGGATTTACCTCTCTGGTCTCACTGTACTGCGCAGCAATGGGAATTATCTCTTCCAGAGTGAATTTCCAGGTGCTGACTTCAAATTCCTTCTGTTCATCTATCAGTTCTGACATTAAAACATAACAGGGAAAAAAGAGGAAAAGGTCCCAAAGACCAAACTCTTTTCCTGTAGAGAACCTGCCTCAAGCTCCGAATAATCACTCAAACTTACACAATTACTCAAAATTTTTCAATAACTCCTAAAAATGGAGCAGCTCCAAAATTATTCAAATCCCACTCCAAATGTCTCAGTTGCTTCCAAAATGATTAAAAGGGCTGGATTGAACCGGTATGGGACCAGTAAGAACCAGTATGGAAACAGGAAGGGATTGGTACTAGACCAGCACAGGACCAGTATGCAGCCAGTAGGGCTAGCATGGGACTAGTATGACACCAGGATGGGACCAGTACTTGACCAGGATTGGACTGATGTAGGACCAGTACAGGGCAGTGTGGGACCAGTAGAGACCAAGCCAAGCAAATCCAGGACCTTTATGGGACTGCTGCTGGAACATGATGGGCCAGTGCAGACAAACACAGGCCAGTACAAACCAGTAGGAGCCAGTAGAGAACAGCACAAACCAGTGTGGGACCAGTGCAGGCCAGTACAGCCCAGTGTGAGAGCTAGTGTGAGCACTGTACAAACACTGTGGAGCAGTATGGCAGCAGCATGGGGCCAGCAGAGCCCAGCATGAGCCAGTGCTGGATTGTACTGGACCAGTATGGGAACCAGTAAGGAGCTGTATAGGCCACTACAGGCAAGCACTGGGCCAGTATGAGAGCACTGTGGGTGAGTGCAGGAGCAGAATGTGACCAGTACAGGCCAGTGTGGGACCAGTACTGGAGCAGGAATGGGCCATTGCAGGACCAGTATGGAATCAGGATGAGAGCAGTGAGGACCCATATGGAACCAGGATGGGACCAGTACACACCAGTACGGAACAGACCGGGACCAGTAAGGGAACATTAAAGACCAGCACAGGCCGATAGGAGACCAGTACAGGAGCAGCACGGGACCAGTACAAGCCTTTCAGTCTCACTTCCTGGAAAAATCCTGGAAAAGATTTTCCTGGGAGCTGTTGCAAAGCCCTGGAGGACGAGGCCGGCCCCGGTCGGAGCCAGCGCGTCCCGGATTCCTCCTGGGACATGGTGACCCCCTGGCTGCCCACAGGGTGTAGGTGGAGAATCTGCATTCCAGCAAGGCTTTCCAGACTGTCTCTGCCAGGATCCTTCAAGACAAAGTGTTTATCCAGCCCCAGCTGGATAAACCTGCCATGTGCTGGGTGACAATAGGCACAAGGTTTGGGCACAAAGGGTGACAGTGACTGGGGTGGCATCAGGCTGGCACCGGTCACTAGTGGGGTTCTGCAGGGCTCCATCCTCGGCCCTGTGCTCCCCAACATCTCCAGAAATGGCTTGGACACAGGACTGGGAGGGATCCTCTGGAGAAGGGTGCAGGAGATTTTTCTCTAAGAAGGTGAATTATTCAACAGTTTTGAGGAAACTCTCAGCAAGAGCTGCAGCAAGAAGGAAAAACTACATGAATATGCAAAAAGGATAAGATCAACCATAAGAAAGCAGAACAACACCTGCCCCCCACAACCCTTGGAGCTTGGAAATGTACAGAAACACTTTGTGAGAGCTGTCCCTTCGTGATGCACAGGGGAGAGAAATGCCCCACCTGTCTCACCTGACGCTGTTAGCCTGGTTCAGGGCCAATCTGATATTTGCTTCTAGACTTTCTACGACTGTATTTGAATTATGGAATAAATTCTCCTTACTAATCAAAAAAAGCTAATTCATTTAAAACATGCAGGATTCCTGGGACCCTCATCAGGGACCCCAAAATATCTCTTTGTGCCTCTTCAGGTCCAGGCCCAGCTGATGCCAAAGAAGGAAATGTGCCCTCAGCCCAGGGACGCTCAGCATGGGCTCCCCCATCCCCTCGGGGCCCCGCTGCTGGGCACAGCAGCCCCTGCCTGACTCCTGCCTGCCCACACCGTGGCCATCCACGGCTGCTCCTTGGCATGGAGCTCAGCCAGTGCTGGTGCCGGGTGGGCTTTGCTGCTGCTACCACCCGGACATAGTTGCGACAACTCCATCTCTTCATTTGAACATAAAATGTGGGCCAAGCCCTGCCCTGCCAGGCAAGGGCTGCCCACCTTCAGTCCTGGCTGGGGAACAGGACCAGGGGGCTCGGGGTCAGAGGGTCTCGTTGTGGAGGGGTGGGTTTTGGGACGGCCTCGTGATGCTGCTGCAGCCAGGTGGAGATGGATCTCAGGGCTGGACTTTTCCTTTCTGGGGAGGGAGCTTGTCCTGCCTGGCAGTTGTGTCCAAGGGCTGGGCCAGTCCCCCCAGTCGAGCTCACTGCTCTGTGTTCTGCATACTGGGCCAGGAGATCACATCCAAGGATTTCTGAGCTCCTCAGGCACTGTCAGCCACAGCCCACGATGCTGAGGAGTGAGTGATCTCTGGCTGGAGACGAGTACCCCACTCCCTCCTGTCAGCAGCTTCCCAGCTGGAAGTTTGGCACCTTGGGAGCGCCCTGAATCACACAGCCCTTTTGTTTCATAGGAAAGGGTGAAGCCTTTACTTCACCATTTGCTCTTCATGTGCAATGGAAGGCTCTGCTTCCTCTTGTGGTCCTCAAAGGACACAGTCAGTCAATAACACAGCGGGGGAAACCATCCGAGCTTTTCCATGCTTTGATATGCCAAAGGAAACCTTGAGGAGCACACGGTGGGTCTGTGCTGTGTGACCAAGCCAGAGGCCTTCCATGATGGAGTGGCTGCCTCAGTGCACAAGGGAAGAGCTACAGATGCCACCACTCTGCACTTCTGTAATGCCCTGGCCACATCAGCCCTGCCCAGCATCCTTGTTCAGCGTTTGGTGAGCTATGGATTTGATGGAGGCACAGTTTGGAGAATGAGGCATTGCCTGCCTGGTCACATCCAGGGGGTTGTGGACAATGGCTCAGAGGCCCGATGGATGTCAGTGATCAGTGGTGTCCCTCAGGGTGACAGCAAAACCATGCCTGGACACTGGGAACTCAATGTCCTGATGGTGCTGCTGGACAAGAGAGCTGGAGGTGCCTCCCAAACAGAACTGTTCTCATTCCCCAAGTCTTTCAGCCTTGCTCAATGAATGAGCAGCTTTAAAAAAAAACAAAAAAAACCCTCTTTTTTTATCCTTCTCGTATGAAGTTTTAATTAGAAAGAGATTTTATTTTATACAGTTATATTTAGAAAATACATTAAATAGCAGATGCTTTTAAGATACCAACTACTGGAACTGAAGCCAATTCCTCCCTGACTGACATTCATGTGTGCCTGCTCTCAGGGAGGAATCAGAAGGGCCTGTCCAGAGGGTGGGAGCAGATGTATGTCCTCTTCTCCAGGAGCTGCTTTCCAGCTTTTTAATGGAATCATCTAGGTTTTCATTGGCGTCTGTGGAGAAAGAGAGAAAAGTCAACTAAGGGACCACAAAGAGCTGTTGTAAATTTCTTTCAAGGAGTGTTTTTCAATGCAAATGCAAGAGAGTGAGGGCCAGGAAGAAACTGAAAATTATTTTCTGAAAAAGATTGGTTATTACAGATTGAGCTTCAGAGAGCCAATGCCCAACTGCTCAGTACTTCCCAAAGAGTCTAAATCCCTCATTTCTATCAGCTACTTGTCAGGAGTATATACATGAAATGTAGATATTATATTCCTTAATAAAGAACCCTGGCAGTTGGCTTTAGCTATGAAGTGAAGAGACTGTTTTCAACAGGTTCCAGCTCTGCTGCTTGTTTCAATTAAAAGCAGAGCCAAACTCTTCTGTTGGTCACATCAAACCAACATAAGTTTCAGGAGTCTGTGAAAGACATAAGAGTGTCAACATTATTTCATTTTATAGTACTTACAGTCTTTTAATTCAGCCATGGGTTAATTAGGCCATCACTGACTATATCAAATAACTGGAAAAAGCACTGGAAAAGAAGTTTTTTTACAATTAAGATTTAAAAGCTAATGAATGAACTTCCTAACAAAAACTATCTAGTAAGAATACAGTGATTGAAACATCTCAAAGCTCTTTGATAATGGAGCCCTGAACCCCAGTCATGTGCAGTGCAGCCTCAGCTGTCCCTTTGAGTCCAGAGAACTGCCAAGGCTCAGGGCTGGGATGAGCCTTCGCCCAAAACTGGCTCCAAAACTGGTTGGGAATCAATCCATAGCAGGGCTCACACAAAGAGCAAAGTCTCAAGGCCAAAGCCAAACCTTCATCACGTTGGATTTGTTTTAACACTGATCTGGAGCAAATTTCCTTCTCCTGCAACACCACTGTTACCATGAAACTTTACACGAGCAACAAAATAAGCACTGTCCTCTTCTGTCCTAAGCTGTGCTGCCCAAATACTGTTGAGAACATGCTCTGCCTCTGCCCCGTGCCCCTGGGACTGCTCTTGGCCAGGCAGCCTCAGTGGGAGCCAGCACTGGCTGCAGCCCCAGCGGGTCCCCAGGACAAGGCCCAGCAATTAAGAGGCCACTGGAAGCACTGGGCAGCAGCAGAACCCTCAGCAGAGTTATTTGGACAACCATGGACTGGCCACAACTCCACAGTAGCATGACTCCCAGTCAGGCTACCTATGCAGGAGCAGAGTTATAAGAAAACTGTGGAGAAAAATCAACAACTGACCGTCTGAGCTCGTACAGCTTGCGAATGCCAAGATAGCAGCCTGTCAGCACAAGTGGCACAGTGATCACTGTCACCACCGTGCCTAACATGCAGGACCTGCGCACATCCTGGGGGCAGACAATTCTTGGGAGGCGCACTGGATCCGGGGCATATATTCCTGTTTCATTGATAACGTCTGTGGGAGCAATGGGGAGCATGAGCCCGTGCTGTGCTGCACTGCTGAGCTGGCAGCAAGGTGGATACGGGCAGGACGTTGTCTGTTTCCCCCAGAGCTGGGGCCTGCAGGCACCTTGCCGCCCCTGGGCACAGGCTGTGCCACCCAACAAAGCCCAGCAGGCCGGGAGGAGAGCCCGGGGGCAGCGCAGCTGCTTGGGCAGTGGCTGCTGCCAGGGACACGGGCCAAAGCCATCCCTGAGCAGCCACTGCCACCCCTGGCCCTCCCTGCCCCGTGACAGCTCCCCCAGCCCCAGGGGACAGGCTCAGACCCCGTCAGGAGGCATGGGAGCCTTGCACTCCCCCTCTGCCCTTTCCCCACCATGGCTACCCTGTGCAGCTGCTCCCAGCTTTTGGGACGTGTCTCCCATGGAAGGAGCCCAGCAGGACTGCTGAGCCTGGCTGAGCCTGGCACAGCAATCACCTTCTGTGGCACTGTCTGGCATCTCCTCCCTTTGTGCATCGGTGGCTGGCACTGAGCCATCGCTTCCTCCAGGAAGTGCTGCCTTCCGCAAACCTTTTTGGTCCATGTCTGGAGAAAGGATAAAGGACAGCTGAATCTGGTGGAACCATTCCTGATTAGGGTGGTGGCATCTTCAGGAAACACTATGTGTCAATGATATGGATAAGTATCAGGGAAAGGCCAAGGCCCTTGGGGCTGCTCCAGGGCCCTCCCTTCTCCAAATAGTTGCCTTTCCAGATCTACCCAGAGACCAGGAAGTTGCAGGGGATCTCAGGGTGTGCATGCCCTTTGGTGAAGTTTGGGCAGCCTGTCAGCTGATGCCAAATGCCTTCCTGCAGGGGCTGGGCAGAAGCTGCAGCCAGGCCAGGCTGGGAAACAGCCCTGCAGGGCGTCAAAGCAGCAGCAGCAGCAGCAGCAGCAGCGGGGAAGCGAGGCTGCCATGGATCCTTTCCCACTGTGCCGGGCACAGCGTGTCCAGATGTGCAGCCAAAGCCCCCGGCTGCTGAGTCCCAGGGGAAGACTGAGGGAAATGCACCCACCACGTTGTCTCTCCTGTTCAGTAAAGATTTGGTCCAGTCGTTTGGATTCTTCCAGGGACTCACTCTGTTTTATAGGTTTTTTCCTCCCTCTCAGAGGACCTTAAGACAAAGTATTTCCATTTCTCCAGAAATGGATTCCACAGAACCAGGGCTCAGCCTGTGGGGACAGCAGGGGTAACCTATTCACCCCTGCCATGGGAGCTGGGCTTGTGTGCAGCAACCAGCCCTGGAGCTTGAAAGGTCCTCCCTGTAGACACACCTGTAACTCAACAGCCACACAAGCTCCTGTCACCTGGTTCCTGACAGTTTGTCAATGATTATTCTCTGAGGGGAAGTTGAGAACTTACCTGCAGAAGCTCCCAAGGGTTCCAAACCACCTTCCATCCCAGCTGCTGGAGAACCTATCCCAGCACCCTCACCTAGAAAGGGAGCATAGATCAGAACCCATTTCCATGGTGTGCTGGGGTCCCCCTCTGCTTTTGGGAACTGGGCACTGCAAGGTGGTCGGGTAAGGCCATGGGAGCCAGATGTCAGTGGACAAGGCCAAAGCTGCACAGGGGCCTGGGGAGCTCTGGACTGCCTCTGGCCACTCTCCACCCTCTTTGCAGCCCCTGTGAAACATCCCTGGAGGGGCACGCACTGACACACAGCAGCAGAGAGGGCAGCTGAATCCTCAGCAGGGCTCAGGCCCAGAGGCACAGCAATTACCTGCTGGGCCTGTGCCTGGCATCGCCTCCCTTCCTGCAGCAGAGGCTGCCAAAGATCCACTGCTTCCTCTGGGAAACCCAGTCTTCAGCAGAGCCTTTCGTTTCATCTCTGCAGAAAGAAAAGTGAACAGTTGGATTAGGTGCAGATGTTCCCCTTTCTGGGAGTTGGAATCTTCAGGAGACAATACTGGTCAAACTGATGGATAAGGATCTGGAAATCATAAAAACTTTTGGAATTGGACAGGGCACTCTCTTGTCCAAACAGCTGCCATTCCTGATCTGCCTGGTGACCGGGAAATTGCAGGGGATCTCAGCCCAATGGTGCAGTTTGGGCAGCCTGTCAGCTGATGCCAAACGCCTTCCTGCAGAGGCTGGGCAGAAGCTGCAGCCAGGCCAGGCTGGGAAACAGCCCTACAGGGCATGGAAGCAGCAGCAGCAGCAGCAGCAGCGGGGCAGCGAGGCTGCCATGGATCCCTTCCCGCTGAGCCGGGCACGGCGACCCCAGATGTGCAGCCAAAGCCCCCAGCTGCTGAGTCCCACGGGAAGCATGAGGGAAATGCACCCACCACGACGTCTCTCCAGGTCACTCAGCATCTTGTCCAGAAGTTTGGCTGCCTCCAGCGACTTGCTGTCTCCTGTGTCTTGGTTCTTCCATCTAGGAAGACCTTAATGGAAAGTGATTGAATTTCTCCTTCAGGCCCGAGTGGCAGTGAGGGCACCTGGGTGATTGGTGTCCTCCAAGGCACTCCCTCAGCTCTGCCTCCCACTCAGGAGCAGGGGCAGGGGGAGCACGTGCCTGCAGTGGCCCCACACTGGGATGGAAGGAGCCCCTTGCAGGCCAGTCAGGGCAGAAAGGACTCCCTGGAGCTGCCAGCAACTCTAAAGCCAGCCCCGGGCAGGGCCAGGGCTTGGCAGTGGCAGCAGGAGCAGCTCAGGCTCCCTGGGGCTGGCAAAGGAGCTGCCAAAGGCTCAGCCCTGGGGCACAGCCCTGGGCCCGGCCCCTTCCCTCTCTGCTCTTCTCCCTGGCTGCACAGAGCACAAGGAAGGACACACTGGCATTGCACACGGGAGGAAGATGGACAGCTAAATGCTCCTTCCTCCCAGTGACAGTGATCCTGCGGGATCCCTCAGAGCCTCAGTGGGGAGCAGGGCAAATTTTCGAGATTCTTTCAATCCTGAGATTATGTTGAGGGAAATGCCATATGACTGCGCTCTTGTCGCATGGACACAGAGTGTTTTCTCTGAAAGGCTCACAGAGAACTTACCTCCAGCATTCTCCGGGGGTTTCAAGTCATTATCTGATAGGGCATCCAGATACTCCATGACACCATCCCAGTCTAGAAAGGAGCAAAGATCAGAACCATTTCCATGGTGTTCTGGGATCCCCCTCTGTCTTGGGGAACTGGGCACTGCAAGGGGGTCGGGTAAGGCCTTGGCTGCCAGATGTCCGTGGACAAGGCCAAAGCTGCACAGGGGTCTGGGGAGCTCTGGAATGGCTCTGGTCACTCTCCACCCTCTTTGCAGGCCCTGTGCAACATCCCTGGAGTGGTGGCTGGAGGAGCCCAGGGCCCGTGGGGGCTCTCTCACTCCCACAGAGGAAACCCTCCCTAAAGCCCTGGGCAAAACCATCCCCAGCGCTTCCTGGGGAGCAGGGAGCGCTGTGCCGGGAAAGGGGAGCCAGGCTGCCGGCTCACCTGCTCCCCGCGCTTGCAGCGGAGCAGCCTGGGCAGCCCTGGCAGGCAGGGCCACGGCCAGGAGGAGCAGGAGGAGGAGGCGCAGAGCAAGGGTCATGGTGCCTTGCCCTCTGCCAGTCCCGCTGCTCTTGCTGCCACCGCTGTCCTGTCACCGCTGTCCCAACGTCAGCACCGCTGCTGCCACCGCCGCTGCTGCCGCAACAGTTGTGCTCAAGCACTGACTGCTGGCTCCTTGTGCTGCTCTGCAACCACGGTGCTCTGGCACCTCTGGGACCTCAGGGCCTGCTGTGTCCTCAGCCTCCTGTGACCCCTGAGCCTGTTGAGACCTCATGCCCTTAGCTGTACCCCCAGAGTGTGCCCCCATCTGTATGAATGGATTGCCCCAAATGTAAATGTTTTGCTTCATCAATGAGCCATTGCTCAGCAAAATTTGTGTTTTGCCTACTGACATTGCTGATCAGGCTGTGTTCCTGGAGATGCTCTTGATGGCTTTCCTCTTTTCCTGGGCATGGCCCTGGAGGAGGTCCAGGCCTAGACGATGCCACAGAAGGAAATGTGCCCTCAGCCCAGGGACGTTCAGCATGGGCTCCCCCATCCCCTCGGGGCCCTGCCACTGGTCACAGCAGCCCCTGCCTGGCTCCTGCCTGCCCACACCGTGGGCATCCACGGCTGCTCCTGGGTATGGAGCTGAGCCAGTGCTGCTGCCGGGTGGGCTTTGCTGCTGCTACCACCAGGACACTGGGTCACAGCTCCATCTCTCTACTGCAACAGAAGAGCTGATTTGGGAAGTGCTGTGCTGCCCCATTTCTTCAGCCCCTGCCCACACCCACAGTGGGACTGGGCCGCCCCCAGAAAACTGTCGAATCTGGGCTGTGGCTGCAGCGCACAGCTGCTCTACAGCACAGGTGGACTGCCTTGGGGGTAGGACTGCCCTGAGGGGAGGGACGAGGAACAGGGAGAGGTGTTCTCTATGTTTTCCGAAGGTGATTATTCTACAGACCATCAGGGCCAGACCAACACTGCATTAAAGGCATACACCAACTTACAAACTTGGCAGGGTCCCAGGGCAGGATACAATCTTTAGCCAATTGGGAGAAACTGAGGGTGGAACACCAGGCGGGGAATACAAGGTTTAAACCAATTGGGGATTACAGGGGAGGGGAAGAACTTAAACAAACCAATGGGGTTCCGAAGGATACAGAATTGATAGGGAAGTTTCTAGAGCAAGGGGCAGGCTTGGAGAGAGACTGACATGCAATGGGAGGAGGATCAGTGAACAAAAGGGCAGGTCTTTGGAAAGATGGACAAGTGGGGCAAAACCAACAACACATGGGGGAAAGGAGCAACCCATTGGTAATAAAATATGGTAAAACAATACAAAATAAGGGGAGGAGTATAAAACTGACTGCTAGGACGGAATTCCAATCAAAGACATGAACTGCAGTGGAGAAGCTCTGAGTCAGGGTTCAGTTGAGCACTTCCAAATTATTTCCTGGCAGAAACAGATAGCCAAACTTGCCCTTATCACATGCAAACAGAGGGTTCCCCAACAGCAACCCATTCTGAAGCTCTTCTGGGAATGAGGAACACATGTTGTGGTGCCGGCTGCGTCTGTGGGAGCAATGGGGAGCATGAGCCCGTGCTGTGCTGCACTGCTGAGCTGGCAGCAAGGTGGATACGGGCAGGACGTTGTCTGTTTCCCCCAGAGCTGGGGCCTGCAGGCACCTTGCCGCCCCTGGGCACAGGCTGTGCCACCCAACAAAGCCCAGCAGGCCGGGAGGAGAGCCCGGGGGCAGTGCAGCTGCTTGGGCAGTGGCTGCTGCCAGGGACACGGGCCAAAGCCATCCCTGAGCAGCCACTGCCACCCCTGGCCCTCCCTGCCCCGTGACAGCTCCCCCAGCCCCAGGGGACAGACTGTCAAAAAGTCCACAGCCAGCAAAGAGATTGTCCCAGGAATTGTGTGCTGCTTTTCCTCCCTCCAGTTGTAAATCCCTCAGACTGCTGTAAATGCCCACACATGGTCTGATCAGCCCCTATGCTTTTCCAGTCTGCTCTCAGAAATTCTGCAACAAATCCACTAACAAATTCTAGGTTACATCTGTGAATTGCATGCTACAGTTTCCTTCATGTTTTTCCCAATACCTGGAAGTTTCTATATAAAGTAATGCCCTTGAGAATCTCTGTTTCTTTTCAGGTTTGTTTTTTTTTTGTTGTGTTGTTGTTTTTTTTTAATTAAGACAGATGAAACAGCCTTATTGGTTTTAGTTTTGGCAGGTCTGGTTTTTTTCTCTGCATGATGGTTTACTTATTATCTACATTTAAGATTGTTTTTATTTATGGTTTTTTTGTTCCCCAAGCAATTTTTTTTACTGTCTTTTGTTCACTTCATAGTTAATGTTCCATAGATGAATAGTTTGGACTCTCTTTTTATAGGAATATAAAGGTCTCAGAAAGCTGTACTTTTAATTTTGATGACATTCTCTCTCCCCGCTCCTAGCCTTTACAATGATCCTTTTTGAAACATCACTGAGGATAGGTAGAGTTATTTGGGAAATAACCAATTGGCTTGGCTTAACTTGGGTATTGGATTATTATTTTCAGTGCTATAAACCTACATTGCTTCAAGGTTCACACCACGGTCCTGATTTGTGGCTCACTGCATGGATGCCTGTCTGAATTAAAACAGTGTTTGTGAGGCAGCTGAAGAGCCTAGATCTCAGAGATTAAAATTCCTGGGAGGAGGAGGAGGAGGTGGAGGAAGAAAGGATAAAATCCTGTTTCAAAAGCTGTTTTCTCACTTCTAGTATGCCAGAAGTATGGTAGACTACACCTGTCCTCAAATGTCATTTACTTACAGAACAACTCTCTACAGTGCCAGACTCCAGGAGAAATGACTCAACACTTTGCCTCCCAATGCATCAGCTTTAATTCTAGTGAGAGGTAGGCCTTAATTACAGTCCAATTAGAGCAAATCAATAAAGCAGTCTTGCCATTGTGTGAGTGGCAAGAGGAATTTGCTTGTGAACAGATGAATATGTCCCGCTCAGTAATTAACAAAATTTGCCTTGACTTGGAAGAAAGTAGACAAGGAGCAATGCAGTATTGGGGTTTATCCAGGGATAAATGGGGCAAGAAGCTGTAATATCTTACCTGTTTTACAGAACACAAGTACTGATATGGGAAATAATGAACCCACATGAAGGGATCTTCAGGACATTCCTTTATTTCTTAACTGGAAATGGGCAGCAAAATGCTGGCATTTACCTGAACTGGAAGCCGTGTTCCTCTCCTGTTTCTCCTTGAGCACACTCTGTGTTATTTGCAGACTTCACTGCCCAGCCCATCAATCCTCTCGTGGCCAATTGCTAAAGGGCACAACTACCAAAATACAGGTGCCAGCATAATCAGCCCAGCACTAATGCAGCACTGCTTTGATGGTGCACAGGAGCACAGAATGGCTTGGGTTGGAAGGGACATTTAAAGGCCATCTAGTCCCAATGGCCTGAAGTGAGCAGGGACACCTTGAACTAGGTCAGGTTGCTCAGAGCAGGAGCTTGACTGTCTGCAGGGATGGATGTCCACCTCTCTGGGCAACCTATGCCAGGGTTTCAAAACCAAGCATGTAAAATATGTGTTTCTTTCATCCACTCTGAATTGACCATCTTTTAGATTAAAACCATTCCCCCTCGGTCTGGTCACAAAAGGCTCTACTAATAATTCTGTCCCATCTCTTTAGAAGCCCCCAGAAGGCACTGAAAGGCAGCAATCAGGTGTCCCTGGAGTCTTCTCTCTTCCAGGCTGAACACTGCCGCTCTCCCAGCCTGTCTCCAAAGCAGAAGGGCTCCAGCCCTCAGAGCATTTTGTCCGTCCTCTGGACTCGATCCAACAGGTCCATGTCCTTCCTATCTTGGGGACTGAGAGCAGGATGCAGTACTCTGTCATGGCAGAGACCGAGACACTACAAAGCAACACACTCCATTTCCAGAAGGCTTCAAACCCTGTTTTTATTCTATCCTGCATGCCTTTTCTACATTCTTACAAAGCTCTTCTTGGAATAGGCATTTGCAGGTTTCTCTTATTTATCCTTCTTTCTTTCTTGGTTTCTATGTCAATGACATAGAAAATTGGCAGAAAATTCTTTCAGGGGTTAACATGGATCCTCTTATCAAACTTCTTGATGGCTCACAGAGGCCACTGTAAAACCTCCTCCACAGTACTCCAGGTGGGGTCTCACCAGAGCAGAGAGGTGGAATCACCTCCTTCAACCTGCTGGGCACTCCCCTTTGGATGCCCATGGCTGCCTCATGTCCAGCCTCTCTTCTAGCAGCAACCCCAAGTCCATCCTGGCAGAGTTGTTCTGCATCCCTTCATGTCCCAGCCTGTGAGATCAGCTGAGCTGGGACTGTGTCACAGCCCTTGGGCAGAGCAGCTGGGCAGGATGAGCTCCCTCCTGAAGAAGGCAGATCCACCTTCCCAAACAATTCGACCTTGGCCATGAGGTCAGAGCAGACTCTGAGGTCCCAGAGGTGCCAGAGCCCCATGGTTGCACAGCAGCACAAGGAGCCAGCAGTCAGTCCTTGAGCACAACTGTTGCGGCAGCAGCGGAGGTGGCAGCAGCGGTGCTGACGTTGGGACAGCTGTGACAGGACAGCGGTGGCAGCAAGAGCTGCGGGACTGGCAGAGGGCAAGGCAGCATGGCCCTTGCTCTGTGCCTCCTACTCCCGCTGCTCCTGGCCATGGCCCTGCCTGCCAGGGCTGCCCAGGCTGCCAGGTTTGTTTTTACCCCAACTGGCTTCATCAATGGCATTGAAACAATTAGATCAAGTTGGATGTTGTCTGAGTAAAGAAACTAATGCCACATCCACTGCAATCAGTGACATGTTGACAGATGTTAATAGTGTTAGACATGCTACCCTTCAAAACAGGGCAGCAGTGGATTTTCTTTTATTGGCACATGGACACGGTTTTGAGGAATTTGAAGGATTCTGTTGCATGATTCTGTCAGATCATTCTGAATCCATCCAAACAGCATACAAAAGCTGAAAGATTTGACAGCTCAAGTTAAAGAAGGTGGTCTGTCATAGTTAGATGATTTGTTCCAGGAATGGAGCTTTGCACCTTGGCTAAGGGAACTCTGTAAGATAGGTCTATATGTGCTGAGTGTTTTGGTGGCCATACTAGTAGTGACACCTTGCAGACTTTGGTGCGACAAATGATGGACAAAACTATGAAAGAAGCTTTTATCATACAAGAGAGAAAAGTAGGAAATAGATTCACAGAAAGTTCTCAAAATCTTACAGAGATGGTAGATGAAGGTATAGCCATAGAAAAAGGTTTTGAATTAAAACCTTAGAACAGGTGAAATTTTTTGAACAATGACTTGTAATTGTTATCAGACGTGACTTATGCCCTTTGAACTGACTGGACTTTCACAGCATTAAAATTACTGTGTTGTAATATAGCAATACTTAATGTGAGCAAAAAGGAAGCTTTAAGCAAGTAACAAGCAGATATATTAAAGCTACAAAACAGAAAGGAGTTAATAAACGAGACAGTTACGAAAGTTTCTTTTTAGTTGAACCAAGAGGGGGAATTGTGGGAATCCATAAAATCTGAGGGTTTTGGCAAAGCTGCAAAAGGCAAGCCTCAGTACCAGCAGAACTGCAATTAGAGCTAAAAAGTAATCATAAGATTTGTCAGCAGAAAAATTGTATAAGAAGTAGGCAAGTAAAGGCTTAGAGAGCAATGGTCTATGTATTAAGACTTGTCTAGAACAACTCCCTATCCTGCAGAAAAGTCTATCTAGTTGAACGTGAGGAAGTTCTAAACTTAATAATGGAGCTCTGTGCGTTGTATTTTAAGCAGATATTATATTTGAAATAAGCAAGCACGATTTTAACCAAAGGAATGTGTGCTTATAGTAATTGGATGGAACTACTGTCAATAGGTTTTGCTTTTTGTGATTGGCCAGGAAACTTTTAAAGTTGCAACATTAAGTTCTTGGTCTGCTGCTTGGGATGTGAGATGCTTGCATCTTCCCATTGTCATAACCATATAATGAGACTGATGCTGGAAAATGAAACGGCTCAAGGCACATTCCTGAGTAGTACTGTCCTGTTTGTGATTTCTACATAGATCCAGATCCAGCAATAAGGGGCAGCTGTCCAGCTGAGCCCAGCTGTGCCAGCAGCTCCAGCCGTGCTGGGGAGCCTTGCCAGCTCTGGGCCCTGCTGTGCAGGAGGGTCCCTGTGTGCCCCAGGCAGCTGGGGCCTCGGCCACCTCCTCTCACCACAGGGGCAGTTCTGGACAGGAGTTGAAAGACGGTGGCTCCACCTCACACCCAGAGAGCGTGAGCAGCTCCTCCAGCAGTAATAAGGGCCTGGACAGCCCTCTCAAGTGCTCTTTGAAGGGGACCCCAGAACAGCCATCTGCAAGGAAACCTCCTTCTACCGTGTAGATCCCACTGCCACCTGCTCTCCCCATGGGTCTCCCCAAGATGACTTTAACCATTTTTTTGGTCTCCCTGTATCCCAGTGTCTGGGAGGTAGCAGCAGCAAAGCCCACCCGGCAGCAGCACTGGCTGAGCTCCATGCCCAGGGGCAGCTGGGGATGGCCATGGTGTGGGCAGGCAGGAGCCGGGCAGGGGCTGCTGTGACCAGCGGCAGTGTCTCGATGGGCTGGGGGAGCCCAGGGGGCAGGCAGCAGCGTGGGGCTCCTGAGAACAAGTGACACCATTTTGCCTTTGTTTTTAATTTTTAGAAATTAGACAGTTTTAGAAATATTTTAAAATGTATTTATTTTTATATTCCTAAATATTTCTTCCTGAGTACTGCAGTAGTTAAGGACTTTTCAAGGACTAAGGACTTGACTCCTAAAGCAGTTTTAGAATCCTGAAAAAGCAACCCTATTTTGTCTTCACTTCTAATTTTTAGAAATATGTTCACCACAATGTTCACCCCTTTTTACAGAATACATTTCTATTTTTGAAAGTAGTTTTACAGTTCTGGAAAATTTTTTACACTTATACAATGAAAAATAAAGTGGCATTTCAGTGGTAATGTTTACTCTGCAAAGAAGTAAGGCACCCTAAGACACCCAGCCTGCTGCAGAGGCAAAGATCTTTTCCCATGGGAACTTTGTACCTAGTCACAACCACGTTACGTAAAACCTTTTCCCAGATATTTCCTGGGATTCTTGACAATCTCACCTCTTAGTCTTCAGAGGCAAACTTTGAGCACAGTGGGAATCTCTTCAAGTCACCATTTTGTTTACTTCTGCAAGAACTGCCTCAGTTCTGGAGCAGGGCCTTCTCTCAGCTTCTTGCTGCCCCCGGGCTCTCCTCCCGGCCTGCTGGGCTTTGTTGGGTGGCACAGCCTGTGCCCAGGGGCGGCAAGGTGCCTGCAGGCCCCAGCTCTGGGGGAAACAGACAACGTCCTGCCCGTATCCACCTTGCTGCCAGCTCAGCAGTGCAGCACAGCACGGGCTCACGCTCCCCATCGCTCCCACAGATGCAGCCGGCACCACAACACGTGTTCCCAATGCCCAGAAGGGAATTGGTTTCTGCCAGGGAACACACAGCTGGCTAGAGTTAATGACAAGCCTGGCTTTTCTATGGCATGCAGGGCATTGGGGGACCCCTGTAAGGATGGCAGTTGGCCGGGGTCCCTCATGAGGCACACGAGCTGGAGGGGGGGTTTTGTAGGTGTTGGGTTTTGCAGTAAGGCATGCAGGGCTTTGCGTCCTTTGTAAGTGGTGCATGGGGCTGGGGTTCCTCGTCAGGTTCTTAGGGGATTTGAGATCTCTTCTGTGGCGTACAGGTGACTGGAGACATCTGTAAGGCTGGCAGGGGCTTGAGTTCCTCGTGATTAACGTGGTGGCTTAGTGCTTGCCATCAAGGCCTGGAGAGGAGCTGAGTCCTTCCTAAGGTGGGCAGGAGGCTGGGCCCTTTTGTGAGGCACACAAGGCTGTCCTGGGGTCTCTGCATTGGTGTGCACGGATTTTCTGTGAGGCACACAGGGATATTTTGGTGTCTCTGCTGAGGGGTGCAGGGATCCCTCAGGAGGCACAAAGGAGTCTTGATGGTCTCTACTAAGGTGTGCAGGGATCCCTCATGAGATGTGCAGTGGAGTTTTTCAGTCTCCTCAGCGCAGCAAAGGGCCACTCTCAATGGAGGCTGTGCAAAGTGGGCAGAAAGCTTCCTGCCAAGCCTTGCGGCCGGCGGAGGGCAGAGCCCATCCTTGGGGGTCGGGCCGGGCCTCTGGAGCCGCCGCGCCCTTGTCGGGCAGGTCCCGGCCCCGGCGGGGAAGGGCCGCGGCCCCGGGCTCCGGCGGCGCCGCCGAGCAGCGGCGGAGGCTCAACAAGGGCCCCGCTCCGGCCTGGCCCTGTGCTGCAGCCGAGCACAGGGACAGCCACGGCCGCTCCCTGCGCCACAGGCGGCACCGGGACTGCAGCTGAGGCCGTGCCTGCTCCCACTGAGGAAGGAGTTCCTTGCAATGCCCAGTTCCTAAACCACGTGGGCAAGCCAGCACAGCATGGAAACTGCTTCTGAACTGTGCTGCCTTAGACACCGGAATCGAGAGATGGATTGACTGAAGTTCTGACCAGTCGCAGTGTGAAGATCATGCTGCATGCTAGAGGCAATTTCGCCATGTCCCTTTCCTGAGAGAACAATCATGGATTAGCAATTGTGGCCAAGAGCAGCCCCAGGGGCATGGGGCAGAGGCAGAGGGAGGTGGGGAGGAGAAAGAGCAGGGCCGAGGTTGCCCTTGAAAGGCAGAGGCGCTCTGGGGCCCGCTCCTGGCCAGGGACCCTGCCCAGAGCCGTGCCCTGCTGGCCGGGGCCTTGAGGGGCAGCTGTCCAGCTGGGCCGAGCTGTGCCAGCAGCTCCAGCCGTGCTGGGGAGCCTTGCCAGCTCTGGGCCCTGCTGTGCAGGAGGGTCCCTGTGTGCCCCTGGCAGCTGGGGCCTCGGCCACCTCCTCTCTCCACAGGAGCGCCTCTGCAGCTTCACAAGACCGGCCAAAGGCCTCAGTCATGGAGAACTGGACCTGTCATCTTGCGTCTCCTTGCCAGTGCCTGTTGTCCCGGCCATGGCTGCATGACCAGCTTATTGCTCAGTACATGTTGAGGAGCCTCTGTCCCCAGAGGTGCTGGCCCTGGTGTCCAGCCAGGACAGGTGGTGCGGCCCTCCTGCCAGGGAAGGGCCTGAGTGCAGCAACATCTTTGGGCTTCATCTCAGGTGTCTGTGTGCTACCACCAGCACTGGCTGAGCTGATTGTCTGGGCACAGTCAGGGGTGGGCAGGCAGCAACGAACACATAGGACTCCTGAGAAAAAGTGACCCCATTTTGTCATTGTTTTACATTTTGACATATTATATATTTTTAGAAATATTCAGCATTATTTTTCATAGGAAAAAATCCCCAAATGTTTCTTACATTTTTCCAAAGTGGTTTAGGATTTTTCAAATTATTTTTCAAATTAGAAAAATTTAGAACACATTCACACTTGTAGAATGAAAAATACAACTGCATTTAATTGGTAATCTTCGCTCTAAGAAGAATGAAGTCATCACAAGACACCCAGCATACTGGAGAGGCTCTTTTCTCACTGGAGATTTGTACCGAGTGACAACAAGCAACTTTAAACCTTTTCCCTGATATTTTCTAGGATTTCTGACAACCTCACCTCTCCGTCTTCAGAGGCAAACTTTGAGCCCAGTGGGCATCTCCTGCAGTGCAGGAGGGTCTCTGTGTGCCAGCTGCAACTGGGGCCTCAGCCACGTCCTGTCTCAACAGGTGTCCATCTGCAGCTTTACAGGAACGGCCAAACACCTCAGTCTGGGACACCTGGAGCAGACATTTCCCATCTCCATGCCCATGCCCGATGTCCCTGTGCCAGCTGCTTTAACAGCTTGTTGCTGTGCAGATGCTGCCTCCAGCCAGACAAGGTCCTCTCCCCTTGAAGGCACTGGCCCTGCTTTCTGGCCCCTACTGAAGGTGGGCAGGGCTTGGCCCAGCTCTTCTCTTGCACTAAAGAGATGGAGCTGTCACCCCAGTGTCCGGGTGGTAGCAGCAGCAAAGCCCAGCCAGGATCAGCACAGGCTGAGCTCCGTGCCCAGTGGCAGCCGGGGATGCCCAGGAAAAGAGGAAAGCCATCAAGAGCATCCCCAGGAACACAGTCTGACCAGCAATGTCAGTAGGCAAAACACAAATTTTGCTGAGCAATGGCTCATTGATGAAGCAAAACATTTACATTTGGGGCAATCCATTCATACAGATGGGGGCACACTCTGGGGGTACAGCTAAGGGCATGAGGTCACAACAGGCTCAGGGGTCACAGGAGGCTGAGGACACAGCAGGCCCTGAGGTCACAGAGGTGCCAGAGCCCCGTGGTTGCACAGCAGCACAAGGAGCCAGCAGTCAGTGCTTGAGCACAACTGTTGCGGCAGCAGCGGCGGTGGCAGCAGCGGTGCTGACGTTGAGACAGCGGTGACAGGACAGCGGTGGCAGCAAGAGCTGCAGGACTGGCAGAGGGCAAGGCACCATGGCCCTTGCTCTGCGCCTCCTACTCCTGCTCCTCCTGGCCGTGGCCCTGCCTGCCAGGGCTGCCCAGGCTGCTCCGCTGCAAGCGCGGGGAGCAGGTGAGCCGGCAGCCTGGCTCCCCTTTCCCGGCACAGCGCTCCCTGCTCCCCGGGAAGCGCTGGGGATAATTTTGCCCAGGGCTTTAGGGAGGGTTTCCTCTGTGGGAGGGAGAGATCCCCGACAGGCCCTGGGCTCCTCCAGCCACCACTCCAGGGATGTTGCACAGGGCCTGCAAAGAGGGTGGAGAGTGACCAGAGCCATTCCAGAGCTCCCCAGACCCCTGTGCAGCTTTGGCCTTGTCCACTGACATCTGGCAGCCAAGGCCTTACCCGACCCCCTTGCAGTGCCCAGTTCCCCAAGACAGAGGGGGATCCCAGCACACCATGGAAATGGTTCTGATCTTTGCTCCCTTCTAGGCTGGGATGGTGTCATGGAGTATCTGGATGCCCTATCAGATAATGACTTGAAACCCCCGGAGAATGCTGGAGGTAAGTTCTCTGTGAGCCTTTCAGAGAAAATACTCTGTGTCCATGCGACAAGAGCTCAGTCATATGGCATTTCCCTCAACATAATCTCAGGATTGAAAGAATCTTGAAAATTTGCCCTGCTCCCCACTGAGGCTCTGAGGGATCCCACAGGATCACTGTCACTGGGAGGAAGGAGCATTTAGCTGTCCATCTTCCTCCCGTGGCCAATGCCAGTGTGTCCTTCCATGTGCTCTGTGCAGCCAGGGAGAAGAGCAGAGAGGGAAGGGGCCGGGCCCAGGGCTGTGCCCCGGGGCTGAGCCTTTGGCAGCTCCTTTGCCAGCCCCAGGGAGCCTGAGCTGCTCCTGCTGCCACTGCCAAGCTCTGGGCCTGACTGGGGCTGGCTTTAGAGCTGCTGGCAGCTCCAGGGAGTCCTTTATGCCCTGACTGGCCTGCAAGGGGCTCCTTCCATCCCAGTGTGGGGCCACTGCAGGCACGAGGTCCCCCTGCCCCTGCTCCTGAGTGGGAGGCAGAGCTGAGGGAGTGCCTCGGAGGGCACCAATCACCCAAGTGCCCTCAGTGCCACTCGGGCCTGAAGGAGAAATTCAATCACTTTCCATTAAGGTCTTCCTAGATGGAAGAACCAAGACACAGGAGACAGCAAGTCGCTGGAGGCAGCCAAACTTCTGGACAAGATGCTGAGTGACCTGGAGAGACGTCGTGGTGGGTGCATTTCCGTCATGCTTCCCGTGGGACTCAGCAGCGGGGGGTTTTGGCTGCACATCTGGAGACGCCGTGCCCGGCTCAGCGGGAAGGGATCCATGGCAGCCTCACTGCCCTGCTGCTGCTCCTGCTGCTGCTGCTTCCATGCCCTGCAGGGCTGTTTCCCAGCCTGGCCTGGCTGCAGCTTCTGCCCAGCCCCTGCAGGAAGGCATTTGGCATCAGCTGACAGGCTGCCCAAACTGCACCATTGGGCTGAGATCCCCTGCAATTTCCCGGTCACCAGGCAGATCAGGAATGGCAGCTGTTTGGACAAGAGAGTGCCCTGTCCAATCCCAAAAGTTTTTATGATTTCCAGATCCTTATCCATCAATTTGACCAGTATTGTCTCCTGAAGATTCCAACTCCCAGAAAGGGGAACATCTGCACCTAATCCAACTGTTCCCTTTTCTTTCTGCAGAGATGAAACGAAAGGCTCTGCTGAAGACTGAGTTTCCCAGAGGAAGCAGTGGATCATTGGCAGCCTCTGCTGCAGGAAGGGAGGCGATGCCAGGCACAGGCCCAGCAGGTAATTGCTGTGCCTCTGGGCCTGAGCCCTGCTGAGGATTCAGCTGCCCTCTCTGCTGCTGTGTGTCAGAAACATCCTCCAGGGATGTTTCACAGGGCCTGCAAAGAGGGTGGAGAGTGACCAGAGCCAGTCCAGAGCGCCCCAGGCCCCTGTGCAGCTTTGGCCTTGTCCATTGACATCTGGCTCCCATGGCCTTACCCGACCACCTTGCAGTGCCCAGTTCCCAAAAGCAGAGGGGGACCCCAGCACACCATGGAAATGGGTTCTGATCTATGCTCCCTTTCTAGGTGAGGGTGCTGGGATAGGTTCTCCAGCAGCTGGGATGGAAGGTGGTTTGGAACCCTTGGGAGCTTCTGCAGGTAAGTTCTCAACTTCCCCTCAGAGAATAATCATTGACAAACTGTCAGGAACCAGGTGACAGGAACTTGTGTGGCTGTTGAGTTACAGGTGTGTCTGCAGGGAGGACTTTTCAAGCTCCAGGGCTGGTTGCTGCACACAAGCCCAGCTCCCATGGCAGGGGTGAGTAGGTTACCCCTGCTGTCCCCACAGGCTGAGCCCTGCTTCTGTGGAATCCATTTCTGGAGAAATGGAAATACTTTCTCTTAAGGTCCTCTGAGAGGGAGGAAAAAACCTATAAAACAGAGTGAGTCCCTGGAGGAATCCAAACGACTGGACCAAATCTTGACTGAACTGGAGAGACAACGTGGTGGGTGCATTTCCCTCATGATTCCCCTGGGACTCAGCAGCCGGGGACTCTGGCTGCACATCTGGACACGCTGTGCCCGGCACAGTGGGAAGGGATCCATGGCAGCCTCGCTGCCCCACTGCTGCTGCTGCTGCTGCTGCTTTGACGCCCTGCAGGGCTGTTTCCCAGCCTGGCCTGGCTGCAGCTTCTGCCCAGCCTCTGCAGGAAGGCATTTGGCATCAGCTGACAGGGAGCCCAACCTTCACCAAAGGGCATGCACACCCTGAGATCCCCTGCAACTTCCTGGTCTCTGGGTAGATCCGGAGAGGCAACTATTTGGAGAAGGGAGGGCCCTGGAGCAGCCCCAAAAGCCTTGGCCTTTCCCTGATACTTATCCATATCATTGACACGTAGTGTTTCCTGAAGATGCCACCACCCTAATCAGGAATGGTTCCACCAGATTCAGCTGTCTTTTATCCTTTCTCCAGACATGGACCAAAAAGGTTTGCGGAAGGCAGCACTTCCTGGAGGAAGCGATGGCTCAGTGCCAGCCACCGATGCACAAAGGGAGGAGATGCCAGACAGTGCCACAGAAGGTGATTGCTGTGCCAGGCTCAGCCAGGCTCAGCAGTCCTGCTGGGCTCCTTCCATGGGAGACACGTCCCGAAAGCTGGGAGCAGCTGCACAGGGTGGCCATGGTGGGGAAAGGGCAGAGGGGGAGTGCAAGGCTCCCATGCCTCCTGACGGGGTCTGAGCCTGTCCCCTGGGGCTGGGGGAGCTGTCACGGGGCAGGGAGGGCCAGGGGTGGCAGTGGCTGCTCAGGGATGGCTTTGGCCCGTGTCCCTGGCAGCAGCCACTGCCCAAGCAGCTGCGCTGCCCCCGGGCTCTCCTCCCGGCCTGCTGGGCTTTGTTGGGTGGCACAGCTTGTGCCCAGGGGCGGCAAGGTGCCTGCAGGCCCCAGCTCTGGGGGAAACAGACAACGTCCTGCCCGTACCCACCTTGCTGCCAGCCCAGCAGTGCAGCACAGCACGGGCTCATGTTCCCCATTGCTCCCACAGACGTTATCAATGAAACAGGAATATATGCCCCGGATCCAGTGCGCCTCCCAAGAATTGTCTGCCCCCAGGATGTGCGCAGGTCCTGCATGTTAGGCACGGTGGTGACAGTGATCACTGTGCCACTTGTGCTGATAGGCTGCTATCTTGGCATTCGCAAGTTGTACGAGCTCAGACGGTCAGTTGTTGATTTTTCTCCACAGTTTTCTTATAACTCTGCTCCTGCATAGGTAGCCTGACTGGGAGTCATGCTACTGTGGAGTTGTGGCCAGTCCATGGTTGTCCAAATATCTCTGCTGAGGGTTCTGCTGCTGCCCAGTGCTTCCATTGGCCTCTCAATTGCTGGGCCTTGTCCTGGGGGCCCGCTGGGGCTGCAGCCAGTGCTGGCTCCCACTGAGGCTGCCTGGCCAAGAGCAGCCCCAGGGGCACGGGGCAGAGGCAGAGCATGTTCTCAACAGTATTTGGGCAGCACAGCTTAGGACAGAAGAGGACAGTGCTTATTTTGTTGCTCGTGTAAAATTTCATGGTAACAGTGGTGTTGCAGGAGAAGGAAATTTGCTCCAGATCAGTGTTAAAACAAATCCAACGTGATGAAGGTTTGGCTTTGGCCTTGAGACTTTGCTCTTTGTGTGGGCCCTGCTATGGATTGATTCCCAACCAGTTTTGGAGCCAGTTTTGGGCGAGGGCTCATCCCAGCCCTGAGCCTTGGCAGTTCTCTGGACTCAAAGGGACAGCTGAGGCTGCACTGCACATGACTGGGGTTCAGGGCTCCATTATCAAAGAGCTTTGAGATGTTTCAATCACTGTATTCTTACTAGATAGTTTTTGTTAGGAAGTTCATTCATTAGCTTTTAAATCTTAATTGTAAAAAAACTTCTTTTCCAGTGCTTTTTCCAGTTATTTGATATAGTCAGTGATGGCCTAATTAACCCATGGCTGAATTAAAAGACTGTAAGTACTATAAAATGAAATAATGTTGACACTCTTATGTCTTTCAGAGACTCCTGAAATTTATGTTGGTTTGATGTGACCAACAGAAGAGTTTGGCTCTGCTTTTAATTGAAACAAGCAACAGAGCCGGAACCTGTTGAAAAGAGTCTCTTCACTTCATAGCTAAAGCCAACTGCCAGGGTTCTTTATTAAGGAATATAATATCTACAT
The DNA here is from genome assembly GCF_036417665.1 of Passer domesticus. Classification (NCBI taxonomy): domain Eukaryota; kingdom Metazoa; phylum Chordata; class Aves; order Passeriformes; family Passeridae; genus Passer; species Passer domesticus. The sequence continues at coordinate 4,618,980 of NC_087502.1, read as the reverse complement.
TTCATGTATATACACCTGACAAGTAGCTGATAGAACTGAGGGATTTAGACTCTTTGGGAAGTACTGAGCAGTTGGGCATTGGCTCTCTGAAGCTCTATCTGTAATAACCAATCTTTTGCAGAAAAGAATTTTCAGTTTCTTCCTGGCCCTCACACTCTTGCATTTGCATTGAAAAACACTTCTCGAAAGAAATTTACAACAGCTCTTTGTGGTCCCTTAGTTGACTTTTCTCTTTTTCTCCACAGACGCCAATGAAAACCTGGATGATTCCATTAAAAAGCTGGAAAGCACCTCCTGGAAAAGAGGGCACCTTCTGGACAGGACCTTCTGATTCCTCCCTGAGAGCAGGCACTCATAAATGTCAGTCAGGGAGGAATTGGCTGCAGTTCCAGTACTTGGTATCTTATAAGCATCTGCTATTTAATGTATTTGCTAAATATAACTGTATAAAATAAAATCTCTTTCTAATTAAAAGTTCATACGAGAAGGATAAAAAAAGAGATTTTTTTTTTTTTTAAAGCTGCTCGTTAATTGAGAAAGGCGGAAAGACTTGGGGAATGAGAACAGTTCTGTTTGGGAGGCACCTCCAGCTCTCTTTTCCAGCAGCACCATCAGGACATTGAGTTCCCAGTGTCCAGGCATGGTTTTGCTGTCGCCCTGAGGGACACCACTGGTCACTGACATCCATCGGGCCTCTGAGCCATTGTCCACAACCCCCTGGATGTGACCAGCCAGGCAATGCCTCATTCTCCAAACTGTGCCTCATCAGATCCATAGCTCACCAAAGGCTGAACAAGGATGCTCGGCAGGGCTGATGTGTCCAGGGCATTACAGAAGTGCAGAGTGGTGGCATCTGTAGCTCTTCCCTTGTGCACTGAGGCAGCCACTCCATCATGGAAGGCCTCTGGCTTGGTCAGGCAGCACAGACCCACCGTGTGCTCCTCAAGGTTTCCTTTGGCATATCAAAGCATTGAAGAGCTCAGATGGTTTCCCCCCCTGTATTATTGACTGACTGTGTCCTTTGAGGACCACAAGAGGAAGCAGAGCCTTCCATTGCACATGAAGAGCAAATGGTGAAATAAAGGCTTCACCCTTTCCTATGAAACAAAAGGGCTGTGTGATTCAGGGCCCTTCCAAGGTGCGAAACTTCCAGCTGGGAAGCTGCTGACAGGAGGGAGTGGGGTACTCGTCTCCAGCCAGAGATCACTCACGCCTCAGCATCGTGGGCTGTGGCTGACAGTGCCTGAGGAGCTCAGAAATCCTTGGATGTGATCTCCTGGCCCAGTGTGCAGAACACAGAGCAGTGAGCTCGACTGGGGGGACTGGCCCAGCCCTTGGACACAACTGCCAGGCAGGACAAGCTCCCTCCCCAGAAAGGAAAAGTCCAGCCCTGAGATCCATCTCCACCTGGCTGCAGCAGCGTCACGAGGCCATCCCAAAACCCACCCCTCCACAACGAGACCCTCTGCCCCCAAGCCCCCTGGTCCTGTTCCCCAGCCAGGACTGAAGGTGGGCAGCCCTTGCCTGGCAGGGCAGGGCTTGGCCCACATTTTATGTTCAAATGAAGGGATGGAGTTTTCACAGCTATGTCCATGTGGTAGCTGCAGCAAAGCCCACCCGGCACCAGCAGTGGCTGAGCTCCATGCCCAGGAGCAGCCATGGATGGCCACGGTGTGGGCAGGCAGGAGCCAGGCAGGGGCTGCTGTGCCCAGCAGCGGGGCCCCGAGGGGATGGGGGAGCCCATGCTGAGCGTCCCTGGGCTGAGGGCACATTTCCTTCTTTGGCATCAGCTAGGCCTGGACCTGAAGAGGCACAAAGAGAGATTTTGGGGTCCCTGATGAGGGTCCCAGGAATCCTGCATGTTTTAAATGAATTAGCTTTTTTTGATTAGTAAGGAGAATTTATTCCATAATTCAAATACAGTCGTAGAAAGTCCAGAAGCAAATATCAGATTGGCCCTGAACCAGGCTAACAGCGTCAGGTGAGACAGGTGGGGCATTTCTCTCCCCTGTGCATCACGAAGGGACAGCTCTCACAAAGTGTTTCTGTACATTTCCAAGCTCCAAGGGTTGTAGGGGGCAGGTGTTGTTCTGCTTTCTTATGGTTGATCTTATCCTTTTTGCATATTCATGTAGTTTTTCCTTCTTGCTGCAGCTCTTGCTGAGAGTTTCCTCAAAACTGGTAAATAATTCACTTTCTTAGAGAAAAATCTCCTGCACCCTTCTCCAGAGGACCCCTCCCAGTCCTGTGTCCAAGCCATTTATGGAGATGTTGGGGAGCACAGGGCTGAGGATGGAGCCCTGCAGAACCCCACTAGTGACCGGTGCCAGCCTGATGCCACCCCAGTCACTGTCACCCTTTGTGCCCAAGCCTTGTGCCCATTGTCACCCAGCACATGGCATGTTTATGCAGCTGGGGCTGGATAAACACTTTGTCCTGAAGGATCCTGGCAGAGACAGTCTGGAAAGCCTTGCTGGAATGCAGATTCTCCACCTACACCCCGTGGGCAGCCAGGGGGTCACCATGTCCCAGGAGGAATCCGAGACCCGCTGGCTTCGACCGGGGCCGGCCTCGTCCTCCAGGGCTTTGCAACAGCTCCCAGGAAAATCTTTTCCAGGATTTTTCCTGGAAGTGAGACTGAAAGGCTTGTACTGGTCCCGTGCAGCTCCTGTACTGGTCTCCTATTGGCCTGTGCTGGTCTTTAATGTTCCCTTCCTGGTCCCGGTCTGTTCCGTACCGGTGTGTACTGGTCCCATCCTGGTTCCATATGGGTCCTCACTGCTCTCATCTGCAGCGACAGCGACTGGCCTCTGGGTTCCCGGCTGCTGCGGCCAGTGCCGCCGGCAGTACCGAAGGGGGAAGGGGCACTCTCCTGCGGAGAGACTTCCCGGGGAGAGTGTTTAAGGCGGAATGCCTTCAGGACAACGAGAATCCCCGGAGCTGTTTGGAGAGGAGTCGGGCTGCGTCTCACAGGAGAAAGACAGGACCGCACAGACAGGGAAAAGGGAGGTGTTTTAATGAAGGGGCGTCGTGCGCGGACAAAAATACATGCCCGGCAGGGCTTTATAAACAGAATACACTAACCAATCTAAATTTTTGAGAGGAGGGAATAACGCGTAACAAACATCTCGGATCTCCAGTGGGAATAACCTGGGGGTTGAACCCTGACCTATGGTCCAATCACTCGGTGTCCAAGACAGAAGGTTCTAGATGAAAAGGCATGGACACTGAATAACGGACAGGCAGCCAGGGAGGGATTAGGAGAGATAAGAGTGTAACTGACGGGACGATCAAGAAGAGGGAGAGAGAGAGTGAGTCCGGGGCAGAACCATAAACAGGAATGGGGGGTACAGGAATAAACCAACATAAACTGATGCACCCCTACATCTCCCGCTTTTTTGTTTAAAAAGAGAAAGGAGGAGTGGGGTAACTTAAAAACCATCTTCTGAGGATTCATCTGACCAGGGGTGGTCTTTTAACTGCTCGTCTTCCTCGGAACCTTCTTCTTTTTGACCTTCGTCTATAACCTGTTCTTTGACTACCACTCGATTCACTTCCACAGCAGACATCGACTTAACGATAAGCCCTCTAAGAATTCTCCAAACGACAGAAAATGCAATTGAAATGACCAGTAAAATGAAAAGGACTAACACAACAGTTTTCAAAAGAGAGACTGCCCAGCCCGAGAGACCCCATCCCGTAAAGATGTCTCCCAACCAGTCTGATGTTTTCTCTTTGATGTTGCTGATCATTCCCTTCATTCGGTCAATTGATCTTCTGGCGTCCTCGGCTCTGGATGATAGGTTGAGGCAGCAGAGCCCTTCGAATTCTTCACACCGGTGATCATGGAGCAGCAATAGAAAATCTATTGCTGCCCGGTTTTGGAGAGTCGCCTGCCTTGTTATTTCTTCGTCTGCTAGGAGGTTACTTAAAGCGGCTGAGGTATAATTGGCTTGTTTGGCTACCCAACACTCTAGGTGGGCTAATTCACCTAGAGACTTCGCAATAGACACCCACGGGAGAAACACTGTCCATGCGATACCTTCTGGCTTTGACCAATGGACAATTTTGGAGTCGCACTGTTCATTTAAATCTTTAAGATCTCTTGCTACGCGGACCGAATTGTGTGCGACAATTTTCTTTTTCCAGTCTTTAACTTGGGAATTGTTGGGAGCAAACAGCGTCAGCCGTCCAAATGTACACGGGCCTCCTAGAAGGCGAGGGGGGATGCCTGCCCATGCTCGGTCTCCGCAAATGAAAAACACACCGTTGGGAAGGGATCTGGGTTTATCTTCAAAGGAGAAGGCGGTGGTAATATGGGAGGTAACAGAACACCAATTTCCTGCCGCGTAGTTTTGATTTGGTTCTATGATTGGTGTAAAAGATTTTTCGTCGCGGTCGTGGAAAGGGAAAAATTGAACACACAAATTTGCTGATGCGGAGCCGAGCAATTTAAATTCAGTGGGGTCGGATTTAGATATGTTCAATTTGGACATCAGCCTCCTCCAGATCAAATTGGGATTGGGACTAGAGGGACGGAAAACTTTATTTTGGGAAAGGGGTTTAAGGAAGGAGTAGAGGGGCTCGGGAAACTCTTTTGGAGGAAGAGGGATCCCCACAAGGCAGGTCGACAAGGGGTCTGCTGCCGAGGTGGCAGTGAGGCACAAATAATCTCTGCCGAGGGCGCCAGCGAGCATCTTCCAAACGTTCTGCTTAGGCTGAGGGACAATCCATGGGCTCGCGATGGCAAAAAGATTCCAGAGAATGATCAGCTCGATGAGGGTCATGGGGATGGGCTTTCTCGGGCTTTCTGAAAAGAACAAGACAAAAAGTCATAAAGGTAAAACATCAGGAATGGTTCTGCTCCGGGAGGTCTAAACCTCCTTCAAAAGGCCTCTTTTTTCTCCTCCAACAGGCTTCTTCAACCTGTGCCACTTTCTTAGTTGGAACTTGACTGGAGGGGGTGTATGGCTTGACCCATTTTGAAGGGACCCATTTTGGACCCGAGGGAGTGGAAACGCAGGCGTAACCTCTCCCCCAGGTGACAAGGTCAAAAGGTCCCTCCGTCCTCCAGGTCTCGGGGTCTTTGATGAGAACTGGAGGCTTTTCTTTCGGCTGCAGTTGTTGGTGTTGCCCGAAGTGCCGAACAATTGGTGGATTTAGATTCTCAAAAGAGCAGTTTAAGAAATTGATCGTGAAAAGGGCCCTGGCAAGGCGGACCTGGGGGGACTCCATCTTCATTGCCTCACGTTGTTGTTGAAGGACTCTTTTGAGGCTCTGATGGGTCCACTCCACTACAGCTTGACCCGTTGGGGAATAGGGGATGCCAGTTTTATGTTCTATTCCCCATTGCTGCAGGAAGTTGCGCAGTTCCCTGGACTTATATGCTGGGCCGTTGTCAGTTTTTAATGTTTTTGGAATGCCCAGCGTGGAGAAGGCTAGAAGTAGGTGTTTCTTGGTGTCATTTGCCTTCTCCCCTGTGTGGGCGGAGGCAAAAACCGCGCCGGAAAAGGTATCTACTGATACGTGAACGAATTTCAGTTTACCAAACTCAGGGACGTGTGTAACATCGGATTGCCACACCTCGCAACTCGCCAATCCTCGGGGGTTAGCCCCTGCGTTGACAGACGGGAGCTGGAAGGATTGACAATGGGGGCAGGTGGCCACAATGGCCTTGGCCTGGTCACGGCTAAGTTGGAATTGCCTGACCAGACCCGGCGCATTCTGATGATAGAGCTGGTGGCTGATCTTAGCCTGGCGGAACACGTCTGGGAGCGGGGCCACTTGCACAGGGGCAGCGAGGGCATCTGCTCTCCTGTTCCCCTCGGCAATGAACCCCGGCAGGTCAGTGTGGGACCGCACATGCATCACATAAAATGGTTGCTCTCGGTGAGAGACTAAATTTACTAATTTGGTGAGCAGCTGATAAAGGGCTGTGTTGGACACCTCCTGCAGAATCGCTTGTTCTGAACGGGCAACCACGCCCGCTACATAAGCAGAATCGGTGACCAGATTGAATGGTCCAGGGAACTTCTCGAAAGCTCTGACGACAGCATCTAACTCAGCTACTTGAGGTGATCCTTCTACCTCTTTAATGTCAGCTTCCCACTGCTGAGTCTGCGGATCCCGCCAAGTCATAACTGACTTGTGGGATGCACCGGATGCGTCAGTGAAAACGGTCGGAGCCTTCAGAGGAGTCCTACTCTGAACCTGCTGAAGAGATAATTTAAACTGGACTTCTGAATTAAAAATTTTGTGAGCCGGCCGATGAATAGAAATCTGACCGGTGTAGCTGTCCAGAGGGAACTGCAGGGCCTCATTCTCTTGGAGAAGGTGTTCCAACATAGCTTTTGTAAAGTGACCCGAATCTAATTTGAGTGGTATGTGAATACATGTGAAGTCCACACCTGCCAGCTCCCTGATCCGAAGGCGAGCCTTACGGATCAATTCCGCCACCAGCTCCTGTGGCCTCGTCATTCTTTTGGACCTTTGGTGACTAAGGAACACCCACTCTATAATCAAGAGAGGGTCCCTAGCCCCTTGGTCCTTTTTGGTGTTTTTGATGTCCTCCCATTGGAAGATCATCCCATGGAGGTGTGGCAATTTCCCGAGAATAATGAATTTGAAGGGCAGGCCCGGCTGGTAACGATGGGCCTGTCTCTCCGAGATGGACTTTTGGATCTTTTCCAACGCAGCTTGCGCCTCTTGGGTGAGCGACCTAGGAGAATTAAGTTCCCCTCCCCCTTTCAACAAATTGAAAAGGGGGGCCAGGTCTTCGGTGGGAATGCCTAGCCAAGGCCTCACCCAATTTAAAGACCCACACAGTTTTTGGGCATCAGAAAGCGTTTGAATGGAATTCTGAATTTTAATTTTTTGTGGTGTGATAGTTATTTTGCTAATTGTAAGACCTAGATACTTCCAGGGTGGCATTCTTTGAATTTTGTCCTGCTGCAACTCGAACCCTGCAGCAACCAATGCACTGATTGTTAGGTCAAGACTGTGAGCAAGTTCGTCATCAGTTGGAGCACAGACGAGGATGTCATCCATGTAATGGAAAATTGTAGCGTTGGTTGCTTTTGCCCTGACTGATGAGAGCAAGGAAGAGACATACCACTGGCATATAACTGGACTGTTTTTCATTCCCTGGGGTAAAACTGTCCAGTGGTAGCGCCTCCTAGGGGCCTCTCGGTTGATGGTAGGAACCGAGAAAGCAAAACGCGGAGCATCGTCGGGGTGTAGGGGAATTTGGAAAAAACAGTCTTTTATGTCAATTACAGCTAAATTCCAATTTTGGGGAAGCATTGTTGGAGAGGGCATCCCTGGTTGGAGGGGACCCATACCTTCAATGACGTTGTTAATTTGTCGAAGGTCGTGAAGGAGTCGCCACTTCTCTTTATTAGGTTTCTTTATGACAAACACTGGGGAGTTCCACGGAGACGTGGTCTCCACCAGGTGGCCTCGCTGCAGCTGTTCCTCCACGAGTTCCTCGAGCGCCTTTAATTTTTGTTTTGAAAGCGGCCACTGTTCTACCCAGACAGATGTGTCAGTCAGCCAATTCAGTTTCTGGGTAGGGCGCTCCTCAGTGATCGCTGCCCCAAAAACCTGGGGAGCCTCTGGTAGGTCAATTCGGGCTCCCCATTGGGCGAGCAGGTCCCTCCCCCACAGGGGCTCCGTGTAATCTAAAACGAATGGACGTACGGACGCTAATTGTCCATCCGGTCCCATAATTTGCACAATGTTCTTAGATTGTTTTGCCAATTGGATCCCTCCTACACCTCGGATTCGTTCTGCGGCGTCTTGCAACTCCCAATGTGACGGCCAATCCCGGGAGGGAATGACTGTGACATCTGCTCCAGTGTCCAGAAGCCCGTGAACAAGCTTCTGGTCTCCACCTTTCTGTAGGCTGCAGGTGATTCTTGGTTTTTCTCTGCCTAAGGCCTGAGCCCAAGCCACCGATGGGAGGTGTGAGGATGTGGATGTTTTGGGTGGCTCGGAGTCCCAGAGCTCCTCAGGGATAGGAATGGCTTGCGCCACAATTTGCCCCCGAGGCAGAAAGGTGGGAGGGCAGGCACAATACATGGCTATTGCGAACTCTTCCGGGTCTGATGATACGAGACCCGGGATGATGTGAATGTCTTGTGGTGTAAATTTGGAATCTCCAACTGTGACGAACCTACCCTTGGTCCGATGCCAGGTACCTGGGCATTCCGGGCTGACGGAGACGAGTTGGATATTTGAGTCAATAAGATGTAGTGGCTCCGCCAACTGCAACCGAAAGGGGACTGTCCTGGAGGTGGTTGTTAGGACTGGCCGAGGCACCTCCTGAAAAAGATCAGAAATAGATTCGTGAGAAGTTGAGTTTGGTAAAGTTTTAGAGTCTGTGGCAACAGGCAGGTCCTGCTGGAGGTCTCCCTCCCTTCCCTTTTCCCCGCATGGTGGAATGGTGGCACCTGCCCTATTTTTATCATGGCGCGGGGAGGAGGCGCGCTTGCAATTTAGTTTTTTGGTTGGTGTTGTGGGGTCCCCTGAGGCCGCTGTTTCTTTTTAAATTCGTAAAACTCCCGCCTCAGGGGACAGTCCGGCATCCAATGCCCGGATTGGTTGCACAGATGGCACGGTGCATCCGTCCGGGGTTGCAGCTTTGGCGTGTTGGGCTGTCGGGACGGGGCAGCAGCAGCAGCTGTGGTGACTTCCTCCAGGTCGGTCGCAGCTACCCTTCGAGCCGGAGCCTTGGGCTGCTTGTCGAGCTCCTCCGTGATGATGGCGACTTTGCGGCCGCAGACGTCTAGCATCTGATCCAGCGTGGGGGGAGGATCTAACGGCAGACTGAGGATGGCGGCTTTGCAGGCTGGACTTGCATTCGTCGCTGCTACCTCAGTGAGGATTCCCTTCTTAATTGATTCATCATGGACCTGCGTCTCGACCGCCCTGCGAAGGCGCTCAACAAAGCTTAAAAAGGGCTCATTAGGTTCTTGCATGATTTTTATATATGATGTTAAGGGGGTAGCAATGGACCGTAAGGTAAGGAAAGCTCGCTCGGCTGCTTTGGCTCCCTCCCTTAAAGCCTCCACTGGGACATACCACGCTTGGGTCTGCCCATCCTCCCATGCCCCTGTCCCACACAAGTGGTCAGTTGTTAACATACCCCCGTGCAGATCTGAGCCTGTGGCTTGGTTCTCCCACAGTGAGGGTAAGATGTTACTAATTTCTCTTCGCCAATGTTTTTCCCAAACAAGGAATTCTGTGGGGTTTAAAAGGCAGGAGAACAGCCGCCTTAAATCTGCAGGGGTGACCACTGCTTCAGAGAGTGTAGCTTTCAGAATTCCCCGGAAATATTCACTCTCCCGGGAGAAATCCTTTTGGGCTTTGCACAACTCCTTTATCGAATGCTGTGGGAACGGGGTCCAATGGGGCTGGTCCCCCCCCCCGCCCCCGGGCTGGTAAGTGACCGGGGCCGCCGAGAGGACTGGCGGCTCCGGGTTCAGGCTCTCAGCTCCCCCCCCCGTGGCTCCGGACGGAGCGTGGGAACCAGAGCCGAGAGGGGAAGGGGGAGGGGGAGAGCTAAGGATGGGGGCGGAGACGGATGACGACTTTGTCCCCGCCTGGGAGACGTGGCATGGGGGAGGCGCCGACGCCGGAGTGGGAGTGCCGCGGGGTGTATAATTGGGCGGAGGGAGGGGAGGGGCGGAAGGAGGAGCAGTGGGAGGGGAAACCGGATAAGGGAAAGAGTCGTGACGAGAAAGAAGTGGGCTTTGGGAAGAAGAAGGAATGCCGGCGGGAAGCGCCACGCGGTGTCCGCCATTTTGGGCTTCTTGTGAGCTATCCTGGAAGACTGGAGTAGATGGCGAGGAAGGGGGAGGAGAGGGGGGGGAGTATTAAAACGAACTGAACTTTTGCCGCTGTGAGTGTTTTTAACTGAGTGAGAAGGAGGATGGGGAGAGTCCCGGGAAGTTTGGCCAGAACTTTTCAGGACGGGGGACTGGGATTCCCGAAAGGGGCCGGAGCGGCGACCTGGGCTCCGTGCGGTGCCGTCGCGGGCTGCCGCTTTCGGGTTTCCGCGCTTGGGGGTAGCGGGGGAAGGAACAGAACAAAGGGAACGAGGTGAACTGGGAACAAAACGCAAGTCAGACGGCTGTTTGCTCAGTTTCTTCTGGGACTTCAGAACTTTTCTAATTTGGAAAGCCCAGAAAGTAATTTGCGAAAGTGATGAGTTCCCTGCTTTAGTCAATTCACATAATTTAGTGCAAACTTGTCCCCAAAAACGCCAATCGTGAATTTGTTCAGGGGAAACTTCTGGGAACTGAGCAGAAAGCCAAATGACTAGTTTTTGAACCTCCTTTTTTTCGAATTTTTCAAAACCCCCCTGCGAAAGGATAACAGAAACAAAGTTAAAGTGTCTTTTTTGAGCTTTGGTAAAATGAGCACCCATAACGAGATGGTAAAAAGCTCAAATCATCAACCCTGGAAAACGCGAGAGAAAGGACTTTTTGAGCAACCCCCACCGCCGGACTATGCCGGCAAAATCGCTGGCTAGCTAGGGAAAGCGAGAAACCCGGGCGAAACCGGGAAGCCGGGCGAAACCGGCGGACCGGACGAAACCGGCGCGAGTTACGAGAAATCCGGACGAAACCGAGTGCCGGACGAAACCGGCATAAGTTACGAAAAACCCGGATGAAACCGGGAGCCGGACGAAACCGGCGTAAGTTAAGGAAGTGGGGGGGGAGAAAGAAAGGAGGAGAAAAGAACTCACGTTCCAGGAAGGGCGACTCCTGTGAAGAGATCGACTCCTGGGTGCTCGGAGCTACCGATCTCGGTCCCCGGGGGAGCGATACCCATGAAAATGGGTCCGCTATCCCACAGGGTAAGTTAACGTCCCATGAGAAACTTTCCGGTAGTTCAACGAGTCGAGCCCGCTGGCTCCGGGATTTCTCTGCCGTGGGGTCCGGTGATTTTCTCGGACTGCCCCGCGATGGGCGCCAACCTGCAGCGGCAGCGACTGGCCTCTGGGTTCCCGGCTGCTGCGGCCAGTGCCGCCGGCAGTACCGAAGGGGGAAGGGGCACTCTCCCGCAGAGAGACTTCCCGGGGAGAGTGCTTAAGGCGGAATGCCTTCGGGAGAACGAGAATCCCCGGAGCTGTTTGGAGAGGAGTCGGGCTGCGTCTCACAGGAGAAAGACAGGACCGCACAGACAGGGAAAAGGGAGGTGTTTTATTGAAGGGGCATCGTGCGCGGACAAAAATACATGCCCGGCAGGGCTTTATAAACAGAATACACTGACGAATCTAAATTTTTGAGAGGAGGGAATAACGCGTAACAAACATCTCGGATCTCCAGTGGGAATAACCTGGGGGTTGAACCCTGACCTATGGTCCAATCACTCGGTGTCCAAGACAGAAGGTTCTAGATGAAAAGGCATGGACACTGAATAACGGACAGGCAGCCAGGGAGGGATTAGGAGAGATAAAAGTGTAACTGACGGGACGATCAAGAAGAGGGAGAGAGAGAGAGAGTCCGGGGCAGAACCATAAACAGGAATGGGGGGTACAGGAATAAACCAACATAAACTGATGCACCCCTACAATAACCTCCCTGTGCAGGGACCATTTCCACTCCCCTTCATCTACCAGGTGTCCTTCTCTTGCTTGACAGTTTGACCATGTTGCTGGGCCTCGCGTAAGGATGGAAGGGCTGAACTCCACCAATCTATTTCCCTTTCACTTTCCCTGATACTCCTTAGTCTTTAAATTTCCTCCCTAAGCTCGGCCACCAGTGAAAGGACATAATTCACCTGTTCACACCGCAGGCAGCTTTTCTCCTCACTGCCCCCTGAAACCACTGCTAAGCTCAAACACTCTGCACAGGACTGGGTCAGGACAGACACATCCTTTTTGGAGGGCTCCACCTAGTTACATGCACTTGTACTAACTACAGTTTTTGATTGTGTAAAAACCATTACTACCAGAAACCCCAAAACCAAGCAACCAACAGAAACACTGCAAACAACACACAGTAAACCTTCCTAGCAAGAAAACCTGCAACCCTGCCTGCTTGCCCTGCCTGTGCAAACTGTCTCGTGAATTGCCCCTCAGAGACATGCCACGGCCCTGTTTGCCCACTCCTGTTTGCCACAAACCCTAGAGGCCTCTTTTAATCCGCCCGCTAGCCAAGGAGGGAGGAAGCTGCACCCCAACCCTGCGTAACTCACAGGCTCTTGATGGCTTCCCTCTTTTCCTGGGCGTGCCACTGGAGGAGGTTCAGGCCCAGATGGTCCCATGGAAGGAAAGGTCCCTCAGCCCAGGGACGCTCAGCATGGGCTGCCCCATCCTCCCCGGGGACCCGCCACTGGTCACAGCAGCCCCTGCCTGGCTCCTGCCTCCCCACACTGTGGACATCCCCAGCTGCCCCTGGGCACGCAGCTCAGCCTGTGCTGATCCTGGCTGGGCTTTGCTGCTGCTACCACCTGGACACTGGGGTGACAGCTCCATCTCTTTAGTGCAAGAGAAAAGCTGGGCCAAGCCCTGCCCACCTTCAGTAGGGGCCAGAGAGCAGGGCCAGTGCCTTCAAGGGGAGAGGACCTTGTCTGGCTGGAGACAGCATCTGCACAGCAACAAGCTGTTACTGTTAAAGCAGCTGGCACAGGGACATCAGGCATGGGCATAGAGATGTGCGATGCAATTAGAGGTCCAGTTCTCCCTTAGGTGTTTGGCAGGATATATGAAGGGAGAAAGATACAATTGTGAAAGAGGCCATGGCAAGTGACACAGTGAACAGCGGCTCTGCTATACCTGTCATGCACTGCTTGTGCCCATCCTGCAAGCAGAAAATCATTGGGATTCATCAAAGTGGAATCAGGGCATGTGTTCCTGTCTTGCTTTGAACCTCTAAAAGATCTGTGGGGAGCATGAGCCCATGCTGTGCTGAGCTGGCAGCACAGTGGATATGGGCAGGACGTCCTCTGTTTCCCCCAGAGCTGGGGCCTGCAGGCACCTTGCCACCCCTTGGCACAGGCTGTGCCACCCAACAAAGCCCAGCAGGCCGGGAGGAGAGCCCGGGGGCAGCGCAGCTGCTTGGGCAGTGGCTGCTGCCAGGGACACGGGCCAAAGCCATCCCTGAGCAGCCACTGCCACCCCTGGCCCTCCCTGCCCCGTGACAGCTCCCCCAGCCCCAGGGGACAGGCTCAGGCCCACTAAGGACACACTGGAGCCTTGCTCTTACCCTCTGTCCTGTCCTCACCATTGGCACCCCATGCAGTTACTGCCGGGTTTCAGGATGTGTCCCCCATGGAAGGACCCCAGCAGGACTGCTCAGAACCCGAGTGCCCTGAGCCTGTTTGGGATAATTCCCATGGGCAATGCCGGTCTTGTCCAGCCTGTGTAAGACTAAACATTAAGAATTAAAAGCAATTTTACTTTTTATTGCCAAAGTGTCAGAAGATTCTAGGTTTCCCTGACTGTAAAACTACTTGGACAAATACAGAACTGTTGGAGGAAAGGGGAACAAATATCTGGTGTTCGTATTCTATGAAAAACTCTCCTCAATGCTTCAAAGGAAAAACATATCTAAATGTTTCAAAATGAAAGACAAAGATAACATGAGAGTGCTGTTGGTCTGATGAGCCCCATGCCCAGCTGCTGCCTGCCCATGCCTGGCTGTGCCCAGACGAGCAGCTCCGCCAGTGCTGGTGGTAGCACACAGACACCTGAGCTGAAGCTGGACTCAAGCCTGTGATAGATGAGTAATGTGACAGTTGACTCTCACAATTAAAGGATAAATATCATGTATATATGTTAAGAGAAGATTTATACACTTACAGATAAGTTTTACCCCCTGTTATGTTTTTATCATGGGGTTACCTGAGTTTGGGACATTTAAGAGGGTCACCTTGCTACGAGAGCAGCACCTGACCTCCAAGCGAGATGTACGGAAGTAAACTCCACCACTGGACATCAAAGAAGGAGTTGATGGACAGAACTTTAAGAAGGGCAAAAGAGTTAAAAGGTGAAACCTCCATTGTGTGGATGAGCACGTGGTGGGAAAATCCTCTCCACCCGGAGCCATAACATTTTCCCAATTCAGTCTCTTGTTATACTTTTAATAAAGGTTTTAATAAACATTTAAAATTTTTACAAGTAAATATAACTTTTTCAACAAATCATTCCTAGGCTAGAGGGCTGCACCTCCTGTCCTGGATGGAGAGCAAGGTCAGTCCCATCGGAGAGGGAGGTGGGTGGTGGTGGCGGCATATTTCCAGCTATAAGCTGGTAATGCACCTGTGGAAGGGACAACGGACACTGGCACGGAGATGCAAGATGACAGGCCCAGTTCTCCATGACTGAGGCCTTTGGCCGGTCTGGTGAAGTTCCAGAGGTGCTCCTGTGGAGAGAGGAGGTGGCTGAGGCCCCAGCTGCCAGTGGCACACAGGGACCCTCCTGCACAGCAGGGCCCAGAGCTGGCAAGGCTCCCCAGCACGGCTGGAGCTGCTGGCACAGCTCAGCCCAGCTGGACAGCTGCCCCTCAAGGCCCCGGCCAGCAGGGCACGGCTCTGGGCAGGGTCCCTGGCCAGGAGCGGGCCCCAGAGCGCCTCTGCCTCTCAAGGGCAATCTCGGCCCTGCTCTTTCTCCTCCCCACCTCCCTCTGCCCCTGGGGCTGCTCTTGGCCAGGCAGCCTCAGTGGGAGCCAGCACTGGCTGCAGCCCCAGCGGGCCCCCAGGACAAGGCCCAGCAATTAAGAGGCCAATGGAAGCACTGGGCAGCAGCAGAACCCTCAGCAGAGTTATTTCGAGAACCATGGACTGGCCACAGCTCCACTACGACCTCGCTGGGAATGCTTCCTGTCTACATTAGATTTTCAAAAGAAGCTCTTTCAGGGAAAGATGTCCACTCACCGTTTCTTCTTCCAGTAACACCAGATTCTGACACAGCACAATATGAGAATAAGGTCCAAACAAAGCAGGCCTGCCAGTAACCCTGTCCAGCAGCCTGTTCCCATATAGAAGCCCCTTCTGAGGCCCTTCTGGGCATCGGGAACACGTGTTGTGGTGCCGGCTGCATCTGTGGGAGCGATGGGAAGTGTGAGCCCGTGCTGTGATGCACTGCTGAGCTGGCAGCAAGGTGGATACGGGCAGGACGTTGTCTGTTTCCCCCAGAGCTGGGGCCTGCAGGCACCTTGCTGCCCCTGGGCACAGGCTGTGCCACCCAACAAAGCCCAGCAGGCCGGGAGGAGAGCCCGGGGGCAGCACAGCTGCTTGGGCAGTAGCTGATGCCAGGGACACGGGCCAAAGCCATCCCTGAGCAGCCACTGCCACCCCTGGCCCTCCCTGCCCCGTGACAGCTCCCCCAGCCCCAGGGGACAGGCTCAGGCCCTGTCAGGACCCAGCGCAGCCCCTGCTCAGTCGGGAGCCAGGGCTGCCTCTGGCCCTGGGCTGGCGGCAGGGCTCCCGCTCGGGGCTGCTCCTGTGCCTTGGGCCTCTGGGCACTCAGGGCCAGCTCCGCAGCAGCTGCAGTGGGAGGGACGTTGCTGCACCAGTCCCGTTTCCCCGGGGCTCTGAACGAGCTCCAGAGGCCTGGAAGCCGAGGCGCCTCCAGCTTTGGCTGCTGCCGGGCTGGGCAAGGGCAGGCCCTGGGGGAAGAGCTGCTGCCACACAGCCCCACCCAGGGCTGAGCCCGGCACAGCAATTACCTGCTGTGCCTGTGCCCGTGGCTGCCATCGCCTTACTTCCTGCAGCTGGGGCTGCCAATGAGCCACTGCTTCCTTGGGGAAACACCTCCTTCAGCCCTGCCTTTTGGTCCATCACTTGAGAAACAAAAAAGGACAGTTGGGTCAGATGGAACAATTCCCCATTTCTTTGCTGGCATCTTCAGGGCAGCATGCTTATCAAAAATGGGGAAAGGATTTACAAAGTATCTGGGCTTTTGTGGTTGGGCCAGGGCTCTCCCTTCCCCAGGCAGCTGCCAGCGCTGAGCAGAAATCATGAGTGGATCGTGCAGGGCATGGGCACACATGTGCATGGTTCTGTGCTGGCACCTGCAGCGCTGCCTCCTTGGCAAGCTTTGGGACCTTGAGCCGGCAGCTCTCCCAGTGGAAAGGCCTTGACCTACCCTCAGCATCTCCCAGAGGCTCAATCCTGAATGTGGGTTCGGAAGCCAGATCACTTTCACCAACCGGGTTAGCTGCAAAGAAAGGCAGGACAGAAGAGCTGCTGTGGCACTGTTGAAGATTCTCCTTCAGGCCTGAGTGGCAGTGAGGGCACCTGGGTGATTGGTGCCCTCCAAGGCACTCCCTCAGCTCTGCCTTCCACTCAGGAGCAGGGGGACCTCGTGCCTGCAGTGGCCCCACACTGGGATGGAAGGAGCCCCTTGCAGGGCAGTCGGGGCAGAAAGGACTCCCTGGAGCTGCCAGGTGCTCTAAAGCCAGCCCCAGGCAGGGCCAGAGCTTGGCAGTGGCAGCAGGAGCAGCTCAGGCTCCCTGGGGCTGGCAAAGGAGCTGCCAAAGGCTCAGCCCCGGGGCACAGCCCTGGGCCCGGACCCTTCCCTCTCTGCTCTTCTCCCTGGCTGCACAGAGCACACGGAAGGACACACTGGCATTGCACATGGGAGGAAGATGGACAGCTAAATGCTCCCACTGACAACAATCCTGTGGGGTCCCTCTGAGCTCCAGAATGGAGCAGGGCAAGATTTCCTGAACTGATCAACCTTCAGAGGAACTTAAGGGAAATGCCACTTGACTGAGCTCTTGCCACATGGACACTGATTATTCTGTCAGGAAATGTACATTGAGAACTTACCTCCAACATCTGGCAAGGTCTTCAAACCACCATTCACCAGGGTTTCCAAGTGATCTAAGTCGTGATCCCAATCTAAAAGGGAGCAGAGATCAGAACCATTTCCATGGTGTGCTGGGATCCCTTTCTGCCTTAAGGAACTGGGCACTGCAAGGGGGTTGGGTAAGGCTGTGGGAACCTGTGGCTCCTGGTCACTCTCCACACACTTCCCATGCCTTTTGCAACATCCCCGGAGGGGCTGCTGGAGCAGCCCAGGGCCCTGGGCCTCCCTCATTCCCACACAGGAATCACTCACTCAATGCTTGGGGAAAACTGCAGCAGGCAGTGCCACAACTATCCCTCCCAACCTCTGTCCCTCCCTCCTGATTGCCCACCTGCCCATGGAACAGCTCCCACAGCCCAAGGGCACATATCCAGGCTCTCTCAGGACACACTGGAGCCTTGATCTCCCCCTGTGTCCTTTCTCCACCATGGGCACCCTGTGCAGTCGCTGCCAGGTTTCAGGAAGTGTCTCCCATAGAGGGACCCCAGCAGGACTGCTCAGTACTGGAGTGCCCTGAGCCTGCTCGGGATAATTCCCCTGGGCTGTGTCTGTCTTGTCCGGGCTGTGCCCACACTGCCACGCAGCAGAGAGGGCAGCTCAAGCCTCAGCAGGTCTCAGGTCCAGAGGCACAGCAATTACCTTCTGGGACTGTGCCTGGCATCTCTTCCCTTCCTTCAGGAAATGCCACCTTCCACAGAGCCTCTCTGTCCATCCCTTGAGAAAGGAAGAGGCACAGCTAGATCAGATGGAATCATTATGCACTGGGGAGGTGGCCTCTTCAGGAGGCAACACATGTCCCAGTCATGCATAAGGATCAGGAAAATCCTGATCCCTCCAGTGCCTTGGGGCTGGCTATGGCCCTCCCTCCTCCAAAGAGCCACCACTCTGGATGGGCCTGGGGATTGGGAAATTGCAGAGGATTTCAGGCCAGTGGTGCAGTTTGGGCAGCCTGTCAGCTGATGCCAAATGCCTTTCTGCAGAGGCTGGGCAGAAGCTGCAGCCAGGCCAGGCTGGGAAACAGCCCTGCAGGGTGTGAAAGCAGCAGCAGGGCAGCGAGGCTGCCATGGATCCCTTCCTGCTGTGCCAGGCACGGCGTGTCCAGATGTGCAGCCAAAGCCCCCGGCTGCTGAGACCCAGGGGAAACATGAGGGAAATGGAAATGCTCTCACCATGGCCTTTGTGCAGTTCTGTCACGATGTGTTTCAGGATGTTGTTTGGCTCGTGGGGTTTCTTCTCTCCTTTGCCTTTGCTCTTCCCCCTGAGAGGACCTTAAGAGAAAGTAGTTCCGTTTCCCAGGAATGGATCCCACAAAAGCAGGGCTCAGCCTGTGGGGTCAGCAGGAGCACACTACTCACCCCTGCCATGGGAGACAGGCTTCTGTGTACGAATCAGCAAAGGAACAGGAAAAGTCCTCCCTGCAGACACATCTGTAACACAAGAGCCACAGAAGCTTCTGTCACCTGGTTCCTTCCAGGTTGTCAACAATTATTCCTTGGTGGCACACTGAGAACATACCTGCAGGAGACTCCAAGGGCTTCAAAACTTTATGCAGCCAAGCTAATGGGGAAGCCTTCTGAGCAATCTCAGCTAGATCAGAGCACAGATGAGAACATTTTTCAGGGTGTGCTGGGATCCCCTTCTGCCTCAGGGAACTGGGCACTGCAAGGGGGTCGGGTAAGGCCGTGCGAGCCCGATGTCAATGGACATGGCCAAAGCTGCACAGGGGCCTTAGCAACTCTGGGCTGGCTCCTGCTCCTTCTTTCCCTGCCCTTTGCAACATCCCTGGAGGGGCTGCTGGAGCAGCCTAGGACCCTGGGGCTCTCTCTCACTCCCGCACCTGAAACTCTTGCTAAAGCACTGGGGAAAACTGCGGCAGGAGTGCCACAACTAACCCTCTATCCCTCCATCCCTCCTGCCCTTGTCTCCCTCCCTTTCTACCTTCTTCTGTCGCTCCATCTCTCTCTTCCCCTGGGACAAATCCCGCAGCCCAAGGGCACATAGTCAAGCCCACTCAGGACACACTGGAGCCTTGATCTCCCTCTCTGTCCTTTCCCCACCATGGGCACCCTGTGCAGTCGCTGCCAGGTTTCAGGAAGTGTCTCCCACAGAGGGACCCCAGCAGGACTGCTCAGTACCCGAGTGCCCTGAGCCTGCTTGGGATAATTCCCCTGGGCTGTGCCAGTCTTGTCTGGGCTGTGCCTGCATTGCCAAGCAGCAGAGAGGGCAGCTCAAGCCTCAGCAGGGCTCAGGCCCAGAGGCACAGCAATTACCTCCTGGGACTGTGCCTGGCATCGCCTCTCTTCCTGCAGCAGAGGCTGGCACAGAACCACTGCTTCCTCCGGGAAACGCCGCCTTCTGCCCAGCCTCTCCATCCACTTCTGGAGAAAGGAAGAGGGACAGCTGGATCAGGTGGGGCTGTTCCCCACTGGGGAGGTGGCGCCTTCAGGAGGGAATGCTTGTCAAAGATATGGCTAAGAATCAGGAAATCCCTATAAACTTTTTGGGTAGGCCAGGGCCCTCCCTTCTCCAAACTGGTGCACTTTCTGTTCTACCCAGCAACTGGAAATTGCAGGGCATCTCAGGCCTGTGGTGTAGCTGGGCTGCCTGTCAACTGATGCCAAATGCCTTCCTGCAGGGGCTGGGCAGAAGCTGCATCCAGGCCAGGCTGGGAAACAGCCCTGCAGGGCGTGAAAGCAGCAGCGGGGCAGCGAGGCTGCCATGGATCCCTTCCTGCTGTGCCAGGCACGGAGTGTCCAGATGTGCAGCCAAAGGCGCTGGCTGCTGAGACCCAGGGGAAGCATGAGGGAAATGCACCCACCGTCTCCTGCCTGCTGCATTTCCTTCACCATTTGCCTTATGTTTTTGGATGGCTCATGGGGTTTCTGGTGTCCTGTAGGTTGGTCCTTTCCCCTCGGAGGACCTTAGAGCAACATAGTTCCATTTCCCACGAACGGATCCCACAAAAGCAGGGCTCAGCCTGTGGGTTCAGCAGGGACACACTACTCACCCCTGTGATGGGAACCAGGCTTCTTTGTAGGGATCAGCAAAGGAGCTGGAGAAGTCCTCCTGGCAGACTCACCTGTAACAGCCACAGAAGCTTCTGCCATCTCTGCTGATCTGCACGGGCACCACTGAGCCGCAGGAGCGGTGAGGAGATGGCACAGATCGAGGGCACACACATGCCTGGTTCTGTGCTGGCACCTGCAGCGATGCCCCCTGGCCCAGATTTGGGCTCTGAGCTGGCAGTTCTCCCAGGGGGAAAGGCCTTGACCTACCCTCAGCATCTCCCAGAGGCTCCGTCCTGGACGTGGCTTGGGAAGCTGCACCACCTTCACCAGCAGGTTCAGCTGCAAAGAAAGGCAGGACAGAAGAGCTCCTGTGGCACTGCAGGAGATCCTCAGGCTGCCCACAAGGCTCAGCCACGGGGCACAGCCCTGGGCCCGGCCCCTTCCCTCTCTGCTCTTCTCTCTGGCTGCACAGAGCACACGGAAGGACACACTGGCATTGCACACAGGAGGAAGATGGACAGCTAAATGCTCCTTCCTCGCACTGACAGTGATCCTGTGGGATCCCTCAGGGCTCCAGAAGGGAGCAGGGCAAAGTTTTCAGAATCTTTCCACCCTGACTTAACCTTAACAAAAATGGCCCCTGAGTGAGCTTTTGCCACATGGACACTGATTATTCTGCCAGTAAAAACGGAAATGCAGAACTTGCCTCCAGCATGCTCCAAGACATTCAAAGTGTCATTCACCAGGACTTCCAAGTCATGTAAGTCGTGATCCAAATCTAGAAGGGGGCAAAGACCAGAACCATTTCTGTGTGTGCTGGGATCTCCTTCTGCCTCAGGGAACTGGGCACTGCAAGGGCGTCGGGTAAGGCTGTGGGAGGCAGATGTCAGTGGACGTGGCCAAAGCTGCACAGGGGCCTGGGGAGCACTGGGGTGGCTCCTGGCCACTCTCCACCCTCTTTCCCTGCCCTGTGTAACATTCTGGGAGAGGAATGGGAAATGGGGTTGCCCAGGGTCCCTTGGGACTCTCTCGCTCCCACAGAGGAAACACTCCTTGAAGACCTGGGCAAAACCATCCCCAGCACTTCCTGGGGAGCAGGGAGCGCTGTGCCGGGAAAGGGGAGCCAGGCTGCCGGCTCACCTGCTCCCCGCACTTGCAGCGGAGCAGCCTGGGCAGCCCTGGCAGGCAGGGCCACGGCCAGGAGGAGCAGGAGGAGGAGGCGCAGAGCAAGGGCCATGGTGCCTTGCCCTCTGCCAGTCCCACAGCTCTTGTTGCCACCGCTGTCCTGACACCAGTGTCCCAACGTCAGCACCGCTGCTGCCACCGCCGCTGCTGCCGCAACAGTTGTGCTCAAGGACTGACTGCTGGCTCCTTGTGCTGCTGTGCAACCACGGGGCTCTGGCACCTCTGACACATCTGTGACCTCAGGGCCTGCTGTGACCTCAGCCTGTTGTGACCCCAGAGCCCTTCTGTGACCTCATGCCTTAGCTATACCCCCAGAGTGTGCCCCCATCTGTATGAATGGACTGCCCTGATTGTTTTGCTTCATCACAGGTCCATTGTTAAGAAAATGCTTTTTTTTCGCCTGCTGACATTGCTGGTCAGGCTGTGTCCCTGGAAATGCTCTTGATGGCTTCCCTCTTTTCCCGGGCAAGCCACTGGAGGAGGTCCAGGCCCAGATGGTCCCATGGAAGGAAAGGTCCCTCAGCCCAGGGACGCTCAGCATGGGCTGCCCCATCCTCCCCGGGGACCCGCCACTGGTCACAGCAGCCCCTGCCTGGCTCCTGCCTCCCCACACTGTGGACATCCCCAGCTGCCCCTGGGCACGCAGCTCAGCCTGTGCTGATCCTGGCTGGGCTTTGCTGCTGCTACCACCCGGACACTGGGGTGACAGCTCCATCTCTTTATTGCAAGAGAAGAGCTGGGCCAAGCCCTGCCCACCTTCAGTAGGGGCCAGAAAGCAGGGCCAGTGCCTTCAAGGGGAGAGGACCTTGTCTGGCTGGAGGCAGCATCTGCACAGCAACAAGCTGTTAAAGCAGCTGGCACAGGGACATCGGGCATGGGCATGGAGATGGGAAATGTCTGCTATAGGTGTCCTAGACTGAGGTGTTTGGCCGTTCCTGTAAAGCTGCAGATGGACACATGTTGAGACAGGACGTGGCTGAGGCCCCAGTTGCAGCTGGCACACAGAGACCCTCCTGCACTGCAGGAGATGCCCACTGTGCTCAAAGTTTGCCTCTGAAGACGGAGAGGTGAGGTTGTCAGAAATCCTAGAAAATATCAGGGAAAAGGTTTAAAGTTGGTTGTTGTCACTCGGTACAAATCTCCAGTGAGAAAAGAGCCTCTCCAGTATGCTGGGTGTCTTGTGATGACTTCATTCTTCTTAGAGCGAAGATTACCAATTAAATGCAGTTTTATTTTTTATTCTACAAGTGTGAATGTGTTCTAAATTTTTCTAATTCGAAAAGTAATTTGAAAAATCCTAAACGACTATGGAAAAACGTAAGAAATATTTGGGGATTTTTTCCTATGAAAAATAGTGCTGAATATTTCTAAAAATCTATAATTTGTCAAAATGTAAAACAAAGACAAAATGGGGTCACTTTTTCTCAGGAGTCCTATGTGTCGTTGCTGCCTGCCCACCCCTGACTGTGCCCAGACAATCAGCTCAGCCAGTGCTGGTGGTAGCACACAGACACCTGAGATGAAGCCCAAAGATGTTGCTGCACTCAGGCCCTTCCCTGGCAGGAGGGCCACACCACCTGTCCTGGCTGGACACCAGGGCCAGCACCTCTGGGGACAGAGGCTCCTCAACATGTACTGACCAATAAGCTGGTCATGCAGCCATGGCCGGGACAACAGGCACTGGCAAGGAGACGCAAGATGACAGGTCCAGTTCTCCATGACTGAGGCCTTTGGCTGGTCTTGTGAAGCTGCAGAGGCACTCCTGTGGAGAGAGGAGGTGGCCGAGGCCCCAGCTGCCAGTGGCACACAGGGACCCTCCTGCACAGCAGGGCCCAGAGCTGGCAAGGCTCCCCAGCATGGCTGGAGCTGCTGACACAGCTCAGCCCAGCTGGACAGCTGCCCCTCAAGGCCCCGGCCAGCAGGGCACGGCTCTGGGCAGGGTCCCTGGCCAGGAGCGGGCCCCAGAGCGCCTCTGCCTTTCAAGGGCAACCTCGGCCCTGCTCTTTCTCCTCCCCACCTTGCTCTGTCCTGTGCCCCATGCCCCTGGGGCTGCTCTTGGCCACAATTGCTAATCCATGATTGTTCTCTCAGGAAAGGGACATGGCGAAGTTGCCTCCAGCATGCAGCATGATCTTCACACTGCAACTGGTCAGAACTTCAGTCAATCCATCTCTCGATTCCGGTGTCTAAGGCAGCACAGTTCAGAAGCAGTTTTCATGCTGTGCTGGCTTGCCCACATGGTTTAGGAACTGGGCATTGCAAGGAGCTCCTTCCTCAGTGGGAGCAGGCACGGCCTCAGCTGCAGCCCCGGTGCCGCCTGTGGCGCAGGGAGCGGCCGTGGCTGTCCCTGTGCTCGGCTGCAGCACAGGGCCAGGCCGGAGCGAGGCCCTTGTTGTGCCTCCGCCGCTGCTCGGCGGCGCCGCCGGAGCCCAGGGCCGCGGCCCTTCCCCGCCGGGGCCGGGACCTGCCCGACAAGGGCGCGGCGGCTCCAGAGGCCCCGCCCAACCCCCAAGGATGGGCTCTGCCCGCCCGCCGGCCGCAAGGCTTGGCAGGAAGCTTTCTGCTCACTTTGCACAACTTCCATCAAGAGTGGCCCTTTGCTGTGCTGAGGAGACTGAAAAACTCCACTGCACATCTCATGAGGGATCCCTGCACACCTTAGTAGAGACCATCAAGACTCCTTTGTGCCTCCTGAGGGATCCCTGCACCCCTCAGTAGAGACACCAAAATATCCCTGTGTGCCTCACAGAAAATCCGTGCACAGCAATGCAGAGACCCCAGGACAGCCTTGTGTGCCTCACAAAAGAGCCCAGCCTCCTGCCCACCTTAGGAAGGACTCAGCTCCTCTCCAGGCCTTGATGGCAAGCACTAAGCCACCACGTTAATCATGAGGAACTCAAGCCCCTGCCAGCCTTACAGATGTCTCCAGTCACCTGTACGCCACAGAAGAGATCTCAAATCCCCTAAGAACCTGACGAGGAACCCCAGCCCCATGCACCACTTACAAAGGACGCAAAGCCCTGCATGCCTTACTGCAAAACCCAACACCTACAAAACCCCCCCTCCAGCTCGTGTGCCTCATGAGAGACCCTGGCCAACTGCCATCCTTACAGGGATCCCCCAATGCCCTGCATGCCATAGAAAAGCCAGGCTTGTCATTAACTCTAGCCAGCTGTGTGTTCCCTGGCAGAAACCCTTCTGGGCATTGGGAACACGTGTTGTGGTGCCGGCTGCATCTGTGGGAGCGATGGGGAGCGTGAGCCCGTGCTGTGCTGCACTGCTGAGCTGGCAGCACGGTGGATACGGGCAGGACGTTGTCTGTTTCCCCCAGAGCTGGGGCCTGCAGGCACCTTGCCGCCCCTGGGCACAGGCTGTGCCACCCAACAAAGCCCAGCAGGCCGGGAGGAGAGCCCGGGGGCAGCAGGAAGCTGAGAGAAGGCCCTGCTCCAGAACTGAGGCAGTTCTTGCAGAAGAAAACAAAATGGTGACTTGAAGAGATTCCTACTGTGCTCAAAGTTTGCCTCTGAAGACTAAGAGGTGAGATTGTCAAGAATCCCAGGAAATATCTGGGAAAAGGTTTTACGTAACGTGGTTGTGACTAGGTACAAAGTTCCCATGGGAAAAGATCTTTGCCTCTGCAGCAGGCTGGGTGTCTTAGGGTGCCTTACTTCTTTGCAGAGTAAACATTACCACTGAAATGCCACTTTATTTTTCATTGTATAAGTGTAAAAAATTTTCCAGAACTGTAAAACTACTTTCAAAAATAGAAATGTATTCTGTAAAAAGGGGTGAACATTGTGGTGAACATATTTCTAAAAATTAGAAGTGAAGACAAAATATGGTTGCTTTTTCAGGATTCTAAAACTGCTTTAGGAGTCAAGTCCTTAGTCCTTGAAAAGTCCTTAACTACTGCAGTACTCAGGAAGAAATATTTAGGAATATAAAAATAAATACATTTTAAAATATTTCTAAAACTGTCTAATTTCTAAAAATTAAAAACAAAGGCAAAATGGTGTCACTTGTTCTCAGGAGCCCCACGCTGCTGCCTGCCCCCTGGGCTCCCCCAGCCCATCGAGACACTGCCGCTGGTCACAGCAGCCCCTGCCCGGCTCCTGCCTGCCCACACCATGGCCATCCCCAGCTGCCCCTGGGCATGGAGCTCAGCCAGTGCTGCTGCCGGGTGGGCTTTGCTGCTGCTACCTCCCAGACACTGGGATACAGGGAGACCAAAAAAATGGTTAAAGTCATCTTGGGGAGACCCATGGGGAGAGCAGGTGGCAGTGGGATCTACACGGTAGGAGGAGGTTTCCTTGCAGATGGCTGTTCCATGGTCCCCTTCAAAGAGCACTTGAGAGGGCTGTCCAGGCCCTTATTACTGCTGGAGGAGCTGCTCACGCTCTCTGGGTGTGAGGTGGAGCCACCGTCTTTCAACTCCTGTCCAGAGCTGCCCCTGTGGTGAGAGGAGGTGGCCGAGGCCCCAGCTGCCAGGGGCACACAGGGACCCTCCTGCACAGCAGGGCCCAGAGCTGGCTGGAGCTGCTGGCACAGCTGGGCTCAGCTGGACAGCTGCCCCTTATTGCTGGATCTGGATCTATGTAGAAATCACAAACAGGACAGTACTACTCAGGAATGTGCCTTGAGCCGTTTCATTTTCCAGCATCAGTCTCATTATATGGTTATGACAATGGGAAGATGCAAGCATCTCACATCCCAAGCAGCAGACCAAGAACTTAATGTTGCAACTTTAAAAGTTTCCTGGCCAATCACAAAAAGCAAAACCTATTGACAGTAGTTCCATCCAATTACTATAAGCACACATTCCTTTGGTTAAAATCGTGCTTGCTTATTTCAAATATAATATCTGCTTAAAATACAACGCACAGAGCTCCATTATTAAGCTTAGAACTTCCTCACATTCAACTAGATAGACTTTTCTGCAGGTTAGGGACTTGTTCTAGACAAGTCTTAATACATAGACCATTGCTCTCTAAGCCTTTACTTGCCTACTTCTTATACAATTTTTCTGCTGACAAATCTTATGATTACTTTTTAGCTCTAATTGCAGTTCTGCTGGTACTGAGGCTTGCCTTTTGCAGCTTTGCCAAAACCCTCAGATTTTATGGATTCCCACAATTCCCCCTCTTGGTTCAACTAAAAAGAAACTTTCGTAACTGTCTCGTTTATTAACTCCTTTCTGTTTTGTAGCTTTACTCTAATATATCTGCTTGTTACTTGCTTAAAGCTTCCTTTTTGCTCACATTAAGTATTGCTATATTACAACACAGTAATTTTAATGCTGTGAAAGTCCAGTCAGTTCAAAGGGCATAAGTCACGTCTGATAACAATTACAAGTCATTGTTCAAAAAATCTCACCTGTTCTAAGGTTTTAATTCAAAACCTTTTTCTATGGCTATACCTTCATCTACCATCTCTGTAAGATTTTGAGAACTTTCTGTGAATCTATTTCCTACTTTTCTCTCTTGTATGATAAAAGCTTCTTTCATAGTTTTGTCCATCATTTGTCGCACCAAAGTCTGCAAGGTGTCACTACTAGTATGGCCACCAAAACACTCAGTACATATAGACCTATCTTACAGAGTTCCCTTAGCCAAGGTGCAAAGCTCCATTCCTGGAACAAATCATCTAACTATGACAGACCATCTTCTTTAACTTGAGCTGTCAAATCTTTCAGCTTTTGTATGCTGTTTGGATGGATTCAGAATGATCTGACAGGATCATACAACAGAATCCTTCAAATTCCTCAAAACCGTGTCCATGTGCCAATAAAAGAAAATCCACTGCTGCCCTGTTTTGAAGGGTAGCATGTCTAACACTATTAACATCTGTCAACATGTCACTGATTGCAGTGGATGTGGCATTAGTTTCTTTACTCAGCCAACATCCAACTTGATCTAATTGTTTCAATGCCATTGATGAAGCCAGTTGGGGTGAAAACAAACCTGGCAGCCTGGGCAGCCCTGGCAGGCAGGGCCACGGCCAGGAGGAGCAGGAGGAGGAGGCGCAGAGCAAGGGCCATGCTGCCTTGCCCTCTGCCAGTCCCGCAGCTCTTGCTGCCACTGCTGTCCTGACACTGCTGTCCCAACGTCAGCACTGCTGCTGCCACCGCCGCTGCTGCCGCAACAGTTGTGCTCAAGGACTGACTGCTGGCTCCTTGTGCTGCTGTGCAACCACGGGGCTCTGGCACCTCTGGGACCTCAGAGCCTGCTCTGACCTCATGGCCAAGGTGGAATTGTTTGGGAAGGTGGATCTGCCTTCTTCGGGAGGGAGCTCATCCTGCCCAGCTGCTCTGCCCAAGGGCTGTGACACAGTCCCAGCTCAGCTGATCTCACAGGCTGGGACATGACGGGATGCAGAGCAGCTCTGCCAGGATGGACTTGGGGTTGCTGCTAGAAGAGAGGCTGGACATGAGGCAGCCATGGGCATCCAAAGGAGAGTGCCCAGCAGGTTGAAGGAGGTGATTCCACCTCTCTGCTCTGGTGAGACCCCACCTGGAGTACTGTGGAGGAGGTTTTACAGTGGCCTCTGTGAGCCATCAAGAAGTTTGATAAGAGGATCCATGTTAACCCCTGAAAGAATTTTCTGCCAATTTTCTATGTCATTGGCATAGAAACCAAGAAAGAATGAAGGATAAATAAGAGAAACCTGCAAATGCCTATTCCAAAAAGAGCTTTGTAAGAATGTAGAAAAGGCATGCAGGATAGAATAAAAACAGGGTTTGAAGCCTTCTGGAAATGGAGCGTGTTGCTTTGTAGTGTCTCGGTCTCTGCCATGACAGAGTACTGCATCCTGCTCTCGGTCCCCAAGACAGGAAGGACATGGACCTGTTGGATCTAGTCCAGAGGAGGGACAAAATGCTCTGAGGGCTGGAGCCCTTCTGCTTTGGAGACAGGCTGGGAGAGCTGGCAGTGTTCAGCCTGGAAGAGAGAAGACTCCAGTGACATCTGATTGCTGCCTTTCAGTGCCTTCTGGGGGCTCGTAAAGAGATGGGACAGAATTATTAGTAGAGCCTTTTGTGACCAGACCGAGGGGGAATGGTTTTAATCTAAAAGATGGTCAATTCAGAGTGGATGAAAGAAACACATTTTTTACACGCCTGGTTTTGAAGCCCTGGCACAGGTTGCCCAGAGAGATGGACATCCATCCCTGCAGACAGTCAAGCTCCTGCTCTGAGCAACCTGACCTAGTTCAAGGTGTCCCTGCTCACTGCAGGGTATCGGGACTAGATGGCCTTTAGATATCCCTTCCAACCCAAGCCATTCTGTGCTCCTGTGCACCATCAAAGCAGTGCTGCATTAGTGCTGGGCTGATTATGCTGGCACCTGTATTTTGGCAGTTGTGCCCTTTAGCAATTGGCCACGAGAGGATTGATGGGCTGGGCAGTGAAGTCTGCAAATAACACAGAGTGTGCTCAAGGAGAAACAGGAGAGGAACACGGCTTCCAGTTCAGGTAAATGTCAGGATTTTGCTGCCCATTTCCAGTTAAGAAATAAAGGAATGTCCTGAAGATCCCTTCATGTGGGTGCATTATTGGCCGTATCAGTACTTGTGTTCTGTAAAACAGGTAAGTTGTTACAGCTTCTTGCCCCATTTATCCCTGGATAAACCCAAATACTGCATTGCTCCTTGTCTACTTTCTTCCAAGTCCAGGCAAATTTTGTTCATTACTGAGTGGGACATACTCATCTGTTCACAAGCAAATTCCTCTTGCCACTCACACAATGGCAAGACTGCTTTATTGATTTGCTCTAATTGGACTGTAATTAAGGCCTACCTCTCACTAGAATTAAAGCTGATGCATTGGGAGGCAAAGTGTTGAGTCATTTCTCCTGGAGTCTGGCACTGTAGAGAGTTGTTCTGTAAGTAAATGACATTTGAGGACAGGTGTAGTCTACCATACTTCTGGCATACTAGAAGTGAGAAAACAGCTTTTGAAACAGGATTTTATCCTTTCTTCCTCCACCTCCTCCTCCTCCTCCCAGGAATTTTAATCTTTGAGGTCTAAGCTCTTCAGCTGCCTCACAAACATTTTTTTAATTCAGACAGGCATCCATGCAGTGAGCCACAAATCAGGACCGTGGTGTGGACCTTGAACCAGTGTAGGTTTATAGCACTGAAAATAATAATCCAATACCCAGGTTAAGCCAAGCCAATTGGTTATTTCCCAAATAACTCTACCTATCCTCAGTGATGTTTCAAAAAGGATCATTGTAAAAGCTAGTAACGGGGAGAGAAAATGTTATCAAAATTAAAAATACAGCTTTCTGAGACCTTTATATTCCTATAAAAAGAGAGTCCAAACTGTTCATCTATGCAACATTAACTAAGAAGTGAACAAAAGACAGTAAAAATAATTGCTTGGGGAAAAAAAACCCGCATAAATAAAAAGAAGCTTAAATGTAGATAATAAGTAAACCATCATGTGAGAAAACAAACAGACCTGCCAAAACTAAAACCAATAATGCTGTTTCATCTGTCTTAATAAAATAAAAACTGAAAAGAATCAGAGATTCTCAAGGGCATTGCTAAATATAGAAACTTCCTGGTATTGGGAAAAACATGAAGGAAACTGTAGCATGCAATTCACAGATGTAACCTAGAATTTGTTAGTGGATTTGTTGCAGAATTTCTGAGAGCAGACTGGAAAAGCATGGGGGCTGATCAGACCACGTGTGGGCATTTACAGCAGTCTGAGGGATTTACAACTGGAGGGAGGAAAAGCAGCACACAATTCCTGGGACAATCTCTTTGCTGGCTGTGGACTTTTTGACAGTCTGTCCCCTGGGGCTGGGGGAGCTGTCACGGGGCAGGGAGGGCCAGGGGTGGCAGTGGCTGCTCAGGGATGGCTTTGGCCCGTGTCCCTGGCAGCAGCCACTGCCCAAGCAGCTGCGCTGCCCCCGGGCTCTCCTCCCGGCCTGCTGGGCTTTGTTGGGTGGCACAGCCTGTGCCCAGGGCCGGCAAGGTGCCTGCAGGCCCCAGCTCTGGGGGAAACAGAGAACATCCTGCCTGTATCCACCTTGCTGCCAGCTCAGCAGTGCAGCACAGCACGGGCTCACGCTCCCCATTGCTCCCACAGATGCAGCCGGCACCACAACACGTGTTCCTCATTCCCAGAAGAGCTTCAGAATGGATTGCTGTTGGGGAACCCTCTGTTTGCATGTGATAACGGGCAAGTTTGGCTATCTGTTTCTGCCAGGAAATAATTTGGAAGTGCTCAACTGAACCTTGAATCAGAGCTTCCCCACTGCAGTTCATGTCTTTGATTGGAATTCCGTCCTAGCAGTCAGTTTTATACTCCTCCCCTTATTTTGTATTGTTTTACCATATTTTATTACCAATGGGTTGCTCCTTTCCCCCATGTGTTGTTGCTTTTGCCCCACTTGTCCATCTCTCCAAAGACCTGCCCTTTTGTTCACTGTTCCTCCTCCCATTGCATGTCAGTCCCTCTCCAAGCCTGCCCCTTGCTCTAGAAACTTCCCTATCAATTCTGTATCCTTCGGAACCCCATTGGTTTGTTTAAGTTCTTCTCCTCCCCTGTAATCCCCAATTGGTTTAAACATTGTATTCCCCGCCTGGTGTTCCACCCTCAGTTTCTCCCAATTGGCTAAAGATTGTATCCTGCCCTGGGACCCTGCCAAGTTTGTATGTTGGTGTATGGCTTTAATGCAGTGTTGGTCTGGCCCTGATGGTCTGTAGAATAATCACCTTTGGAAAACATAGAGAAGACTTCTCCCTGTTCCTCGTCCGTACCCTCAGGGCAGTCCTACCCCCAAGGCAGTCCACCTGTGCTGTAGAGCAGCTGTGCCCTGCAGCCACAGCCCAGATTTGACAATTTTCTGGGGACGGCCAAGTCCCACTGTGGGTGTGGGCAGCTAGTGGGGCTGAAGAAACGGGGCAGCACAGCACTTCCCAAATCAGCTCTTCTGTTGCAGTAGAGAGATGGAGCTGTGACCCAGTGTCTTGGTGGTAGCAGCAGCAAAGCCCACCCGGCACCAGCACTGGCTGAGCTCCATGCCCAGGAGCAGCCGTGGATGCCAGCTCTGGGCCCTCCTGTGCAGGAGGGTCCCTGTGTGCCACTGGCAGCTGGGGCCTCAGCCATCTCCTCTCTCCACAGGTGCTCCTGTGCATCTCCAGAAGACCAGGCTAACAACGCAGGCAGCGAGAATTTGAGCTATGACCTCAGCTCTCCACTTCTGCCCCTATCTGCCCTGCCATGGCTGCAGCACCGTCGTCACGAGGCCGTCCCAAAACCCACCCCTCCACAACGAGACCCTCTGCTCCCTAGCCCCCTGGTCCTGTTCCCTGGCCAGGACTGAAGGTGGGCAGCCCTTGCCTGGCAGGGCAGAGCGTGACCCACATTTTATGTTCAAATAAAAAAATAGAGTTGTCACAACTATGTCCGGGTGGTAGCAGCAGCAAAGCCCACCCAGCAGCAGCACTGGATGAGCTCCATGCCCAGGAGCAGCCGTGGATGGCCACGGTGTGGGCAGGCAGGAGCCAGGCAGGGGCTGCTGTGCCCAGCGGCGGGGCCCCGAGGGGATGGGGGAGCCCATGCTGAGCGTCCCTGGGCTGAGGGCACATTTCCTTCTCTGGCATCAGCTGGGCCTGGACCTGAAGAGGCACAAAGAGATATTTTGGGGTCCCTGATGAGGGTCCCAGGAATCCTGCATGTTTTAAATGAATTAGCTTTTATTGATTAGTAAGGAGAATTTATTGCATAATTCAAATACAGTCGTAGAAAGTCCAGAAGCAAATATCAGATTGGCCCTGAACCAGGCTAACAGCGTTAGGTGAGACAGGTGGGGCATTTCTCTCCCCTGTGCATCACGAAGGGACAGCTCTCACAAAGAGTTTCTGTACATTTCCAAGCTCCAAGGGTTGTGGAGGGCAGGAGTTTTTCTGCTTTCTTATGGTTGTTATTATCCTTTTTGCATATTCATGTAGTTTTTCCTTTCTTGCTGCAGCTCTTGCTTAGAGTTTCCCCAAAACTGGTAAATAATTCACTTTGTTAGAGGAAAATCTCCTGCAATATGCATTCTAGGAGGCACACATTTATCTTACAGATGATGCATATCGAATGCATATTGCTGAGGTTTGGTCAGAGAAATAATCTTCTGGAATCAGCATTTCTGGGGACGAATATTCAGGCTAGGATTTTAGTGCATATTGATTGCCCGGAACCCTCCTTTGGTATGCTAGGATTTTCATTAGGCGAGATTACTGTAGTCTCAGCATGAATTTGTGCATGCAATCTATCAGAATCCCTCCCTTTCTATATTAATTTATTAAATTTGTACTTTTAGGATACACTTTGACAAAGCTTACTTATTTTTTAATTTTATATTTAGTATTTATAAAACTTAACAACTACACTTTTATACTATTAGTCAGGGTATAAAATTAACAGCTCTTCTCATAAGGTAGATGATTCTAAATCTTTAATTTCTTTTATTTGGATTGTCAATTACATTTTTTTATATCAATGCATGTGCTTATTGTACTTTAGATATAATTTGTCTCCATAGTCGTTTAAGGCTGGTAATACTTGTAAAATAAGTTTTTCATGTTTTCTTATGTTGCCTGCTAAAATGCGTCTTTATAACTGTCTCATGTTCTGGTTTTTTTAATTCTTGAGCAATTTGCTTTATTCTACTCTCAGGATTTATTTCTTCTCTATCTCTTACAGAACAAGAAGTTTTAATATATTGCTTACAAATTTTGCCATTTTATTCTTTTTGCTATATTTCACATTTTCTTTATTCCAGTGTCTTTTACTACTCATAGTACACATTCTGAATTTGTTAAAATTATAGCGTACTACACTAACTTGGGAGCGTGCATATGGCTCATTCTTTTTGGGCTTGGATGACTAATACAGTGACAAGAATCCTCTGCAGTTTTAATCCTCTCTCAAAGCCCCTTTGGGTTGCAGCCAAAGGGCCAAGATGTGTATCTTCTTGGTAGCAGAGCTTACAACTTGGGATCTAGTCACTGATGTCATTCGTCTCATTCTCAGTATTTACTTCATAAGATTTAGAAGAGCCTTTTAAATTGTTTTTCAGGATTTAGGATAGCATCTGCTTATTTCTAATTGTTATAGTTTTATTTCTTTGACATTTGAGCTCTAAAGTTGTAATTAGTCTGTACACTTCTCTTTCTTTCAGCTACACTTGGCTTTTTTACTTTTACTTTAATTTGATCTCTAATAAATATCTAACAGCTTTTGTTATACCCTATCTGATTTCAATTTTAATTTTAATGTTTCTTGGAACTTAAATCAGGTTTGTATTTTATATACTTAATTTTTTCAGATTTTTCACGAATCATATTACTTGCTCTAATATATTCTTTACACTGTTCCATTATCTTTTAATTTTCTTTTTCTTTATTATAACAAAAGCACTAAAATATTTTATATTTTGAAATACATTTGAATACCACACTCTAAATATTCAGTTCACTTAAAACAGCCTCATGTATAATACACTTTAAAATAAAATATTTTACTTCTCATAATAATCGGTTTTACAGCTTACAGGT
Source organism: Passer domesticus (assembly GCF_036417665.1). Taxonomy (NCBI): domain Eukaryota; kingdom Metazoa; phylum Chordata; class Aves; order Passeriformes; family Passeridae; genus Passer; species Passer domesticus. The sequence continues at coordinate 4,585,407 of NC_087502.1, read as the reverse complement.
TTAGGTATTAACATGCATCAGTCTTTTTTACTTCTAGGAGCAGTGGTGACTTTTTAGTGAGGTTTGGCTGGTGTTTCTGTCGGTGGTTTAACAGGTCTTCTGTTCTGCCTTTCTTTGCAGGTGCATTTCCCTCATGCTTCCCCTGGGTCTCAGCAGCCAGGGGCTTTGGTTGCACATCTGGACACTCCGTGCCCGGCACAGCGGGAAGGGATCCATGGCAGCCTCGCTGCCCCGCTGCTGCTTTCATGCCCTGCAGGGCTGTTTCCCAGCCTGGCCTGGATGCAGCTTCTGCCCAGCCCCTGCAGGAAGGCATTTGGCATCAGCTGACAGGCCGCCCAGTTACACCACAGGCCTGAGATCCCCTGCAATTTTCCAGTCGCCGGGTAGAACAGAAAGTGCACCAGTTTGGAGAAAGGAGGGCCCTGGCCTACCCATAAAGTTTATAGGGATTTCCTGATTCTTAGCCATGTCTTTGACAAGCATTCCCTCCTGAAGGCGCCACCTCCCCAGTAGGGAACAGCCCCACCTGATCCAGCTGTCCCTCTTCCTTTCTCCAGAAGTGGATGGAGAGGCTGGGCAGAAGGCGGCGTTTCCCGGAGGAAGCAGTGGATCTGTGCCAGCCTCTGCTGCAGGAAGAGAGGCGATGCCAGGCACAGTCCCAGGAGGTAATTGCTGTGCCTCTGGGCCTGAGCCCTGCTGAGGCTTGAGCTGCCCTGTCTGCTGCGTGGCAGTGCAGGCACAGCCCAGACAAGACTGGCACAGCCCAGGGGAATTATCCCGAGCAGGCTCGGGGCACTCGGGTACTGAGCAGTCCTGCTGGGGTCCCTCTGTGGGAGACACTTCCTGAAACCTGGCAGCGACTGCACAGGGTGCCCATGGTGGGGAAAGGACAGAGGGGGAGATCAAGGTTCCAGTATGTCCTGAGAGAGCCTGGATATGTGCCCTTGGGCTGTGGGAGCTGTTCCATGGGCAGGTGGGCAAGCAGGAGGGAGGGACAGAGGTTGGGAGGGATAGTTGTGGCACTGCCTGCTGCAGTTTTCCCCAGGCATTTAGTGAGTGGTTCCTGTGTGGGAATGAGGGAGACCCAGGGCCCTGGGCTGCTCCAGCAGCCCCTCCAGGGATGTTGCAAAAGGCGTGGGAAGTGCGTGGAGAGTGATCAGGAGGCACAGGCTCCCACAGCCTTACCCAACCCCCTTGCAGTGCCCAGTTCTTTAAGGCAGAAAGGGATCCCAGCACACCATGGAAATGGTTCTGATCTCTGTTCCCTTTTAGATTGGGATCACGACTTAGATTACTTGGAAACACTGGTGAATGGTGGTTTGAAGACCTTGCCAGATGTTGGAGGCAAGTTCTCAATGTACACTTCCTGACAGAATAATCAGTGTCCATGTGGCAAGAGCTCAGTCAAGTGGCATTTCCCTTAAGTTCCTCTGAAGGTTGATCAGTTCAGGAAATCTTGCCCTGCTCCATTCTGGAGCTCTGAAGGATCCCACAGAATTGCTGTCAGTGGGAGCATTTAGCTGTCCATCTTCCTCCCATGTGCAATGCCAGTGTGTCCTTCCATGTGATCTGTGCAGCCAGGGAGAAGTGCAGAGAGGGAAGGGGCTGGGCCCAGGGCTGTGCCCCGGGGCTGAGCCTTTGGCAGCTCCTTTGCCAGCCCCAGGGAGCCTGAGCTGCTCCTGCTGCCACTGCCAAGCCTTGGCCCTGCCCGGGGCTGGGATTAGAGCTGCTGGCAGCTCCAGGGAGTCCTTTCTGCCCTGACTGCCCTGCAAGGGGCTCCTTCCATCCCAGTGTGGGGCCACTGCAGGCACGAGCTCCCCCTGCTCCTGCTCCTGAGTGGGAGGCAGAGCTGAGGGAGTGCCTTGGAGGGCACCAATCACCCAGGTGCAGTCACCAGCACTTGGGCCTGAAGGAGAATCTTCAACAGTGTCACAGCAGCTCTTCTGTCCTGCCTTTCTTTGCAGCTAACCCGGTTGGTGAAAGTAATCTGGCTTCCCAACCCACGTTCAGGATTGAGTCTCTGGGAGATGCTGAGGGTAGGTCAAGGCCTTTCCCCTGGGAGAGCTGCTGGCTCAAGGGCCCAAAGCTTGGCCAAGGAGGCAGCGCTGCAGGTGCCAGCACAGAACCATGCACGTGTGTGCCCATGCCCTGCACGATCCCCTCATGATTTCTGCTCAGCTCTGGCAGCTGCCTGGGGAAGGGAGAGCCCTGGCCCAGCCACAGAAGCGCAGATATTTTGTGAATCTTTTCCCCATTTTTGATAAGCATGCTGCCCTGAAGATGCCAGCAAAGAAATGGGGAACTGTTCCATCTGACCCAACTGTCCTTTTTTGTTTCTCAAGTGATGGACCAAAAGGCAGGGCTGAAGGAGGTGTTTCCCCAAGGAAGCAGTGGCTCATTGGCAGCCCCAGCTGCAGGAAGTAAGGCGATGGCAGCCACGGGCACAGGCACAGCAGGTAATTGCTGTGCCGGGCTCAGCCCTGGGTGGGGCTGTGTGGCAGCAGCTCTTCCCCCAGGGCCTGCCCTTGCCCAGCCCGGCAGCAGCCAAAGCTGGAGGCGCCTCGGCTTCCAGGCCTCTGGAGCTCGTTCAGAGCCCTGGGGAAACGGGACTGGTGCAGCAACGTCCCTCCCGCTGCAGCTGCTGCGGAGCTGGCCCTGAGTGCCCAGAGGCCCAAGGCACAGGAGCAGCCCCGAGCGGGAGCCCTGCCGCCAGCCCAGGGCCAGAGGCAGCCCTGGCTCCCGACTGAGCAGGGGCTGCACTGGGTCCTGACAGGGCCTGAGCCTGTCCCCTGGGGCTGGGGGAGCTGTCACGGGGCAGGGAGGGCCAGGGGTGGCAGTGGATGCTCAGGGATGGCTTTGGCCCGTGTCCCTGGCAGCAGCCACTGCCCAAGCAGCTGCGCTGCCCCCGGGCTCTCCTCCCGGCCTGCTGGGCTTTGTTGGGTGGCACAGCCTGTGCCCAGGGGCGGCAAGGTGCCTGCAGGCCCCAGCTCTGGGGGAAACAGAGAACGTCCTGCCCGTACCCACCTTGCTGCCAGCTCAGCAGTGCAGCACAGCACGGGCTCACGCTCCCCATTACTCCCACAGATGCAGCCGGCACCACAACACGTGTTCCCGATGCCCAGAAGGGCCTCGGAAGGGGCTTCTGTAAGGGAGCAGGCTGCTGGGCAGGGGTACTGACAGCCCTGCTTTTTTTGGAGTTTATCTTCATCTTATGCTGGGTCCAAATTAATTTTTACTGCAAGAGAAAATGGTGAGTATTTTCTTCATCTTTCCCTGAAACAGCTGCTTTTGAAAATCTAATGCAGACAGGAAACATTCGCAGGGAGGCCGCCATGGAGTTGTGGCCAGTCCATGATTCTCCAAATAACTCTGCTGAGGGTTCTGCTGCTGCCCAGTGCTTCCATTGGCCTCCTAATTGCTGGGCCTTGTCCTGGGGGGCCTGCTGGGGCTGCAGCCAGTGCTGGCTCCCACTGAGGCTGCCTGGCCAAGAGCAGCCCCAGGGGCACGGGGCAGAGGCAGAGGGAGGTGGGGAGGAGAAAGAGCAGGGCTGAGATTGCCCTTGAGAGGCAGAGGTGCTCTGGGGCCCGCTCCTGGCCAGGGACCCTGCCCAGAGCCGTCCCCTGCAGGCCTGTGCCAGCAGCTCCAGCCGTGCTGGGGAGCCTTGCCAGCTCTGGGCCCTGCTGTGCAGGAGGGTCCCTGTGTGCCCCTGGCAGCTGGGGCCTCAGCCACCTCCTCTCTTCACAGGTGTTCCTGTGCATCTCCAGAAGACGAGCTGAAAAACAGAGGCAATGAGAACCTGATCATTTATCCCAGGTCTTCACTTCCGCCCCTATTTGCCCTGCCGTGTCTGCATCACCATCCATGAGTCCATTCCAAAACCCACCCCTCCACAATGTGTCCCTCTGCTCCTGAGCCCCCTGGTCCTGTTCCCCGGCCAGGACTGAAGGTGGGCAGCCCTTGTCTGGCAGGGCAGGTCTTGGCCCATATTTTATGTTCAAATAAAGCGTTGGAGTTTTCACAACTATGTCCAAGTGGTAGCAGCAGCAAAGCCCACCCGGCAGCAGCACTGGCTGAGCTCCATGCCCAGGAGCAGGGGCTGCTGTGCCCAGCGGCGGGGCCCCGAGGGGGTGGGGGAGCCTATGCTGAGCGTCCCTGGGCTGAGGGCACATTTCCTTCTGGGTGATCAGCTGGGCCTGGACCTCACGAGGTACACTGGGATATTTTGGGTTCCCTGCTGAGGAGTGCAGGGATCCCTCATGAGGCACAAAGGAGTATTGATGGTCTCTCCTAAGGTGTGCAGGGACCCCTCATGCAGTGGGCAGCAGGGTTAAATTTGAGGGGGTTTTTTACTCTTCTCAGCACAGCACAGGGACACTTGGCCGAGGTTTTGCCAAGCTTGGAGAAAGCCTCTTGGAAAGCCTTGGGCCCAGCCTGTGGGCACAGCGGGCGGTGCAGCCCATCCCCTGGGCCAGTCCGGGCTGCTCAGGCCGGGCCGGGCCGGGCCAGGCTCGGGCCCCGGCAGGGAAGGGCCGCGGCCCTGCGCTCTGCTGAGGCTGCTGAGCTCAGGCCTGCCCTGTGGTGCAGCCCAACACATTGACAGCCATGGCCGTGCCCTGGGCCACCGCAGGCACCCAGGGCTACAGCTGAGGCCGCGCCTTCTCCCACTGAAGGGAGGCTGGCTCTGTTCCCTCGGAGGGCACAGCTTAGCTCCCAGCACCTTTGTGAACCTGCCTGCTGGGGAAATGCTGGGGGCCAGAGTGTTCCAACCCTTCTCACTGGGAAGTGTGGCTGGTGGTGTAGGGATTTTAACATTTTTTCCCTCTAAATTTGTGCCCTGGCAGAGGGTTAAGTTTGCTTGCTCTCAGTAGGGCGCTTTTCTTCTTGGCGGTCAGTTGGGTTTCAATGCAGCCAGGGTTGAAAGAGGATCTCTGGCCGCTTGGGCCGTGGTTGTGGGACACCTTGGCTTCATCCTTCCTTTGGCTGTGATTTGCACTGGTGCTTGTGCAGGCATTTTACAGTAACTGGCTTCAGTTTGTTCCTCCTGGTACCAAAAACCGAGACTAAACCTCTTTAACACCACTGTGGTATTAAGAGGCAGGCCTTACTTTCTTGACTTGCTGGATGCACAGGCCATTGGCATCACAGGGCCTTCTTGGTGGGGTCTTCAGATACCCAGGTGGTCACTAAGGAAGGAAGCTTTTTTTTTTGGGAAAAACATACTTTCCCATGTGTGGAAAAGAATAACCTCTCACTTCCCCCTCCCTTTCTATACAAAGTGATACAGGCAAGTGCATTCATATATCTCTATCTTCCCTATCTATCTATCTATCTATCTATCTATCTATCTATCTATCTATCCTATTAATCTATTGTGATGTTGCGTTTTATTCAACTGGTATGCTCTATCTCCAAAATGTACCTCTTGAAAATATATGGTTTATTCCAAGCTGTGTTCCTCCCCTGAAGTCTCATCAATCTGCAATCCCATTGACCCAAATCTTATTTTGCACCCACTTTGAATTTCCCTCTTAAGCTGTGCAAGCAACAACAGATTCTCTCATGTCCCATCTCTCCCCTAGGCTCCCCCTCTCTCCCCCTCCCTTTCCCTTTCCCCCTTCTCCCTCAGAAACCATGTTACATCCGGGGCTGGGACCCCAATAAACCCTCATCTAATCAGCACCCTCAGAAGCCGTGTGGAGTCTCCTTGCGTGCCTGCTGCTGCCAGCGAACTCACAGCCCAGGGGGCCCTCCGGGGACTCCCCGGGGAGCTCCCCTCAAAGGAACTGCTACAATCTATGAAATATTTCTATGCACGATATTTTGTTTATTTGGAAATTATGACACATCACTTGAGAGCTGGAAAAGAAAACCATCCATCTTTGATATAGCAAAGCTTGGGTGGAGGAGCAAACCTGAACTGTGATTTCCTTCTTGCTAGACATATGCTGGCTTCTTTAGATTGACTTTGAACCAAAATCCTGCAAAGCAGGAAAATGACTGGTGGCCATCACTCTGATATCCTTAAAAGCACTTTTTTCATTTTAATTGTTTTCATCTACGATGGCTGGTAAATACCTTCCTTAAGTTATGAGCTGGCAATATTGGAGGTAGAAAATAACATAATACTGCATATTTTAGATACTTGATAGTTTTCTTGTGAAATTTTAGGGCAGTATCTCCTGCCCCAAAACTAAAGCAGCAGGTCAGCTACTGAGCACAACTCATTGCATAGCTGCAGCTCATGTTTCTACAGTGGAAGTGGCTTTTTGTTCTTCTGCATGGGTATGAAACACTACCAATTGAAAGGCTGCCTACAGAGCAAAGAGCCTTTTTTAGGGTAACCTGGACTTTGGGAAGGTGGTAGCTGTTAGATGAATACCCAGCAAACTGCCGAAATTAATTTTTGTGACTACTCTCTCATGATTTTGGCCTGGCTTCTTTAGGAGATTCATTTTTCATTAGAAATGGCACAGTGGAGCCAGTGCTGCCTCAGGACAGGTGGAGCTGGGACAAATGGCACATTGATTTTGATCTCAACAAAAAGCCACCTGAGCTCCTCATGACAGCAACCCCACAGACTGGTAACGGATCCATTAAAAATAACTCATCACAGACCTTTTAACTTGAAGCTCTGACACATGCAGCTTGTTCAGTTCTGCCATGGAGAAAGGGAGTTTGAAGACAAAGAGGTTTAGCAAGGAGATCCATGTACAACAAAAGTGCTTCTATTTTAGCAAATGAAGTATCATCGGATGTAAAACCTCATCCATACTCCAGTCTTATCCCTCCATTTACCCAAATTCTTGATCTTAATTCCTTTGTCAGTAGGAAAATATGACAGGGAAGTGTAGATCCTCCTTTCCTTCTTGAGCTGGGCAGCTTGTAATCTCGTCTTCTTCCATAAACAAGAGCAGGCAAACGGGAATTTTGTCATGAAAGCATACTTGGGAAAGTTTGCCTTGTGTTTGTTTTTGTCCCGAAGTAACTGAGATTCATCGGAGTATTTACAAGCCATAAATGATGGATTTATTTCGTTTGCTAGAATTTTGATTTTTTTAGACCTTTTCTGCTGCAGAAGAGCCTGGCACTTGCAGAACTCTTGCCCCATGCACTTCTCCAGTGCTTCTTGCAGAGAAGCTTTGGGAAGCACTTAGGAAAAGTGCCATGTTCATGTGTGGTTTATGGAGCTCACAGGACAGGGAAATGTCTTTGCAGTGGGCACTGCCTTTTATTCCAAGGTGTAGAAGGATTCTTGGCTGAACAGGGCCATGATATTCTCCTGCGGGAATGGGACAGTCCTGGGCTGCAGATTACAGAGACACTCTGAAAACCATGTAGCGTCCTCAAACAGGAACAAGATAGACCATGTGCTCTCCTCAAATAGATGCAACAAGGAAGAATGAGCATTGTGCCAGGATGAAACCAAATGCGCCAAGCACGTCATGGGAGCTGCTCATTTGGCACACCTGAGCTAAAGATGCTTATAGCGTGACAACCAATCAGTAATTAAGATGTATGTGTGAATATAGCTACTTAACCAATGAGCATTAAGAGCATTAAGCACTAGTGGCATGAGAATGTGTATAGAAAAGGATAAATATGCCAATGTTGCTTAATAAAGGAGGATGACATGTAGCCACATTTGTTGTGAGTGTCGTTACTCAGCCGACTCTCCGTGGGACCCTTACCACCAAGGAATTTTCATTGCTGTGGGCACTGGCTGTTATTCCAACACCTGTGTCATTTGTTCTACTGGAATCCTTGTGAGAAAGGTTGTTCTTTGCCATTGAGATTTTTAGTTGACATTTTTGATCTCAAACAGCCCAAAGTTTTCCATCTCTCAGGTTTCTGATGCTGGTTTTTCCTTCCCAGTCTGTTGTTGGCCAAGGAAGATGCTGCTTAGATTCTGCAGGCCCCCATACATGGGTACTGTTATAGGTAAAAATCGATCCAGCCAATTTAATAAAAATAAAATATAAATTTATTCACAACCGATATACAGTCACGACAGCCAACAATCAAGGACAGCACCGACCCCGGGATGGAAGCTGGGTGAACACAGATCCGCCTTCTATCGCACCCAATCCCCCCTGTTCACCAATGCCGCTTGGCAGAATCCGTTCTTATACTCTTTTTCTAGCCCGTGGCGGAGTCCCTTTGTCTTTCCTCAGGGTTCTTCATATTCATGACGCCTCTATTCTCCGTCCTGTGCTGGACAAAACCTTGTCCGGGAACTGATGTGTATCCACTCTTCGGTTACCGGAATCCCGTGTGCAGATGTATGTCCTTGATGGTCCCCTCTGTCTAAGATGAACATCTCCATGGGCCATCATCGCTGGGCCTCCTCCTGTTCACACCAGTGAGAACGACAATCTCCTGTGCCGGCGAGGTTCACTTCCTATGTTAATGACACTCCTCCTACCCGACTGCCAGCTGCGGTTTCCTCACCCTGTGAAGCAATCCCCTCTTCCCTTGCTACTGTGATTTCAAGGTTTGATATTTTATTCTTTTATACATATGTGTATATATATATATATATATATATATATATATGTGTATATATATATATATTTCTATCAGCATGAATTACCATAATATACATAACAGGTACCAAGCTGAAAGTTCTCCAGTGCTCCACAGCAGCCCAGTTATCCACAGGAGGGCCGAGAGCAGCTCCAGAAGCTCCAAGGAATTCTAACAGATGAATTTCTGTCCCTCAGGAAGGCAGGGCTGGGTCTGAAGTACAGGGTCTGACCCTGCACCCACCTTTGCATAAGAGCAGCTGTCCCACTCTTTATGAAAGACACATAACATGTGCCACTCTTAATTCAGCACTGGCTTAGTCAGTCTTATAAAGCTCTTTTAAAAAAAAACAGACTGGTCAAAAATTATTTATATTTTTGTTGGTTGGGTTGTTTTGGCTTTTTTTTTTTCCTCGGTTCTTTGCTTTGGTGCTCAGAGATCATGAAGTAAAAGAGATTTTCTGTTCAACTTGCCTGGCAGTATGCAGGGGGCAAGGAAAGGAGATCAGTGTTTCACCAGCTGGTTAAGGAACTCTAGAAGCAATTGTGCTGTCCCTAATCAGGGGATGGGGGCACTGCTAACAGCCTGGATTGTCCCCACCTCTGTTCCCCTCCTTACCAAAGTGCTGTGTAGATCCAGAGCCTTGTACCTCGGCCTGATGGTGCAAAAATCCTCCCAACATCCCTCGGTTTGCAAAAATAAAGGCTTTGTGCTCATTAAGGTGAAAAACTGTATGGGTGGCCTGCAGCTAATGTTCTTTTGTTGCCTGGACCCCAGTCAGTGCTGACATCTAAATGACTGACCAGCCCCAAGCTGCTCTTAAGACTGTTTTAATCAAAGGCACTGAAGCTCTGTTGAGTGCAAATTCTCCAGGAAAACAAGCACAGGAACTTGGATAATGTTGGTGGTAAAAGCATATTACAGAATGGTACCAATTCCAGCCTTTATTTTGCCTTCTTTTGCTGCCATGCAGTAAACTGTCAGACTCATCAATGAACTGGGTTCTTCCAGGATGGGGTGTGCAAGGATGATCCCTCAGCTCGTGTGTGGACCAGGTGTGCACCAGGCCAGAGAGGTGACTGTCATCCATAGCCAGCCCCTGTCTGCCAAGAGAACAGGGAGCTGCAGCTCTGAGGAACTCAGGGGTGAGGCAGCAAACAGCCCAAATGCCTAGTTTATATCAGTTAATGGTACGGAAGGTTTACTGCTGAGAGATTTTTATTTTCCTGCCCAGAGCTGGAAAAAAAGAACCCTGGCAGTTTGCTTTAGCTGTGAAGAGACTCTTTTCAACAGGTTCCAGCTCTGTTGCTTGTTTCAATTAAAAGCAGAGCCAAACTCTTCTGTTGGTCACATCAAACCAACATAATTTTCAGGAGTCTCTGAAAGACATAAGAGTGTCAACATTATTTCATTTTATAGTACTTACAGTCTTTTAATTCAGCCATGGAATACTTAGGCCATCACTCACTATATCAAATAACTGGAAAAAGCACTGGAAAAGAAGTTTTATTACAACTAAGTTTTAAAATCTAATGAATGAACTTCATAACAAAAACTATCTAGTAAGAATACAGTGATTGAAACATCTCAAAGCTCTTTGATAATGGAGCCCTGAACCCCAGTCATGTGCAGTGCAGCCTCAGCTGTCCCTTTGAGGCCAGAGAACTGCCAAGGCTCAGGGCTGGGATGAGCCTTCGCCCAAAAGCGGATCCAAGACTGACTGGGAATCAGTCCAGAGCAGGGCTCACACAAAGAGCAAAGTCTCAAGGCCAAATCCAAACCTTCATCACGTTGGATTTGTTTTAACACTGATCTGGAGCAAATTTGCTTGATCTGCAACACCACTGTTACCATAAAACTTTACATGAGCTACTAAAAAAGCACTGTCTTGTCCTGTCCTGTCCTGAGCTGTGCTGCCCAAATGATGTACAGAGGTTTCTCTGCTTCTGCCCTCTGCTCTTGGCCAGGCAGCCTCAGTGGGAGCCAGCTCAGGCTGCAGCCCCAGCAGGCCCCCAGGACAAGGCCCAGCAATTAAGAAGCCACTGGAAGCACTGGGCAGCAGCAGAACCCTCAGCAGAGTTATTTGGACAACCATGGACTGGCCACAACTCCACAGTAGCATGACTCTCAGTCAGGCTACCTATGCAGGAGCAGAGTTATAAGAAAACTGTGGAGAAAAATCAACAACTGACCGTCTGAGCTCGTACAACTTGCGAATGCCAAGATAGCAGCCTATCAGCACAAGTGGTACAGTGATCACTGTCACCACCGTGCCTAACATGCAGGACCTGCGCACATCCTGGGGGCAGACAATTCTTGGGAGGCGCACTGGATCCGGGGCATATATTCCTGTTTCATTGATAACGTCTGTGGGAGCAATGGGGAGCGTGAGCCCGTGCTGTGCTGCACTGCTGAGCTGGCAGCAAGGTGGGTACGGGCAGGACGTTCTCTGTTTCCCACAGAGCTGGGGCCTGCAGGCACCTTGCCGGCCCTGGGCACAGGCTGTGCCACCCAACAAAGCCCAGCAGGCCGGGAGGAGAGCCCGGGGGCAGCGCAGCTGCTTGGGCAGTGGCTGCTGCCAGGGACACGGGCCAAAGCCATCTCTGAGCAGCCACTGCCACCCCTGGCCCTCCCTGCCCCGTGACAGCTCTCCCAGCCCCCGGGGACAGGCTCAGACCCCATCAGGAGGCATGGGAGCCTTGCACTCCCCCTCTGCCCTTTCCCCACCATGGCCACCCTGTGCAGCTGCTCCCAGCTTTTGGGACGTGTCTCCCATGGAAGGAGCCCAGCAGGACTGCTGAGCCTGGCTGAGCCTGGCACAGCAATCACCTTCTGTGGCACTGTCTGGCATCTCCTCCCTTTGTGCATCGGTGGCTGGCACTGAGCCATCGCTTCCTCCAGGAAGTGCTGCCTTCCGCAAACCTTTTTGGTCCATGTCTGGAGAAAGGATAAAGGACAGCTGAATCTGGTGGAACCATTCCCGATTGGGGTGGTGGCATCTTCAGGAAACACTACGTGTCAATGATATGGATAAGTATCAGGGAAAGGCCAAGGCTTTTGGGGCTGCTCCAGGGGCCTCCCTTCTCCAAATAGTTGTCTTTCCAGATCTACCCAGAGACCAGGAAGTTGCAGGGGATCTCAGGGTGTGCATGCCCTTTGGTGAAGGTTGGGCTCCCTGTCAGCTGATGCCAAATGCCTTCCTGCAGGGGCTGGGCAGAAGCTGCAGCCAGGCCAGGCTGGAAAACAGCCCTGCAGGGCGTGGAAGCAGCAGCAGCAGTGGGGCAGCGAGGCTGCCATGGATCCCTTCCCACTGTGCCGGGCACAGCGTGTCCAGATGTGCAGCCAGAGTCCCCGGCTGCTGAGTCCCAGGGGAAGCATGAGGGAAATGCACCCACCACGTTGTCTCTCCAGTTCAGTCAAGATTTGGTCCAGTCGTTTGGATTCCTCCAGGGACTCACTCTGTTTTATAGGTTTTTTCCTCCCTCTCAGAGGACCTTAAGAGAAAGTATTTCCATTTCTCCAGAAATGGATTCCACAGAAGCAGGGCTCAGCCTGTGGGGACAGCAGGGGTAACCTACTCACCCCTGCCATGGGAGCTGGGCTTGTGTGCAGCAACCAGCCCTGGAGCTTGAAAAGTCCTCCCTGCAAACACACCTGTAACTCAACAGCCACACAAGCTCCTGTCACCTGGTTCCTGACAGTTTGTCAATGATTATTCTCTGAGGGGAAGTTGAGAACTTACCTGCAGAAGCTCCCAAGGGTTCCTAACCACCTTCCATCCCAGCTGCTGGAGAACCTATCCCAGCACCCTCACCTAGAAAGGGAGCATAGATCAGAACCCATTTCCATGGTGTACTGGGGTCCCCCTCTGCTTTTGGGAACTGGGCACTGCAAGGGGGTCGGGTAAGGCTGTGGGAGCCAGATGTCAATGGACAAGGCCAAAGCTGCACAGGGGCCTGGGGCGCTCTGGACTGGCTCTGGTCACTCTCCTCCCTCTTTGCAGGCCCTGTGCAACATCCCTGGAGGATGTTTCTGACACACAGCAGCAGAGAGGGCAGCTGAATCCTCAGCAGGGCTCAGGCCCAGAGGCACAGCAATTACCTCCTGGGCCTGTGCCTGGCATCGCCTCCCTTCCTGCAGCAGAGGCTGCCAATGATCCACTGCTTCCTCTGGGAAACTCAGTCTTCAGCAGAGCCTTTCGTTTCATCTCTGCAGAAAGAAAAGGGAACAGTTGGATTAGGTGCAGATGTTCCCCTTTCTGGGAGTTGGAATCTTCAGGAGACAATACTGGTCAAATTGATGGATAAGGATCTGGAAATCATAAAAACTTTTGGGCTTGGACAGGGCACTCGCTTGTCCAAACAGCTGCCATTCCTGATCTGCCTGGTGACCGGGAAATTGCAGGGGTTCTCAGCCCAATGGCGCAGTTTGGGCAGCCTGTCAGCTGATGCCAAATGCCTTCCTGCAGAGGCTGGGCAGAAGCTGCAGCCAGGCCAGGCTGGGAAACAGCCCTGCAGGGCGTCAAAGCAGGAGCAGCAGCAGCAGCAGCGGGGCAGTGAGGCTGCCATGGATCCCTTCCCGCTGTGCCGGGCACGGCGTCTCCAGATGTGCAGCCAGAGCCCCCGGCTGCTGAGTCCCAGGGGAAGCATGAGGGAAATGCACCCACCACGACGTCTCTCCAGGTCACTCAGCATCTTGTCCAGAAGTTTGGCTGCCTCCAGCGACTTGCTGTCTCCTGTGTCTTGGTTCTTCCAACTAGGAAGACCTTAATGGAAAGTGATTGAATTTCTCCTTCAGGCCTGAGTGGCAGTGAAGGCACTTGGGTGATTGGTGCCCTCCAAGGCACTCCCTCAGCTCTGCCTCCCACTCAGGAGCAGGGGCAGGAAGAGCACGTGCCTGCAGTGGCCCCACACTGGGATGGAAGGAGCCCCTTGCAGGCCAGTCAGGGCAGAAAGGACTCCCTGGAGCTGCCAGCAGCTCTAAAGCCAGCCCCAGTCAGGCCCAGAGCTTGGCAGTGGCAGCAGGAGCAGCTCAGGCTCCCTGGGGCTGGCAAAGGAGCTGCCAAAGGCTCAGCCCCGGGGCACAGCCCTGGGCCCGGCCCCTTCCCTCTCTGCTCTTCTCCCTGGCTGCACAGAGCACACGGAAGGACACACTGGCATTGGCCACGGGAGGAAGATGAACAGCTAAATGCTCCTTCCTCCCAGTGACAGTGATCCTGTGGGATCCCTCAGAGCCTCAGTGGGGAGCAGGGCAAATTTTCGAGATTCTTTCAATCCTGAGATTATGTTGAGGGAAATGCCATATGACTGAGCTCTTGTCACCTGGACACAGAGTATTTTCTCTGAAAAACTCACAGAGAACTTACCTCCAGCATTCTCCGGGGGTTTCAAGTCATTATCTGATAGGGCATCCAGATACTCCATGACACCATCCCAGTCTAGAAAGGAGCAAAGATCAGAACCATTTCCATGGTGTTCTGGGATCCCCCTCTGTCTTGGGGAACGGGGCACTGCAAGGGGGTCAGGTAAGGCCATGGGAGCCAGATGTCAGTGGACAAGGCCAAAGCTGCACAGGGGCCTGGGGAGCTCTGGACTGGCTCTGGTCACTCTCCACCCTCTTTGCAGGCCCTGTGCAACATCCCTGGAGTGGTGGCTGGAGGAGCCCAGGGCCTGTCGGGGATCTCTCCCTCCCACAGATGAAACCCTCCCTAAAGCCCTGGGCAAAACCATCCCCAGCGCTTCCCGGGGAGCAGGGAGCGCTGTGCCGGGAAAGGGGAGCCAGGCTGCCGGCTCACCTGCTCCCCACGCTTGCAGCGGAGCAGCCTGGGCAGCCCTGGCAGGCAGGGCCACGGCCAGGAGGAGCAGAAGTAGGAGGCGCAGAGCAAGGGCCATGGTGCCTTGCTCTCTGCCAGTCCCACAGCTCTTGCTGCCACCGCTGTCCTGACACCGCTGTCCCAACGTCAGCACCGCTGCTGCCACCGCCGCTGCTGCCGCAACAGTTGTGCTCAAGCACTGACTGCTGGCTCCTTGTGCTGCTGTGCAACCACGGGGCTCTGGCACCTCTGGGACCTCAGAGCCTGCTGTGTCCTCAACCTCCTGTGACCCCTGAGCCTGCTGTGACCTCATGCCCTTAGCTGTACCCCCAGAGTGTGCCCCCATCTGTATGAATGGATTGGCCCAAATGTAAATGTTTTGCTTCATCAATGAGCCATTGCTCCGCAAAATTTGTGTTTTGCCTACTGACATTGCTGGTCAGGCTGTGTTCCTGGAGATGCTCTTGATGGCTTTCCTCTTTTCCTGGGCATCCCCGGCTGCCCCTGGGCACGGAGCTCAGCCTGTGCTGATCCTGGGTGGGCTTTGCTGCTGCTACCACCCGGACACTGGGGTGACAGCTCCATCTCTTTATTGCAAGAGAAGAGCTGGGCCAAGCCCTGCCCACCTTCAGTAGGGGCCAGAGAGCAGGGCCAGTGCCTTCATGGGGAGAGGACCTTGTCTGGCTGGAGGCAGCATCTGCACAGCAACAAGCTGTTAAAGCAGCTGGCACAGGGACATCAGGCATGGGCATGGAGATGGGAAATGTCTGCTCCAGGTGTCCCAGACTGAGGTGTTTGGCCGTTCCTGTAAAGCTGCAGATGGACACATGTTGAGACAGGACGTGGCTGAGGCCCCAGTTGCAGCTGGCACACAGAGACCCTCCTGCACTGCAGGAGATGCCCACTGTGCTCAAAGTTTGCCTCTGAAGACGGAGAGGTGAGGTTGTCAGAAATCCTAGAAAGTATCAGGGAAAAGGTTTTAAGTTGGTTGTTGTCACTCGGTACAAATCTCCAGTGAGAAAAGAGCCTCTCCAGTATGCTGGGTGTCTTGTGATGACTTCATTCTTCTTAGAGCGAAGGTTACCAATTAAATGCAGTTTTATTTTTTATTCTACAAGTGTGAATGTGTTCTAAATTTTTCTAATTTGAAAAGTAATTTGAAAAATCCTAAAAGACTATGGAAAAATGTAAGAAACATTTGGGGATTTTTTCCTATGAAAAATAATGCTGAATATTTCTAAAAATATATAATATGTTAAAATGTAAAACAATGACAAAATGGGGTCACTTTTTCTCAGGAGTCCTATGTGTCGTTGCTGCCTGCCCACTCCTGACTGTGCCCAGACAATCAGCTCAGCCAGTGCTGGTGGTAGCACATAGACACCTGAGATGAAGCCCAAAGATGTTGCTGCACTCAGGCCCTTCCCTGGCAGGAGGGCCGCACAACCTGTCCTGGCTGGACACCAGGGCCAGCACCTCTGGGGACAGAGGCTCCTCAACATGTACTGAGCAATAAGCTGGTCATGCAGCCATGGCCAGGACAACAGGCACTGGCAAGGAGACGCAAGATGACAGGTCCAGTTCTCCACGACTGAGGCCTTTGGCCGGTCTTGTGAAGCTGCAGAGGCGCTCCTGTGGAGAGAGGAGGTGGCTGAGGCCCCAGCTGCCAGTGGCACACAGGGACCCTCCTGCACAGCAGGGCCCAGAGCTGGCAAGGCTCCCCAGCACGGCTGGAGCTGCTGGCACAGCTCAGCCCAGTTGGACAGCTGCCCCTCAAGGCCCCGGCCAGCAGGGACGGCTCTGGGCAGGGTCCCTGGCCAGGAGCAGGCCCCAGAGCGCCTCTGCCTTTCAAGGGCAACCTCGGCCCTGCTCTTTCTCCTCCCCACCTTGCTCTGTCCTGTGCCCCATGCCCCTGGGGCTGCTCTTGGCCACAATTGCTAATCCATGATTGTTCTCTCAGGAAAGAGACATGGTGAAGTTGCCTCCAGCGTGCAGCATGATCTTCACACTGCAACTGGTCAGAACTTTAGTCAATCCATCTCTCGATTCCAGTGTCTAAGGCAGCACAGTTCAGAAGCAGTTTCCATGCTGTGCTGGCTTGCCCACGTGCTTTAGGAACTGGGCATTGCAAGGAGCTCCTTCCTCAGTGGGAGTAGGCATGGCCTCAGCTGCAGCCCCGGTGCCGCCTGTGGCGCAGGGAGCGGCCGTGGCTGTCCCTGTGCTCGGCTGCAGCACAGGGCCAGGCCGGAGCGGGGCCCTTGTTGTGCCTCCGCCGCTGCTCGGCGGCGCCGCCGGAGCCCGGGGCCGCAGCCCTTCCCCGCCGGGGCCGGGACCTGCCCGACAAGGGCGCGGCGGCTCCAGAGGCCCTGCCTGACCCCCAAGGATGGGCTCTGCCCGCCCGCTGGCCGCAAGGCTTGGCAGGAAGCTTTCTGCCCACTTTGCACAGCCTCCATCGAGAGTGGCCCTTTGCTGCGCTGAGGAGACTGAAAAACTCCACTGCACATCTCATGAGGGATCCCTGTGCCGAGTTGCTGTCCGAGGTTTTTTCTCTACTCCCCCGGGCGAGGGAGGAGGCTGCACCGGCCGAGCTGTGGCACAGCAACTGACAGCCGGGGGGCACTGCCCAGATGCGCCGGGGGCGTCCGGGCAGCGCCTTCAGCAGGAGGCAGCAGTGATCAGCACGAAGGCAAAGTAGAAAAGAGGGACCCGAATCAGGGCAAAGTCCAGAGTGCTTTAATGTCTCCAGGGAACGCCAGCCGAGTCGGGACCACGAGGCAGGGGTACAGCCGATTATAAAGGGACGGAACATAGAACATTTCAACCAATGAGAGAGAACTTGGGACGGAACAAACTCGTGACAAACATGCCAGCTCGCCAATAGGGAATGCGACAGGGAGGGACCCTTGTTCCCGATCCAGTCACCCACCGAGGAGGGGAGAACTTTCTGGAAATAGGGAAGGAGACAGTGGCTGATGGACAGGAACTCAGGGAGGGATTGACAGAGGGTAACCAGGGGAACAGGGGTGGAGACAAAAAACTGATACTCTCAAAAGGAGGGGTTGCCCGGGGAGGTGGGGGGGGGGGAACCCTAGGACCGAACCATTATAACTTTAGGGGGAAACGGAAGAAACCAAATGAACCCTGCACCACAACATCTCCCTCTTCTTTGTTTAAAATAAAAATAAAACTGAAATTGTCCTTAAACTGGTGTAGTAACTGAAAACCATAGGGAGGATTGAGGGGCTTGCTCCCAATGCGTCTTTTCACAGGAAGGTTCTTCAGGGATGGGAGCAGGGTCAGCAGGAGCCTCAACATGGTTGATTTGGGGGGTTGAGGCAAACAAAATTCTGGTCAGTAACTTATAGATTATGCAGAAACCGAAAATTAAACAGAGCAAAACGAAGATAATAATTAAAATGGCACGAATGATGGAGCCCACCCAGCCTGTCACTCCCATTTTGGATAGCCAGTCCCCCAACCAGTCCGAGGTCTGTTGTCGGATGTTGTCGACGTCCTCGGACATCTGGCGGATGGTGTGTCTGGCGTCCTCGGCTCGTGACGACAGGTTCATGCAGCAGAGCCCCTCGAACTCCTCACAGTGATGGTTGTGAAGTAACAAAAGGAAATCGATTGCCGCCCTATTTTGGAGGGTCGCTTTCCTTGTTGTTTCCTCGTCAGCTAGGAGGTCCGCTAGGGCAGTTGAGGTCAAATTCGCTTGCTTCACCACCCAGCACTCGAGGTTGCCCAATTCCCCTAGTGCTTTAGCTGCGGCCACCCACGGCAAAAATACCGAAACCGCAATATTTCTGGGTCTAGACCAATGAACAATTTCGGTGTCACATTCTGGGTCAATTTTGTGGGTGTCTCTCTTAACTCTGGCCAAATCCTGTGTGACATTTTTCCTTTTCCAATTGAGAATTTGAGTATAGTTGGGGGTAAGCAGCGTCAACCGCCCAAAAGTGCAGGGCCCTCCGGACAGGCGAGGGGGAATTCCAGCCCACGCTCGGTTACCGCAAATTAGGAATGCGCCTTTAGGGAGGAGTGCAGGTTTCAAATAAAAGGTATTGGGAACATAAACGGTGGTGGTGAAATTGCACCAGTTCTTTGTTTGATATCTCTCATTCTTAAAGTGTACTACCCGGTCTGGGATCGCACCTTGGTGAGGGAGGAAATGGAGGCAGAGGGAGGCGCGTGCGGAGCCGAGCAGCTCGAATTCCGTGGGCTCATCAGTGGTATAATTAAGAAGTTTCATGATTTTTTCCCACCAGTAACTGGGATTGATGGAACCAACAGGGTCGAACTCCGGAAACAGGTGCTTTAGGTGGGGGAGTAAGGGAGGGGGAAAATCATCCAACCCAAATGGAATTCCCACAAGACAAGTCGAGAGGGGGTCTGCTGCAGAAGCTGTTGATAGGCACAGGTGGTCTTGCCCCATCGCTTGAGCCAAGGTTCGCCAGACATTCGCCTTTGGTTGGGGAACGATCCAGGGGTCGGCTGGGTGGATCATCAACAGGAGCGAAATCATGATGAAGAAGGGTCCAACTGAAACAAACGAAGGAAATAGGTTAATACAGAGGGTTCAGCTGGTGGCGGTTCAGCCTGGGGGGTACCGGACCTACAGACTTCTTTTCTTCGTCGTCTCCAAGCTGCCTCCTCCACCTGTGCTGCAGAGCCGATGTTACGGGCTCTTCCTGGAAGGTAGGGCTTCACCCACTTGGAAGGGACCCACCTCAACCCTGTGGGGGTGGACACGCAGGCGTATCCACGACCCCACGTAACCAGGTCAAAGGGGCCCTCCACCTTCCAGGTTTCAGGGTCTTTCACCAGCACAGGGGGTTTCGCCCTCAGGTGCATGTCTTCATAGGTATTAAAGTGTCTTGCGATGGGTGGGTTCAGGCAGTCAAAACTACAGTTGAGGAAATTGATGGTGAATAAGGCCCTGGCCAGCCGGATCTGAGGGGACTCCACCTTCATAGCACCTTTTTGATGTTCTAATGTACGCTTGATGCTCTGGTGGGCCCGCTCAACCACCGCTTGTCCTGTGGGAGAGTAAGGGATGCCGGTTTTGTGGCTTACCCCCCACTCCTGCAGGAAGCTCCGGAATTCCCTGGATTTATATCCTGGCCCGTTATCAGTTTTTATCTCCTTGGGGATGCCTAGCACAGAGAAGGCATGTAGCAGATGCTTTTTAACATCTGCTGTCTTCTCCCCTGTGTGGGCAGAGGCATAGACGACCCCAGAAAAGGTGTCCACAGAGACGTGTACGCACTGGAACTTGCCGAATTCTGGGATGTGTGTGACATCTGTCTGCCAGATCTCGCAACTTTTGAGTCCCCGCGGGTTGGCGCCGGTAGCCACTACGGGCAGTTGGAACGCCTGGCACTGTGGGCATGTGGCCACAATTGCTCTCGCCTGGTCCCTCCTCAGGTGGAATTGACGGACCAGGCCAGGAGCATTTTGATGGAATCGTTGGTGGCTGAGTTTCGCCTGTTGAAAGGCGTCTGGGAGTGGGGCCATCTCAACTGGGGCGGCTAGGGCATCGGCATGCCGGTTGCCCTCCGCGATGAACCCCGGTAGGTCGGTGTGTGACCTCACATGCATAACATAGAAGGGTTGCTCTCGGTGGGAGACCAGATCTATCAGTCTCGAGAGCAAACTGAACAGGTCCATGTTGGAAACCTCCTGAAGAATTGCACTCTCCGCTCTGGAAACGACACCGGCGACATATGCAGAGTCGGTTACTAGATTAAAAGGCTGAGAGAACCTTTCAAAGACTCTGACCACTGCGGCCAACCGGCAATTTGAGGTGAACCCTCAACCTTTTCAATGTCTGTCTTCCACCGCCGAGTTTGAGGATCCCGCCAAGTCACCACAGACTTGTGGGATGCTCCGGACGCGTCTGTGAAAATTGTCAGAGCTTTCAAAGGCTTCCGACTCTGAACTGTCTTTAACGACAGTTTGAAATTCATCCCTGAATTAAACAATTTGTGGGCCGGTTTGTGAATCGAAATTTGCCCAGTGAACGAGTCCAGAGCAAATTGGAGAGCTTCGTTTTCCAGGAGTAGATGTTCTAGCATGGCCTTGGTTAGTTGGCCCGAGTTCAAATTAATTGGAACATGAATGCATGAAAAGTCAACACCGGCCAACTCCCGGATCCGGAGGCGAGCCTTCCGGATCAACTCAGCTACCAACTCTTGTGGCCTCGTCATCCTCTTGGACCTATGATGGCTGAGGAAAACCCACTCTATAATCAAGAGAGGGTCCCTCGAACCCTGGTCCTTAGATGTTTTGGTGGATGACTCCCACTGAAAAATCAACCCATGCGGGTGTGGCAGCTTTCCCAGTATGATAAAATTGAACGGCAAGTCTGGGTTGTACCGATGTGCCTGTCTCTGCGATAAGATGTTTTGGACCTTTTCCAAGGCTGTGGCGGCCTCCTGGGTAAGGGTCCTGGGAGAACTAAGCTCCTCTCCCCCTTTCAAAAGATTGAAAAGGGGGGCTAGGTCTTCCGTAGGAATACCCAGCCAAGGTCTTACCCAATTCAAAGACCCACACAGCTGGTGAACATCAGCCAAGGTTTCAATTTTGGTGTTAAAGGCCAATTTCTGCGGAACAATGGTCCGCTTGGTGATCTCCAGGCCAAGATACTTCCAGGGTGGCATCCTTTGAATTTTTTCTTCCTGGAGCTCGAACCCTGCAGAAATCAATGCATTGATTGTCAGGAAAAGCGAGTGGGTAAGTGTGCTGTCATCAGATGCACACACCAGGATGTCATCCATGTAATGTAGAATGATGGCATCTTTTGCTGCCTCTCGAACAGGGGACAGCAAAGAAGAGACGTACCACTGGCAGATCACAGGACTCGCCTTCATTCCTTGTGGTAGGACTTTCCAATGATACCTCTTCCTTGGGGCTTCTCGGTTGATGGTGGGAACCGAGAAGGCAAAGCGTGGGGCGTCGTCAGGGTGTAGAGGAATTTGAAAGAAACAGTCCTTTATATCCAATACAGCCAACTTCCAATTTTGAGGGAGCATGGTTGGGGACGGCATCCCTGGTTGGAGAGCGCCCATATCTTCAATAACATTATTAATTTGGCGAAGGTCGTGCAGGAGCCGCCATTTGTCCTTGTTTGGTTTTTTAATAACAAAGACAGGGGAGTTCCATGGTGAAGTGGACTCCACGATGTTGCCTTTGTCCAGCTGCTCCTGTACGAGCTCCGTGAGCGCCTTTAACTTTTGTTTGTTGAGCGGCCACTGCTCTACCCATATCGGAGAATTTGATTTCCAGGTTAATTTTTGGGTGGGGCGCTCTTCAGTGGCCGCTACTGAAAAACCTGAGGAGCCGTTGGCAGGTCAATTGTGGCTCCCCATTGGGCTAAAACATCTCTCCCCCACAGGGGTTCCGCATAGTCCATTACAAATGGGCGAATAGAAGCCAATTGCCCATTTGGCCCCGTAATTTGTACCACGCTCTTAGACTGCTTAGCCAATTGTATGCCCCCTACACCTTGAACGCGTTCAGCCGCGCGTTGCAACTCCCAATGTGGCGGCCATTCCTCACTAGGAATGATCGTCACATCCGCCCCTGTGTCGAGCATGCCACTGATTCTGGTCAATTGACCATCCCTGCTCACATTACACGTTAGTCAGGGTTTCCCCTTTCCAATTGCATGAGTCCAGTTTACGCGCAATGTTGGTGTTGTAGCATATGTTGAAGGTGGTATTGTGTTTTCAACTGATTCAAATAACTCCACAGGGATGGCCTGGGCTATAATTTGACCTTTTTGCAATGTAACCGGTGGGCGTATGCAAAAAAATCCCACTGCAAATGAATCAATGGCATGTGGTAATAAACCCGGAATGATGGTGATTTCCGGTGGTGTGCACTTAGTGTCGCCAATGACAACGCACTCACTCTTGATCCGGTTCCAGGTACCTGGTGCCTGAGGTGCGACCATCGCAAGATGGCACTGGGAGTCCATGATCTTAACTGACTCGACTAACTGCAACCTGTAGGGCGAAACCAAAGAGGAGGTGGTTAGAGATGTAAGAATCGGTGTTTTGCAAGAAGTCAAGTCCGGTAAATTGTGTTGAAGAGTTGGGTGGGTAAATTGGGATCCCCTCCCCAAATCCCCTTTCTTAGATGTTGAGTCACCCGCCCCATTTTTGTCCTCACGCAGGGAGGGGCTGCGCTTCTGCCTTAGTTTTTTTGATCTTTCTTAAAACCCTCCTGGGATGCCGTCTGCTTCCTCCTGAACTCATAAAACTCAGTTCGGAGTGGGCAGTCCGGCATCCAGTGTTCGGTGTTGCCACAGAGGTGGCACTGTCCACGCGGCGGCGGCCTTGGCAGGGTAGGAGTCCGTTGTGGCTGTGCGGGCATTGCTTCAAAGAAGTTCCTTGGTTCGGCGAAGGACACCCGGCGGGGCGATGGCTTGGTGTCAGTGTCCTGCCGAGCGATGACCGGAACCTTCGTCTGGCAAACCTCTATCATTGCCTGGATGGTGGGAGGCGGGTCCAAGGGCAGGCTGAGGATGGCTGCCTTGCAGGCGGTGTTTGCATTGGTGGCAGCCATCTCGAGCAGGACGCTCGGTCGAGCACTCTCGCTGTGGACTTGCTGTTCTATAGCCCTGCGGAGACGCTCGACAAAGATTATAAAAGGCTCCTCACTGCCCTGTATTATTTTAGAAAATGTAAGAGATGGTACTGCAGTCTTCAATGATAGGAAAGCCCGCTCCGCTACCTTGGCGCTTTCCCGGAGTACAGCACGGGGGATATCCCTTGCTTGGATCGCCCCGTCGGCCCAATTTCCGGTACCGATAAGGTGCTCAGTACACACCGCTTCACCACCACGGGTTGTGCTTGTTTGGGTATCCGCCCATAAGTCTGGGAGGATGTCCCTTATTCCCTTTTTCCATGCCTCCTCCCATACCCCGAATTCAGTGGGGTTGAGGAGACATGAAAAAAGTGTCCGCAAATCAGCAGGAACAACATTAGTTTCTAATAAAGAGGCTCGAAGGAGTCCCCGGAAATATTCACTCTCCCGGGAGAACTCCTTTTGAGCCTTGCACAGCTCCTTGATGGTGGAGTGGGGGAATGGGGTCCACTGCGCTTTGACCGGTCCCTGTCCCTCCTGCTGGTATGTGACAGGGGCTGCAGTGATCACTGGTGCAAGCCCTGTGTTCCGGTTCTCCAACCCTGCCCCCTCCCCGGGAACCGGGTTGTGGGAACCAGGAGGTGGGGCGTGGGAACCAGAGCAGGGGAGGGAGGGGCATTGCGTGGGAACCTGGGTGGGGCTGGGAGCCTGGGCGGAGTCGAGAGCTGGGACATGCTCCGCCTGTGGGTGGTAACTTGGGGGCGGGGCTAGGGGAGGGGGAGGAGGAAAGGGCGTGGAAGGGGGTGGAGGAACAAAGGGTGGAGCGAAGCAGGGGTGGGCAGGGTTTTGTAGGGGAGGGGAGGGGACAACAGGCTTGGAGGGAAAAAGAAAAGGATTGTGGGAAGAAGACAGGGTTTTGGAGGGAAAAACCATGTGGCCACCTCCATCTTGAGCTCCATGGGAGCCATTTTGAGACAGAGTCTGAGAGTAGTCACCCTCTGGAACTAAGAACTCAGCTTTGGGCTTGACAACCGGGGACTTCGGGGTGGGGGAAACAGGGTTCGGGGAAGAATCCCCCGAAGTCTGGCCAGGACTTCGGAGGTGGGGGGTTGGAGGACCCTGAGGAAAACCCAGGGGATGGCAAGAACCCGGCACTGTGCCTGTGTGAGCTGTTTCCCTCAGGATTCCCTTATTCTGAGGTACAGAGGAGGTGGAACAAGGATCTAGGACTTGGGGACAGGGTGAACATGAACCAGGGGATAGTTGTTTCCTCAGTTTCCCTTGTTCATTTAAAGCTGTAATAATTTGGAAGCTCCAATAAACTAATTTTTTACTCTTTGATTCCCCCTCAGAATCCAATTGAGATAATTTTGTTCCAACTGAATTCCAAAAATCTATCCTATGAACCATTTCAGGGGTAATCTGAGGAAACTGAGTAAACAACCACATTATCAACTGCTTTAACTCCCTCTTAATTAACTTAATATTTCTCCCAGCAAGGATAGTTATAACTTGGAGATAAACTCTTTTCTGCTGTGTCGACAGTTTAGCACCCATGCCGACACAGAAAACCCACCCCTTGGAGTAAAAATAAATATAACAGGAACAGAAAAAAAACCCTCAGCCACCAGCCCTAACCCCACCGGGTCTGGGACAAAACCACTGACCCGACCAGATGAAACCGGGGGGGGGTTAAGCGAGGGGGACCACCCGAAGATGGGGAGCTGGGGGTACTCACCCTCTGACCAGCGCCGACTGGGATAAAACTCCAAGGGAAGGGACTTCGCCAGGGACCGACTCCGGGGTGCAGAAGCTGTCGATCCCGTCCCGGTCCGGAGCCACGCCTCTACAACGAGGTCTGCTCACAGACAGGGTAGTCTTGACGTCCACAGAGCAACCGATGAACCAAGCAAGAAGGGCAAAACCTGCCTGCTGGCCACTAACCTCCTGCCGCGGGGTCCGGGGCTGTCCAGTGCCCCACGGTGGAGCGCCAAAACTGCCGAGTTGCTGTCCGAGGTTTTTTCTCTACTCCCCCGGGCGGGGGAGGAGGCTGCACCGGCCGAACTGTGGCACAGCAACTGACAGCCGGGGAGCACTGCCCAGATGCGCCGGGGGCGTCCGGGCAGCGCCTCAGCAGGAGGCAGCAGTGATCAGCAAGAAGGCGAAGTAGAAAAGAGGGACCCGAGTCAGGGCAAAGTCCAGAGTGCTTTAATGTCTCCAGGGAACGCCAGCCGAGTCGGGACCACGAGGCAGGGGTACAGCCGATTATAAAGGGACGGAACATAGAACATTTCAACCAATGAGAGAGAACTTGGGACGGAACAAACTCGTGACAAACATGCCAGCTCGCCAATAGGGAATGCGACAGGGAGGGACCCTTGTTCCCGATCCAGTCACCCACCGAGGAGGGGAGAACTTTCTGGAAATAGGGAAGGGGACAGTGGCTGATGGACAGGAACTCAGGGAGGGATTGACAGAGGGTAACCAGGGGAACAGGGGTGGAGACAAAAAACTGATACTCTCAAAAGGAGGGGTTGCCAGGGGAGGTGGGGGGGGGGAACCCTAGGACCGAACCATTATAACTTTAGGGGGAAACGGAAGAAACCAAATGAACCCTGCACCACAACACCGCCCC
The DNA here is from genome assembly GCF_036417665.1 of Passer domesticus. Taxonomy (NCBI): domain Eukaryota; kingdom Metazoa; phylum Chordata; class Aves; order Passeriformes; family Passeridae; genus Passer; species Passer domesticus. The sequence continues at coordinate 4,559,845 of NC_087502.1, read as the reverse complement.
ATGTGTCCCGCCACAGTCTCGCCTCTGCCTGACTCTGGCCGTATAGGCGGTGGTGCTACTGCGTGGGCATCAGTGCCTGGAGTTGGGGCGGCATCACTGCCCTTTGCCTCCGCCTGGCCTGAGCCCAGTTCCAACCCCAACCCCGACCCCGGCCCCAGCCCCAGCCCTGGCTCCTCCTGGGGCCCACGGAGGTCACAGGCAGCGCAGCCGCTCCCGTCTCCTCCACTGCGGCTTTCCCAGCCCGAGCTCCGCCGCTCGGCAGTGCGGCCGCCGGCCCCAAGGCTCCCGTGTCCTGTTCCACAGGGCAAACGCCTGGGGATGGCTGGCTTGGGGCAGGTGAGGGGCGCTCGGGGCCGTTGCTGGCTCCAGGCCGAGCGCTGACAGCTGCGTCCTGCCCACAGGGAAGGCGCAGCAGGGCCTGAAGGAGCAGTACCGGCTGGGCTCACTGCTGGGGCGCGGTGTCTTTGGCAGCATCTTTGTGGCCATGTCGCTCTCGGACAGCGCCCCAGTGAACGGTGGGGCCAGCGGCGGGCGGAGGAGGAGGAGGAGGTGGATAGGGCTCAGCAGGCGATCTCAGCCCGCTGCTGCCCTTGGCTTGCAGGTGGCCACCAAAAGGGTGCCACGGAACTGCATCCGGCACTGGGGCCAGCCGGTGAGTGAGCGGGGCCAGCGGCAGAAGCCGGGCCGTGCTGGGTGGGGATGAGCCGAGGCCCGGCAGGGTGGAAGCCGCCAGGACGCCTCGAGGGGGAGCGGGCGTGGGACCAGCTCAGGGCACAGAGCATCCTGGGCTGGGTGAGGGGCTCCCCAGCCCTGGCACAGCATCGGCCCCCACTGATGACATCATGCTCCTCCCACAGCCCGATGGCACCAGCGCACCCCTGGAGATCGTGCTGCTGGACAAGGTGTCCACTAGCTTCCCTGGCATCGTCCAGCTGCTGGAGTGGCTTGAGCTCCCCAAAGACATCTTGATGGTGCTGGAGTGGCCAGAGCGGTCTCAGGACCTGCAGCATTTCATTCGGGCACGGGGGTTCCTGTCCGAGGAGGTGGCGCGGCAGCTGTTCTGCCAGGTGCTGGAGGCCATGCGGCACTGCACCAGCTGCGGGGTCCTGCCCAGGGACATCAAACCAGGGAACATCCTGGTGGACCTGGCCACCGGGCAGGCCAAATTGATTGACTTTGGCTGTGGCACCTATCTGCAAGACACAGCCTACACTCACTTTGCAGGTGAGCCCACGCAGGGGTGTGCTCCTGGTCCCGGCATCTCACAGCCCAACATCTCACAGCCCAAAATGGGTGTGGCAGCAGGAATTCTGCCTTTTGCTGTCCTTCATGGCACTGAGATTTTAGCCAAGTTGCTTTTGAGCAGGGCTGGGTGGGGAGCCAGCTTCCAGCCCTGCTGGCAGCCTTTGCCCACCACTCTGCCCAGGACTGGGGCTGGGACTGGGGCAGCCAGCCTGACAAAAACACCCATGGGTGGGGGTAGCAGAGAGAGGGGACCAGAACCAGTGCCCCAGCCAGTTTGGTGTGCAGGTGAGAACTGCTGTGGTCTGCTCCACTCACCTGGTTTGCTTTGGGTACATAATGTTTTTTGGGGCAATGCAGGCAGGGAGGATGAAGACATGGTTTTTCCCCAGCACTGAGTAGGTTTTTCCTTGTCATGGTTGGGCCTTGCCAGGGCTTCCGCTGCCCTCTTCTGACACCAGTGGCTTCTTTTCCAACCCTAAGTCTGTACACCAGTCCCAGGTGCTGGTCAGAGAGCAGTGGGTCACCCCGTGTGCCACTGGTGCAGCCCCCACACGCCCAGGGATGCTGGGGCCAGGCTCTGGGAGCAGCAGCATTCCCCTGCTGAACTCCATCTGTATTCCATCGGAACATGGTCCTACAGCCCCCCAGAATGGACCCAGTTGGGCTGGTACTATGGCGAGCCAGCTACCATCTGGTCCCTGGGCATCGTGCTGCACCAGATGGTCTGTGGGGAGCACCCATTCAGGAGGGGCCAGAACATCAGCTGGGACCATCAGCTCTCGCTGCCACAACGGCTCTCTCCAGGTGGATCCTCATCTCTGGGCACGGGGGGAATACCAGTGCTGGGAGAGAGCAGCGGGCTGGTGAGCATCCCGCTCTGGCCGCTGCTGAGGAGGTGGCACGTGTCCTGCTCTCCTCCAAAACAGGGAATTGATGGGAAAGTTTAGGCTCAGCTCTGAGCACATCCAGCATGGCCTGGACATGTGAATAGTGGGGCAAAGCCAACAGGAGCCTTCTCCAGCTGATGGGCAGTTTCTGGTTTCTCTGCCCAAAGTGCCAAGATCTGATCAGGCAGTGTTTATCCATGCTGGACTTGGAAAGGCCCTCATTAGAAGAGCTGTTCTGTGATCCTTGGGTGCAGCATATTCATCTGCCCTAGAAGAAGGGAGAGAGTCACAGGCCCACTTTGATCCTGGGCCTGGGTAAGTTAGAGCTCCACACATGCCTTGGCAATGAGAAGCAAAGGAACCCAGACTTTTTTTTCCTGCCTGTGTCACTGTACAGACCTTTTTGTCCTGCCTGTGTCACTGCCCAGGGGTCATTAAATGGGAACACACAGCCCTTGTGCTGGAGCTGAGCTGCTCTGCCCAGCACTGGTGGCTGCCATCCAAGCAGGTTTTGCTTGTCCTGGTTCCCTGACAGCTGGGGCCCTGGGCACAGCCCTGACAGCCTGGTCTCACGCCAGGGAAGGAGAAGGAGCCCCTGGAGAAGCTGCACTGGGTGGGAATGCTGCTGCTGCTGGAGACAGCTAGGATGACATCAAGGATGACAACTCCTTCCTCCACCTGGCCACTGGCCAGCTGAAGATGATGGACTTCAATTGTGGCACCTTCTTCAAAGCCAGGCTCCACAGCAAATTTGCAGATTAGTCCACACCCAGGGAAATGCTCCCAGATTTGGGCATTGCCCAGCCTGGCTGGGAACCAAAGGTTCCCACTTGGCTGGGGTGGATGCAGCTGATCCTTCAGTCGGCTGCCCAGCTGCTTTTGGCAAGGCTGGGGGATGGGCTGGGTACGAAATGGGAGTGGGCTCCTGGCCCTGCCAACAGCCCCCAGCACCCACTGTGGCCTGGGCTGGGGCTGGGGCTGGGGCAGCCAGCCCGACACAAACAAACCCCCATGGTGGGAGCAGAGGTGGGACTCCAGAACCTGTGCTGGGGCTGCTTTGCTGTGCAGTCAAGGAAGGGCTTGGGCTGCCCCACTGCCCTTGTTTGCTTTGGGATCACGGTTATTGAGGGGGGCAGTGCAGGAGAGAAGAGAGAAAGTGTGGGCTTCCCTCACCCATGGCTGGGTTTTTCCCTAGCATGTAGGGGTTGGGCCTTCCTCAAGGCCCTGACAGAGATACAATTTTTGACCTTTTTTCTTGTTTTCCCCTTTTGTCTGTAATCTCTTTTCAATAATTTGTTGTTTGTTTTTCTAGATGAAGCATTCTAGGTGGGGTCCAGTCTGGATTGGGAAGTGCTTGGGAGCAGCTGTGGCGTGGATGGGCCATGCCCTTGGAGAAGGCTGAGGACATCGTTTGGGACCAGCTTTTCTTCCAGCCATGGATGGCGTGAGGTGGGTCCCTGTCTGCTTGGCAGGGTGGGATCAGAGCTTTTGGGAGATGGCAGTGAGCACAGGAGCATCCTGCTCTGGGCAGCTGCTGAGGGCTGGATGTGCCATGGCTGGCTGCAGGCTGGGCACGTGTCCTGCCCTCCTGCTCTGCTCCCCGAGGCAGCAGTGATGGGCATCTCTGGGCACAGCTCTGGGCACAGCTCTGGGCACAGCCAGCATGGCCTGGGCACTGCAGGCATTGGAACAAGGGGACAGGAGCCCTCAGCTGACGGGCAGCTTCTGGTTTCTCTCCTTGCAGCCAGGCTCTGTGGGTGCTGAGGCTGCTCTAGGCTCTGCCAGGGCTCTGCTGGAGCTCAACACCGGGCCAGAATCAGCCAAAGAAGAAATGGTGTCACCTGCGGCACAGACTTGCTTGAGCATTTTGGCAACACAGCTCAAGTTTGCAGAGTGTACATCTCCAAGGGAAAACATGACACCCCCAAAAAATAAACTTGTTCAATAGCTTCAGAAATTAAATCAATCTGGGATGACCCCAAATGACATTTTTCAGCTTGCTCAAGTTGTAGCTCGGCCTTTCTGTGAACAGTTCTCTTCCCCACCTGCCTTTTACTTCCCAACTGCTCCCTCTTTTCCCCCAGTGAGTTCCCAGCCCATGCCAGTCTCCATCACACTGTTGCCTTCCTTGGTGCCCCTCACCACGAGGAAGGCTGAGCCCCAGGCTTAGGGACTCATCCTGTCACTGGCTGAGGAGCAGCAATGTCTCAGAAGTCCAGTGGCATTTTAGTCTCATTCAGAGCCACTCTCCAGCCCTCAGCTCTCCTCACTGCTGAGCTCCCACTCCCTTTTCCTCGTCCTTGCAGCAGGATGAGCTCTGTGAATCCCCTTGAGCCGGCCCACTCTTCCCAGCCCACACACCCACCTCAGTGAGGCTGAAGCTGAAGCTTCTCTGTCTCCTCTGGCACACCAGTCCAGTCCCCTGTGCGGGGAGCCCCAGCCCCAGAGCACAGCACACAGCAGTGCAGTCCGGGCTGGAGCAGCTGCCCTGCAGCCCTGGCTTGGCTGTTTGTGGCAGCTGAATGCTCCCTGTTTCAGCTGTCCCTGCAGGATGGCCCCTGGGCAGAGCCCAGCCGGGCTCCCACTGCAGCCCCTGCAGCTTGGGGCAGACAGTGCTCCCAGAGCTGAGGTTCACGGGGAGCACCCGGAGCTGTGCCTTGCACTCTGCTGCCGTGTGTCACAGCACAGGCTGGCTTGTACTGTGTGACTGTACCAGCCCCTGGTGTGACTGACAGGGCCTTGCCCACTCACATCTCTCCCAAGGCTGCAGCATTTCACTGGCCAGAACCTGAAGGGGCGTAGAGATCAGACCAATGACATTTTCCATACTGGGTTTTTCAAAGGCCCTTTCTAAGAAAGGGCTGGAAAATAAATGCTGTTTGCCACATGGACATTGGGGTGAGTGGTCTCTTTGTCTCCAACCCACCCCCCTGGGCCAACGTTACAGCCACCCAGTCCCTCACACATCTCTCTCGTGCCTTCCCACTGCCTGTCCTGTCAGGGCTCCTGCAGCCCCTCATCCCTTGGTGGACCCGTCCCCACAGGGTCTCCCCCAGCCCGGCCAAGCTGCTCAGCAGCAGCACTGCAGCCCCACAGGAGCTCCAGAGGAGCCCCATCAAGAGGCACCTGGGAGCCCTCAGCAATCCAGCCAGCAACACACGGGCAGGAGGACACGGATGGCGGTTCCTGCCTGGCACAGGGCTTGTGACCATCTCCAGGCACCGGTCTCACAGGAGTCCAGCAGCTCCGGCCCCTGCCCATCCACTCTGTTGGCAGCACAGAGGCTTCAGCAGAACCACCAAAGGCCAAGGGGCTTCTGGCCACTTTCCCTGCAACACTGCACACCTGGGCAGCTTGCTGAGCCCAAGCACCCTTTTCCCCCTCTTCCCCCATGTCCTGCAGACCCTGGGCAGCAAAAGAAAGATCCTGGGAGTCTGTCTATTACAACACATCCTATATTTATATGCTAAAGAAAATAAAAAAGAAGAAAAGAACAATCTTAAAGAAACAGAAAATCCCCACTGCCTCGGGTGGCCCCAGCAGACAGAGCCTCTGTGATCAGCTCTCTGCAGAGCTCCAGCAGCGCAGGCAGCCCAGCCCCGACAGACGAGGCCGTGTCCTCCATGCCCTGCGGAGCTGATCCTGCAGCCTCTGGAAGGCAGAGTATCACTCACTCTGCAGTGCCCGGAGGACATCCAATGTCTGAAGTGCCGCGTCTGACACGGCACTGCTGATGTCCTCTGTCAGGTGTTCAAGGGCTGAAAGAGAGAGGAACAGAGCCATGGTCAGATCCCAGAGCTGAGGGGACCCGAGGAGAGCCCCCTGCCAGGGCCATCCCAGCCCGCTCTAGCCATGGCCAGGAGGGAGCAGGGACCAAGGGGCTCAGCCCGAAGCTGCTGGCCACGAATGCCCCAGGTGGCCCTGAAATCTCTGTGTGCTCTGCCCACGCCGGCCCTCGACCGCACAGGGAGCAGAGCCCTCGGCAGCCGGGGCAGGGCTCGCAGTTGCCCCCGCCAGCCCCCACTGCCAGCCCGCTGCCCTCACTCACCGCTGCAGATGAGCTGGAGCTCTTCCGTCTTCCCCCTCAGGTGCCGCCCGGCCATGCCTGGGAACACAGAGCCTGTCACGGCGCCAGCGGCACAGCTCCCTGCCAGCGGCGCTGCCGGCGCTGCAGCCACACGCCCTGCTGGCCCGGCAGGGCTCAGCCCGGGCCATGCCGCACGCTGCCGCCCGAGGGCACGGCTGCCAGAGGCCGGCAGCAGCGCCCAGCCCAGGGGGGGCTCCGGGGCGCCGGGCCCGGACGGCGCTGCCAGGGCAGCGGGCGGGGCTGGGGCTGAGCTGCGGCGGGCCGGGGAGGGAGTCCGGCCTCGTGGCTCACCCGTGAACCTGATGGCCGCCGCTCGCAGGGACTCCTGTGGGTTCCGCAGGTACGGCAGGGCCCGGCGCAGGTGCTCGGCCGCTCGGCTCCTGTCCTCTGCTAGCTGCAGAGAGCGGCAGCAGGGAAGGCTCGGCGCGGGCTCAGCCCCTGTGGCGGGCGCTCCCTGCGCCCAGCCCCGGCCTCCCCTGCCCGCACAGCCCTGAGGCGCGGCCAGCAGCCGCTGGCGCCGGGCTCTGGAGGGGGCAGAGGGCCGGCTGCTGCCCGGGGAGCCGCGGTGCTGCCCCGGCCCGCAGCCCCGCCGGGCCGGGGCTCCATCGGCCCCCGGCTCGGGCCCACAGGAGCCTGGAGAAGAGCCCGCACGGCCTCGGGGTACAGCAGCGGGCAGGGGCACAGCTGCCGGTGCCGCACACTGAGCACGGCGCTCAGGGGGCTTCTCCAGGCTGAGGCTGGGGCTTCCAGGCCGTCCTTACCAGGCACTCGGTGAACTTCCACAGCTTCTTGTTCTTCAACTGTTTTTCAAGATCCCTCCTCTTCAGGAACTCGGCCACACAAAGCAGCGTTTCCTGAGAAACCTGGAGAGCAGCAGAGACACGGAGATGGCCCCACAGCCCAGGGTGCAGGACCCGCGTCCCTGTGCCAAGGCCTGGAGGAGGCTGCAGCCCGGCAGGCGCCAGGGCAGGAGGCAGCCCAGCCCCCTGCCAGGGGACAGCAGCAGCCCATGAATCCTCACCTGTGCCACAAGCCGATTCTCATCATGGCAGTGGAAGAAGAGTGGCAGCAGGCTCTGGCACAGGGGTGTCTTCAGGGCCTTTTTTTCCTTTTTCTGTGGAAGAGTCACCAATGTTCGGAAGAGGAGTATGGAGAGCACCTGCACCTGGTTATTGTCCTGTATGAAAGGAAGAGAAAAAGACCTCAGCATTGGCTGCACGGGGCTCAGCTTGGCGCCGGCCTGTAAATCCACAGGGCACAAAGTGTCTGGGCAGCACCCAGTGGCCATGGCTGAGGGCAGCGAGCCTTACGTGGTCAAAGAGTGGCAGGAGCGCCTCAACCAGCTGCAGTGTGATGGGGCCGGCTATCAGCGTGTCATTGTCCAAGATAATAAAGCTGAGTAGCATGACCGTCATGCAAACTATCTCTCCATCTGTGTCCTGCAGGAGCTCCACAAGGCTTTCAGTCAGGCTCCACATTTTTTTGGTCTGTTCGGAACACAAGTTGGTGAAATGCCATCCTGCTGTGGCAGGGCCCAGAGGCCAAAGGCCTATCCTGAAGCACTCGGGCAGCTGAAGCGGGAGGCAGGAGAGCTGGGAGCAGCTGCTCCAGCACCCAAAGCCCAGCCAAGCCCAAAGGACTGCATTGCCCAGCTTAGCCCCTGTCTCCTTCTCACCATGGAGGGCTCGTCAGTGAACTCGAGAAGGGCCCTGAGTGCCAGGCGACGCCTCTCCCTGCACTCGCTCCGCAGGTGCCTTGACAAGATTTGCAGGACTCTCTTAGCACCACGTTCACTCAAGTCCAGGAACTTGAGGACCTGAAAGGCACAGGACAGTGACAGGGGAGCCGGCCAGCAGGAGCCAGAACCGCACAGGGCTGGGCCCAGGCAGCAGCACAGGCACGGGCGCCGTCCCAGGCAGCTGCGGCTACGAGAGCGCAGAGAGCTGGGAGGCAGCGCTGGCCATCAGGCTCACCTCCGCAAGGAAGGCCAGGGCGGGCAGCTCCCAGCGTGGCTCCTGTGTGCTGAGCAGCCGGAGCAGGTAGCGAGCGATGCGGGAGCACAAGGAGATGGAGACACAGGACATCTCCCTGGCAGGAGAGAAAGTCACCAAGACTGTGGGCCATGGGGACAAAGCTCTGCCAGGACCGACTCACAGAGGTCTGGTCTTTCCCCAGCATCCTGCAAGGGACCCTGGGCTATTGGGGAGGTGGCTCCTTGTGGGCACCCTCCTCTCCCAGCCTTTTCCAGTCTGCTTGGCTGTCCCTCGGTGACAAGGCCCTCTGGCCCGCGACCATGGGGACTGTGTGGGGCACCCTGGGCACAGAGCACAAATGTCAGAGGCAGCGGGGAGAAGGGGGTCTCACCTGGCCAGCAGAGCCACGGCATAGTGGTGGGTGTCAGCACACAGCAGCGTGTCCCAGCCACACGCTGGTGCTTCCATCGCCACCACCACATCCTCGTGCTGCATTCGGCAGAGCAGGGACTTCAGGGTCCGCACTGCAAACCTGCGTGCAGAGCAAAGCCCCGGTCACGCTGGGAGCACTGGCTTCTGCCCAGGGACGTGGCAGGGACAGGAGGAATGGGATGGAGCACCTGTTGGGGCTGGTGGCAAGGTCATATTGCTCTTGGCACCCCTTCCAAAAGGTATCCACCGCCTCTGGCATATCCAGAGTGGTGAAGAACACTTGGAAGAGCAGATGCACAAAGAGGCGGGGGAAATACACCGTCACCATGTGTGGGACACAGGGAACCTGGAGGATCTTCCACATCACCACAGTGGCCTGCAAAGGACAAAGCCCCCCGAGACAGCGCTCAGTGCCGAGGTGTCCCTGTGGCAGGGCCTGAGCAGGGGAGGGAGAGGCCCAAAGAGGCGCAGGGGGAGCAGGGGCCTGGTGCCCCTGAAGCTGCCCCGAGGCCAGGTTTCATCCCAGCGCCTGAGGCAGGGAGATGCAGTGGGGGAAGGAGGATGGAGAGCTGCTGGAGAGGCGGCTTTAGGGCCAGCAAAGGCCAGTTGCAGAAACTCACAGCCAGGACCAAGACACCCGTTTTGTCCCCATCGGAGGTGCACATGCTGTGCACAGGGCCAGCTCCCCAGCACATCCAGGAGTATCAGCAGCGCAGGCTCCGCAGTCCTGGGCGAGCACATGATGCTCTTCCACATGGTCAGAGCAGCTCTGTGGGGTTAGAGCTCTGTCTCAGGGGGGTCTGGGACACAGCACTGTGGCCTGGGCAGCAGCGGGGACCTGAGCTGGCTGCCAGCTCTGCCCCTGCCCACTGCCACTGGCCAGCAGCTCCCAGCAGCCCAGCCCTGTGCGGACAGGCCCCTGAGGGGCCGTGAGGGAGCATGGCAGCAGGCTCGGGGAATGACGTGCCAGGGCTGGCAAAGGGAGCAGCCAGAGGGCCCTGGAGCTCTCTGTTGCTCAGACAGCTGGGACAGGCTGTACAGGCTGATGGGCTGGGGAGCCCTGAGCGCTCTGGGCAGGCGGGCCCCATACCTGTCACAGGATCGGGCCACACGCAGGAGCGTCACCAGTACGTCAGCGGGCTGTGCTTTGGTGAGATCCAGCAGGGTCCTGTTCAGCCTGTGCTCAGCAAACTGATTGGCCGTGAGCCACTGGTGGATGTACCTGACCACGGCGGGCACTTGGAGAAGGCACGGGGACACTTGGACAGCTGCCAGAGGGAGGAATGTCCCCAGCTTCCCCAGAGAAGTGCTTCCCTTCCCACCACACTGCCATGGCCTCAAAGGCTTCCAGTGACCAGTGGGTGTTGCTTGGGAGGCTGAGCAATTCCTGGCAGGATCAAACCCTGGCCATGGGCTGCTTACTTGCTTTGGATTGCAAAAGCCCTCCTCTACCAGCATATCCAGCAGGGCAGCACTGGTCTTGGTTTTAAAGATGTGCGAGTATGCTCTGAGCCCAGTGCCCACGGTGCTGGTCTCTTCCTCCCGAATTCTCTTGATTAATTTGCAAACCAGCTGTAGGAGAAGGGCAAGAAACCAGGGATGTTCCACAGAATGCTCCAAGTATGGTGACAGCAGGCCCAGCCCAGGTGGGGATGGCTGCAGGTACCTGCGCTGTTCTGTGGAAGAGGCCACGGCTGGATTGCTGCTCTTGTGTGCGCTCCACGGCTGCATCTGGCAAAGAGCGAGCGCAGCCAGAGCTGAGGGGCTGCGGGAGAGGCCGGAGAACACAGCCCAGCCCTGCACTGCCCAGGCAGGGACAGCCCCGGGATGCCCCAGGGGATGGAGCACGACTGCTGCGGGGTGTCTGCCTGGGCCCTCTTCCGTCCTGTCCATAGGCATGGCCCAGGAGATGGGCTGGGATGGGATGGGATGGGATGGGATGGGATGGGATGGGATGGGATGGGATGGGATGGGATGGGATGCAACGGGATGGCATGCCATGGGATGGGATGAGTTGCAGTGGGATGCAGTGGGATGCTATGACACCAAGCTGGCTGCAGGCACCAGCCCTGTAGCCCAGCTCTGCCACTCACCCTCCTGCAGTGGCTTGAACGCCACCACCTCTTCCTTCTGCTGTGCTGGGGCAGCTCCAGGGCCTTCTTCCTCTTCCTCCACCCAGGCCAGCTTGGGCACGCTCAGGGGTCTCTGCTCCATGTCTCTGACTGGATTTGTGGCTGCTTGCAGGAGAGATGCCTCGGAAAAGCTCCGAGTCAGCAAGTCCTGCAGTCGTGCCTGGAAGGCACCTTCAAGAGCGAAGCTTCAGGAGGGCTACAGGACAGCACGTCCTGCACTCTGCTCTGGAGGGCTCCTGCCACAAGGGCAGGAGAGTCCTGTCAAGGATGGTGGTCTGGCCTCGAGGGCACTGGCGGCAGGGATGGGAGATGCCTCCGGGGCACCAAGGCCCACGGTCGGCCCTCGAGGGCACCTGCAGGAGAGAAGCCTCGGGAAGGCCACGGGTCAGCAAGTCCTGTGGTCTGGCCTCGAGGTCAGCTGCAGGAATAACACTTCAGAAAGGCTCCGGGTCAGACACGAACGAGTGTGCTGTGTGGGGCTCCTCACAGCACTGCTCCGTCTCGTCCTGTCCCGTTGCGAGCTCCGAGCACTCTGGAGCGTTCCTGTCACCACCAGCTCCTATGTCACCACGTGTCACAAAAGGCTCTAGGACACCCGTTCCATGGCGTGGTGACCATGGTACGCCATGTCACAAAGGGCCCCTGCACACACTGCCCCTGCCCTGGAGCCACCCCCAGCCCACTCAAAGTGGCCCAGGTTAGGAGGAATCTCTGGCCCCGGGTGTCTGAGACAGCCTGACAGGGTCTTTAGGAACGGCTCAAACCATCAGCAAATGCTGCCCTGCTCTGCAGGCTCAGGGCAGCAGAAGGAGCCCCCAGGGCTGCCGACACAGCCCCCCTTGGGAAGGGCACGGGGCCTTCCACAGAAGCTGGCATGGCCTCCTAGGGACACGTCCTGGCTGGTGGCCATCCTAAACCTGCGGGTGTGACATGGACAAGGAACATGTGGGCCAGGGCACGAACGCTGCCCTGAGCCCTGGGGCCCGGGCAGCGCTGCCATCAGCAGGTGTGGCAGAGTCCCTGCCCAAGCAGACCTGCCACCCCTCAGCCCTGGCAGCGCTGGTGCCCGTCTCCTGCCCCAGAGACCTGTGCCCCTGGGGGGCTTCTGTGCCACAGGGAGCCAAAGCCCACGTGCACTGGGGACTGTGCTCCTTCCTGCAGGGGCTGCTGGCAGGAGCACCTGGAGCAACTGCTGGCAACACTTGGTCTCTGTCAGAAGCTCTTACTCCGTACTGAAATTATTTTCTCATTGAAGTCATTTCTTTCTGCAGGAAAACACCTTAACAGCAAAGGCACAGAAGAATGTGGCATTTAAGAATCCTCAGTTCAGGAAAGCTTCATTTCCCATTGCTCAATTCAAGTAGTTCCAAAAAGTTGCAAACATCCCAAATCAATTGGGATGGCTTGAGAAGGTGAAGAGTTGGAATTTTTCTTCCCATCTCAAAGCAGTGACACACTTGTTTTAACATCATCCACTGAGAGTCACTTTACAGAACATAACACTCCACAGAGGCAAAAAAAGGGCCATTCTTTGGTTTGCAAATGGTTTTTTATGAAGGGATGATTATATCCTCATTCTCCTAAGGAATAAAAGATCTCAAGAAATGAAAGTTCACTCAGTGTTCCCAAAGTAGCCCAACCAAAAAAGTAGATGGCAAAAGGGCTAATCCTCCCCCTGGTACAGATATCTAAGTGGCCAGTAAAGTACAGCTCTGCCCTCTGGTTCCCTGCAGGAGAATCAGGACCATGAACAGGAAAAGTCACAGATATTCTTTCTGCCCTCCGGAACCAAAGCTGTGCCAAACCACAGATGCTGCCTTCAACCTGGCTCAGATTCCAGCCTAGACCTCTCACCTTCCAGACAATGCCTTCTCCAACACCCCCCCAACACCAATCCCCCCAGCCTCCCGCACAGAAGCCCTCAACACCTCGCCAGGACCCCGAGCTGTCCCTGTCCCTCTGCAGAGCTTTCCCACCCTCCAGCAGACGCCCTGGTTCCCTGCACGTGCCGTGGGATGGCCCTCAGGAGGGTCTGCTCCAAGGCCTTCCCTGGTGGCAGCTCAGGCTGCCAGGCCTGTGGTTCCTGGATCACCCTTCCCACCGAGCCTTCCTGTGCACGGCTGTTCCATTGGCACCTTTGCTCAGCTCGGACTTCTCCACTTAACCAGGACTGCTGGTCAAGGATCCAGAGCAGCCTGGCCAGCTCTTTCTCCAGCTCCCTCTTTACTCTCGGGGGAGCTAGAGCATTCCACAGGAAAGCAACTGGTGCCACAAGGAGCCTCAGGCACCTTTGGCAGTGGAACAAGGCCTTGGTTTGACCTAAGTAAGCACAAGCCATTCACATTAGTGAACAAGTGCTTAGCACAGACAGACCTGAGTACTTGCACCAGTTAGAATAAGAAAAACCTGGGGACCTCATTGACAGGAGAGTGACTTGACAAAAAGTTTTAGACATAGTCTGCCAGAAGAACTAAGGGCAAGTACAGAATCAGCCCTGTGCAGGGATGCCATGAGGAAGATTTTGTGCTGCTTTAGGGCATCGAGACCACTCCTGGCCAGCACCTGGACATTAGCTTCAAGGATAGGAATGTGACACAGTGTATTTCTAACCCCCTGCCTATTGAATCACCTCAGCAGTGTAAAGATGGATGGTATTTTTGATACAATTCCTACACCAACCCACTGAAATTTATTCATGGTGGAGAAGCATTTCACTGGGGGCAGACTCCTGCCCTCCCGCCAGGTTAATAAAAGGGCTTTTTGGCAGACAATGCATTTCTCTGCTGATTTCTTTGAGTGAGGGAGACCCCTCAGGACTGCTGTATCCTGAGGGAACACCGTTGGCTTTGACCTGTAGGCACCTGCACAAGCTTAGAATCAGCTGCCTCAGCTTCCAGGACCTCTCTTGGCCAGGATCCTGACATGGATGCAGGATTGCTGCGAGGCACTTCTGGGACACAGCAGGACAGGACCGGCTGTCTCGTGTCCACGTAGCACCCCCTGACACAGCCTGGGTCATCCCAAAACCAGACAAACGCTCACGTGTCAGCAGAGGGGAGCAAGGAGCACTGGGCTCCTCTCAGGGTATCTCAGCTGGCCTTGCTCCACAACACGCTTCCATTTTCACATGAGGGATTTTCCGTGGGGGACCACCAAAGTTACTAAAGTTACCAAAGTTACCCCAGAAAGTTCATTTGGCCAAGGGGTGGGGAAATTCATGGGCTATTGTCATGAAGCAGGTGTGAGCATATAGGGCAAGTTGCTCCTTGGCAGGCCCTGCTCAAAGCAGTGTACCATGGCTGTAAGCACTCCTGCAAACAATCACTTGTGAGCATCCACCTCAACCAGGCCAGAACTCCAGTCAGGGTCTTCAGGGTCTTGGTCTCTGCTCTTGTGACAGTTGTGAGGCAGATGAGGGAAACCTTGGACAATCTCTTGCAGTCATCTCTTCAGAGTGACGAATGAGCTTTGTCATCTGGCATTGTTCATTTTGTGTGCTGGGGAATGCTTTGCCTGTTCAATAAACAGGTTTTTCCCACCTCTCTCTGAGGAAATTCTTTTCCAAACCAGTTGTGGGGAGGGGCCGTGTGAGTTGGCTTTCTGGGGGGGCCCCTATTGGAGGTTTCCTCCCAAATTTGCCCTAAACCAGGACGTTCCTACATTCCCTATGCCACATTCCCGTTCTCATTGCCCCATTCCCTATCTCATTGCCAGTCCTGGACCCGTTCCCATTCCCTATCCTACATTCCCATTCTCATGACCCCATTCCCGGTCCTGTCCCCGGCTCCTTCTGTCTGGGGGAGTGGCTCTCCAGGGTCTGGTCACCCCTGGGCACAGTGCAGCTGATTTTGGGGTGTTGCTACCTGCCCAGCAAGGGCTATGGGGGGTGATGGTGAAGCTGGCGATCGGCCGGTGCCGGCGGGCGGGACACGGGTTTGGGGATCCCCGGGAGAGGCTGGGATGAAAGGCGGGAGCCCCGGCGTGGGGAGAGGGGCGATAGCAGAGCTGGGGGAGCTCCGGCAGGCTGGAGGGGCGGTGGAGCCGGGAGATGAGTGGGGCCCGGGCCCCGAGGCTGAAAGTATTGTCGGGGAGCGGGGGAAGCGCTGAGTGCCTGGGGTGGGGGGATGCTGGAGAAGGGGACCCTGGGACACCTGGGAGCCGCGTTTGAATGAGGGGAGGATGAGCCCTGGGAGCCCCAAAAGCCCCTCAGCATGCCTGAGCAGGGCCCGGGACAGGGGAGGTGCCCAGGACCCACAGGCCCCTCAACAGCTCTGAGAAGAGGGACCCCCATAACCCCAAATTAAGGACCCTGGAAACAGGGAACCCCTGGGAGAGGTTTTTGGCTCCTCCTTGATTTTTGGAGGTATTTCTGGCTACCAGACACCCAGTGACTTCTAGAGATGGACTTGGTTATCAGGACCTTCAAAGGCAATGCACTCACATCTTGTTTTTCTCTCAAATCACCATTTCCCATTCCCAACAATTTTCTGGATAGAGAAGGCTGCGAGGAAGCAAAAGATGCCTCGGGACTCTGAGGCAAGTGAGGAGGAAGTCACTGCCCCTTTCTCCCTCTCTCCTGCTCCATCTCCCAGCCCAGCATGGCCCCTGGCTGCAGGACAACCCTGCTGTCTCAGGGAGATAAAGAACTAGGAAAGACCTCTGGCTCGGACTCGGCAGCTGCTGGGGACACCCGCAGAGCACAGAACCTTTCCCAATTCCAGCCAGAGGATGCACTGACCAATTTCCTGGGAAAAACACATCCACTCTCCTGTGAAATTTTAAAAGTTTAATAAAGGAAGATAGGGGACAAAGACCACAGAGCAAAGATGTTATGGCCAGGAGCATCTTGGCACTCAGCCCAGAGCACCCCTGCTATTTTGGAAACACTCTTTAGATACCATTTCCAATGCATCAGCTTGTTCCATATTCATAAACAATTATGTTTAGTAAACTTCTCTGAAATCTGGTTTACATATTCCAAGAACTGTTTAGCATGGCTCCTCCTCGGGTCCGCCTTTTTAGAGCATGAAGATTCCTTGGCTGTCATTTTAGTCCATTTTTATCACAACCTTCACTATTGCACCTTGGTCCACACTGTCTTCAGACGGTGAGTGCTGATGGTTGGCATATCCGTAGCAGGTGTCCTCATCCTGTGTTCATTGGGTTTTATGCCATCCAAGCAGGCATTTTAACACAAGCATACACTTACATCACTATTTCTAAGTTTTAGTTAACAACAGAAATAAAAGCTATATAACAAAGTTACTTTAACATCACACATATAGAATCCATTTTTTAATATTCGCGAAAAGCCAATATTATAATATGTATCTCTACCATTCCTCAGCGGTGGCTCCGCAGTTCCCGGGCAGAGCCCAGCGCCCAGCGCTCCCCACTTCCACCCCACCTGCGCCGCCCGCTCGCATCCAGCGAGCCCCGGGAGCGGAATTTTGGCTCGGGGGGAAGGGGACGGCACGGACGGATCTGCACTGGGGGCCCCGAGCCCCCTGCCCATGGCTGGGGGCTGCTGGGGGTTTCTCCCCCTGCCCCAGAGCCGGTGCTGCTGCGGCCGTGGGGCAGAGCGGGTGCGGAAGGCGGGTCCGGGGCGGGAGCGGAGGAGGAGCGGGAGGAAGGGCAGGGAGAGGGGAAGGGGAGGAGCAGGAAGGCGAGGAGCACGAAGAGGAGCGGCCCGAGGAGGAGCAGCAGTGGCAGGAGCATTGCGGGGCTCCACGGCGAGCCCGCTGAGCCCGCAGCTCGGCTGGCCCCGGCAGCATCGCATTGCCCTGCGTGCCGCGGGTGAGCGCGGAGGGGAAGCTCGCCCCGAGCCGATCGCGGCAGCTCCGGAACGGATTTTTGGGGGGCGAAAGGAGGGAGGTTGGAGGGGTTTGGGTCTCGCGGAATCCGGAGTCGCGTCCCAAATATATTTCGGTTTTGCTGGGAGCGGTATTTTTTCTTCCTATGACGAGGGGACATTTTTGGATGTGGCCGGAGTGCAGAGCTGAGCCGTGAATGGCCCGGGGGGATTTTGCGGGGCCCACGTGGCGCTCGGCCGGTGCCGGCGGGCGGGCCACGGGTTTGGGGATCCCCGGGAGAGGCTGGGATGAAAGGCGGGAGCCCCGGCATGGGGAGAGGGGCGATAGCAGAGCTGGGGGAGCTCCGGCAGGCTGGAGGGGCGGTGGAGCCGGGAGATGAGTGGGGCCCGGGCCCCGAGGCTGAAAGTATTGTCGGGGAGCGGGGGAAGCGCTGAGTGCCTGGGGTGGGGGGATGCTGGAGAAGGGGACCCTGGGACACCTGGGAGCCGCGCTCGAACTGATATAAAATTTCAATAGTCAATCCGGATTTTATTTTTTATGTTTTTTATTTTAAAGCCAGCAGCGCTGGGTGGTCGGGGAGTCACCGCTCCACTCACGGCACACACCACTTACAAGTTCGGTAAAGTATATATACTGTTTTTAAGCCTACAAAGCATTTTCCAATGTGCTCGGTTAGTCCAAATCAGCAAATATCAATAAGCTGGGATACGCAATTTCATAATCTTTCCAGGTGGTCCTTGGCTTCCTGTCCTTCTTGTGGTCATCTGGAGGGAGGCCTTACACTGGTGTCTGCTACCTGATTTTATCACATTGTTGTAGGTAAAAAATTGATGCAGCCAATTTAATAAAAATAAAAACAGAATTTATTCACAACCAATATACAGTCCTGACAGCCAACAATCAAGGAACAGCACCGACCCCGGGATCTGAGCTGGGTGAACACAGAGTCCGAGCTGGCTAGCAGGGAATCCCCACTGTTCACAAAGAGAGCCTGGTAGAGCCGGCTTAAATACAGTTTTTCTAGCCCCAGGCAGGGTCTCTTGTCTTCCATGTAGGACTCTCGTCTTTTTTCAGGTTTTCTCATATTCATGTCGTTTTATTTCTCCGTGCAAAAGTCTAACAAAGCTCGTCCAGGAATCCATGTATTTTTGCTGCCGAGTTCCTGGAATATGTATTTCAGATGTAAGTTTCTGATGGCTCAGGTTATGTAGGTCAGACATCTTCATGGGCCATCATGGCTGGGTGGCTCCTGGTTCATTCTAGAGAGAACACCCATCTCCTTTCTCAGCCAGTCTTTTTCATGTGTTAATTTGGATTCCTTTCCTCTGCTGCCAGCTGTGGTTTCCTCACTCTCTGTAGCAATCCCTTGTCTCTGGCTAGTGTGCCCTCATGACTTGTTTGATTAGAAATCATACTATATCCTATATAACACTCATACCACATCTGACAGAATACTCATAATGTACGAATTATCAATATACACATACACATGTAGTCTCAATCAGCACGAATTGCCAAAATACACCTAACAATCCCTCCCCTTCTTCATAAACACATTAAGTTGTGCTGTTTTTCTAAAAATGTTCATGCGTACATCTTTCTAGCCTTTTAAAAATTTTCCCTTAGAACCCATGTGATTACCTTTAGCTACTTGGTGCTTATGTGAGTTTACTGTTAGGATGGAAATACATGGAGTATACTCTTCTACTTCATGATATTCTTTTCCTTCCCTGCTGATGCAAATTGTTGTAATCACCCTTTTGTTTTTGAAATCTTTGCATTATCGCATTTGAGAAGCTGCTCTGGAGCTAAACTCTCACTTTTCTAGGGCTATTTTTCTGCTGATATGAGCCTTCCACAAATCCAGCAGTTGGATTGTTCCACCCTCTTCTTCTTTATTTCTGACTCCTGTCGTCTTAACTCTTGAGCTACCTGCTTTATTTTGCTCTCTGGATCCACCCCATCTTTATTCTTCAAAAACAAAAAGTCCTCTCATATTGCAGACAAGCCCTGTCATCATGATCTTCAAGAAGGTCAAGAATAACTGGCTCATTCTTGAGGGATAGCCTATTTTCATATTTCAAATTCTTTCTTACCCAGTATGTTTTCTTCTTATCACACACCTTTTCAGGCGATGATGATCATAAGATAGTTTGTTAACTTGGAAATAAGCTACAAACTCCATTATTCCCCCAGTCTACATGGTGTGATTACACGTATCACAAATAGGGATGGGTATCTGTTCAATATTCCTCTTATAAATTTTATGCATGGGTGTTTCTAACTTTTTGCTTTTTGCATATAACATATTATTTTTCCATTCTAGTCACATATACTGAGTAATATTTAAGGTACTGTACCCACTTTTCTTACCTTTGCTGCAGTCTGCTGGGGCTGGGTGTGCTGAAGTCTCTGTCTCTGCTTGTCCTCTCAGGACAATCTGCAAACATTGCCTGCACTCATTACCAGGACTCTGCCTCTCCATGCTGGGCAAATTTTCCAGGTGTGAACCAGCTGTGCTGCACATGGTTAGACTCAGGCCCATCAGGATCCCCATATTTGTATTCTTCTGCTTCTGCTTACGCCCACTGGGTTGCAGCCAGCAGCAAGGTCAGACCATCTCCTCAGCAGCAAGAATATTCTTCTGGGGTCCCATACCTGGACCAAGCCACATACTTTTTTAAAGATGCCCCATCTTGATAGTTGAACTGTATCAGTTCTGCAGGGCACTGTGTTCAATCTCTGGTACTCGATTGTTAGAATTTGAGCTTGCGAATTTACTTTTTCCCTCTGTCCTGTTCTGAAACAAGTGATGTCACTCCAGGGAATCCAATTCTATTATGCCTAATTCAGTAGTGATTTCTAAGATACAGCTAGTCAGATACTGTTCTTCCTCTGTATCCCTTGTACATAAACCTCTTGGTCTATATCCCCTCCTACAGTGTGTGACCTAGACTTAGTGACAGCATTCGCATTTAAAATAGATGGATGTGCAACCAGTCACTGTGCAACTTACCTGATCTTTTTCAGTCATTTACTTGGCTTTTCTCTTTTATTTTGAATTTGGTGCTTACTAAATATCCAACAGTTTTTGTCGTACTTTAACTTATTTTAATTTTACTTTCAATGTTTCTTATAACTTCAATCTAGTTTGTATCTTATATACCCAGTCTTTCCAGATTTTTCACTAATCACATTACTTGTTTTATTATATTCTTTACAGTATCTTCTAACTATTCAATATGCTTAAAACAACTTCATGAATAATACTCATAGTTCCAAAGAAAAGATTTTACTTCTCGTAACAATCTGTTTTTACAACTTACAACCTTAGGTATTAACATGCATAAACACAGACTCATTTACTTATAAAACAAGAGGTGTTTTCCACACTTTAAAATTACTAGATGGACATTAATTATGATGGGATTCTTTTGATTTTTTGTGTAACCTTGTGGCAAATAATTTATCAAAGAATATTTTAAAAATTGAAAACAGGAAAAGATTGGGAAGATTTCATCTCACTTGTGCAAGAGAAGTTAGTTTAAGAGCAGTTTAGTTGCTTAGCTTACAGTTTGGCAATTTACTAGGCCTACAGTGTCTATTGAACTTGTAAATTGAGTCGTTTAGGAGATAAAGGCCTGGATGTCTCTTTTGTGGTTCAAACAAAGGGCTCAGCTCTGCCTTTGGGAGTCTTTAATAGGGAGCTTATCTAGCTCCCAGAAGAAGTTTTAAGTTTTACAACATTTAATAAAAACATAGTAACTTGATGCAACTATAACTTTTCTCAGAGGATGACAGTATTGTTTCAGATCACACTACAGTTCTTAAACTTATAATTGCTTTGTCTTAAAAACACATCTAAACTTTTAAAACTTCCACCCAATGTAGCTTTTCTTAATTTCACACTTTGAATGTGATGTTTTAAATCTTTCTTTTCTGTTTAAGCACAAATATATATATATATATATATATATTTTAACCAATATACTACTAGTTTACTTTAAAGCACTGTAATCATAATAAATACAGCACAAATTTAACACTTACAGACAGAGACTGGTTAAACACATATTTTATGCACATATCAAGTATAAGCTGCAAGACTCGTTTGGACTTCAAACATATAAATCTGGCTGATTTACTTTAGAACTGCTAGTTCTGTTAAACTTTTGTCCAAACTTTTAAAACTGCATATAATTCACAGACTTGAGCAGACACTTAAGGATCTTGATCTTTACAATATTCTAAACGTCTTCTTAGCCTAGCCTTTTTGTGGTAACACAATAATTTACTTTCAACACTTCTGAAAACTTCTAAAACTTCTAAAATTTTTTTTAAAAACTTCTCAAGACTTTCAAAACTCCAAGCAAATTTCCAACAATTTTTTAATCTGCAAAAGTGCATCAATCTTTCTCAACTAGTCTCTCTTAAAAACTTTTTTTCAAAGTTGTACACCATCTCTATAGGTATGCACATAATTAAGGAGATACACTTCAATACTACTTTCTTCTAGGAAAGAAATGTTGCTATTTTTCTCTAATAACACCTCTAGATCTTTTCTTAACACATTGAAACTTAGTTTAGAAATTGATAAGGTATTTATTCTTTTATATTTTGGTGTCTCTCTTAATTGCAACACTTTTAATAATAGGAACTTCAAATTCTTTTCCTTTTTCTATTTCTGTAGGGACTTTTCATGTTTCACATCTTCCTGGTATTTCTATAATACATGTTTTCTTTGCACTAAGATCAAAAGCTTTGCTAATGTGAGCCTCTTGAGATAATGTGAGCTGTATCTACTGGCACTTCTTCCTTCTCTCTTTTTCTTGAATTCAACTTATTAGGAGGAGCAGATGGTCTTACAGCCTCCTCCACAGGCTGGGCAAGGGAGGTAAATTGTCACAGGACTCCCAAGTGTTATTTTTGATTTTCAGCTTTAACCCTTGATTCTGACTCATCTTGTCCATTTTAACCTATTAGTAGTAAGTTTCTCATAAAGGAATTTTACCTTCTCACTATACCCTTCAATCCAGTGCCTGCAATACCTTAGAAGTTTCAGCAGCTGTCTGATCTCTCTTTTTGTCTGTGGGAGGGTAAAGCAACAATTCTTGCTACTCTTTCAGGGTCTAATTTATTTTTCCTTTTTATTAACCAATGTCCCAGATATTTAACTTCAGGTTCAGTAAACTGTAACTTAGATTTTGAAATTTTTAGGCCCTTATCTTTTAAGAAGTTTAATGATGTTATGGTACTTGCTTTTACATCTTTCTCTTTAGGATTAGCCACTAAGAGGTTATCTACATATTGTTATAATTTTGTCCCTTCTATTTGCACAAATTGATTTAATAATTGTTCAAGAGCCTGACCAAACAGATTTGGTGAATCTACAAACTCTTGAGGCAAAGATGCCTACTTGAATTGCTGCTTTTTATTTGTCTTTGGGTCGCAGCATTTCTGTAAATTTTGATTGGGAATAATCTTGTACTAGCATAGTCCCATAATCTGGCAGAGTCCCCTTCCTCTTTATTTTGCAAATTCTTACCACCCACGTGATGATGTAAAGCTTGGCAAGTCCATCTTTTTGAAGGTGCTAAACACAGGCTAGATTAGATGTTTTCTAATTTCCTCATTTCCCCCTATTTCTACGCAATAATGTATCATTAGTTCTTTGGATCTTATTTGTCTCTTGGGGCAGTTCTCTTAGTGTTCTAGCATCCACCTCAACGCACTATTTCTCGGAATTTCAGGTAGACTGTTCTCCTGTTCTTTTTCAGGTTTGCTCTGAGTATTTCCCTGAATCTTGCTCTTTTTTTGCTCCATTTCACAAGCTCTTCCTAAAGTTCCCTTAACGTACGTACCTTTTTCTGAGCTGAAAGGAATTCCTAGAAAAACTTTTTTACTGGTACTGTGTCTAAGTTCTGATCCCCTTTTGAAAAAATATTACCAGTCTACTAGACACACAGCAAACCGGTCTGTGGATTTTCGGCTGGTAATGAGCTCTTGTTCTTATCTTTTCTTTTACCTGGATTTCTTTTTCCCCCATGCTGGAGAACTTACCTTCCCCTTTCTGATCCTGCCCGTAATCGATCCCCCTAGCTCCCCGAGTTTCAGGTTTTTTTGTCTGAAAATGATTTTTTGTCTGCTTCCCCCTCAACCGACCACTTTCCTCTCGGAAGAGTGGAACTGTGATCCTGGGGTCCACACTCGCTTCGTGCCACGTCTCATGACTTCATGACTTGTTTGATTAGAAATCATACTATATCCTATATAACACTCATACCACATCTGACAGAATACTCAAAATGTACGAATTATCAATATACACATACACATATAGTCTCAATCAGCACAAATTACCAAAATATACGTAACAAAATGCATCAGGCTTTTTATTATACATAAGCATTTAGTTGCTTTGTTGTAATATCTCTTAGCTTTAGCACAAGTTCCTCTATTTTATTCTAAGCATCAGTCCTCTTGCTACTTCCTGTCTTTTACTCTACTATACTTCTTTTATTTTGATGCTTTATTTGGCCATTTGGTCAGAAAGTTTCAGAACCTTTCTTTGTGTCTATTTTGGGCACAGCAGATAGAAACATTTGCTGATTCCATTGCCAATTGACACAAATCACAAAAACATTTTTCATAATTCTCCCCTTTATCTTATTGATTCATGTCTTTGCTTCAAATTGAGCTAATACTGTTTGAGTTTCAGTTTTATTTGGTTCTGCTTTGCCCTTGACTGTCATAAGGGAGTGAGTTTTTTCTCCTGTGGTTGTTATTTTAGGGTTTATGGGTATTGCTGAAATCTGCATTCCCTGGACCACTGAATGCATTAACCTAATGAAGCATGGAATCAAACATGGTATAAACAATAGGCCTAATGCAGAAGAAAGCAACATAAACCCCAATGTTTTCCACCAGGCACCTTCAAACAAATTATTCCGTGAATTGTCAGTTAATGTGGAATTCCATTATTGCACTGGAACACGTGCAACTTGTTTAATTTTGTCTACCAAATGTGTAACAGCCTCTCCATTATCATCAGTCTCTAAACAGCACTCAGATGTACTAAATTTTCCACAAAACTCCCTTTCTTCAGCTCATAAGTAATCTGGGGCTAGCCTATTCTGATATACTGCTGCTCTGGTCTGGCTTAGTTGTCTAGCTACAAGCTTCAATGCCTCTGATGTTTGGTTAAAAGTAATTTCTACACTGGCCTGTAATCTAATAATTTGGTTAAGCATATAAATAGGGGTTCTATAACCCCAGCTGCTGTGCTGAGCCCAGGAGGCAGGATCACAGTAATCTGTGATCCATTGGGAAGT
This sequence comes from Passer domesticus, assembly GCF_036417665.1. NCBI lineage: Eukaryota > Metazoa > Chordata > Aves > Passeriformes > Passeridae > Passer > Passer domesticus. The sequence goes on along the minus strand of NC_087502.1, from coordinate 4,535,945 downwards.
CCATTCTTCATTTTTCCAGGTCTGTTTTCCTCCTATTTCAGTTTGTTTTCTTCTGCGCAGAGTTTCCTAAAGAGATTGTCCCAAATATTCACCTTTGCTCTTTGTAGCAAAAAGAATGCAGGTTGTATAATTGCAATTGTACAGGTAACTCTCCACCTCTTTGATGATTCATCATATGCCCTTTTACCACATATCCAAAATAATCCATTTGAAGCTTTCCTATTTTCAGCCTTCTGCCCCTGATTTTCCCAATATCCCTTAAGATCTTTTACCTCCTCTAAAGGATTGGCATGTGTTGCACTTTCCCAGCAAACAGTTCCATTGGTACAATTGATGGAGCAATAACCTGTTGGTGGTTTTGGCCACCAGGTTGTAAAAGTGGAGTTGGTGGTATATATCATCTTGCAGGGGGTGTGTCCTACATACGTAGTATAATTGTTTCCTTTCCTAGAAATACAAATTTGGCCTACTACTTCATGAGTCAATATTTACCCCTGAGGTTGAATTTCATTAAATCTTTGTGTAGTGTTCCATAATATCAACTGATCCGGTCCAACCCCTTCTCCCCTCCACGGCCATTGCTCGGTTATTTGGGATCCCCACCAACCCAACAGTTAGTCACATTTAATTCCTTAACTACTTTTTGCATCAGATCAATAAACAAATTTTTTTCCTAACATGGGGAGGTCCCAATCCCTGAGTCTTTTCTTAATATTTTATACAGGTCACTTCCTCCTCTTGTTCTTTTTGGTTTGAATTTCCCCTAAATTCTTTGTGACATTTTTCACTAACTCTTCCTTGAATTTATCTTGTATTCCCCCTTTATTTGAGTATCCCCACGTTCCGCCTTTGGGAAAAGAGAAGAATGGTTCTCCCTGGTGACAAAATTGATAGTTTCCAGGTGCCCATCCTCCCACTCCTGAATCTGTTGCTACCCAGTAAATCTTCTCTCCTGTTGTACAGGTTTCAAGTTGTCCTGGCCCATAACATCCTGCATTAATATGAGTGTGTGCTCGGGCCATGGTCCAGCCATACTTTACATTTTGGTCGCACTTCAAGCAGGGATTGGTTTCCCATTCCCTGGAAGACCCAACAGTACCAGAAGGCCCCACAGTTTTATTGTCCCTCTTCCTCCTTGGCCTCCCGGGGTGCTCCCAGCAGTGAGGGGTACCATCTTCTCTGCAGCAAGGATATTCTTCAGGGGTTCCGTGTGAGCTTTCCTGCATTCCGTGCCGTTTCTTAAATACTTCCCAGTTCTTTGCTTTGGCTGGCTCGGATCCGCAAGGGACTCGATTACGTTTGCAACGCTCAATCTTTTTAATATTTGCCTCACTTGATAGTCCCCCTCTTAATCCATATTTCCACAACATCTACCACTCATAAGAATCTAGTTTTAATGTTCCTTTCTCTAGTCTCTTTTATAAAAAATATATTCAGACAAAATCTGTTCAATGTGTTTACACTCTGGACACAACCCACTTGGAGGATAATCCCTGTGACAATGATAACAGCACCTCTCCTTCCAATAGTTGCATTCAGTGCTTACAAAGGGATAGCAATTACAGTCCTTTTCAATACAGGTTATTTTATCTCCTGACATCTCTTGAGAATATGGCATCCCATATAACATCTTGTATGGGGAGATCCCATGCTCTGAGTTTGGCATTGTTCGAATATTTAACCACACCAATGGTAAATACTCGGTAAATTTTGGATTAATGCTTAATCCAAGATAGTTTTTTTTTAATCATTAGTTTTGCTAGGTGATGCTTTAGGGTCTGGTTCATTCTTTCAACTCTCCCCAAACTCTGAGGGTGCCAAGGGGTATAATATTCCCAAGAGATCCCTAGAGCTTTCATTACTTTTAACACTTTTGAGGTAAAGTGGGAACCCCGATCCAAATCAATCACTCTAATCATCCCAAATCGTGGAATTATTTCTTCTAAAATAATCTTTGTAACAAAATGTGCTGTTGTTTGTGTCACAGGGTAGATCTCCACACAATGAATTAATTGGTCCACTATTACTAACAACTACTTTTATCTTCCCATTTTCTGTAGTTTGGTAAAATCCACTTGTATCTTTTCAAAAGGCCTATAGGCAGTTTTTCTCCCTCCCCGCGAGGTCTGTCTAGATGTCTTCTTGTTAATTTTCTGGCAAATAATGCATCCTTGTGTCTTCTGTTTTGCTATATCAAATATTCTTATACACCCAAAAAACTTTAAAAAGTGGTCACTTAGTGCTCATGTTCCCCAATGAGTTCATGAATGTAACTTGAGAATTATTCTTTTAACATTACTTTTAGATACCATTTCTCTACCATCTGGTAAAAGCCACTTATGCCCTTCTAGCTTAGCCCCTAGTTTCTGCATCTCTTGTATTTCCTTTGAGATAGAGCATTTTTGATACTGATACTTTGTATCATCCTCACTGTTATTCCAGTTATTTAAAAAACACAGGTAAGCATACTGCTGCCCTTTGTGCTTCTGCATCAGCCAAATTATTGCCATGAGTCCCATAATCCATTCCCCTCTGATGTCCTCTTACATGGACATCAGCTATCACTGATGGACCTCTCAAAGCTTCTAATACTCTCACTCTTATTGGAATGATTGGCTTAGTTATTTCTATCTTAATGGGTCCATTAATGCTTATTATACATAAGCATTTACTTGGTTTGTTTTAATATCTCTTAGTTTCACCACATCTTTGTCTATTTTATTTCAAGCATTGGTTTTCTTGCTACCTCATCTCTTTCACTCTACTGTACTTCTTTTATTTTGCTGCTTTATTTGGCCATTTGGTCAGAAAGTTTCAAAACCTTTCTTAGTGTCTATTTTGGACACAGCAGATTGAAGCATTTTCTGATTCCATTGCCAATTGACACGAATCACAAAAACATTTGTCACAGAATCAGGGGAGGATGAGCACTGGGACCCCCAAAAGCCCCTCAGCATGGCTGAGCAGAACCTGGGAGCGGGGGGGATGCCCAGGACCCACGGGGCCCCAGCAGCTCTGAGAAGAGGGACCCCCATAACCCCAAAGTAAGGACACTGGAAGCAGGGAACTCCTAGGAAGTGGTTTTGGACTTAGTGAATTTTGGAGGTATTTCTGGCCACCAGCCACCCAGTGACTTCTAGAGATGGACTTGGAGAGCAGGACCTTCAAAGCTAATGTCCTGGTTTAGGACAATTTTGGGAGAAAACCTCTAAAGGTCTTTCCTCTAGAAGACCAATTTCAAGTGGCTCCTCCCCCAACTGCTTCTGGAAAAATATTTCCTTTGAGAAAAGTGGAAAACACTGTTTATTTAACAGGCAAAGCACTCACCAGCCCAAGAAACGAGCAGTATTAAGCAATAAAACCTCTTGCTGCTCCAGAAGAGATGACAAACTCACAAAGCCCCTCCATGGGCTGTAGCTCAGCTCACTCAATCTCTTATCAGTCCCTCTGGTGCTGGAAATGCCGCGGCCCAGCCCCGGTGGGGCACAGGTGTGAGCTCCTGGTGCTCTTGTGAGTGCTCAGTCCAGAGCAGGTTTAGACAGGTCCAAAGACAAGGAAAGCAAAAAACCACAGTCCAGGGGGAACTTCTCTGCCTCAGCAAGCTCGAACTAACTAAAAGCAAAAGGAGAGCTCTGTCCTGCTGTCTGTCCATCCGCAGACAACAGAGGAGCAGGAATGTGGAGGTTCTGAAATGAGAGAGGTTCTGAAAACAAACTCCATGTTTCTTCTTCCTCTTTGCTCTCAGAACCAGCCTTAATGATACAAAACTTATTTCAGAGGAATGGGGATGCGAGCATCATAAAGTCACTCCTGAGACCCCTAAACCCCACTCAGCCTGTCTAAGCAGGACCTGGGAGAGGGAGGATGTCCAGGACCCATGGGCCCCTCAGCAGCTCTGAGAATAGGGACCCCCATAACCCCAAAGTAAGGACCCTGGAAACAGGGAACTCCTGGGAGAGGTTTTCGACTCCTTCTTGATTTTTGGAGGTATTTCTGGCCACCAGACACCCGGTGACTTCTAGAGATGGAACTGGCCAGCGGGACCTTCAAAACCAATGCACTCACATCTTGTTTTTCTCCCAAATTAGGATTTCCCATTCCCAGACCTTATCTGGATAGAGGAGAAGGCTGCGAGGAAGCAGAATATGCTCCAGAACACTGAGGCAGGTGAGGAGGAAGTCAGCGCCCCTTTCCCCCTCTCTCCTGCTCCATCTCCCAGCCCAGCACTGCCCCTGGCTGCAGGACAACCCTGCTGCCAACGCTGTCCTGCTGGGGATGGACTGGGGGGATCTCTTTCTCCTTCCCTCTGGCACAGAGGCAAATCCCATCCTCTCCTTGTCCTTCCTCCTGCAGACAAGGAGCTGAAGATGGAGAGCAGGGAGGACAAATCCCCACGGCAGAACCTCATGGACGAGGCCGTTTTGAGCGGCTCCACAGCACGGGAACCTAATGGGGCTGAAAAGCCTCGGAGATCCCTCAGGAGGAGGGGCTCCAAACCCAGCCCAGGATATGCTGAGGGAGAAAGACCCAGCCTGTGCCAGGAAGGCAGCCAGAGATCTGGCCAGAGCTCTGAGGTGGTGGTCAATGAGCAGCTTAATGATGGCAAGAAGCCCCACCAGTGCTTGGAATGTGGGAAGAGTTTTCCCGCGAGCTCCCACCTGATCATCCACCAGAGGATCCACACCAGGGAACGGCCCTACGAGTGTGGGGAATGTGGGAAGAGCTTCAGGATCAGCCACCAACTCACTGCCCACCAGAGGATCCACACTGGGGAACGCCCCTACGAGTGTGGGTAATGTGGGAAGAGGTTCCAGACCAGCTCCCACCTGATCACCCACCGAAGGATCCACACTGGGGAATGGCCCCACGAGTGTGGGGAATGTGGACAGAGGTTCAGGATCAGCTCCCACCTGATCGCCCACCAGAGGATCCACACCGGGGAACGGCCCCACAAGTGTGAGGAATGTGGGAAGAGCTTCAGGATCAGCTCCCACCTGATCGTCCACCAGACGACCCACACCAGTGAACGGCCCTATAAATGTGGAGAATGTGGGAAAGGCTTCAGGAGGAGCTCCAGCCTGAAACTCCACCAGATGACCCACACTGGGATACGCCCCTATGTGTGTGGGGAATGTGGGAAGGGCTTCCGTGACAGCTCTCGCCTGATCATCCACCAGACAATGCACACTGGGGAATGCCCCTACACGTGCTCAGAATGTGGGAAGAGCTTCATTGAGAACTCCAGCCTGATTATGCACCAGAGGATCCACACTGGGGAGAGGCCCTACGAGTGCGGGGAATGTGGGAAAAGCTTCATCCAGAGCTGCCATCTGATTCTCCACCAGAGGATCCACACTGGGGAGAGGCCCTGTAAGTGCAGGGAATGTGGGAAAAGCTTCACTGCGCCCTCCGCCCTGATTGCCCACCAGAGGATCCACACTGGGGAGAGGCCCTACAAGTGCGGGGAATGTGGGAAAAGCTTCAGCCAGAGCTCCAGCCTGACTGTCCACCAGAGGATCCACACTGGGAAGAAGCACTATGAGTGTCCTGAGTGTGGGGAGAGGTTTCAGAGCAGATACCGTCTCCTCAAGCATCAGCAGATTCACACAGAATAGAGGCCCTTCCACTGCCCCGAGTGCAGGAGGGGCTTTAAGAAAAACTCCACCCTCATCACCCACCAGCGGATCCACGCTGGGGAGAGGCCCTAAGAGTGTCCCAAGTGTGGCAAGCGCTTCTCCCAGAACTCTACTATGACCCAGCACCAAGGGAGGCAGCAGTAAGGGAAGCCCTACAAGTGCCCCGTGTGCAGGAAGAGCTTTGAGCGCTGCTCCAACTCCATCCCCCACTGGAGGACCCCCATTGGATGGTCCACGATGACCCTCGTTTGGCAGAGACTTGGTGATCCATGGTCCTTTTGATCCATGTTAGGAAGAAACCTGGCTGGTGATCTCCACATCTTCCTGGCTCCTCTTGGACACTCGGGCAGCAGGAGAAAAATCCATTGGGTTGCAAACCGCCATCAGAATTTCATAGGGGACAGTACAGTTTTTTACTTTGGACCCCAAAAATATCTCACCTTTTGCATCCAATCATTTCTTCAGGTGGCATCAAGGAATACTGGATGGTGTTGGAGGTCTTTTCCAACCTAAATCATTCCATGATTCTAATTGTCTCTGGCCCATAGGTGTCTTGCACAGCCAAATGGTGATGGACTGGGGCACAAAACCAGGATTTTGGAGACAGTGGAGTAGAAATTCCTCTAGAAAAGATCCTTTCTACCCACCCAGGCACATGGATACTCAGCCAGCATGTACACGTAAATCCTTTTATTTTGGCCTTGATTTTCCTTCATATTTCTTCATCCCTTCACCCAACACTGGGGAAAAAATAAGACATTTAACTAAGTCACGGATGGTGACATTGGGGAATATGGTGGGGATGGAGCTGGGGACATGGACAAGGACATGGGTGCGGACATGGCTGTGGATGGCGATATTGGGCATGGAGGGGGTGTCACAGGTATAGATGGTGACATGGGGCTATATGGGCATGGATGAGGACATGGGGGACGTGGCCATGGGTGGTGATAAGTGGCTTAGGGGACAAGTCCATGGGTTGACATGTCCATGCCATGAGGTGTCCCATGACCAAGGACAGCACATCCCCACCACCACCACGATACTGTTCCCTTCATGCTCCCGTTTATTCCCTGCTCTTTCCCTGGCTGTGACACCTCCCTTGCAGGATGTCCCCATGTCCAGGTGACCCGTGTCCATCAGCCACTCCCAGTGGCTCCAGCAGCAGCCAGAGCCCGCCTCAGCATGCAGGATCAGCTCGGGCTTGCGACGCGGGGGTGGCCTCGCCGTGTCCCTCCGCAGCGCAAACCGGGACAGTGTCAGTGCCACTGCCACCTTCATCTCAGCCATGGCAAAGCTCTGCCCGATGCAGTTCCTGCCACCACATCCCCACTGTCAGTGTCACCCCACTGTGAACCCAGCCAGAGACGGGGGTGGCACCTGGGGACACTCCTGTCCCCACTCCACCACATACCTGGGGCCAGCAGAGAAGGGGATGAAGGACGACGGGTACCGTCCCTTGCTGTTCTCTGGGCTGAACCTCAGAGGGTTGAACACCTGGGGTGACACCAGCACAGTCACACCGAGGGGACACAGCTGTCACCATCATGGTGACAGGGACACCTCATAGGGCAGCCCTACCTCAGGCTCAGGCCAGAGGTCTGGGTTGTGGTGGGTCCCGTAGATGCTCATCGGGCAGATGACCCCTGGTGGGATGGGAATGGCCACTTTAGGGACAGCAGATGAGGGTGGCTGGTGACACTGGGGACACCTTGGCCATGCCATACCCTTGGGGATGACACGGCCATCAGGCAGGGGAATGTCCTCAGTGCAGCACTGGGACACAGCAGTGACAGGAGGGTGCAGCCGCAGGATCTCCTTGATGCACGTGGTGGTGAAGGGCAGCTGCGACAGGTCCTCCCTGGGGACAAAACAGGGGTGGCACCCTGTCCCCGAGCCACATGACCTGGGGTGGCCCTGGGGACATCTCACCATTCAATGTCTGCAGTGTCCCGGCCAGCCAGGAGCTCCTGGACCTCCTGGCGGCATCGCTCCTGGTGCTCAGGGTGGCCAGCCAGGTTGTAGAAGAGCCATGTCAGGCCACTGGCCGTGGTGTCATGACCTGTGGGGACATTGGGTGAGTGAGGGGACACTGGAGTGGCTCCTCCCCAGTGGCGCCTGAGAGCTCGTGCTCACCCTCAAACATGAAGGTGTCACAGCCTCAGCCGCCATGTCCTCGTCCGACAGGGTGTGGCCGTTCTCGTCCTGCGGGGGTGAGATGAGCCTGGGGCCACCTGGGGCCACTGGTCTATGGCCAAATCCCATCCATGGCCACCACTCTTCCCCAATGGCCACCACTCTACTGGGACCACCATCCCACTGGCCATCAGCTCTACGGTCAATGCTGCCCGTGGCCACCACTGTTCCCCTGTGGCCACCAGTCTATGCCCAAGTCCCTCATGGCCACCAGCATCCTCTTGGCATCTATGGCCAACCCTTCCATGGCACCACCATCCCCTAGACCACCATCCCCCCATGGCCACCACCCTGTGGTCACCATCATCTCCCCATGGCCACAGCCACCCTCTTGATCACTTCCATTTCTCCATGGCCACCACCATCCCACATCCCCTCATGGCCACCAAAGGATGAGGGTTGTGGGACAACCAGAGGCTGGACATGGTGACACCGTTGGGTGGCCTTGGGGAACCTCAAGGACAGGTTGGTGGCCACTGTGGGGTGGCATTTGGCCTGGCCATGGTGACACTTCTGGGACCTGTGGACTTGGGTTGGTGGCCACTGCCTGGGCACTGCCAGGTGTCTGTGTCAGGTGCGGTGACACCCATGGGTGGCCCTGGGGATCTGTCTGATGTCCCCTGTCCTACCTGAGGCACTGAGGAGTGGCTGGAGGGTGCTGGGGTGGAAGAGGCACAGGACAGGCAGCCAGGGAAGTCCCCACCAGAGGCAGCCATGAGGGTACTGGGCCACCAAGGTGTCCACCTGCTGTAGGGCTTCCTCCGTGCTCTGGCCCCGAGGACAACAGGACATGTGTGTCATTGGGGACACAGATAGGCTTGGGGACATGTGTATCCTCAGGATACTGCCAGCCTTGGGGACATGTGTGTCTGTCCCCACTGTCCCCTTGCTGGTGCCACCACCCCATCCTCACCATCCCCCCAAGTGCCACCACCCCATTCCTTCTGTCCCCTCACAGGTGCCACCACCCAGTTTTTCCTTTGCAGGTGCCTCCACCGCTGTCCCCGCAGGTGCCACCCACTGTCCCCTCACCATGCTGGTGTGTCCCAGCAACCAATTGTGCCAGGGCAGGATGGGGAACTTGTTCAGCTGGCGACAAGTGGCCCGGAATCGGGTGACAGCCACCAGCGCATCCCAGAGCCACCGCAGCACCAGGGCCACCATGAAGGTGCCCAGGGCCACCACGCCCAGGGAACCTAGTGCCGTGGCCACTGCCATGGAACCGCTCCTGGGGACAGGCTGGGGACAGGGCAAGGGGGGGGCATGGGTGGTGTCACCACGGAGTCACATGGTGCCGCGCTGGGTGTCACCGGATCCGCCTTTTGTCGTAATGCACGTTCTGGTGGCAGCGTCCTCTGACACGTCCTGATGGCTTCTTGTGCTGACATGTCCTGGTGGCAGCGTCCCCACATGTGTATCCTGGTGGTATCGTGTTCACCCTGCCTTGGTGTGTCTCTGTCCCCCTGTGTGTGTCCCTGTCCCCTCCATGTGTCCCTGTCCCACCTTCCATGTCCCCTTCTGTGAATCGCTGTCCCCCACCAGTGTGTTCCTATCCCTCTGCACAGGTCCCTGTCCACATTCCCCATCATCGTGTGTTCCTATCCCATCCTAGTGTCCCCATCCCCATCTCCCCCATGTGACCCCCTTCCCTTCCATGTGTCCCTGTCCCCTCTGAGTGTCCTCATCCCCACCTCCCCCGTGTAACCCTGTTCCTTTCCGTGTGTCCCTGTCCCCTCTGAGTGTCCTCATCCCCACCTCCCCCGTGTAACCCTGTTCCTTTCCGTGTGTCCCTGTCCCTCTCTGTATGGCCCCTGCCCCCGCCCCTGGTGGGACCAAAGTCCCCGAGGTCCCAGGGCTGTGTCCTGTGGGATATTCACGTATCCCACAGCATGTCCCCATGTCCCATAGGATGTTCCAATGGCTGTTCCTTGCACTGAGCTTCTCCCCTGTGCCAGCACAGAGAGGGACACCCCATGACACCCCACAGCACCCCACGGCACTTTGACCTCTGGTTTTGTCTTTTCTCCTTGGTTTGGTGGGCACCTCTGGCACAATCATCTAGTACAAGTGGAGGTGGTTCATTAACTGATCTCAGAGTGCAAAAACAACACAGAGGGGATTTCAGTATTGATCAAAAGAAATGCACCTTTTATTGATTGCCCATAGCAAATGCCCTAGAAGGGTTAGAAAAGAGATAAAATATAAAGACAGAGAGAGAGAGAGATAGAGAGAAAGAGAGAGAGAGAAAGAGAGAGAGAGAGACAAAGAGAGGGTATAGCTACCAAACATAGAGACAAAATCCTTATGGTCAGGTCAATGGAAATTCACCTTGTGACATTGGGGAGAATATCAAAGTCCTGGTTAACTCAGGTATTGTATTTGTGTTTCCTCCAGACAGGGAAGGAATGATGAATCTGACTCCATGTTCTCAGAAGGCTAATTGATTATTTTGTGATACTATATTATATTTAAAGAATGCTATACTAAACTATACTAAAGAATACAGAAAGGATACTTACAGAAGGCTAAAAAGACAATAATGGAACTCGTGACTCCCTCCAGAGTCTGGCACAGCTTGGCCCTGATTTGCCAATAAGTCAAAACAATCAGAGCAAAAACCCATGAAACAATCACCTGTTGGTAAACAATCTCCAACCACATTCCACATGAGCAAAACAGAGGAGAAGCAAATCAGATAATCATTGCTTTCATTCTTCTCTGAGGTTTCTCAGCTTCCCTGGAGAAAAATCCTGGGCAAAGAGATTTTTCAGAAAATGTGAATGTGACACTGAGGGGTCTATTATAGTCCTTTGCCAAGGAGGGGAACAGGTAATTCTCTTGAAATTGCTGAGGGGGAACAGGTACAATGAAGAGTAAGTCTGTTGAAATCATCAAGGGGGAACGGGTCATGTTCTCAGCAGTGAGTGAGAGTCATTGTTTTCTTGACCCAACGACCACACCTGGCACATCTCCCTTCAGTTTGGTCAGCCCCTCTCCCCGTGTTAGAATCACAGGGGTCTCAGTCTCAGTTCTTGGGGGGGGGGGGGGGGGTGGCTGCAATCTCTGTCTGTCATTGTGGTAGAGAAGCAGATGAAGGGTTTTCCATGGGGAACCACCAAAGTTACCCCTGAAAGTTCATTTGGCCAAGAGGTGGGGAAATTGATGGGCTAGTGCCAAGAAGCAGGTGCAAGCATATGGGGTGAGTCACTCCTTTGCCAGTCCCCTGCTAGAAGCAGTCACTGCAAACACAGCTGTGCACAATCACTTGGGCAGCATCCACCTCAGCCAGGCCAGAACTCCAGTCAGGGTCCTCGGGGTCCCAGTCCCTGTCCTTGCGACAGTCGTGAGGAAAATGAGGGAAAGTTTGGACCATCTCTTACAAGGGCCCATGGCCCCAAAGGGGCCTCTGGATTCTCCAAGACCCCAGAGTGTCACAGGGCCCCTGTGATGCCATCAGTCCCTGCAGTGTCACCATGTTCCTAGGAAACACTGCAGTGTCACAGAGGAGCAGCACTGGAGTAGGCACAGCACCAGGGGAGGTTTGGCAGCGTTCCACTCTCTGTGAGACCACAGCAGTGGCAGCCACAATGTTCCCCTCTCTCTGACACTACAGGTGTGGCAGTACCATGTTCCCCTCTTTGTGAGACCACAGCAGTGGCAATTCCAACATTCCCTTCTTTGACACCACAAGGGTGGCAGCCCCAAAATTCCACTCTTTATGACCCCACAGCAATGGATGCCCCAGTGTTCCCTCCTCTGTCACACCAGAGCCGTAGCAGTGCCAGCATTCGCCTCTCTGTGACACCACAGTGGTGGCAATCCTGACCTTCCCCTCTCTCTGACACCACAGCAGTTACAGCCCCAGCGTTCCCCTCTCTGTGACAACACAGCTGTGGCACTCCCCCTAGTCCCCCTCGCTGTGACAGCAGAGGTGGCACCCCCAGTGTTCCCCTCTGTCTGACACCAACACAGCGGCAAACCAAAGATTCCCCTCTCTATGAGAAAACAGTGGTGGCAGCCCCAAGGTTCCAATCTCTCTGACACCACAGCGGTCACAACCTCAACTTTCCCCTCCTTGTGACACTGCAGCTGTGGAAGCCCCAAGTCCCTGTCTCTGTGGAACTGCAGCAGTGGCAGCCCCAGTGTCTCTCCCTCTCTGACACCACAGTGGTGGCAGCCCCAAAGTTCCCCTCTCTGTGACACTGCAGGGGTGGCCGTCCAAAGTTCTACTCTCTAGGACAGCACCACAGTGGCAGTTCCAACATTCCCCTCTCTGTGGCACCTCAACATCTGCAGCCCCAGTGTTCCCCTGTCAGTGACATGACAGCAGTGCCAATACCAATGTCCCCTTGTCTATGACAGCAAAGAGGTTGTAACCCCAACGTTCCCCTCTCTGTGACACCACAGTAGTGGAACCCTCAGCGTTTTCCTCTCTGTGACAGCATTGCAGTGGCAGCCCCAACACCCCCCTCTGTATGACACTGCAGGGGTGGCAGCCCCAAATATTCCCCTGTTTGTGACAGCACAGAAGTGGCATCCCCAGCATTCTCCTATGACATTGGAGCATTGCAGCAGCAGGCACAACATCCCACTCTGTATGGCATCACTCGGGGGGCACCCAAATGTTCCCCTCTTTGTGACAGCACAGCGGTGGCGACCCCAGTGTTCCCTTCTATGACACCACAGCAGCAGCCACCCCAACTTTCTCCTCTCTGTGACACCACAGCTGTGGCAGTTCCCTTGTCCTGGTCTCTGTGACACCACAGTGCTTTGTGCCCAAACGTTCCCCTCTCTGTGACACTGCAGCTGTGGCAGCAGCACTGGAACAGAAGCAGCAGCCATGGAACAACAGGGGAGCAGGGGAGGAGCAGAGACAGAGCTCTGGAGCAGCGGGAGATGAGCAGTGCTGGAGCAGTGCTGGAGCTGTAGTGGAGCAGTGGTGGATAAGCAGAGGAACTGAGCTGGAACATCCCCAGAGCAGCACTGGAGCAGCTTTTGAGCAGCAGTGGAGTAACCATGGAAAAGGTGGAACAGTGGTGGAACAGGAACCACAGACATGAACAGTGGTGGCACACTGGTGGCACATTGGTTACATATATGTGGCACATTGGTGTCACATTGGTGGCACATTGGTGGCACAGGCCCCACGGCCGTGGAGCGACACAGGAGATGCCGACGCTGCGGGACACAGAGCGGCTCCGAGCGCTTTGTCCTGCAGGGACTGACTCTGCACACCAGAGCGATCCCAGCAGGATGACCCAGAGTGGGGGAAGCAGAAGGATTTGCTGCTGGGCTCTGGAAGGCAGGGATGGAGAACATTTAATGGTGACCTGGAGGTTTGATCCTGCTCATTGTGGCTGCTTTTGGGGTGCCAGGACCGTTCCAGTCCATCTGAAGTCATGAACTCAGGAGATACTCAGAATAAAAGCAATCAAACTGCGTTCTTTACTGCAGGGAAACACAGCTTGGGAGAAGTTTCATGATTTCTGATTTAGGAACCCAACTGGGTCAATTATTGGCCTGTGGTTTGTTCTAGTCCTGAAACTATTCCCAAAGTTCTGGGATTTGGCGTTAAAAACGAGCAATGTGCCTCATGACCTGGATATTGCACATGGAGTACAGAGCTATTTGTGGTCATTATGACTCAGAAAAAAACTGGAATTTTCTTTCTTGATTTCACTCTTCCTTCCTCTCTCTCTGGCATGAGGGCTCCAAGACTCCCTGCAGGTCTGCTTTCCTGAAGCTGCTCCTCTGGAGTTGGGATGGGACAAATGAGCATTGGGAAGTGGGAGGAAAATGGACCATCCAAACTGCAAACCCTGTTCTTGTAGCGTCTGCATTTACAGTGTTTAGAAACTGTCATGTTTTCAACTCTCTGACCAACTTCCACATTTCTCTCTTTTGCCATGGCAGAAAACCTTCCTTTGGACCTATTTAGGAACTGACCCTCGGAAACGCCTCAGTGCAGATGCTTTTTGGTTGGTTTTGCTAACATATGACAAGAAAATCAGCACAAGGGGAGGGATGAGGGAGAGGACAGAAACAACTCCTTTCTTTTCTCCTCCTGGTAGAAAGTCTCCTGTGCAGATTGTGCTGCAGCCAGAGACTTCCCAGGCCAAGGGCTGAGGGAAGGGATTCAGCTGAGGCAGCTGAGACAACTCCTCCCTGCTTTGCAGCCCTGGGGCTGGCAGGGGACACAGCTGCCCCCTGTGCACCCGACACACCCTCTGGAATGGGGGATTCTTCCTCCCTCTGCCAGAAGCTCCTTCTCCATCCCTGGCCTGGCTGCTCCTGCTCTGAGCTCCCTGCCATGCTCATTGCTGGGCTGGGGAGCAGGAGGGAGGAGCTCAGCGCCAACCTGGGAGGTGCCAGCGGGGTCAGAGATGTGTGGAGGTGACAGTGACAGAGTTATGGGATGTGCAGATGGACACAGGGACAAGAGAACACCTCTGGGGGAAACCTCTTCAAAATTTGGGGGATTTTTGTTTGTAAAATACATATAGATATGGATACACAGACACACAGTGTGACTTTGCTGAAAGGGTTTATTGATTATTGATTATTGAAGGGAAATGGCCCAGGGCTCCCAGGGGATCAGAGGGTTCCTCCAGGGATGATCAACTCCTCATGCCACCAGAGGGGATCGGGACACCGGCGTCCCCACAGCTTCCAATCCTAAAAGACAAACCCCAGAACGTGACTCTGGAGCACACTGGGCCATGGATGGGCTTTGTCCCCACCCCTGTCCCTGCAGGCACGGCTCACCTAGGCATCCAGAGAGGCAGCCAGGCGCTTCACACGCAGATCCAGCAGCTTTTCAGGCAGAGGGGGCTGGGGACAAAGGCAGGGTTAGAGACACACTGGGGACACTGGGCTGGACTGGGAGGCAGGGGAGAGCAGGGGGGGGGCTTGGGGAAGGGGCTGCAGGAGCAATGGGGTGCAGGAGCTGCTGTGCTCCTGCCCAGAAGCACTGGGCACCTGGCCAAGAGGCACAGCTGGGGCAGGGGCTGCGTCCTGGCTCATCCAGGGGGTCCTGGGGTGACAGGGACAGGAATGCAGCAGGGGCCCTGGGCAAAGGCTTCCCTGGCGAGGAGCCGTGGGGCAGGCTGCTGTCTGGGCTGTCAGTAGGGGTGCACTGGGCTGTGCTGGGACAGACTGGGATGGGCTGGGCTGTGGTGGCCATGCAAGGGGAGGGTCTGACACTGGCAGAACTCGTGGTACCCACCAGAGGCGTCTCCAGGTCCACGACGTTGTCTAAAGCCAACTGCAGAGAGACCAGGAGACCTGGCTGGTCACTGGGATGTCCCCAGTGCCAGCGAGGGATGGGGGGACTGAACTGCCATCCAATTCCCTGAGGGGATGCCCTCCAATGCCAGCAGCCCACTCACCTCCCGGAGATCATCTTGGGTTCCTTCCAGGAGTGCCTGGAAAGGAGAACAAAGGCTTGGTCTGGACTGGACCTTGTGGGGCTCTGGGGGGACACGGGTGCAGGGAGCAGGGCCCAGGCAGAAGGATGGGAATTCAGGGCCTCCAGGGAAATCTGCTGGAGGTGGGGGGAGACCCAAAGATACTGATCTGGGGACAGCTGAGGGCCCATGAGACAGGGCTGGGGGCGTGGAAGGAGCAGGGTGTGAGGTACAGGGGAAGAGAAAGGAATTGCAGTGTAGGGACATGGGAGTGCAAGAGAGGGGCTTGGTGGGGACAGAAGAATGAGGATGGGTAGGGACAAAAGCAACAGGAATGAGAGATGGTGTGGGAGTGGGGAGTGAGTCGGGGAATTGTACAGGGGGACCCTCCTGCATTGGAGAGGAAGAAATGCAAAGGACTGAGGGGAAACATGGAAGGAAAGGCCTCAGGAATGGTCAGGGGCACAGAGAGAGGTACAAAAGGGTGGGTTGGGAGGGTAGAAAGGGCAGGATGTGGGGACAGCGTTTGGCTGGTGCCTCACCTTGGCCTGTGCCGGGGGGCACAGCAGGATGGAGAAGAGCAGGGCCACGCTGAGCACAGCCACCTTCATCTTCCTCTGGCTCTGGGCAGCAATGCCTGAGGCTGCAGCAGGTGAGGAGCACCTTTATCCCTGCTGGGACTCCTCCCTGCACCCTCCCTGCCAGCCCCCAGGCCAAAGCCCGGCTTGGCACAGCCCCCAGCCCTGGCCACAAGCCCAGCCCTGGCACAGAGTCCACCCCACCTGTGGCAAGGATCCAGCCCCCTTGCCCGGCATCCCTCCAGCTTCCTGCATGGGGCAGCTGCCCCTGGAAGGGCCCAGGC
Organism: Passer domesticus; assembly: GCF_036417665.1. Lineage (NCBI taxonomy): Eukaryota > Metazoa > Chordata > Aves > Passeriformes > Passeridae > Passer > Passer domesticus. The sequence continues at coordinate 4,519,845 of NC_087502.1, read as the reverse complement.
ACCTGGGGGGCCAAGGGGGGCAGGCAGGGAGCCAAAGGCATCTGAGGACCCTGTGGGGACAACCCCCAGTCCAACACAATCCATCCTCCAACACCCCCAGTGCCAGATCCCCCATCTCCTGCTGCCCCTCTCCTCCCAGAGCTTTCCCTGTGGGACAGCCCAGAGCTGAGCCCAGCCCCAAACCCAACATGTGGGAGAACAAGGGGAACAAGGGACATGTGATCAGGTGGGTGATTGGCATCTCCAGTCACTGCAGACACTGGGAGCACTGGGCAATGCTGATCACCTGCAGACAAGGCTGAGGGTTGGGAATGGCTCAGGCGTGGCAATTCCCACATCCACACAACCTGATATCCTATTCCCTGCAGATGCCAATCCCATCCAGTCTCCATGCCCAGAGCACTGTCCAGAGGGGAATGTGCCCTGCCCTGACCCTCATCCTGTCACACCTGCAGCCACTGAGCCCTCCCAGAGCACCTGGGGCATGGCCCTGGCTCTGGGCCCAGGCCAGCACTGGCCCTGAGCAGGATGTGCCCATCCCAGGGACATGGGGAAGGGGGCACCTGTCCCCAGGCAGCCACTTGGAGCTAATTGTGGTAACAGAGGTGTCCTGTGAGGAGCAGGGGTGTTGGTCCCTTATCAGCATCTCTGACAAGCCCTGTTTACCCAGGCCCTGAGGCACCAGGAGGACATTCAGATATCTTGGGCTTTCTGGGACTGCCTGGTGCAGGGTGGTCTGTGCATAGGGGAACTGAGAGCAGATGGATCCCTGGTGGGGACAACCCCCACTCCAACACAATCCATCCTCCAACATCCCCAAGAACCATGTACCCCCATCTCCTGCTGCCCCTTCCCTCCCAGAGCTTTCCCTGTGGGACACCCAGAGCTGAGCCCATCCCAAAATCTGTTGGGCCCCAGCAGAATTGTCTCTGTTCCTGCTCTGGCACTTTGAGGAAACAGTGGTGGGCACTGACCCCTCTTCCAGGGGCATCAGGAGCCCAGACTCAGGGAAAGCAGGAATGTGGCAGGACTTTGAGTCAAGGGCAGGCAGGTGATTGGGATCTGCAGCCCCTGGAGACACTGGGAGCACTGGGCAGTGTTGATCACCTGTTGATCACCTTGCAGACAAGGCTGAGCCTTGGGCAATGCCTCAGGTGTGCTTGTTCCCTCAGCCAGACCACTCCATTTCCCTTTCCCTGCTGGCCCCAAACCAGTCCCATCTCCAGCCCCAGAGCAGAGTGCAGAGGGCAATGTCCCCTGCCATGCCCCTCAGCCTGTCCCACCCACGGCCACCGTGCCCACCCAGAGCACCCGTGTCCCGCTCTGCACAGCTGCCACATGCAGGGTGCCAGGGACCCCATCCCCAGCGAGGCTCAAACTCCAGCCCTGGCCCTGGCTGCCATGGGCTGCAGCTCCCCAGGGCCCTTGGCCCCACACAGGGTCTCTGCAATGGCCTGGCCCTGAACTAAGGCCAGTGCTGGCCCTGAGCAGGATGTGCCCATCCCAGGACACATGGGGAAGGGGGCACCTGTCCCCAGGCAGCCACTCGCAGCTACTTGGGGTAACAGAGGTGCCCTGTGAGGAGCAGGGGTGTTGGTCCCTTATCAGCATCTCTGACAAGCCCTGTTTACCCAGGCCCTTAAGCACCAGGAAGACATTCAGATATCTTGGGCTTCCAGGAAGGAAAATCCATGGTGAAGTGATTCCCGGGGGCTGTCCTTGGCAGTGACTCCTGTTTGACATTCCAGGCCTTTAGTGAAGGCTTCTGCACCTCTCTTTCCCCAGGGACAATGTGGATCCATCCCAGATGTGTTGTGGCCCAGCTATGAAAACATTTCAGGCCACTGCCTTAACTGTTTGCTCTGGAACTTGCCCAAGGAGCTGCAGGGTCCAGGAAGATTTTCTTGTGGAGTGCCCCAGGACTCAGAGACCAGAGTGTCCCCATGGAGGATCCTTGGCCAGAGGCACAAGTGCTGTGACATCACTGCTGTGCTGACATGGTCTTGGAATGGGATTGAGGAAGTGTCCACAGGGTTCCAATTGCAGAATAATGGCCAAGGAGAGATCCAGACCTCCTTGGAGATCAGCACCAGTCAGGGGGTGGCAGTGGACAGCCACTGACCACGTGCTAACAGCCCAGGCAGAGGGAGCTGGACATGGCCAGAGGCTCCCAGTGTGGGCAGATTGGCCCTGCAGCTCCAGGGACCCCATGGGAATGTCCCTGCCCCACTCGGGGCTGTGGATGAACTGTGCAGAAAGTGTCCCTCCATCTCTCAGCAGCATTTCAGAAATGAGGTTATTTCCCCTCTATTTTATGCACTGTGATCCCCACGGCAGGAGAAGTGATGAAGAGGACTCCATGGATATCAGAAGGGTAATTAATTACTACATTATAGTATATTATACTATATTATACCATATTACATTACAACTAAACTGAATCTGCCAAGTACTCAACTCTGCTCTCAACTGCCGACAGTCCCGACACACACACACACATACTTGGCCCTGATAGGCCAGGGAAACAAAACACCATCACTTTGGGTAGACAGTCTGCATATTGCATTCAACTTCTGCACAAACACAGGCACAGCAAATGAGATAAGAATTGTGTTTCCTTTTTCTGAGGTTCAGAGAATGTGAATCTCAGAAATATTCTTGGGAAGTTGTGCCTTGCTTTTCTCTGTGAAGAGACATGACTGGTGCTTTGCATCAACCTTTTACAGTGGGGTCCTCAGCACAGGAAAGACTCAGACTTTGTAAAGCACTTCCAGAGGAGGCTGAGATGCTCCAAATGCTTGGAGCACCTCTGTGACAGAGACAGGCTGTGGGAGTTGGGGCAGTTCAGCCTAGATCAGAAAAGGCCATGGGAAGACCCCACAGTGACCTTGCAGGACTTCAAGGAACCTCACAGGAAACGTGGGGAGAAATGTTTTAGTAGGATCTGTCTCAGCTGGAGAAGAGGAAATGGCTTTAAAGCAGAAGAGGATAAGTTCCGACTGGAGATAAGGAAGAAATCTTTGATGCTGTGGTTGGTGAAACACTGGCACAGGTTTCCTGGTGCATGCCCCATCCTTGGAAATATTCCTGGTTGGATGGGCTCTGAGCAACATGATGGAGGAAAAGATGTCTCTGCTCCCACCCCCCAGGAGGCCCTGTGGTGTCAGCTACAGGAGTGGTCGGTGTCTCTTGTAGGATTCAATTCCCCCCGGGGAGCGGAGGGAACACACAGCAGCACAGGTGGCAGGAACGTCCTCCCATGGAGATGGGAATATTCTGGATCAACAGGCTCAGGCTGCCCAGTTTTGTGTCTCTGTAGATGGACACAAGTGTCAGAAGAGACTGAGAACCAGGAGGCCCTGCAGTGTCTCTGAGTCCCCTTGGTTCCAGGAGGCCCCAAAGAATCCCAGGCTGTAGTAGTAAGTTCCTTTGTTATGAAACAGTTGTGTTATAAGTGAAAGTAGTGTGTTTTGGTTGTTCACCATGCATACTGGTTTGCGCCGGAGATGTACCTTCCCATCCCCCTGTCCATCTACTTCAAGACCTACCTCTTATTCCAGACCCTTCCCTGCCACTCAGGGAAACCCTGCCCTCCTCCCTTGTCCATTACAGAAACCCCACCTTTAGCTCTAGAATCTTCTGTGTCCATCTTGTATCCCTCGAATACCTATTGGTATGCTCAGTCTACTCTCCTGCCCTGTTGTTCCCCATTGGTTGTCATAATGTGGACGCCCCCCTGTGCTCCTGCCCAGGTTTCCTGCATTGGTCCTGGTTTGTATCCTCCCCATATTCACTCCCCCTGTTGTAACCCTGGATTTGCTGTCAGTTGTCCCTGGACCCTGTCAGATATTAAAGCCTCTTGGGAACCTACACAAGCGATCCCTCTCTTTCCTTCGCTCTGGATTTCTCGGCTCGGGACATCAGTAGCTGCACAGAGCAGCCTGCTGCTTCTGGGAGACAAGCAGCCCTGCTTGTACCAGCAGCCAAACGGGCCCAAAGGGCAGATAGGGAGTGGCCACTCTTGGCACGGGCCAGGAGACAGGGCTAGCCACAGACATCTCCAAGCAGCCACCGTGTCACCAGGGCCCCTTTGGCTCCATGAGGCCCCACAGAATCCCAGGGCCCCTTTGGTCTCATGATGTCCCACAGTGTCACAAGGACCCCTGGACACCACAAGGCTCTGTGGTATCCCAATGGATCCTTGATGATTCCAACTGGCCTGGCTGTGTCACGAGGGCCCCTGGATTCCCTGAGACCCCAGAGTGTCACAGTGTCCCCTTGTTTCCACAAGCCACAGGGTCACAATGGCCCTGAGCATCTTTAGGCACCAGAGTGTCACAGCATCCCTTCAGTTCCATGAACTCCACAGTGTCACAATGTCCCCTTGGTTCCATTCAGTCCTGCAGTGACATAGTGTCCCCTTGGTTCCATTCAGTCCTGCAGTGTCACAATGATTCTGGGAACCATGAGGCCATGAGGGATCACAGTGGATGGTTTCATGAAGCCCCACAGGTTGGCAGTCTCCTCTTGATTCCATGAGGACCCATGGCCCCAAAGGGGCCTCTGGATTCTACAAGGGCCTGGAGTGTCACAGGGCCCCTGTGATACCTTGTGTATCTGCATTGTCACCATGTCCCCATCAGTCTTTGCAGTGTCAGCATGTTGCCAGGAGGCCCTGCAGTGTCACCGTATCTCCATGAGTCCCTGAGGTGTCGCAGTGTCCGCAGGAAACACCGCAGTGTCACCATGTCTCCATGAATCCCTGCAGTTTCACAGTGTCCCCAGGAGGCCCTAAAGTGTCTCAATGTCCCCAGGACGCCCTGCAGTGTCACAGAGGAGCAGCACTGGAATGGGCACAGCATCAGGGAAGGTTTGGCAGTGTTCCCCTCTCTGTGAGACCACATCTGTGGCAATTCCAACATTCCCCTCTCTGTGACACCTCAATATCTGCAGCCCCAGTGTTCCCCTGTCAATGACATGACAGCAGTGGCAATACCAATGTCCCGTTGTCTATGACACCAAAGCGGTTGCAACCCCTGAATTCCCCCAGTGTGACACCACAGCACTGGAACCCCCAGCGTTCTCCTCTCTATGACAGCATTGCAGTGGCAGTCCCAACATTCCCCTCTCTATGACACCGCAGGTGAGGCAGCCCCAAATGTTCCCGTTTGTGACACCACAGTGGTAACAGCCCCAGTGTTCCCTTCTATGACACCACAGCAGCAGCTGCCCCAGCCTTCCTCTCTCTGTGACACCACAGCTGTGGCAGTTCCCTTGTCCTGGTCTCTGTGACACCACAGTGGGTGATGCCTGAACGTTCCCCTCTCTGTGACACTGCAGCTGTGGCAGCAGCACTGAAACAGAAGCAGCAGCCGTGGAACAACAGGGGAGCAGGGGAGGAGCAGAGACAGAGCTCTGGAACAGCAGGAGATGAGCAGTGGTGGAGAAGCGCTGGAGCAGTGATGGAGCAGTGGTGGAACTGTGGTGGATGAGCAGAGGAACTGTGCTCAGAGTTCACAGGAAGATCCCCAGAGCAGCACTGGAGCAGCTTTTGAGCAGCAGTGGAGTAACCATGGAAAAGGTGTAACAGTGGTGGAACAGGAGCCATAGCCGTGAACTGTTGCCACATTTCCTTTCATAGAGAAAAACAAGGCACAGTTCTTCCCAAGGATTTCTGAAATTAATATTCTCTGAAGCTCAGAGAAAGGGAAAACACAATTCTTATCTCATTTGCTGTGCGTGTGTTATGCCAAAGTAGAATGGAATATGGAGATTGTTTACCCAAAGTGAGGATGTTTTGTTTCCTGCACCTATTAGGGCCAAGAGAGTGTGTGTGTCGGACTGTCGGCTGCCAGTCAGGGGAGAGTCATGAGATGAGTGCAGTTCTGTGCAGTTGTGTGCAGAGATGAGTGCTTGGCAGAATCAGTTTAGATGTAACGCATATATTATGGTATAATAACGTAATTAATTAGCTTTCTAATATTAATGGAGTCCACCTCTTCATTCCCTCACCAACATCGGAGACATCTTTGATTTACAGTAATGAACACTGGTAGCTCAGGAACCACAGCCATAGACAGTGGTGGTACATAGGAGGCACACTGCTGGCACACTGGAGGCACACTGCTGGCACATTGCAGGCTCATTGGTGGCACACTGGTGGCACAATGGTGGAACATTGGTGTCGCATTGCAGGCTCATTGGTGGCACATTGGTGGCACATTGGAGGCACATTGATGGCACAGGCCCCACGGCCGTGGAGCGGCACAGGAGATGCCGACGCTGCGGGACACAGAGCGGCTCCGAGCGCTTTGTCCTGCAGGGACTGGCTCTGCACACCAGAGCGATCCCAGCAGGCTGACCCAGAGCGGGGCCAGAAGCAGGAATTGCTGCTGGGCTCTGGAAGGCAGGGATGGAGAACATTGAATGGTGACCTGGAGGTTTGATCCTGCTCATTGTGGCCGCTTTTGGGGTGCCAGGACCATTCCAGTCCATGTGAAGTCATAAACTCAGGAGATACTCAGGACAAAAGCAATCAAGCTGCCTTCTTTACTGCAGGAAAACTGTCGTGGTTTGGCCCGCAAGTGAGTTTCTGGAAAACTCTAGGTCAAACCAATCAGTGGGCAGATTTGAAACTGCCATCTGGTGTGGCCAATGGGGATCTGGATGCGCCTCTGAGAACACACAGGGGTTAAAAGCAGAGCATTCTGAGAGAAACTTCCTCTTTTGATCCAGCCGGTGAGTGAGTCTGACCTCCTCTCCCCTGCCCAGCTGCGTCTGGGTGGGGCAGGGGAGGCCATGCCGCCTGTGGGGAGGGAGGCCGGAGCTCTGTAAGGTGCAGGGGTGGAGGAGACCTGGGATGTCTGGGCAGCCCCCCCGGGAGAGAGTGATAGAGACTGTTCTGGCAGCACAGCCGGCCAGAAGCGGGGGATGCCGCGAGAGAAGGTGCACGGCAGCTGTGGGAGTCCTGGGCAAACAGAGGCAAAGATTTTAACCCCTTTGTAGAATATGGAAACCTTACAAATACTGATCCTCCTGAATCGGAATGAAGAGAGAGATGAAGCACGACGAAATGGGCAAGTGTGAGGAAAATTTGGAAGAGGTGAGAAGAATCCTAGGTGGTAAGAGATGATGGAGTGGCCTTGGGCTGGACTCTTTCTTGTATGGCGATGGACAGACCCGTGTTTTTTTCCTGTGACCCAGAGACTGTATTTAGGGGGAGGCAATACCTTGGAGTCAAGAGTGAAGCATCGGCGTGAACAGAGACAGCTGAAGAGGGTGTGGAATGCCCTCTGTCTCCACGGAGAGGAAGATCTCTGTTCACGAGGCCCCTCGGCCCCAGGCGGTGAAATCTGGGGGGGACTGGTGTCCCAAAGTTGAGAGGTGAAGCAGTGGTGAGAACAGAGATGGGTGAGAAGGGTGTGAGATGCCCTCAAACCCTTCAGAGAGGGTTTGAGATCTCTGTTCACGAGGCCACGAGGCCCCAGGGGGTAAATTTAGGGGGGGACTGATGTCCCAAAGTTGAGAGACTGCTGCTTCTGGAACTGGATGGAGCATCTTTAAACAGGGAACCCTAAAAGCAGTCCTGGCCCATGTCCAGTGGTGAGAGTGCTGGACGTGGTGGGGGGGGGAAGTCACGAGGGCCGATGTTCTCTGAGTGGGGCCATGGGGCCATGGGTGACACGGAAGCACAGGAGGTTTTAATTGTGCTTCTGGGGGAAGCCTATGGTGCAAGGGGGGACTCCTCTCTCTCCCTGATGGATTTGAGAGTTGATTATTTGAGGGGTGGTGAATCTGTGGAGAAAAGGGAGGGGGGAGGAGGAATGTATTTGGAGGGTTTTCATTCTTAGCTTTGTATGTGTTCCTTTCTAGATGTTGTAATGAATAAAGTGTTGTGTTTTTCCTTCCATCCCCATGTGGGAGCCTGCTTTGTTCTGTTTCCGGGTCACATCTCACAGTAACCATTTTGGAAATACACCTTTCATGGGGGCCCTGGCACTGTGCCAGGGCCAAACCATGACAATCAGGAAGGTTTCTGTATTGGTTTTGGTTCACCATTTTGAGATTTCTTGGCCAATGCAGCAATTAGTCTGTTGCGTTCAGTGTTGGCTAATTACCAGTGCACTCACTAGAATATACTTCCTCATTTCCTGCTCTGAAATATGATTAGGAGAAAGGCAGAGTTTATTAATCGTAACTAAAGGAAAGAGCAGTAAGGATCAGAACAGAACTTTCAGAACAATTCTCCTCTCCCTACAACCGTTTCCTTCTTCCTGACAATGTAAAGAGACAAATCCAAAAATTTTCAGTCAGTTTACCACCTTTAGAATAGTTTTCTTCAGTTTGCTTAGGGAGAGGATTTTCTCTTTCATGCTATGGAGACTTCTCCATAAGAAAAGTTTTCTCGTAGCTCTCAATTCCCACAAATAGCAGCTGCCCAGAAAATCTCCAATCGTCAAGTCCCTCCCATTTTTCACAGCTTTTCCCACTGTTGTGTTTATGGGCCATGACAACTTATGGGGTATGAGTTTAAAGATAAGCTGTTTAAGAGCAAAGGTTCTCTTCATCTATTTCTGAAATCATCTTCATTTCTAAGAACAGAGATCTTTTTCTTTTCTCTGTGATGGCACAGGGTCTCATCACTCTTCTGTCTTTCAATGTTCAAAGTTCTCATGGGATCACAGCTACATCAACATTTCCTTACTTTAGCATGTAGGCCTTTGCTGAACAAGTCATCTCCCTATACTTTTCAATGCACTACAGGGAAAAAGAGAGTCTGATGTATCAATTACATCCTTCTCCATGGCTTTACAAGAAAATTTCAGCCCTCAGATCAGGGAATTTCCTCATTGTTCCCATCGAGGATTCAATTTTCCCTTCACTGAGCTTGGTGTCTTCATGTGGCTCCTCTGTGTGCCTGCACTTTGCCCTTTTCTCTCACTCGAGGGAGGATGGAAGCACTGAAAGAGTTAATATCTCTCCCGGGCCCTGCAGATGGCTCCGTGACTCCGGCCGGGCTCGGTCCTTGCGGCCGGAGCTGTTTTATGATGGAGGTTTCTGCAGCGGCTGCGCTGGGGCTGTGTCAGGATGGGCCGCGCTGGGGCAGGGCCAGGATCTCAGCAGCCAGGCCAGAACACAGCAGCAGCACGGCCGGGGCCCATGGCTTCTCCTCCCCCTGCCCGGGGGTTGCGGGTGAACCCCAAGGGTGGCAGAATCTTGGCCGAGCTGGCCCGGCCTGGGGCTGCTCCTGGGGCCCAGCAGATCCTGGCTCAGCCCGGGCCGGCGGTGGGGCAGGGCTCGGTAGCGCCCAGGTGTTGGCAACCGCAGCCATGGCCCGGCCCGGCCTCGGCCCCGCGGCCTCCCCTGCCCTGCCCGGCAGCCGATGGGGCCTGGGGGGCTCACTGGGAAGGGGCCCGGCCCCACGGCAGGAGCCGCCCGGCCCGGCCCAGCTGAGACGGGGGCTGGGTCAGCCTTGTTACCTCTTTGCTGGCCAGAAAGAAAAGAGATCTTCCCAGGCTTTCTCATCTTTAACATGTGTCTGCACAGAGGCACGTACAGGTTACTAAGTGGTTTAACAGACTGTAAATTCTCAAAGATAATTACTGAATTTTTTTTGTGAGACACAGAGGAAACTGCTACAGCTTCTCTTACAAGATCACTTTTGTGATGCAAAACCCCCACAACAGCACAGAGCTCCTTTGTCTATATGGAGTGGTCTTGTGCCGGAGGCCTCAAAATCCATTCTTGGGAGATTGCTGGACCCTCTCCAAGGTGTTTTGAAATGAAAACATTCAGCTCCTAGTCTAAGAAAATCACCAGAGGACAGGGCTAGCCTGACCAGTTTTTCCTGGCGACTTTTGTCTTGGAGCAATGCTTGGATATACAGAATTTTGGAGGCCATATTCTAATTTTGGCCATGGTCCCTTGGAAAGAAGGCCAGTTATTTTTCATAGGAAGGAAGGAACAGAGCCCCGGTGTTTCAAGAGCAGATGCAAAGTGACCAGCAGAGGCCAAGGCCAGCCAGGGCTGGCAGGTTTTCTTCTGAGAGATACCCTTGCATATGGGAAAATATTTTAGGGAGAGTACCACTTTTGGCAATGGGCCTCTGAAAAGAGGGACGCTTCTTTTCCATAGTAAGGAAAGCACAAAACCTCACTGTTCCAGGAGCTGATGAGAGGCAGCCCTTGACAGCCCAAGATCAGCCAGACCTGTCAGGTGGCCCCTGGGAGGCCAAGCCAGCCAGACCTGTTCCATGTTCCCCCAGTTCCATGGGGCCCCACAGCGTCCCAATGGTCCCTTGCTTCCATGAGGCCCTGAGGTGCCATAATGCCCCCTTGGTGACACAAGGCCCTTAAGGGTCCTAACGGTCTCCATGGTTCCATCAGGCCCCACAGAGTCACAATGGTCTCTGGGTTCCATGAAGCCCCGCTGTGTCACCATGGCCCCTTGGTTCCATGGGCTCCAGTGGTGCTAAAATGATCTCCTGGGTTTCATGAGGGCCCACAGTGTCCCAGTGATGTCCATGGGAAGGAAAGAACCCAGCCCCAGTGTTGCAGGGGCAGTCACCAGAGGCCAAGGCCAACCAGACTTGGCGGTACTGGCAGATTTTGCCTGGGAGCAACCCTTGGATATACAGAATTTTAGAGGTGCAATCCCAATTTCAGACATGGATGCCCAGAGGAGAAGGACGATTCTTTACCATTGGAAGAAAATGATAGAACATTGTTGTTTCAGGGGCAGATGAATGGCAGTCATCAGAGGCTTAGACCAGCCAGACCTCTCTGTGTCCTGGTAACTTTTGTCTGAAAGCAACCCTTGGACATAGGGAATTTTGGAGGTGGAATCCCAATTTCGGCCACTTCTGTGTAGATAAGTGGGACGGTTCTTTTTCATAGAAGGGAAAGCTCCGAGCCTGAGTGTTTCAAAGGCAGAAGAGGAAAGAGGTGGCTCCTGGGCGGCCAAGCCATCCAGACCTGTTTGTCCTGAAGCTTTTGTCATGGCAGAATGCTTGGATATATTCAATTTGGGAGGAGGAATCTCAATTTTGACCACAGACACTTTGAGAAGAAGAACAGTTCTTTTCCATTGGAAGGAAAGCACAGAGCCCCAGTGTTTGGAAAGCAGGTGAGAGGGAGCTCCCAAGAGGCCATGGGCAGCCAGACCTGTCTCTTTTGGCACCTTTTGTCTAGGGACTATCCTTGGACATAGGGCATTTTGGAGGAGGAATCTCAATTTTGGCTGTGGAGGCCTGGACAGGAAGAAGAATGCTTTTCATTGGGAAGGAAAGCACAGAGCCCCAGTGTTTCAGAGGTAGATGAGTGCCAGCCCTAAGGAAGCCAAGGCCAGCCAAACTTGTCAGTCCTGGCAGCTTTTGTCTAGGAGCTATACTTGGATATAGGGAATTCTGGAGGCAGATGCCCAATTTTGGCTATGGGTGCCTGGTCAAGATGGATGGTTTTTTCCCATCAAAAAGAAAAGCACATGGTGCCAGTGTTTCAAAGGCAGATGAAAGGTGCCCTCCGGTTAGCCAAGGCAGCCAGATCTGTCTGTCCTGGCAGATTTCATCTGGGAACAATCTTTGCATGTAAAGAAATTCAAAGGAGGAATCCCAGTTTTGGCAATGGGCCCCTGGAGGACAAGGACAGTTCTCTCCAGTAGGAAGGAAAGCCTGGAGCCCCAGTGCGAGTCCCGAGAAGTAGCCCTCGACATGCCATGGTCAGCTGGACCTGTCAGGTGGTCCCCAGGAGGCCCAGCCAGCCAGACCTATTCCCTGTTCCCTTGGTTTCATGGGACCCCACAGTGTCACAATGGTCTCTTTGGTTCCATGAGGCCCTGGAGCGTCACAATGTTCCCCTTGCTTCTGCAGTGTCACAATGGCCCCGTCCTCCCATGAGGCCTTGCAATGGTTCCACAAAGCCCTGATGTGTCACCATGGCCTCGCGGCTCCATGCACCCTCGCTGTGTCTCAAGGGCTCCTCCGTGACACTCTGGGCTCCACAAGGTCACCATGGACCCTTGGTTCCTTGGAGCCCTTGAGTTCCACAATGGTCTCCTTGATTCCATGAGGCACCAGAGTGCCACAGTTGCCCCTTGGTTCCACGAGGTTCCATAGTGTCCCCATGGTTGCTGTCAGAGGCTGGATGAGATCGATGTCCCAAGACACCTTGGGATGCTCGGAATGCCCTTGTGGGGCCAGGCCCGGGTCAGGCCTTGGTTTGTGGTGGGACAGAGCCCCGCCCCCAGCCCTGACAGAGCTGTCAATCACACAGCATGGGCTGTGCTAACCAGCTCTGATTGTCCCAGCTGCCAATCAATCACACACTAAAATATGGTACCTTCCCTGACTGACTGGACAAGCCACTGGCAGTCCCACCCCAGGGGCGAGCCCATGAAGGCCCAGGGGGTTAACAGCCAGAGCTCGAGGCCAGCTCCTGCTCTGGATCCTGCCTTGCGCTGGGGTTTCTCTGTCAGTGATGCTGGAACCCAAGCAATTTGTTCCTAAGTGCGTGTCTGTCTTTCTGTTTTTCTCTAATTCTTCTCCTTCTAATCCTACTTATCTTGAATATTTTTTGGGTAACAGCATCTCAATGGTTAAAGGTTTTTAGGTTAAATGTGTGAGAATCCAGGGCACAGGGAATATTTCTCTGTCTGCTATAAGGGGTCCTGCCCCCCAGAGAAACACTGCCTTTAACCTTCACCCATGGAGAGGACTTCCAAGACTTTGAGATATATGAGAATTTGCCAGTGTGAAATAGGTAATAGAGAGTAGTATAGTATGTCACTTGGTTGAGAAATTTAGGTTTTGGGATTTTTAGTATGGTGCAGATAGGAAGCAAGAAGGAATTTTGGTGTAATCCCTGTCTTCTTCGTCCTCTTCATCTACTCCATTTTCTGCAGTATTCGTGGCACTGGGTGATTGGTCAAGGAAAGCACAGTGCAGAGGTTAGGTGGACAGTCAAGGGATGACTTCTTGGTAGATAAGTAGAAATAATGTACATTTTAAGAGTTAATTGGATGAGACAACTTTGAAAGACCTTGAAACTGTACATTTTCCATCCCACTGAGCCTGGTGTGCACAGCATGAAAAGCTTTACGTAAGATAACTATAAACAAGAAGCTGAAGACCAAAAAAGTCCCGTGAGTCTCCTTTTCCCTGGCACCGAATGAGTGTTTTCCCCATCCAGAGAGCCCCCAGAAGGCTCCAACGTAAAACAAACATCAATAACTGGTGCCCCAACAATGTTTGTAATAAGTTGTTTTTTCCATAAAGTTGTTCTACCTATGGGTGTTGTCTTAATTAGCCAAGCATGTGGAATGTGTTGATTAAATGAGCACTGAGGTCCACCTGTAGCAAACCAAGGTCTAAAAGAAGAAGATTGAATAAATGGGTGCCTTTTAGCCCTTAGCCTTCTGATTTGAGTCTGTGTCATCTCTGACTCAGTGGTGACATTTGGGGATTTGTGGGGGCTATTGGGGATCCTTTCTGCACCTCGAGACCCAACAGGAGCTTCTCCAATAAACTTTGCCTGAAGCTCCCACTGTGCCCGTGACAGGAACCCCTGTGAGTGTCTGGGACATCCCGGCTCTATCCCGATGTCACCACGGAGCACCCGTGAGTGCCCGTGACAGATCGGTTCCTTTGCAGCCCAAGGTGCCCTGGGATGTCACCATGGAATGGCTGTGACTGCCTCTGCCCACAGGGCTCTTTACAATCCCCAGAAACCCCTGGGAGGTGTCCATGGAGCCCCAGTCTCTGCCTGTGACATTCCAGCTCTTGAACAGCCCGGGGACTCTTGGAACGTCCCCATGGAACCCCTCTGAGGGCCTGTGACAAATCTGATCCTTAGCAGGCAACCATCCCCAGCCCCCCGTTGCTATGGTCAGTTTCCATGGCAGACATCACCAGCCCCCGTTGTTGTGGTCAGTTTCCATGGCAACCATCACTAGCCCCCTGTTGCTGTGGTCAGTTTCCATGGCAACCATCACCACCCCCTGTTGCTATGGTCAGTTTCCATGGCAACCATCACCAGCCCCCTGTTGCTATGGTCAGTTTCCATGGCGGACATCACCAGCTCCCTGTTACTAGGGTCAGTGTCCATGGCAACCATCCCCAGCCCCCTGTTGCTATGGTCAGTTTCCGTGGCAACCATCCCCAGCCCCCTCTTGCTATGGTCAGTTTCCATGGCAACCACTCCCAGGCCCCTGTTGCTATGGTCAGTTTCCATGGCAACCATCCCCAGCCCCCTGTTGCTATGGTCAGTTTCCATGGCAACCATCCCCAGCCCCCTGTTGCTCTGGTCAGTTTCCAGGGCAACCATCCCCAGCCCCCTCTTGCTATGGTCAGTTTCCATGGCAACCATCCCCAGCCCCCTGTTGCTATGCTCAGTTTCCATGGCAACCATCACCAGCCCCCTGTTGCTGTGGTCAGTTTCCATGGCAACCATCCTCAGCCCCCTGTTGCTATCGTCAGTTTCCATGGCAACCATCCCCAGCCCCCTGTTGCTATGGTCAGTTTCCATGGCAACCATCACTAGCCCCCCGTTGCTCTGGTCAGTTTCCATGGCAACCATCCCCAGCCCCTTCCGTTGCTATGGTCAGTTTGAGTGGCAGTCATCCCCAGCCCCTTGTTGCTATGGTCAGTTTGAGTGGCAGTCATCCCCAGCCCCCCCCGTTGCTATGGTCAGTTTCCATGGCAGCCATCCCCAGCCCCCTGTTGCTATGGTCAGTTTCCATGGCAACCATGACCAGAACCCTGTTGCTATGGTCAGTTTCCATGGCAACCATGACCAGATCCCTGTTGCTATGGTCAGTTTCCATGGCAACCATCCCCAGCCCCCTGTTGCTATGGTCAGTTCCCATGGCAACCATCCCCAGCCCCCTGTTGCTATGGTCAGTTTCCATGGCAACCATCCCCAGCCCCCTGTTGCTATGGTCAGTTTCCATGGCAACCATCACCAGAACCCTGTTGCTATGGTCAGGCTCCATGGCTACCATCACCAGGACCCTGTTGCTGTGGTCAGTTTCCATGGCGACCATCCCCAGCCCCCTGTTGCTATGGTCAGTTTCCATGGCAACCATCCTCAGCCCCCTGTTGCTATGGTCAGTTTCCATGGCAACCATGACCAGAACCCTGTTGCTATGGTCAGTTTCCATGGCAACCATGACCAGATCCCTGTTGCTATGGTCAGTTTCCATGGCAACCATCCCCAGCCCCCTGTTGCTATGGTCAGTTTCCATGGCAACCATCACCAGGACCCTGTTGCTATGGTCAGTTTCCATGGCAACCATCACCAGAACCCTGTTGCTATGGTCAGGCTCCATGGCTACCATCACCAGGACCCTGTTGCTATGGTCAGTTTCCATGGCGACCATCCCCAGCCCCCTGTTGCTATGGTCAGTTTCCATGGCAACCATCCTCAGCCCCCTGTTGCTGTGGTCAGTTTCCATGGCAACCATCCCCAGCCCCCTGTTGCTATGGTCAGTCCCTCGACAGCTCCATGCAGACCCCATGACAGAGGTGGTTGCCATGGACACCAGCTCAGGCCTGCAGCCAGAGCTCGTTGCCATGGCAACCATTGGCACTCCCATCCCCAGGGTCATGGGATCCCAGATCCACAGAATTGGCTGAGCTGGGAGGGACCCATCAGGATCCTGGAGTCCAGCTGCTGGCCCTGCACAGGACACCCCAACAATGCCAGCCTGGGTCTGGCAGCGCTGGCCAAACACTGCTGGAGCTCAGAGAGCACTGGAGCTGGGAGCCTTCCCTGGGGAGCCTGGGCACTGCCCCAGCAGCCTCTGGGGAAAAACCTTTTCCTGAGATCCAACCTCAGCCTGCCCCGACTCAGCTGCAGCCGTTCCCTCCAGTCCTGTCCCTGGGCCCAGAGGGAAGAGGTTCCCACAGCCTCAGCCAGGGACCCGCTCCCAAGGCTGTTGCCATGGCCACCAGGGCTGGGACCAGCTGGGATGCTTGGATTCCAGGGGCCGGGCTTTAGGAATGGGTTTCCCCAATGTCCTGCTCCCACTAAAACCATGCTGCCACATGCTGCCCTCCCACCTCCCATGGAAATCACAAAAGGCAAAGATCCTGGGCTGGCATAAGAACAAGTTACTGGGAACATCAATGAGATAAAAAACAAACAGGAACAGAAACAATGTTGATAACAGAAGGGATAAGAAAAACTATTTACATGGAAAAATACAACACAAATCCCTGGCTCTTCCAGGCCTAGTATTTCCTCCTGCCTGGAAAGGACACCCTTTCCTGCCCCTGGCAATGACCCAAGGTGGGAGTGAATGTAATGACATGGCCATGGCCAGACCTTCACGTTCTTCAATCCTACATCATGCCACTGGCAGGGGCAGGAATACAGACAAGTGTCTTCCGAGCATGGATCACAGTGAACATAGATCTCCCGGGCTCTTCCCAATGTGCGTTCTCCAATGGTGGATGAAGCTGAAGAAGTGCAAGAAGCTCTTCCTGCAGTTGGGACATTTGCACGGCTTCCCTTACCAGTGCCTCAGTTGGTGTCTGGTCAAGCTGGAGCTCTGGGTGAAGCTCTTCCCACACTGGGGACACTCATTGGGCCTCTCCCCAGTGTGGATGCGCCGGTGCCTGATGAGGTTGGAGTTGTGCTTGAAGCCCTTGCCGCAGTCAGGGCAGCAGAAGGGCCGCTCCTCTGTGTGAATCCGCTGGTGGCGCAGGAGACTGGAGCTGGTCTGAAACCTCTTCAGACAATGGGGACACTCGTAGGGCCTTTCCCCAGTGTGGATGCGTTCATGCCTGATGAGTTCTGAGCTGCACCTGAGGCCCTTCCCACACTCCCCACACTCGTAGGCCCATTCCCCGGTGTGGATCATCTGGTGGCTGATCAGGTGTGAGCTCTGCCTGAAGCTCTTCCCACACTCCAAGCACTTGTAGGGCTTCTCCCCACCATGAAGCTGCCCATGGGCCACCAGCTCTGATCCCTGGCTGAAGCTCTGTCCACCTTCCTGCCTCAGGGTGGGTCTTTCCTCCTCAGAGCACCAGAGGTTGGGTTTGCAGGCCCTCCTCCTGGGGGATCTCAGTGGCTTTTCCTCCCCGTTGGATTCCTGCCCCGTGGCGTCGCTCAAAATGGCCTCTTCCACAAGGTTCTGCCGCAGAGATTTGTCCTCCCTGGTCTCTGGGGAAGGCAGGACAAGGAGAGGATGAGATTTGCCTCCATGCCACAGGGAAATGGAAGAAGATCCCCCCAGTGCATCCCAAGATGGCGTTGGCAGAGGGGTTGTCCTTCAGCCAGGGGCCATGCTGGGCTGGAGCAAGAGACAGGAGGAAAGAGGTACTGACTTCCTCCTCACCTGACAGGGTATCCTGGGACATCTTCCTCTTCCTGGCAGCCTCCATCCACCCAAGGTTTGGGAATCAGAAATCCTGGTTTGGGGGAAAATACAGTGTATGAGCACACTGGGTTAAGGGGTTCCTCCTGCCCAAGTCCATCTCCAGTGTTGCGGCACATCCACAACGAGTCCCTGTGAGCAACCTGCACTCCCAGAGCCCGGAGCATGCTTGCTTAACCTGCTGATGGACAAGGCCAGAGACGGCTCTTTGTGCAGAGCTCCAAACACAGTTTATTGCAATGTAGAGGGTCCAGGGACAGAGACAAAATGGGGTTGAGGACACAGGGTTTGATCAGGGGGAAAGGGGCGGACCTCAGGGTCAAGGGCCAATGGGAACTGAGCACAGGTGGTGCAGAGGAGGGGCAGGCAACTGGGGAACCAATGAGGTAACAGGGGCGGAACATTGCAGTAAACTTGGACCAATGGGGGACAAGAGACGGGAGAACATTGTTGGGAAGTACATATAAGGAAAAAAGGGCAGCTGGGTGATACCAATGAAGCCTGCTGCATTAACGTGAGCCTGCAAATGCTTATGGTGAGACCATTGTACTCAGAGGGGTGTCTCTCTCTGACCCTGGTCACCTTTGCCCTGAGGTATTGCAGTTCCAGTGTTGGCCTCTGCGCCTCCACACTCTAGAAGTCACCACGAACGCTCTAAACACCAAGACTCAGTCCACCAAAATACACAAATTACCAAGATTCAGCCAAACCACCCAACCCTGGGTTTCACCTCTCTGGTCTCTCCACTTTGGGCTCCTGGAGGCCCCCCCTGTCTGGGTTGCTGCGGGTCAGGTTTGTATTGGTGTTCCCTCTCTCTGGGCTGCTGGGGCTCCTGGCAATCCCACAGGTTCCCGTTCTCTGGGCTCACCACTTTGGCATCACAGGTGTCCCAGGGGTCAGCACTGTCCGGGGTCCCTGTTTCAGGGTCCTGGGGTAGCCATGGTACCCCCTGTCCTTGCTGCCAACATGTCCAGGCTTCTGGAGCACCCCCAGCTCTCACATTGCCCGTTCCTGCTCCCCCCAGTGCCGGTTTCCCTGCCAGCCCTGCCGGTCCCGGGCGATCCCCAGGTGGCTCTTGTTATGAATAGAAAATTGGAAATTTTTTAAATTTCAGAGTTAAAAAAACCAAGCCAGACCGAGTCAGACTCCTTTGGCTTCGCTGCCGAAGAAAAGCCTTTTATCACCCGTTGATGGCAGGTGATTAACTGATTGTTTCCCTGTTGCTGGCCGTATGCCAAGAAGATACCAAGGGAAACCCTCCAGGGTAAAGAGAATGGGCAGTGACACCAGAGACAACATGCAAATAAGAAATGCAGTGCACCCTGGGTTTTTACAGTTTTACAGTTTTTACAAGAAAAAAACCCCTAAAATCACGAGCCAGCAAGTGACTTAAGTGGTCTAAGAATGGGAGCATAGTCCCGTACCTGCTTGGACCTTTTTATTTTCTCACCCTAACCTCAAAAGAAACTGATTAAAGAGACCCCCCGGGTTTGTAAACAAAACAAACCAAGGACTCAACGACTCTCCCGTGAGGACAGAGTCCCCAGTTCTGTCTGCAGACCAGCGGACAAAACTGCATCATCCTCCTCCTTCGTGCCATGCCTGGGAGCAACGGCGGCGAGGGCGCAACCCATCGATTTCTCCCCACCTGAGCTGATTCTTCTTAATAAAGGCATTAAAAAGGAGAAAGATCTCCTGCCCATTTATTTCAGCTCTGGGCTGACAGTGCAGCCCCTGGGCCGGGCAGAGCCAGCCCCAGCACGGGGGGACCCTGCATCCTCCGCTGCCTCGGCAGCTGCGCCCAGTGCCGGGCACAGAGCTCAGGCAGCCCCCGCCGCCCCCTGCCCAGGGAGCCCCGGGGACCCCCACAGCTGGGGCTGGCTCTGAGCGAGGTGGCCCCGAGCCCGGCTGCGTGGCCAGGGGGGCACGGCGAGCCCGGGGCCTCTGTGCCAGCGCTTCCCCCGCTCTCCCTCAGCCTTTGCCCGGCCCGGCACAGCGATCCCGGCAGCTGCCCCGCTGTTGCAGCTGCGGCTCTGGAGCAGGGAGGCTCTGTGGGACCCCCGGGCTGTGCCCCCTCCCAGCCCATGCCCACCCCACACCTTCAGCCCGGCCTCTCTCGCTGCTCCGGCTCCTGCACAGTCCCCGCTCTCCATTCCTTGGCCCCCTGAGCTCTCCTCTGGGGCTCCTACAACACCCGGCAATGGAAAACAATCCATTTTGGTGCTCCCTAACCAGGCCACAATTGAAACTTTGTTCCTTTGGCCTGACTGCAGAGACCTCCAGGGCATTTTCGGCACACAGTCCCAGCCCCCAGCACTTGCTGAAGGTGCTCCCTGCAAATGTCACTGTGCCAGGGCCCTGTCCTTGCTGTCACCTGCTGGGGCTGGCCATGCACAGAGCTCCTGGACTTGCATTTGCAGCTGCTGTGCAGCCAAAGCTGAGGCATCTGCAGCTGCCTGAATGCAAAAAGTGCAATAGGAGCCTCTCTCTCCAGGGTGAAATCTCCCCTTGTGTGCCAGCCCGTGGCAATGCTGCCATTCTCTGCTGCTGGGGCACTGGGGGCTCTGGCTGAGCAGCAAAGGTGACCCTGAGCCAGGAGCTTTCCTTGGCTGCAGCAAAGCCTCGGCACCCAAAGCCCTTCCCAGCGCTGTGCCTGTGCCAGGAGGGATTGTGCCACCAGAGCTGACCCAAAATTTCTTCTCCCAGGCAGCTTTAGGAGACACAACATGGAGAAGCCAGAGCCCACTCTCAGCTTTGCGTGGTCTTCCAGAAGAATCCTGTGTGTGAAGCAGCCTGGGAAAAGGGTTTGGTGCCAGGGAAGGGGAACTCAGAGCCCTTTTGTGCCCTGTGGGCTGAGGCTCTGCATTTCCAATGGCCCTGCAGCTGCCAAAGGGGCCTTTTTGGCTCAGCAGAGAGTAGTTCTGCTGAAAACCTGTCCTAAACGTGCTTTTGCTGTAAATGTGCCCAATGAATTCTCATTTTTTGCAGCCCCAGGTCTTGTGTGAGTGTAGGTCTGGAAAGTGAAGAATGGAACAGCTCTTGTGGGGTGGTGTTTTCCTTTCCTTCTTTTGGTTTTTCTTCTTTTGGTTTTTCTTATGTTTGTTTTGGTTTTTTTGTTCTGTTTTGGTTGGTTTGTTTGTTTTTATATTTTTTTCTTTTTTTTTTTTTTTGGTTTTTTGGGTTTTTAGGTTTTTTGGTTTTGTTTTCTGTTTTCTAGGGGTGGTGGTGTTTTCTTTGGTTGTTTTTTTTTTTAGTTTTGGTGTGGTTTTGTTTGGGTTTTTTTAGTTTTTGTCTTGGTTTGGTTTGGTTTTTTGTTTTTGTGGTATTTTTAATTAACTCCCCCTGTCAGCTCTGGGCAGAGCTTTGTATCTGTGTCTGACACTTGTCTGTGGCACTGTACAGGTAGCCAGGGGGACCTTCCCCGAGCTGTGTGCAGAGGAATCCACATCAGCCCAGGCCGGGCTGGGCAGTGGCCGCTCAGTTCCATGGACTGGACGCGGCTCTGGACGCTTCCCTTGGAGCGTCTGCAGGGAGGGAACGCTGGGGCTGTCACTGCTGGGGTGTCACACACAGGGGAACGCTGGGGCTGTCACCGCTGGGGTGTCACACACAGGGGAACGCTGGGGCTGTCACCGCTGGGGTGTCACAGACAGGGGAACGCTGGGGCTGTCAGTGCTGGGGTGTCACACACAGGGGAACGCTGGGGCTGCCCCGCTCCTGCCCTGTCCCCAAACAGCTCTGCCAGCATCTTGAGGGGACACAGAGGCTGAGCCAAAGAGGGAGAATTGCATAAGGGGCTGAGATGGGAGGGACACATTGCAATCATGGAGTTACAGAATCACAGAATGACAGAATAATAGAATTACTGGGTTGGAAGAGACCTTCAAGAACACTGAATCCAACCCAGCCCTAACAGCACCTCAACTAAACCATGGCAACGAGTGCCACAACTAGTCTTTTTTAAAACATATCCAGGGACGATGACTCTACCACCTCCCCAGGCAATCCAATCCAATAATTTATCACCCTTTCTGTAAAGAAAATGTTTCTAACATCCAACCTCTATTTCCCTTGGTGCAGCTTAAGACTTTGTCCTCTGGTTCTGTCAGTTGTTGCCTGGAGAAAGAGACCAACCCCACTGGACTTACAACCACCTTTCAGGAAGTTGTAGAGTACAATAAGGTCGCCTCTGAGTCTTCTCTTCTCCTGGATAAACAACCTCAGCTCCCTCAGTCGTTCCTCACAGGATTTCTGTTCAAAAATCCTCACCAGCCTTGTTGCCCTTCTCTGGACACACTCTAGCCCCTCCATGTCCTTCCTAAATCGGGGGGCCCAGAACTGGACACAGCAATCAAAGTATGGTGCCAGTCCAGGGGAAGAATGCCAAGTACACCAGGGCCAAGTGCAGGGGAAGAATGACCTCCCTGCTGCTGCTGGCCACACCATTCCTGATCCAGGCCAGGAGCCATTGGCCTTCGTGGCCACCAGGACACACTGCTGGCTCATGTTCAGCCGGCTGTCGAGCAGGACCCCCAGGTCCCTTTGTGCCTGGGCACTGTGCAGCCACACCATCCCCAGCCTCTGGCATTGCAGGGGGTTATTGTGACCAAAATGCAGGACATGGGACATTGAGTCATTAAACTTCATCTGATTGGACTCTGCCCATCCATCCAACCATTCCAGGTCTCCCTACTGAGCCCTCTTGCCTTCCACCAGATGGACACACACTCCCAGCTCAGTGTCATCTGCAGATTTACTAATGAAAGACTCAATCCCCTCATCCATGTGGTCAACAAAAATATTGAACAGAGCTGGCGCCAGCACAGAGCCCTGAGGGACAGCACTGGTGCCTGGCTGCCAGCTGGATGCAGCAGCGCTCACCAGCACTCTCTGGGCCGGCCATGCAGCCAGTTCTGAACCCAGCCCAGAGTGCTCCTGTCCCAGCCCTGGGCTGCAGCTTTTCCAGGAGTGTGCTGGGGGAGACAGTGCCAAAGGCCTTGCTGGAGTCCAAATAGACACACCCACAGCCTTTCCTGCATCCACCAGCAGGGTCACCTGGTCATAAAAGGAGACCAGGTTGGTCAAACACCACCTACCCCTCCTAAACCCCTGCTGGCTGGGTCTGATGCCCTGGCCATCCTGTAAGTGCTGGGTGATGACACTCAGTATAAACTGTTCCATTTTCTTCCTGGGTACTGAGGTCAGACTGACTGACCTGTAATTACCAGGATCCTCCTTCCCACCCTTGCTGTGAATGGGCGTCACACTGGGCAGCTTCCAGTCATCTGGAACCTCCCCAGTGAGCCAGGACTGCTGGTAAATGATGGAGAGCAGCTTGGCAAGCTCATCTGCCTGCTCCCTCATCACTCTGGGGTGGATCCCATCTGGTCCCATGGATTTATGAATATCCAGCTGGCTCAGAAATTCTCTGACTGCCTCCTCCTGGATCACAGGGGACCCCTTCTGCTCCCTGATACCATCGACCAACCCAAGAGGGCAGTTTTCCTAAAGGCAAGTCATCTTCCCACTAAAGACTGAGGCAAAGAAGGTGTTAAGCACTTCTGCCTTCTCCTCATCTGCAGTTACTAAGTTCTCTCCCTCATCCGGTAAAGAACAAGGATTGGTCTTACCCTTCCTTTTACCATTAATATATTTGTAAAAACATTTTTTATTATCCTTTACTGAAGTCACCATTTTAAGTTCAAACTGATCTTTGGCCTCCCAGATTTTTTTTCTATATGCTCTAGCATTCCCCTTAAATACCTCCTGAGAGACCTGACCTTCCTTCCAAAGATAATACATTCTCTTTTTTATTCCTAAGTTACTTAAAACATATCAATTTATTGTCCCCTTACCTCTAATCTGCAATATGCCACATATTTATGACAAAGACACAAGAGATAACTGTATTACCACCCAATGAGATGGTAATGTTTATTAAATGTAGGCACAGGGTGAAGGGACTCGAAGCTGGGCACAGGATATGAGGTGTGACCTCACCAGCGCCCAGCACAGAGGGACAGTCAGAGCCTTGGTCCTGCTGGCCACACTATTGCTGACAGAGAATTCCAGGATGCCCCTGGCATATTCCTCAGCACACTTCCATTCTCCCCCACTCCCCTATGAACTAAAGAATGGACATTTTCCTTGGCCCTCCTTTGTTCTTAATTTTTTTTTTTAAAAACAGTCTTTCTATAGACTTTCACAGCAGCCTCCAGATTAAGTTCAAATGAAACTTTTCCCTCTCTGATGATTTTTCTACAGGAGGTCAGGGCTGAGGGCTGGGACCTATGGTGGGCTGGGTGGGAAAAGCCCTCTGGCACTTTGTCACATGGCTTCCTTGGAGATGTTTATGGGAGGAACAAAGGTGGGACAAGAGAGAGCTGCAGGTCACTGGGAGAGGAACAAGAGTAGGCAAAGTTGTGAGGGGCAAAGGCATTAAAAAGGCCTTTGTGTCCAGGGAATCATTCCAGGCCTCTGTGAGAAAGGCAGCTGTGCCCACCAGGCCTTTGTGACCCGCAGTGACATCGTGCCCAGAGGCCGTTGTGGTGAGGGTTCATGTCATGAAACCCTTGGGGCTGCCAGCCCCTGCAGTGACCACTCCCAGGAGAGCAGCTCTCTGAGGAGGCAGCAGCTTCTCTGGAGGCAGCAGCTCCCCTGGGTGATTGTGGCCAGTGTTCACCAGAGCGCTCCCACAATGCTGAAGAAGCAGGAGACAAATGCCCACGGCCAGCCCCGTGAGGCGCAGCCACTGCTGTACCAGCGGCGACAGGTGAGGGACAGGGATGGAGGGACAGCCTGCAGTGGGACCTGGGGAAGCCCTGGGACACGGACAGCCAGGCCTGGCACCAGGCCATGCTCTGTGGAGGGGACAGGGCTGGGATGGCCCAGGCACAGCAATGCCCCAGAGGCAGCGAGCCCAGCTGGGAACCTGGCCCAGCCTGGCTGCTGTGGCCAGAACCTGCCTTGGGGCCAGGGCCGGGCCTGCAGGCACATGGGGGACACCGTGCCCACACAGCCAGCTCCATCCCGTGCCTCCTTCTGCTTCCTACAGGTGACCCACAGGCAGCCACAGGCGGCACCTCAGGTCACCTGGACGACCATCACACCCATCCCTGGGGACAGGCCCACTCTGTTCCCCATGTGGTCACGGAGCCCCACCAGGTCCTGCACACGCAGGGGCAGCCAGGAGGGCGGGCGCTCAGTGCCCCGCAGCAGTGTCACAGGGCCACAGAGATTGTCCGTGTTGGACTTGCCACCTCTCCATGGCCCTCAGGTGACACTGGCACCTCCAGGCCAGCCCAGTGTTCAAATATCCAGAGTATCCACTGACAGGGTCAAGCTGCCCCCTCTGCCAGCAGCACCTGCTGCATGTTCTGTGGGCCCCATGGCCAGGGGCCAGCCAGAGCGTGTGCCACCTTCTCCATGGAGCACTCTGGCTGTGGGCAGAGCCCAGGGAACACCCTCCTTGGAGAGGACAACAGAAGGGCTCTGGCAGGGGTCAGCAGCAAGGCAGGGCCATTGCCTGCCACCCGTGACACCTGCACGTGGTGTGCTGCTCCACACTGGGGCCCAGCCGTCTTGGAAGCACCTGGGGCGCTCTGTGAAAGAGGGGATCATTGAGGTGCAGGAGGGGCATGGTAGCAACATCTACAAAGAGCTTTTTGGAGGCCTCAGGCCACACCTGTCAGCAAACAAGTCCATCATGTCCACCTGCACTC
Source organism: Passer domesticus (assembly GCF_036417665.1). Taxonomy (NCBI): domain Eukaryota; kingdom Metazoa; phylum Chordata; class Aves; order Passeriformes; family Passeridae; genus Passer; species Passer domesticus. Next base: position 4,494,751 of record NC_087502.1, on the reverse strand, counting down.
ACAAACAGTCAGGTGCCCGCCAAGATATGGATGCAGAGCCCCAGGAGCTGCCCAGTGCTTCCAGCTCAACCAAGGGCTCCACAGAAAAGGCAGCAAAGTGCTCTGAGCTCCCGTCCCATGCCCAGTTGGCAGAGCAGAACTCTGTCTCTGGAAACTCACAGCTCTGGCACATTCCTGTAAAGGAGCTGGAGGAGGAAGAACTCCCAGAAGCACAGGCTGCAGGAGAGTGGGACCGAGACCTGCAGAGTCTGTGGCTTGCCCTGTTCTTGAAGGAGAACGAGGTAGAGGCAGAAGCTTCTGCCCTGGCTGGAGACCTCTGGGATGAGGGCCATGGCAAGCTCTGCCCCACATGAGAGCCTAGGGAAAGCTCAGGCTTCTCAGCTTCTCCTTTCTCTGGAGGCTCCTGTGAGGAAAGGGCAACTTGTCAGCCAGGCAAGCACACTGCACTTCACAAGCAGCTGTGCATGGGGCCTGATGATTTGGTGCAAATTACGCATAAAAAGAGGGAGGAGCTGGAGAAGCTGGAGGAAGAGAAAATGTATGCAGAGCTCTTTGGAGACATCTCCTCGTCCATAAGCAATGAAGAAAGCCCCATGATGTCCAGCTGCGTCCTCAGGGATCCATCAAGTGCCACCGTGGAACCACCTGCAGACCCCTTGGTGCCACACAGCGGTTGCAGTTTGACCAAAGATGCCACAGGAGAAGCACAAAACTGCACAGAGCTGTTGTCTCCTGAGCTGCTGGCAGACTTGGGCTCTGACTCTGAGGACTCACCATCCCTGGAAACTCTGCTGAACGAGCTCCTGGAGGAGTGGGTGCAAGAAGAAGCGGTGGGAGAGAGGGACAGAGAGGTAGAAAGCCCATTGTCACTCCCGCCACGAGACCAAGATGAGGAGTTAGAGGTAGCACTGTCGTAGTTTGACTAGGAAGTGAGTTTCTGAAAAAGTTGTGGTCAAACCAATCAGTGGCCAGATTTGAAACTGGCTCCTGTTGTGGCCACTGGGAATCTGGATATGCCTCTGAGAACACACAGGGGTTAAAAGCAGAAGATTCCCAGAGGGGCTTTCTCTTTTGAGTCCAGTTGGTGAGTGGATCTGACCTCTCCCCTGCCCAGCTGCGTCTGGGTGGGGCAGGGGAGGCCATGCGGCCTGTGGGAAGGGAGGCCAGAGCCTTGCAAGGTGCAGGGGTGGAGGAGACCTGGGATGTTTGGGCAGCACCCCCTCTGGGAGAGAGTGATAGAGACTGTGCTGGCTTGAAATTTGATATCTTGTGCCTGGCACCATGGCCAGGAGAAGAAGGGGGGGCGAGGTGCCCCCAGCAGACCATGGCTGAGGTTTTAACCCCTTTGGTGCTGTGACAATGGAAGCTGTAAAAGACATTGATCCTCCCCAGCTGAGAATTGAGAGGGGATGGAGGATGGGCAAGTGAAAAGAAGGTTTGAGTGAGAGAAGAAATGCCAGCAGCTGAGAAGCGCCCTAGATGGAGGAGATGATTGCAGTGGCCTTTTGGCTGGACTTCCCTCTTACATGGCCACGGGACAGAACCAATTTCTTCCTGTAATGTAGACAATGCACCTTGGGAGAGGTGGTTGGCCAGAAGCCAGAAGTGACAAAGCTGTTATAAGAAGTAGAGGGAACAGAGACTGATGGGGAGCATGTGGTGGAGCCCTCTGCCTTCAGCGGAGAAGGATCTCTGTTCCTGAGACCCCCAGGCCCCAGGAGAGTGAATATGGGGGGGACAGGTGTCCCAAATGGTGAGAGGCGGCCACTTCTTGGAACTGGACAAGGCATTCTTAAAAGGACCTAAGAAGCAGTTTGGATCCATGGCCAGTGGTGAGAGCACTGGACATGGAAGGAGGATGGTCACCATGGCAGATTCTCTTCGGGCAGCTGCCACGTGTGACATGGAAGCACAGGAAGTTCCAACTGTGTTTCCTGGGGAGGCCCATGGTGCAAGAGGGAGACTCCTCTCTCCTGATGAACTGGGGGGAGGTTGTGTGAAGGATGGTATTGGACTGAGAATTGAGTATTAGAGGGGATTGAGTGTTAGAGGGGTGGGGGAGGAGGAGTGTTTTGGAGGGGTTCCATTGTGGATTGTTGTGTGTGTTTTTTGTTTGTTTTTTGTTTTTTTTTTCTGTTTTGGTTTGGGGTTTTTTTTTGGTTTTTTTTTTTGGTTTTTTTTTTGGTTTTTTTTTGTTTTTGTTTTTGTTTTTGTTTTTGTTTTTGTTTCTATGTTATAGATGAATAAAGTGTTGTCTTTTCCCTCCATTCCCAAGTTGGAGCCTGGTTTGTTCTGTTTCCTGGTCACATCTCATAGTAACCATTTTGGAAATATACCTCTCATGGGGGCACTGGCATTGTGCCAGGGTCAAACCATGACACCGTGCATCCTGGATTGCCCCATCCCAGGGGCAGAATCCATCCCCTGTGGTTGTTGGTCTCCACATGGTTGCTGGTTGTCCCTTTCTCCCCTGTGTCCAGGTCTCTCCAAGGGCCTTCAGGCCTTCCAGGGAGCCAATAGCTCTTCCCATTTTGTACTGGCTGTGCACTGCTCAGGATCCCTGCCAGTCCTGTGTCCAAGCCATTTCTGGAGATGTTGGGGAGCACAGGGCCGAGGATGGAGCCCTGCAGAACCCCACTAGTGACCGGTGCCAGCCTGATGCCACCCCAGTCACTGTCATCCTTTGTGCCCCAGCCTTGCGCCCATTGTCACCCATCACATGGCAGGTTTATCCAGCTGGGGCTGGACAGTTTGTCCTAAAGGATCCTGCCAGAGACAGTCTGCAAATCCTTGCTGGAATCCCAGTCTTTTGGGATTTTTTACTGGCTTTCCTTGATGAACCAGATGGGTCACCTTGTCTTAGAAGGAAATTGACAAGCTATTATTTAAACACAAAACTAACTTTATTTACAAATAAACTATTTACAGCTATAGTTGGTTTGCCAACCATAATCCTCAGAACAAAGTGATGTCCAGGTTCAATGATGTATGACGAAGTGCTGACCAAGCCTGGATCCAACCACACCCAGAGCCTTCTCTGAGAAGAACCTCAGGAAGTCAGGAGTCCTTTCTGCACCTTGTGAAGCAGCGGGCGGGTGTTCCTGCTCAGTCTTGCCTGAATGTGCCACTCTGGACACAAGAGGCCCCCAGCTCAGCGGTGCCAGCACCACAGAGAGCATCGGGACCCTGCTGGTGATTGCTGCTCCCTCAGCCTGCTCAGGATCAAGCTGGTCTGAGCTGCCAGGCAACAGATGAATTCACAGCCACCTTTCTCCAAGGCCTGAAGTTCTGTGACCAAAACAGAGCCAAGCTGAGTTCCTGTGTTTACAGAGACCCCCCAGTCTCCCAGCCCTCGCTCCCCACTCACCTCTGACAATCAGAGCAGGCACCTCCGTGCTTTGGTCCTTGACATGCCGCATGATGGTCCCTGGGCACAGAGCTCTGTCAGCCCCTGCTGTTCCCCAGCATGCTCCCAGCAGCCAGGGCCCACCAGTAGCCTGGATGTGGCACTGGGCAAGGGCTGGGGGAGACAGGAGCTGCCCAAAGTGGGATCCTGGGCTGGGGCTTACCAATGAACCTGACAGTCAAGTCTCGCACGCATTCCTGAGGGTCCTTCAGGTACTTCAGGCTCTGAAGAAGGTACTGCTCAGCCCTGCTGCTGTCCTTTTTCATCTGGAGAGACCATAGAGGTGTGAGCATTGGCACATACCCTCCAGGTGGCTGGAGCAGCCCCTCCTGCCAGCACCTCCATCACCAAGTGCCCTCTTCCCTCCCACTGGGTGCAGGAAGGGGAGATGGGCCTGGAGATGAGCCTGGAGAAGAGCCCTGTTCTTGAGCCAGGAACAAGGATGCACTTCCAGGCTGTGGGGTCTCTTCCCTAGGCCCAGCTGCAGAGCCCATGGCCTGGCACAGTCCCTGGGGTGCATCCTCACCAAGCACTCAGCCATCTTCCAGGTCTGCCATGTCTTCACCACATGCTTCATCTCCTTCCACTTGAGGAGCTCTGCTATGGCAAGGAGGGCATTCCTGGAGGCCTGTGGAACAGCAGAAGCTGGGACATGGCTCCAGGGCCTGGAAAAGGTGACTCTGCCTTTAGGGAGCTGGGACACGCCCCTGCCAAAGCATCTGGGAATGGCCTTTAGGTGCAGGGATAGAGGCTCAAATCCCTGCTCTCCAACACCTTTGGGGACCACACAGCACACATCCCACACCTTGGTGAAGCTGGGCTGGGGCTGAGCCCTGCTGCAGTAGGCAGGGCAGGGGTTGGGAATGGCTGTGCCAGCTTGTCCAGCCCTGCTGCACTGATTCTGCAGGGACCCTTCCCAGGGTCTGTGCTGGGGGGGCTGCCCAGTGCCCCGGAGCCCCAGGGAATGTCAGCCACCCCTCTCTGTGTCACTGCTCAGCCTTGACATCAGTACCTGGCCCACTTTGGGGGCCTCGTCATTCATGCGAAGGATGAGCGGGGCCAGGACAGTGTGCACGAAGTTCTTCATCCACTTCTTCTCCTTCCCCACCACTGTCCTCACCAGGTCTCTGAAGGAGCTGATGCAGCTCTCCCGCACCCAGCTTTCCTCCTGGAAGGAACAAGGAGAGGTGAGCTTGGGAAACAGCAGCTGCCACCCATAATGAGGGGTGTAGCAAGAGCCTGAAGGAGAGATGTGGGACTGCAGGAGGCTCTTCAAAATGCTGTTTATTGTATCCAAGATGTTACAGCAGTGCAGGGTCGTGGGCGACAGAGCCTGTGCCTACAGCTGTCAGCTCCAGCTGTAGGCAAGCCTGAAGACCCTTTAATTTTGGTTACATTGCATTATATACTTTTCTTTGCTTAATAGCATCTTAATACAGAAGAACCAATCTATAGCTTAACTTTTACCTATAGCCCATCATAACTACTATAATTACCATATTTGTGTTATTATTCTCCAATCACTAAAAGTTAGTATGTTACAGTTTAAGTTAGAAGTTGTTTTCCAGTTTTCTTGCAGTGGAAAATTTTGAGACCTTTTTTCTGCTTGCGACGTTGGCAGTCTTGTTTGCCTGTGCTATCTTTCTGCTTGGTAAAAACATCTTCGTGTTTGAGGTGGGTTTATCCTTTGCTCTAAGTGATAAAAACCCCCTTCTAACTAACATACCCTTTGCCTTCTTAGTTATCCAGTAGGAGTGGCTGGGCAATTCTTTTCTTCTGTATCAAAACTTGCTTCCATCCCTATTTCATTCTCAAGTTCTACATTCAGAAATCTTTCTGCCAAGCATCCATATCTGTGAGACTTTCTTGTCAAACTTTCATCCTTCCCAGCAGGGTGTGACAGCAGCTGAGGTGAGGGGCGATGCTCGGGGGCCAGATTGCAGAGTGGGGAGAAGCAGAATCCATGCCGGGAGAGCCCAGGGAAGCGGAGCCTGCCCTGAGTGCTGCTGTCACAGCCCAGTGCCCCTCTCAGGGCTCGGGCTCACATTGGCCTCACCTCATCAAAGTGGTACCAGAGTATCCTCGCCACATCTGCAGCAATGGAACTGGCTTCGGTCCTCTTCAAGCACTTCATCATGTTCTGGAGGACCATCAGGGCCATCATCACCAGAGACGTGCAGTTCTGCCGCAACAGGTTCATCAGGTCTGGCAGCAGCACCTTCATTTTTCTCGCCTGCAGGAAAGACAGTTTCCATTTGGTGAGCAGGCCCTGCCAGTCAGGGAGGCTGTTTGGAGCCGTGAGCCCTTGTCCTGACTCCCAGGCCAGGGTTGAAAGGCTGGCTTCCCCGTGTGTGCCCCTGACAGCACCCTGCTCACCCTGTCCTCTCTGTTGGACAGTGTGATGAGGGCCCTGAGCAGCAGGGAGGTTATCTCTCTGTCTGTGCTGTTGGCTGAATACAGCAGAAACCTGCAGGTTTTGTACAATGAAGCAAATTCCTCCTCTTGCACATCTTCGGAGGCCAGCAGCTGAAAGAAACCCTGCAGTGAGCAACTTTGCCCCTGGCAAAGCCAGCAGGGCTCCTCTGGCACAGCTTCTGCTTCCCCCACAGCTGAGGACAAGGGCACCAGAGCTTTTGCTGCTCACGCACAGCCAAGTAAGAGAGGCAGTCGTTTTCAGGAAAGGTGCGGAAAATGCCATTCTTCAGGTCCTGGAGTTGGACACGAAGCTCCTTCAAGACCTTCTCTACCGTCTGGGGCACCGAGAACATCACCTCCCACAAACTGAGGGCATTCCTGCAAGGCAGAGCAGTGTCAGCAGGACCTGGGCCAGCGCTGCAGGATGTGGGCTGCCTGGGGATCCTGCCCAGGCAGGCAGGAGATGCCTGAGGAGCAGCGTGCTGCCTCTGGGCTAGCTCTGGCAGGCCCAGCCAGCTTTGGCTGCTGCAGGCCTGAATGACCCCCATCAGGGCTGGAAAGTGTGCTGGGATGGGGGGCCTGTCTCCTTGGTGGGGTCCTGCAGTGTTCTTGGGTTTGCCAGCCAGAGGGTCTCAGGGTCCCTCTCCCCACAGGGGCTTTTGGGACCAGTACCTATCTCCTCGTGGGGCGATCTGCAGCAGTGTTGTGACCACCTGCCCAGGACTCCTCTCAGCCACCAAGAGAAGCAGGCAGTGGAGGCTGTGCTGGACTTGGATGTCTGTGACCAATCCAGTGTGGTAGATGTGGCTCACGATTTTTGGCACCTGGAGGGACACGGGTGAGGATGGTGCTGCCGCTGGAGCCGAGCTGCCCTTCCCATCCCTCTCTGCTGCCTCAGGACGGCTCCAGGTGCCCAAAACATCTGGGTTTGGGAGGGATGGAGGGAGACAGGAAGCCAGTATGGCAGGGCAATCCAGACACAGGCCACTTACATCCGTCAGCCACCAGTCAGGGTCTCTCCCAATCACCTCCAGCATGCTGAGAGCCACCTGATGATTGCAGGGAGATGAGTAGCGGAACATTGTAATGGTTGAGAGGATGATGTGTGTCCTCTCAGAAGGTCCCAGGTATTTTCCAACAGCCTGTGGCAGGAGGGAAAGGAACCCTGCTGATTCTGGGCCCCATTGCTTACACAAATCCTGTGGACAAGAGTCCCAGCAAGGGGAGCTCTCGGTACCTCGATGAAGTCCTTGGCATTGGGAGAATGAAGTGAGGAGCTGATCCCATCTTCCCAGTGTGCTTGGAGCTGTGCATTGTCCTCTGGCAGTGTCACACCTGAGGAGTGGGGAAACTTGGACACATCAGTGAGACACAGCTGCTGTGCCAGCAAGCCAACCACATCCTTGCTGGACTTCTGGATGCTAAGAATTTTAGACTTTCTGTGCTAACAGACTCTGACCCCCAGGAGAGCACTACATCTAACCTGAGGCGTGAAAAAGACTTCCAAAATTAATTGATAGCACTGGGATTACAGGTGTATAGTTAATTAGAAATGTGTAATATCACAGGCTAGAAAACTTCAGAGTTTAAGGTTTTAGAATACAGAAATATATATAGGGCAAGATAGAAGTTTTAGGGCAGAGGCAGGTTGTTCTTCTTGACCTTCTTCCTTCTCCTTCAGAAGTTTGAGTAGTATTTTGTAAGTGGACAGAAAAGTCCGCATTGCGGAATTCAAGTGATTAGTTATTAGCTTGAAAGAGAAAATAATTTAGGTGTCATTTCTTAATTAGATATTTTAGCCTTAAAAGACCTTGTAACAAGAGATCGCCATTGTTTGTCTTGTTAATGAAAGACTACAGAAGTCACTGCCTGTGAGACTGGAACATTGACAAGTTAAACACAAGTCTTAAATGAGTCTAAACATGAACTATCGTCTCAAGTACCTTCAGTCTTGATCTCAACAGAAGAAAAAAAAAGCTGAAAACCAGCACATCCTGACAGAGTTTGGGAACTGGGAATTGCTGGGGAGGAGTTGGCTGCAGCAGGAGGTGGTGCACGGGTGTAAAGGGCAGCCTTCCTCCAGTGTCTCTAGCCAGTGCTGCTGGCCCAGGAGGCTGCGAGTCCCTGGAGCTCTGCATGCAGCCCCCATCTACACTGTGGCTGCAGTACTGGTCAGGGGGAAGGGCCCGTGGGGCTGGCGTGTGGCAGGGAAGGACACAAGCTCTCCAGGGCAGCTGGGGAATGGGCGGAATGGGGCTGAGTCCTGTGTGGACGAGCAGCTCAGCTGCACAGGACCATCAAGAACTTGGGACAGAGAATGTGGGGAAGGAATAGAGATGATAGCAGTGCTGGGGACATGGTGGCACCTGCACCAGGCACAAGGGTCCATCAAAATGCCAGGGAAGACCAGCAGATAGATCAGGGGGTGTCACTGTGCAGGGGGATGCAGCCAGCACAGCTTCTCTTACGTTGCTGCTGAGAGATGAAATTGAGGAGGGCGTAGAGAGCATCCAGAGCCACATGGTTGGTCTTTTCTTCCTCAAATGCCATGAGGATGAGATGTCCAAACACCTTCCCAAGGACTGGGATCTGGATCTGTGCACAGGCATCATCTCTATCCTCATTTTGACCAGTCTGGGGGAGGCAGGCAGAAGAGCAGAATGGCTGAAGAAGAAGAATGGCTGAAGAAGAGCAGCTGAGGCCAAAAGCCTGACCCACACAGTGTATCCCAGGCTGGAGGTGGCTGAGAGCTTGGTAAGGCCCTGCAGGCCCCATCTCAGAGAATCACTGGACAGCAGCCCCAGCAGGGAGAGCTCCCTCCCTGCTCCTTGGGCAGTCCCATCCGACAGAGGGCTGGGGCAGAGCCGGCTCCTGGCTGGGAAGCCCAGGGAAAATGGAGGGACCAAGACCTTTCAGCTCAGAGCCTGAGCCCAGGCTGGCCTTGAAGGCACCTCAGAGCTGCAGCTCTACTGGCCATGGGGACAGGGAGATGGCTGGAGGTGCCTGCTCCTCACCTCCAGAGTGGAACAGCTGGCCAGCCAATGGCTCAGGCTGCAAATCCTCTGCAAGGCCCTCTCCCGCACAACGGCTCTCTCAGAGCTGGTGAAGGTGAGCAGCACCTGGGCACAGAGAGGCTGAGGTGAGCCCTGGGAGCAGACACCAGCTCCTGTGGGATCAGCGTGGCTCTCTCCTCCTGGGCTGGACTCCTACCATCCTTCAAGGCTTCCTTTCACCTCGAGCTCAGCCTCAGGAGGCTCCTGTGCCTGGGACAAAGGCCCCGGGCCAGCCTTGTGGCCAGGCAGGTGCCACTCTCTGCAGCCCCTGTACTCCAGCTGAGCCCCAGGGCAGGGCAGCGCCCTCCCTGCAGTGTGCTCTGCCTGCTCACAACTGGGCTGAGGACCATCCAGCCAGGAGTGGGCAACCCCCCCAGGGTAAGGAACAGTGCCCACACCCCCACTCTTTGCACAGGCCAGACCTCCAAGACGTCCTGCAGCACCTCGCCAGATTTGAGCACCACAGCCTTCAGCATGATGTCCATGGCATCCACGGTCTGCAGGGAAGACAGAGAGTGATGGCAGGGATTCTGCTGCCCCTCCCACCCTGGAGACTGATCAGAATTCCCAGGGCAGGATGCCCTCACTGCCTGGGAGATCCAGGGACAGGCAGTGTCCTGCATGCACTAGCCTGTGATGCTGGACATGGCCCAGCCCTGGGAAGGGGATGGAAGGATGAGGGTGGGAAAGCAAAGCAAGAGCCTGCCATGCCTTGGATCTCTGATCATGAGGGAGCATGCGGTGGCCAAGAGCAGCCCAGAGGGCCTGGGGTTCCTGCAGCTCACCCAGCACTCACCTGAGTGTAGAGGGAAGCCTCCAGGCCCGTCATTTCCTCTTCTGGAGGAAGAAGAAGAACACTCCAAAAGCAGGAGCTGATCAGCTGTGTGTTGTCCAGCAGCTCGGGCAGCACAGAGCTGCAGAGAGAGAGGTTCCAGTTGGATACTGGTGATGGCAGCAGCATCTCAGGGCCTTGTGCAGGTGGACACAGAGCGTCCCTCAGAGGCACAAGCAGGTACCTCAGTTGGGTGATGGCCAGCATGGCAAGCAGCTGCAGCTCTGTGCGCATCTGCTTCTGGGGCTCCTCGCTCAGCAGCGCCTGTGGAGCACAGCTGGGCTGGGACCTGGCAGCTGCCAGCACCCAGTGCCCCCAGCTCCTCACCCTGCACAAGCACTGCCCTCACAGGGTGCTGGGGCTCCCCAGGTGTGCCCTCACCTCGATCTTCTCTGCCAGCCCATGTCTGCGGCAGAAGCACTCCAGGCCTGCTAACGAGCCACGGTTCGTGGCACTGCTGCACAGGCTGCGGATGCTCTCCAGGAACTGCAGCTTGTCATCCTGCATCTGGCAGCAAAGGACAGAGAGACCGTGGGGCATCTGAGAAGGAACACATGGCCAGCAGGACCAGAGCCCTGCGGGAGTACAGGGCACAGCCACCAGCCCATGGACTGCATTTACCGGGCAAGAGAGCCTGACAAAGGCCTGGATGAATGCCATGGCTTCCTGCTCCTCCTCACACACAGCTAACCCAGCAGCACCTGACAGAGAGAAGGAAGGGCTGCAGAGAATCTGGCAATGGCAGAGAGCAGGGGAAGATCTGCCCTCCACCCAGGCCTGTGCCTGTTCCGCTGGCACGGCCTTCCCAGGCGGATCCTGGCTGGAGGGTGCCCAGCAGAGGAGCTGCCATGCTGGAGCACAGCACGGAGGGGAAAGCCCCAGAGCCTTGGGCTGAGGAATGCACTGGCAGAGGGACAGCAAAGGTGCAGGGCCTCATGGCATCCCTGCCTGCTGCCGGCCCAGCCGCGGCTCACTGCCCTCACCCTAGAGCAGGAGTTGGGGCCCCTCTGCTCACTCCCTCCTTGGCAGAGATTGTGCTGGGGCTGGCATTCAGCCCTGAGCAGCCTCAGCCTGAGGCATCACAGCCAGCCCTGGGCTGCTGTGAGCCAGGGAAACAGGCTGGGCTCCCAGCCCTGCCCAGCCCAGCATGGCCTCTCACTCACCCGTCTGCAGGGGCTGCACCATTGTCACCTCGTAGGGCTCCACTGGGGAGCTGCTTTCCTGGGGAGCCCCGTCCTCCTCCCAGGCCACCCTGGGCTGGCTCGGGGCTCTCCTCTCCATGATTTGATAGAAAAGGCTGGTAGCGGAGAAAAGGGAAATAAGAATTGTTTGGGAAAAACCTCAGCACCACGGGGCTGCTGAAGAAGCAGGGAAACTCTGGAGCTTGTGTGTAGAGGCTCCTGGCCAGCTCTGTATTCCCAAACTATCCTCTTCTCTCCCTGTCCAGCTGGACACTGACCACAGGGCCAGCAGTGGGGTGTCACAAAGGGCTCCCCTGTGACACAACACCTACCCCCAGAAATGGATCCAGGTAACCATTGACATGGAACCTGCCCCCGGCAACGGGCCAGGGACCGGGCAGGGAGGCTCTGGCTGTCCCTGGGGGCATGGGCACAGCTCAGTCCTGGGCACACAAAGTGCTCCCAAAGGACTTCCAGGCCCCCTTTGCCCTCCGGTCCCCTCCGCACATCCCTGGTGTGCTCCAGCATGCCCCAGAGCCCTGTGTTCAGACACCCCCACATGCCCCCAGGATGTCCCTGTGTGAAAAACAAGGTTCACTCTCCTGTAAAACATTCAAAGTTTAATAAAGGACAAGAGGAGACAAAGACAAGAAAGCAAAGATTTACAGCTGGGTGCGTCTTGGCACTTAGCCAAGAGCACCCCTGCTATTTTGGAAACACCCTTTAGGTACCATTTCTACTGCATCAGCCTATTCATAAACAATTATGCATAGTAAACTTTTCCCAAGCTAGTTTACATATTCCAAGAACTGTTTGGAATGGCTCCTCCTCAGGTCCGCCTTTTTAGAGCATGTGGATTCCTTGGCTGTGGTTTTAGTGCTTTTTTATCATCACCTACAGTTCTGGGCCTTTCATACTTTCTGCTGATGGCAAGTGTTGATAGTTGACATATCTGTACAGGTGTCCTCATCTTGTGTTCTTTGGGCTTTATCCCATTCAAGCAGGCATTTTAACACAAGCATACTTATATCAGCTATTTCTAAGTTTTAGTAAACAACAGAAATAAAAACTATATCTTTATAGTCAAGTTATTTTAACACCACACATACAGAATCCCTTTTAATATTTGTGACTTGGTATTAATTCCGATGCCTGAGCACTTCTGTTTGTTAATATCTCGAAAACTGCTTGGAGTCTTATCATAGAATTCAGCACATAAATTGGGGTTAATAATGAGTTAGATTGCTGTGCTGGTTTTACCTTTTTGTTTACTAATTGTTTTTTTTCCCGAATCTTGGACTACACCCCTAAGGGCAAATGGGAAACAAATCCATCTCTCTCCTTTTGGATATTCAATTCCCAGTCTATAAGCACTTTTTCCTAAGTTTCTTGCAATCCAATATTTTTTCCTGTTTTGACTACAGGTACTTCATTTGGATGGGTTATAACAGTGCCTGTTGACATGGGGGTGTGCAATAAAAGATAAACTTTGGTTTCTTTCTATGTAATTGCTTTCAGTAGCATTTGTGATGCAATATTGCCATTATCCTGAAAGGGAAAAGACAAAAGATGAGTGACAGAAAAAAGAATAACAGAGGTCTGGTATGGCTTATACCCCCACCTCCCATGCCCATGGGGTTGCAGCCTGTTGGAACCCTGGATGCTGAGAATTTTAGATTTTCTGTACAGACAGACTCTGACACCCTGGAGAGCACTGCATTTGACCTGAGGCCGTGGAACAGGCTTCCAAAATTGATTGATAGCACTGGGGTCATGGGTGTGCAATTGGTTAGAGGTGTAGAATATCACAGGGTGGAAAATGTAGAGTTTGGGTTTTAGAATATCGTAATAAATATGAAGCAAGATGGAGGTTTTAGGGCAGAGACAGGCTGTTCTTCTTTACCTTCTTTTTCCTTCTTCTCCATGCATTTGGGTGGTCTTTTGTAATTAGACAGAAAAGTCCACCCTGTGGGCTTTGAGGGATTAGTTATTGGGTTAAAAGGGAAAATATTTTAGGTGTCATTTCTTAACTGGATAGTATAGCCTTAAAAGACCTTGTAAAAAGAGATAGTGAGCCATTTTGTGCCTTGCTAATGAAAGACTGCAGAACTCACGGCTGTGAGGCTGTCACATTGATAAGAAATAATAAACACCTGAGTCTGAACGTGAACTATCGTCTCAAGTGCCTTCATTTCTGACCTCGACAGAGGTAGAAAAAGGAAGCTGAAAACTGGCAGCAAGCCATTGCAGGTGTATTTGATCTTCTCGGTGGCAAGTACAGCAGCCAACCCCGTCTTGCCCTCTTTTTCCCTTGTCACTTCCTTTTTCCTAATTTCCAGGCAAATAATTTTTGACATTCCTTAACTGTTTCCCTCCATTCCTCAGGTATCTCCCATTCAACAGGCACTAAAAATTCCCATCTACAAAGCAAAGTTATTATTTCAGCTGTTTCTGGTGTTTGGATAGCAGGACCAATTAGGTCCAGGTGTACCGTAACTTTCTATAAAAGCAATGGGTCTCTTAATAATGATATATAGAATAAAGAGATTGGTCAGCCTTCTGTGACTCATAGAGTCAATGCTAATTGTTACCAGTTCAGGCACGCCCTGCTGCGACACTGACAAGACACCAGGCAGCCACCAAATCCGCTCTGTCACTGCCCCCCACAGCTGGACCCCCATTTTGTACTGGCTGTGCGCTGCTCAGGATCCCTCCCAGTCCTGTGTCCAAGCCATTTCTGGAGATGTTGGGGAGCACAGGGCCGAGGATGGAGCCCTGCAGAACCCCACTAGTGACCGGTGCCAGCCTGATGCCACCCCAGTCACTGTCACCCTTTGTGCCCCAGCCTTGTGCCCATTGTCACCCATCACATGGCAGGTTTATCCAGCTGGGGCTGGATAAACACTTTGTCCTGAAGGATCCTGGCAGAGACAGTCTGGAAAGCCTTGCTGGAATGCAGATTCTCCACCTACACCCCGTGGGCAGCCAGGGGGTCACCATGTCCCAGGAGGAATCTGAGGCGCGCTGGCTCTGACCGGGGCCGGCGTCGTCCTCCAGGGCTTTGCAACAGCTCCCAGGAAAATCTTTTCCAGGATTTTTCCAGGAAGTGAGACTGAAAGGCTTGTACTGGTCCCATGCAGCTCCTGTACTGGTCTCCTATTGGCCTGTGCTGATCTTTAATGTTCCCTTACTGGTCCTGGTCTGTTACGTACTGTTGTGTACTGGTCCCATCCTGGTTCCATATGGGTCCTCACTGCTCTCATCCTGATTCCATACTGATCCTGCAATGGCCCACTCCTGGTCCAGTACTGGTCCCACACTGGCCTGTACTGGTCACATTCTGCTCCTGCACTCACCCACAGTGCTCTCATACTGGCCCAGTGCTTGCCTGTAGTGGCCTATACAGCTCCTTACTGGTTCCCGTACTGGTCCAGTACAATCCAGCACTGGCTCATGCAGGGCTCTGCTGGCCCCATGCTGCTGCCATACTGCTCCACAGTGTTTGTACAGTGCTCACACTAGCCCTCACACTGGGCTGTACTGGCCTGCACTGGTCCCACACTGGTTTGTGCTGTTCTCTACTGGCTCCTACTGGTTTGTACTGGCCTGTGTTTGTCTGCACTGGCCCATCATGTTCCAGCAGCAGTCCCATAAAGGTCCTGCATTTGCTTGGCTTGGTCTCTACTGGTCCCACACTGCCCTGTACTGGTCCTACATCAGTCCAATCCTGGTCAAGTACTGGTCCCATCCTGGTGTCATACTGGTCCCATGCTAGCCCTACTGGCTGCATACTGGTCCTGTATTGGTCTAGTACCAATCCCTTCCTGTTTCCATACTGGTTCTTACTGGTCCCATACTGGTTCAATACCAGCCCTTTTAATCATTTTGGAAGCAACTGAGCCATTTGGAGTGGGAGTGGAATAATTTTGGAGCTGCTCCATTTTTAGGAGGTATTGAAAAATTTTGAGTAATTGTGTAAGTTTGAGTGATTATTCAGATCTTGAGGCAGGTTCTCTACAGGAAAAGAGTTTGGTCTTTGGGACCTTTTCCTCTTTTTTCCCTGTTATGTTTTAATCGCAGAACTGATAGATGAACAGAAGGAATTTGAAGTCAGCACCTGGAAATTCACTCTGGAAGAGATAATTCCCATTGCTGCGCAGTACAGTGAGACCAGAGAGGTAAATCCAATGTGATCAATGCATCTTTCCCTTCACCTGTGTAAAATCTGAGGTGGTTTTTGGGATTTTCCCAGTTCCAGTATCTCATGCTGCTTATTCAAAGGGCCTGGCAATTCAGGCTGACGAATTCCCACATCCTAGAGAGCTGCAATATTCCTGTTTAATCCCAAAAATCACCCAAAAGAAAGACTCCAGAGGAGATTTAGGTGTAAAATTGTGGATCATTTCAGAAAGCACCAACTGCACCTAGAGCAATCCCAAAGGTACCGGCGGGCAGGTGGGCACACACAGGTGTGATGGAGCTGGGCGGGATCAGGCCAGGAATCAGATGCTGATTTTGTGATTTACAGCAGGATTTCTCCCCTGATCCCAATTCCCAGTGTTGTGGTGGTGCCAGGTGTGCTGGTGGTGGGTCTGGGACCCTCAAACTGGGATCTGGGACCCCTAAACTGGGCTTTGGGTCCCTCAGATTAAGGGTTCAAGTTCTGGCCTCCCAAACTGGGGTCAGAGACCCTCCAGCTTTAATCTGGAGTCTTTAAACTGAGTGTGGGACTCTCAAACTGAGAACTGGTACCCCCAAATGGGGGTCTGCAGCCCTCCAGCAGGATCTGGGATACTCACACTGGGGTCTCAGCTCTCCAAAATGGGTCTGGACCCCTCCCCCAGCTGGAGTTTGGGCCCCTCAAAGAGGGGTTTGGGATTCTCCATCTGAGATCTGAGATCAGGGACCCCTGAGATCAGGGACCCTCAAACTGAGATCTGGGACGCCTAAACCGGGTCTGAGCCCTTTAAACTCTTGTCCCAACTATGGGCTCATTCCCCAGGTGCAAATTCCCACAGCAAGGCAAAGGATTTTTATTTTTCATTCCAGATACTCAGGGAGGAGATGGGAGTTCCTTACAAAAGGCCCATCCCGGACGGAGCACCAGAACTGACACTGGTTTGGAGTAGGGGCTCAACAGGTCAGTGGTCACATCCCCCCCCTTTTGTTGGTTCTAAAGTGGCTGGTTTTGCATCGAGTGCAAAACCTGAGGGTTTTGAGGGTGGCACCCTGAAAAAACTGGAGGGACATGGGGGAGTGAGGTAGGGGTTTATTTGGGTGTACAAAGAGAAAAGGGGGAAGGGGACACCTCAGGATGGAATTTTGGGTCCACCTTAGAGGGGGGAGGTGAGTGAGAGGACCCCAGGATGGAGATTTGGGATCCCCAGGGTGGGCTTTGTGGGCTCTGAGGGGAGATTTGGGGTCCCAGGGTAGGATTTGGAGGGACCCACAGTGGATTTTTGGGATTCCAGAATTGATTTAGGGGTTCCAAGATAGATTTTGAGGTCCAAAATGGATTTTGTGGTTCCCAAGATGGATTTTGGAGTCCCAGAATGTGGGAAGGTCTCAGGCACTGGTGCCTCTGGCAGATAGGAGGACTCAGTGCCAGATTTTACAATCCCCTCAGCAGGGGGACCTTTGGGATTTGAGGATTCCCAGGGTGGATTTTGGAGTTTCACAGTGAGTTTTGCTCTCCCTGGGATTGATTTGGGCATCTCAGGTTGGGTTTTGGGGTTGTGGAGTAGGTTTTTGTAGTCCCAGGTTGGATTTTGGGGGTTCTAGGGTGGGTTTTCAGGGTCCTGGGATGGATTTTAGGGTTCCAGCCCCCACAGTGCAAAGTCCAGGGCGGGGGCACTGTGGGTCAGACACCCCATGGACACCACGTCAATGTGGGGCCCCAAGAACTGGGGGAGGGTCTCCAAAACGATGCCCCCACTGGCCTCCACCATCACCCCGGGGTGTGCAGCCTTGACCTGCGCCGCCGCCGCCTGCAGCTCCTGGGGGGGACACCCCGTGAGCAGGGAGCACGCCCTCCCCAAAATTTGGGGACACACGGGACATCAGGATGTACAATGCTCGGGAGTCCTGGCATGCAGCCAAAGACCCCTGCGGCTTTGAGTTCCACCCATGGAGCAAATTACCAACTTTATATGAAGAATAACGAGTCATAAAATTTTAAGCAGCATAACAGCAGTTGTCACAGGGTGAAAGGTAGAATTTGGAAGAATTTTACTATGGGGGTCCAGGGGACAAGATGGAGGGATTTGGGCGTTCTCCTGTTCTTCTTCCTTCTTCTTCCTAGCCTCCATCTTCTTGGTGATGGTAGCACCCTAGGATTGGTGTAAAGTAGAAAGTCACTGTCCAACATAGATGATAGGTAATGGAAAATAACTGCAAATAAAGTACATGTAGTTTTTAGTATAAAGAGATTGCACCGCCTCAGGGCAGAGTATCGTGCCTCGGACTGACCTGCTGAACAGACCTCGGCAGGCCAGACAGAAAATGCTTTAGATAAGAAATAATAAACAACCTTAAGAACGCAAGCTGAAGACTTCTGACTCCTTCTTTGACAGCTGGGTTGGAAAAAGAGACTTTTAACACACCTCGGGCTCACCTTGACCAGAGGAGATCCCGAGAGGGCAGGGGCATGAGAACAGTACTGGCAACACCAAGTGCTGCTGCTGCTGCTGGGCACAGCTGCTGTGCCAGCACTGATCTGCCCCAGCTCTGCACACAGACATCGCTGCTGCAGCTCCAGAGAAGGCAACAAAAGGGCATCTCTGGTGGGAAATACTTTCTTTCATTTAAAACCACTGAAAGTGCAGCCCCTCATTGACGCAGTCTGTGGCCACAGGGAAGGTGGAGAGAAACAAAATGAGCAATGGCACAAACAACGGCATTTCTTTGTGGACAATATTAAGAAGGAAAACAAAGAAATAGGGCATCCAAAATGAAACTAACAAGGCAGTATCTAAAATTACTTCTATTACAAGAGATTTGCAGAAACTGGCCAGCAGTTCAGTGTTTCTGAAACCTCCACTCATCACTCTCAACACTGCAGCCTTGAGCTCCTGGTTCCTCAGGCTGTAGATGAGAGGGTTCAGGGCTGGAGGCACCACTGAGTACAGAACTGACACCCCCAGATCCAGGGATGGGGAGGACATGGAGGAGGATTCAGGTAGGCAAAGGCTGCAGTGCTGAGGAAGAGGGTGAGCATGGCCAGGTGAGGAAGGCAGGTGGAAAAGGCTTTGTGCTGTCCCTGTTCAGAGGGGATCCTCAGCACAGCTCTGAAGATCTGCACGTAGGAGAAAACAATGAACACAAAGCATGCAGAGGCTAAAAAGACACTAATCATGATAAGCCCAAGTTCTCTGAGGTGGGATTTGGAGCAGGAGAACTTGAGGATGTGTGGGATTTCCCAGAAGAACTGGCCGAAGGCATTGCCCTGGCACAGGGGCAGGGAAAATGTATTGGCCATGTGCAGCAGAGCAGTGAGAAAGGCACTGGGCCAGGCAGCTGCTGCCATGTGGGCACAAGCTCTGCTGCCCAGGAGGGTCCCTGGTAGTGCAGGGGTTTGCAGATGGACACGTAGCGGTCAAAGCACATGATGGTCAGGAGGAAATACTCTGCTCCAATGAAGAAGATAAACAGAAAGAGCTGTACAGCACATCCTTTGTAGGAGATGGTGCTGGTGTCCCTGAGGGAATTGTGCATGGCTTTGGGGACAGTGGTGCACATGGAGCCCAGGTCACTGAGGGCCAGGTTGAGCAGGAAGAAGAACATGGGCGTGTGCAGGTGGTGGCTGCAGGGGCAGAGCCCCAGTGTTTCACAGGCAGATGAGAGCTGGCCCTCAGGAAGCCAAAGGAACCTGGACAGTCCTGGCAGATTTTGTCTGGGAGCTATCCTTGGATATAAGGAATTTTGGAGGCAGATTCCCAATTGTGGCCATAGACACCTGGACTTCAAAGATGCTTTTTACAATGGAAAGAAAAACACATCCCTCCAGTGTTTTGAAGGCAGGTAAGAGGTGGCCCCCAAGATGCCAAGGCCATCCAGAGCTGTCTTTGCTGGCAGGTTTCCTATGGGAACAGTCTTCAGATATAATCAGATATAGAGGTAGAATCCCAATTTCAGCCATGAACCCCTGGAGGAGAGGGAGAGTTCTTTCCCACTGGAAGGAAAGCACAGAACTCCAGAGTTTTAGGGGCAGATGAGAAGCAACCCTCAACATGCCATCTCAGCTGCACCAGTCAGGCCCAGCCAACCAGACCTGTTCCATGTTCTTGGATCCTTGGGGCCCTGCAACATCACAATTGCCCTTTGGTTCCACGAGGCCCCGTGGTATCACAAGAGATCTTTGTTTCCATGAGGCCCAGTGATATCACAATGGTCTACTTGGCTCTGCAGTGCCACAATGGCCCCTTGCTTCCATGAGGCCTTGCAGTGTCAAAATGGTTTTCCTTGGTTCCATGGGACTGTGCAGAGTGCCACAATGGTCCCTTGGTTCTATTGGGCTCCCCAGGATCACAATGGCCCCTTGGTTCCACAAGGCTTGGCTGTGGCACACTGGCCCCTTGCTTCCTTGGGGACCCATTGGTGTCACAATGGCCCCTTGGTGCCATGGGGACCTAGAATGCCAGAATGGTCTCATTGCTTCCACGAGGCCCTGCAGTGTCACAGAGAGCTCCTTGGTTCCACAAAGCCCTGCAAAGCCCCTTGATTCAACACGGCCTCAAAGTGTCAGAATGGTCTCCAGGATTCTATGAGGTCCTGCAGTGTCACAAGGGCACCTTGCTTCCATGAGGCCCTGAAATATGGAATGGCGCCTTGATTCCATTGGGCTCCTCACTGTTACATGAGTTCTTAGTTCCATGGAGCCCTGCACTGTCACATGGCCCCTTGGTTCCAAAGGGTCACAAACTATTGTAATGTTCTCCATGATCCCATGAGGTCCCTCAATGTCACAATGGACTTTTGGTTCCATGAGCTTTCATAACGCTCAACAGCAGTCTCCTTGGTTCTGCAGTGTAATAACTGACCCGTGGTTCCATGAAGTGCCTGGCCTCCCACAGCTTCTCAGGGACCTTTTTCCCCCTCAAGGTCCCTAATAGCCCTTCATGGCCCCTCAGAGCCCCTTATGGCCCCTCAAATCTCCTCATGACCCCTCACAACCCTTCACAGCTCATGGCCCCTCATGACCCATCACAGCCCTCAGAGCTCTCATGTCTCCTCACAACCCCTCACAGCACTCACAGCTCCTCACAGCTCCTGATGGCTCCTCACAGGCCCCTCACAGCCCCTCATGGCTCCTCATGGCCCTCATGGACCCTCACAGCTCCTCATAGCCCCTCATAGCCCTCACGGCCCCTCATAGCCCCTCACAGCACTCATGGCCCATCACAGACCTCATAGCCCTGCACAGATCCTCATAGCTCCTCACGTCTCCTTACAGCCCCTCACAGTCTCTCATGGCTCCTCACAGCCCCTCACGGCTTCTCATGCTGCGTCATGGCCCCTCACAGCTCCTCACAGCCCTCATAGCCCCTCACAGCCCCTCACAGCACTCACAGCCCCTCATGGCCCCTCACAGCCCTCACAGCCCCTCATGGCCCCTCACAGCCCTCACAGCCCTTCATGGCCCCTCACAGCCCCTCACAGTCCCTCATGGCCCCTCACAGCCCCTCATGGCCCCTCACAGCCCTCACAGCCACTCATGGCCCCTCACAGCCCCTCATGGCCCCTCACAGCCCCAGGCCTGGGGCTCCTCCCAAAGGAGAAGGGGTCAGGCCCTGCTTGTTCTCCTTTGATTTTGGTCCCTTCACAGCGACCAGTAAAGAAAGGCTGAAATGGAGCCTTTCCTCAGCGTTTCCCTCAGGGTTAATTGCGGGCTGAAGCTCTGTGCTGGCGCTGGCCCCAGCACCAACATCCCTGCAGCCGCCAGGCCTTTGCTGTCCCCCCGTGTCCGTCGCTGTCCCCGAGTCCCGCCTGGCTCTGGCAGCAGCAGCAGCCGCAGCGCAGCGGGCGCCGGCCCGGCCCAGCCGGGGCTCCCGGGCAGGAGCAGCAGCAGCGCCGGCCCCTTCCCGCCTGCTCCTGCCTCGGCTTCCAAGGGCTTTTTCCAGCTGAATCCTGGAGTAGAGCAACCAGCAGCCACACACAGCCCTGACTCCTCAGGGCCCGCCTGTGCTGCCCTGAGCCAGCCCTCAGAGGAGGAAAGGATCGGGTTCCAGCGCTGTTTTCAGCGCTGTTTTACTCACTCTGAGCTGACAGCAGGAGACTGCTGCTGCTGCCTTTGCCTTGAGAATTGGAGATCATGGCTGCTCTTGTCCCTCTTCTGCTTGCCACTTGACTTTGAGCTGTAAAACTGCAATTGCCTCTTTTGATCAGTATTTCCCAGAGTGCTTTTGAGATGGGGGACTCAGGCTTTTTGTCACAGGCATCATGATTAGCAGATCTTGAAATGCTCACAAGTCCCTGAGCACTAAGTCAAGAAGAATTAAAGCCACACAGGCCACATTTGCAGTGCTCAAACACAGCCCTGTTGCTGCTGCTGCTGGAATAGAATCAACTGACAGAGGCCATGACAGAAATTGCCTCGGGAGTGTCAAATGAAATGAAAAAATCCACCAGGAGAAAACAAAACCAGAACTTCTTAACTCACTTCATTGTTTCTTCTGAGCAGCAGCAGAAAATGGAGATGTCCAGAGGTATTTCCAGCTGCTGCTGGTCCCAGCTGGAGCCCAGCCTGCTGCCCAGTCCCAGCGGGAACCTGAGCCCAGCCCGGGGAGCTCCCGCAGTGTCGGGAGCTCAGCGCACGCGGGGCCAGGCCCAGAGCCCCGGGCACGGCCGCCCATTGTGGGGCAGCCCATTGCGCAGACAGAATGTCCTGCGGCCCAAACCTCCTGCTCCTGCCACACAGCGCCCAGCCTTCTCTCCCTCCTCCTCCTCTCCCAGCATGGCACAAATTCCAGCTCGAAGGAGGCTTCCCCAGAGAGGGCTCAGGCTCCTGGTTCAGCCTCAGTGTCCCTGCAGAGGAACACGGCATCTTTCAGGCACTTCCACAAGCTCAGGGTTCTCATTTCATGGGGAATTTGGGATGAAAATGGCTTTGTTAGGAAGGACAACAGCGAAGGGAATGGATTGGAAATCCTTAGGGAAAATGACCATTCTTACAGGCAAAGTTCACCAAGTAATTCCCTGCATTTCTCCTTATCAGATTCTTTCAGTCATCTTCTGAGAGGTCCAGCTTGTTCTGGTGCTTTCCATGAACAGATTGTACTGGTGATTTATAGCAATGCATGAGATGTAGAAGCATCTGAACTGAACCCAGAAACAAACTCTGTCTGTCAGCCCATTTTCATCTTCTAGATCACTTTCAAGATGTCCATGGGGATGTTGGAATGATTATCACACAGCTCTCCATTTCTGGCTGCAGGCTCTGGAGATTTTTTCTCTGCATTCAGTCAAGCTTGTGTTCCCTAACAATTCCTGGTAGCCCGTCATGTTTTCTTAGGGCAGAACAGTAACAATGCAAACATTACCAATGACACAACTGGCCAGCCCACAAGGGAAAGAAAGAAGAAGCTTTTTAAAGTTTTTAAATATTTGTCCTGCTTTGCTGCAAGAGTTGTGCTGCACGCACGGCGGGGAAAGCCAAGAGAAGCTGCAGTTGGTGGCACATCTTGTGACAGAAGCTGCTCCTCGTTCTCCAGGAAAGGTTCTTGGAAAGAGCAAACAGGACTGTGGAGAAGATTCTGGGAAAAGTGAAACATATTTTTAGAATTTAAATAAGAATGGAAAGAAACAATCTAAGATGCTTTATTTATTTTTATGCTCCCCTTTTCCTTCTTGCACTACTTCTCCTTCCCATTAATTCCAAATGGATCTTACCTCTAAGATCCATGACTTGGCAAGTTTTAGACACTCTAAAATACCATGACCTACACACTGTTTTCCTTCCCCTGTATTTTTTGGAAAGCAGTGCTGGAGAGATTAGTGCAGTGCTTGGGTCAGGTACAAATTCTGCATTCAGGGAATGTGCTCTGATAGTGTTTGACCCTCAGCAGGGACAATGCACAGCAGTGACCGAGGGGATTCCTGTGCCGCTGTGCAGGAGTCCAGACTCTTGGCTGAACACGGCAAAGTTCCCGTGTTTGGACAGGTTCAGGGGCTGCCCCTGGGATCGTGGGGCTTGGCGCGGGGGCAAACAGGCAATGGATGAACAGACATGGGTACAAATGGCCACAGTGCTTCAGTTGCAGCAGCAGCTCTGGCAGGAGCGGCAGCACCAGTGAAATCAGTGAAAGAAGCGACTCTATCGACTCCCTCTTGCTTGTCCTCTCCCTCTCCTGCTGTCCCAGACCCTCTCCCGGTCTCCCTTTCCCGGTGTCCCCTCTCTCTCCCAGTCTCTCTCTCTCCCCGTGCCGGGCCGGGCTATACCCCCAGCTTGCCCCCAGCCCCGGGAGGGGCTGTCCCATCCCCCGCCCCATGTGTCCCGCCACAGTCTCGCCTCTGCCTGACTCTGGCCGTATAGGCGGTGGTGCTACTGCGTGGGCATCAGTGCCTGGAGTTGGGGCGGCATCACTGCCCTTTGCCTCCGCCTGGCCTGAGCCCAGTTCCAACCCCAACCCCGACCCCGGCCCCAGCCCCAGCCCAGGCTCCTCCTGGGGCCCACGGAGGACACAGGCAGCGCAGCCGCTCCCGTCTCCTCCACTGCGGCTTTCCCAGTCCAAGCTCCGCCGCTCGGCAGTGCGGCCGCCGGCCCCAAGGCTCCCGTGTCCCGTTCCACAGGGCAAACGCCTGGGGATGGCTGGCTTGGGGCAGGTAAGGGGCGCTCGGGGCCGTTGCTGGCTCCAGGCCGAGCGCTGACAGCTGCGTCCTGCCCGCAGGGAAGGCGCAGCAGGGCCTGAAGGAGCAGTACCGGCTGGGCTCGCTGCTGGGGCGCGGTGTCTTTGGCAGCATCTTTGTGGCCAAGTCGCTCTCGGACAGCGCCCCAGTGAACGGTGGGGCCAGCGGCGGGCGGAGGAGGAGGAGGAGGTGGATAGGGCTCAGCAGGCGATCTCAGCCCGCTGCTGCCCTTGGCTTGCAGGTGGCCACCAAAAGGGTGCCACGGAACTGCATCCGGCACTGGGGCCAGCCGGTGAGTGAGCGGGGCCAGCGGCAGAAGCCGGGCCGTGCTGGGTGGGGATGAGCCGAGGCCCGGCAGGGTGGAAGCCGCCAGGACGCCTCGAGGGGGAGCGGGCGTGGGACCAGCTCAGGGCACAGAGCATCCTGGGCTGGGTGAGGGGCTCCCCAGCCCTGGCACAGCATCGGCCCCCACTGATGACATCGTGCTCCTCCCACAGCCCGATGGCACCAGCGCACCCCTGGAGATCGTGCTGCTGGACAAGGTGTCCACTAGCTTCCCTGGCATCGTCCAGCTGCTGGAGTGGCTTGAGCTCCCCAAAGACATCTTGATGGTGCTGGAGTGGCCAGAGCGGTCTCAGGACCTGCAGCATTTCATTCGGGCACGGGGGTTCCTGTCCGAGGAGGTGGCGCGGCAGCTGTTCCGCCAGGTGCTGGAGGCCGTGCGGCACTGCACCAGCTGCGGGGTCCTGCCCAGGGACATCAAACCAGGGAACATCCTGGTGGACCTGGCCACCGGGCAGGCCAAATTGATTGACTTTGGCTGTGGCACCTACCTGCAAGACACAGCCTACACTCACTTTGCAGGTGAGCCCACGCAGGGGTGTGCTTCTAGTCACAGCATCTCAGGGCCCAACATCTCACAGCCCAAAATGGGTGTGGCAGCAGGAATTCTGCCTTTTGCTGTCCTTCATGGCACTGAGATTTTAGCCAAGTTGCTTTTGAGCAGGGCGGGGTGGGGAGCCAGCTTCCAGCCCTGCTGGCAGCCTTTGCCCACCATTCTGCCCAGGACTGGGGATGGGACTGGGGCAGCCAGCCTGACAAAAACACCCATGGGTGGGGGTAGCAGAGAGAGGGGACCAGAACCAGTGCCCCAGCCAGTTTGGTGTGCAGGTGAGAACTGCTGTGGTCTGCTCCACTCACCTGGTTTGCTTTGGGTTCATAATGTTTTTTGGGGCAATGCAGGCAGGGAGGAAGAAGACATGGCTTTTCCCCAGCACTGAGTAGGTTTTTCCTTGTCATGGTTGGGCCTTGCCAGGGCTTCTGCTGCCCTCTTCTGACACCAGTGGCTTCTTTTCCAACCCTAAGTCTGTACACCAGTCCCAGGTGCTGGTCAGAGAGCAGTGGGTCACCCCGTGTGCCACTGGTGCAGCCCCCACACGCCCAGGGATGCTGGGGCCAGGCTCTGGGAGCAGCAGCATTCCCCTGCTGAACTCCATCTGTATTCCATCGGAACATGGTCCTACAGCCCCCCAGAATGGACCCAGTTGGGCTGGTACTATGGCGAGCCAGCTACCATCTGGTCCCTGGGCATCGTGCTGCACCAGATGGTCTGTGGGGAGCACCCATTCAGGAGGGGCCAGAACATCAGCTGGGACCATCAGCTCTCGCTGCCACAACGGCTCTCTCCAGGTGGATCCTCATCTCTGGGCACGGGGGGAATACCAGTGCTGGGAGAGAGCAGCGGGCTGGTGAGCATCCCACTCTGGCCGCTGCTGAGGAGGTGGCACATGTCCTGCTCTCCTCCAAAACAGGGAATTGATGGGAAAGTTTAGGCTCAGCTCTGAGCACATCCAGCATGGCCTGGACATGTGAATAGTGGGGCAAAGCCAACAGGAGCCTTCTCCAGCTGATGGGCAGTTTCTGGTTTCTCTGCCCAAAGTGCCAAGATCTGATCAGGCGGTGTTTATCCATGCTGGACTTAGAAAAGCCCTGTGATCCTTGGGTGCAGGATATTCATCTGCCATAGAAGAAGGGAGAGCCACAGGCCCACTTTGATCCTGGGCCTGGGTAAGTTAGAGCTCCACACATGCCTTGGCAATGAGAAGCAAAGGAACCCAGACTTTTTTTTCCTGCCTGTGTCACTGTACAGACTTTTTTGTCCTGCCTGTGTCACTGCCCAGGGGTCATTAAATGGGAACACACAGCCCTTGTGCTAGAGCTGAGCTGCTCTGCCCAGCACTGGTGGCTGCCATCCAAGCTGCTTTTGCTTGTCCTGGTTCCCTGACAGCTGGGGCCCTGGGCAGAGCCCTGACAGCCTGGTCTCACCCCAGGGAAGGAGAAGGAGCCCCTGGAGAAGCTGTACTGGGTGGGAATGCTGCTGCTGCTGGAGACAGCGAGGATGACATCAAGGATGACAACTCCTTCCTCCACCTGGCCACTGGCCAGCTGAAGATGATGGACTTCAATTGTGGCACCTTCTTCAAAGCCAGGCTCCACAGCAAATTTGCAGCTGAGTCCACACCCGGGGAAATGCTCCCAGATTTGGGCATTGCCCAGCCTGGCTGGGAACCAAAGGTTCCCCCTTGGCTGGGGTGGATGCAGCTGATCCTTCAGTCGGCTGCCCAGCTGCTTTTGGCAGGGCTGGGGGATGGGCTGGGTACGAAATGGGAGTGGGCTCCTGGCCCTGCCAACAGCCCCCAGCACCCACCGTGGCCTGGGCTGGGGCTGGGGCTGGGGCAGCCAGCCCGACACAAACAAACCCCCATGGTGGGAGCAGAGGTGGGACTCCAGAACCTGTGCTGGGGCTGCTTTGCTGTGCAGGCAAGGAAGGGCTTGGGCTGCTCCACTGCCTTTGTTTACTTTGGGATCACGGTTATTGAGGGGGGCAGTGCAGGAGAGAAGAGAGAAAGTGTGGGCTTCCCTCACCCATGGCTGGGTTTTTCCCTAGCATGTAGGGGTTGGGCCTTCCTCAAGGCCCTGACAGAGATACAATTTTTTACCTTTTTTCTTGTTTTCCCCTTTTGTCTGTAATCTCTTTTCAATAATTTATTGTTTGTTTTTCTAGATGAAGCATTCTAGGTGGGGTCCAATCTGGATCGGGAAGTGCTTGGGAGCAGCTGTGGCGTGGAAGGGCCGTGCCCTTGGAGAAGGCTGAGGACATCGTTTGGGACCAGCTTTTCTTCCAGCCATGGATGGCATGAGGTGGGTCCCTGTCTGCTTGGCAGGGTGGGATCAGAGCTTTTGGGAGATGGCAGCGAACACAGGAGCATCCCACTCTGGGCAGGTGCTGAGGGCTGGATGTGCCATGGCTGGCTGCAGGCTGGGCATGTGTCCTGCCCTCCTGCTCTGCTCCCCGAGGCAGCAGTGATGGGCATCTCTGGGCACAGCTCTGGACACAGCTCTGGGCACAGCCAGCATGGCCTGGGCACTGCAGGCATTGGAACAAGGGGACAGGAGCCCTCAGCTGACGGGCAGCTTCTGGTTTCTCTCCTTGCAGCCAGGCTCTGCGGGTGCTGAGGCTGCTCTGGGCTCTGCCAGGGTTCTGCTGGAGCTCAGCACCAGGCCAGAATCAGCCAAAGAAGAAATGGTGTCACCTGCGGCACAGACTTGCTTGAGCATTTTGGCAACACAGCTCAAGTTTGCAGAGTGTACATCTCCAAGGGAAAACATGACACCCCCAAAAAATAAACTTGTTCAATAGCTTCAGAAATGAAATCAATCTGGGATGACCCCAAATGACATTTTTCAGCTTGCTCAAGTTGTAGCTCGGCCTTTCTGTGAACAGTTCTCTCCCCCACCTGCCTTTTACTTCCCAACTGCTCCCTCTTTTCCCCCAGTGAGTTCCCAGCCCATGCCAGTCTCCATCACACTGTTGCCTTCCTTGGTGCTCCTCACTACGAGGAAGGCTGAGCCCCAGGCTTAGGGACTCATCCTGTCACTGGCTGAGGAGCAGCAATGTCTCAGAAGTCCAGTGGCATTTTAGTCTCATTCAGAGCCACTCTCCAGCCCTCAGCTCTCCTCACTGCTGAGCTCCCACTCCCTTTTCCTCGTCCTTGCAGCAGGATGAGCTCTGTAAATCCCCTTGAGCCGGCCCACTCTTCCCAGCCCACACACCCACCTCAGTGAGGCTGAAGCTGAAGCTTCTCTGTCTCCTCTGGCACACCAGTCCAGTCCCCTGTGCGGGGAGCCCCAGCCCCAGAGCACAGCACACAGCAGTGCAGTCCGGGCTGGAGCAGCTGCCCTGCAGCCCTGGCTTGGCTGTTTGTGGCAGCTGAATGCTCCCTGTTTCAGCTGTCCCTGCAGGATGGCTCCTGGGCAGAGCCCAGCCGGGCTCCCACTGCAGCCCCTGGAGCTTTGGGCAGACAGTGCTCCCAGAGCTGAGGTTCACGGGGAGCACCCGGAGCTGTGCCTCGCACTCTGCTGCTGTGTGTCACAGCACAGGCTGGCTTGTACTGTGTGACTGTACCAGCCCCTGGTGTGACTGACAGGGCCTCACCCACTCACATCTCTCCCAAGGCTGCAGCATTTCACTGGCCAGAACCTGAAGGGGCGTAGAGATCAGACCAATGACATTTTCCAGACTGGGTTTTTCAAAGGCCCTTTCTAAGGAAGGGCTGGAGAATAAACGCTGTTTGCCACATGGACATTGGGGTGAGTGGTCCCTTTGTCTCCAACCCACACCCCTGGGCCAACGTTACAGCCACCCAGTCCCTCACACATCCCCCTCGTGCCTTCCCACTGCCTGTCCTGTCAGGGCTCCTGCAGCCCCTCATCCCTTGGTGGCCCAGTCCCCACAGGGTCTCCCCCAGCCCGGCCAAGCTGCTCAGCAGCAGCACTGCAGCCCCACAGGAGCTCCAGAGGAGCCCCATCAAGAGGCACCTGGGAGCCCTCAGCAATCCAGCCAGCAACACACGGGCAGGAGGACACGGATGGCGGTTCCTGCCTGCCACAGGGCTTGTGGCCATCTCCAGGCACTGGTCTCACAGGGGTCCAGCAGCTCCGGCCCCTGCCCATCCGCTCTGTTGGCAGCACAGAGGCTTCAGCAGAACCACCAAAGGCCAAGGGGCTTCTGGCCACTTTCCCTGCAACACTGCACACCTGGGCAGCTTGCTGAGCCCAAGCACCCTTTTCCCCCTCTTCCCCCATGCCCTGCAGACCCTGGGCAGCAAAAGAAAGATCCTGGGAGTCTGTCTATTACAACACATCTATATTCATTTGCTACAGGAAAAAAAAAAAAAAAAGAAGAAAAGAACAATATTAAAGAAACAGAAAATCCCCGCTGGCTCGGGTGGCCCCAGCAGCCAGAGCCGCTGCGATCAGCTCTCTGCAGGGCTCCAGCAGCGCAGGCAGCCCAGCCCCGACAGATGAGGCTGTGTCCTCCATGCCCTGCAGAGCTGATCCTGCAGCCTCTGGAAGACAGAGTATCGCTTACTCTGCACTGCCCGGAGGACATCCAATGTTTGAAGTGCCGCGTCTGACACGGCACTGCTGATGTCCTCTGCCAGGTGTTCAAGGGCTGAAAGAGAGAGGAACAGAGCCATGGTCAGATCCCAGAGCTGAGGGGACCCGAGGAGAGCCCCCTGCCAGGGCCATCCCAGCCCGCTCTAGCCATGGCCAGGAGGGAGCAGGGACCAAGGGGCTCAGCCCGAAGCTGCTGGCCACGAATGCCCCAGGTGGCCCTGAAATCTCTGTGTGCTCTGCCCACGCCGGCCCTGGTCCGCACAGGGAGCAGAGCCCTCCGCAGCCGGGGCAGGCCTTGCAGCTGCCCCCGCCAGCCCCCGCTGCCAGCCCGCTGCCCTCACTCACCGCTGCAGATGAGCTGGAGCTCTTCCCTCTTCCCCCTCAGGTGCCGCCCGGCCATGCCTGGGAACACAGAGCCTGTCACGGCGCCAGCGGCACAGCTCCCTGCCAGCGGCGCTGTTGGCGCTGTGGCCACACGCCCTGCTGGCCCGGCAGGGCTCAGCCCGGGCCACGCCGCACGCTGCTGCCCGAGGGCACGGCTGCCAGAGGCCGGCAGCAGCGCCGAGCCCAGGCGGGGCTCCGGGGCGCCGGGCCCGGACGGCGCTGCCGGGGCAGCGGGTGGGGCTGGGGCTGAGCTGCGGCGGGCCGGGGAGGGAGTCCGGGCTCGTGGCTCACCCGTGAACCTGATGGCCGCCGCTCGCAGGGACTCCTGTGGGTTCCGCAGGTACGGCAGGGCCCGGTGCAGGTGCTCGGCTGCTCGGCTCCTGTCCTCTGCCAGCTGCAGAGAGCGGCAGCAGGGAAGGCTCGGCGCGGGCTCAGCCCCTGTGGCGGGCGCTCCCTGCGCCCAGCCCCGGCCTCCCCTGCCCGCACAGCCCTGAGGCGCGGCCAGCAGCCGCTGGCGCCGGGCTCCGCAGGGGGCAGAGGGCCGGCTGCTGCCCGGAGAGCCGCGGTGCCGCCCCGGCCCGCAGCCCCGCCGAGCCGGGGCTCCATCGGCCCCCGGCTCGGGCCCACAGGAGCCTGGAGAAGAGCCCGCACGGCCTCGGGGTGCAGCAGCGGGCAGGGGCACAGCTGCCGGTGCCGCACACTGAGCACGGCGCTCAGGGGGCTTCTCCAGGCTGAGGCTGGGGCTTCCAGGCCGTCCTTACCAGGCACTTGGTGAACTTCCACAGCTTCTTGTTCTTCAGCTGTTTTTCAAGATCCCTCCTCTTCAGGAACTCGGCCACACAAAGCAGCGTTTCCTGAGAAACCTGGAGAGCAGCAGAGACACGGAGATGGCCCCACAGCCCAGGGTGCAGGACCGCGTCCCTGTGCCAAGGCCTGGAGGAGGCTGCAGCCCGGCAGGCGCCAGGGCAGGAGGCAGCCGAGCCCCCTGCCAGGGGACAGCAGCAGCCCATGAATCCTCACCTGTGCCACAAGCCGATTCTCATCATGGCAGTGGAAGAAGAGTGGCAGCAGGCTCTGGCGCAGGGGTGTCTTCAGGGCCTTTTTTTCCTTTTTCTGTGGAAGAGTCACCAATGTTCGGAAGAGGAGTATGGAGAGCACCTGCACCTGGTTATTGTCCTGTGTGAAAGGAAGAGAAAAAGACCTCAGCATTGGCTGCACGGGGCTCAGCTTGGCGCAGGCCTGCAAATCCACAGGGCACAAAGTTTCTGGGCAGTACCCAGTGGTCGTGGCTGAGGGCAGAGAGCCTTACGTGGTCAAAGAGTGGCAGGAGCGCCTCAACCAGCTGCAGTGTGATGGGGCCGGCTATCAGCGTGTCATTGTCCAAAATAATAAAGCTGAGTAGCATGACCGTCATGCAAACTATCTCTCCATCTGTGTCCTGCAGGAGCTCCACAAGGCTTTCAGTCAGGCTCCACATTTTTTTGGTCTGTTTGGAACACAAGTTGGTGAAATGCCATCCTGCTGTGGCAGGGCCCAGAGGCCAAAGGCCTATCCTGAAGCACTTGGGCAGCTGAAGCCGGAGGCAGGAGAGCTGGGAGCAGCTGCCCCAGCACCCAAAGCCCAGCCAAGCCCAAAGGACTGCATTGCCCAGCTTAGCCCCTGCCCCCTTCTCACCATGGAGGGCTCGTCAGTGAACTCGAGAAGGGCCCTGAGTGCCAGGCGACGCCTCTCCCTGCACTCGCTCCGCAGGTGCCTTGACAAGATTTGCAGGACTCTCTTAGCACCGCGTTCACTCAAGTCCAGGAACTCGAGGACCTGAAAGGCACAGGGCAGTGACAGGGGAGCCGGCCAGCAGGAGCCAGAACCGCACAGGGCTGGGCCCAGGCAGCAGCACAGGCACGGGCACCGTCCCAGGCAGCTGCGGCTACGAGAGGGCAGAGAGCTGGGAGGCAGCGCTGGCCATCAGGCTCACCTCCGCAAGGAAGGCCAGGGCAGGCAGCTCCCAGCGCGGCTCCTGTGTGCTGAGCAGCCGGAGCAGGTAGCGAGCGATGCGGGAGCACAAGGAGATGGAGACACAGGACATCTCCCTGGCAGGAGAAAAAGTCACCAAGACTGTGGGCCATGGGGACAAACCTCTGCCAGGACCGACTCACAGAGGTCTGGTCTTTCCCCAGCATCCTGCAAGGGACCCTGGGCTATTGGGGAGGTGGCTCCTTGTGGGCACCCTCCTCTCCCAGCCTTTTCCAGTCTGCTTGGCTGTCCCTCGGTGACAAGGCCCTCTGGCCCGCGACCATGGGGACCGTGTGGGGCACCCTGGGCACAGAGCACAAATGTCAGAGGCAGCGGGGAGAAGGGGGTCTCACCTGGCCAGCAGAGCCACGGCATAGTGGTGGGTGTCAGCACACAGCAGCGTGTCCCAGCCACACGCTGGTGCTTCCATCGCCACCACCACATCCTCGTGCTGAATTCGGCAGAGCAGGGACTTCAGGGTCCGCACTGCAAACCTGCGTGCAGAGCAAAGCCCCGGTCACACTGGAGCACTAGCTCCTGCCCAGGGACGTGGCAGGGACAGGAGGAGTGGGATGGAGCACCTGTTGGGGCTGGCGGCAAGGTCATATTGCTCTTGGCATCCCTTCCAGAAGGTATGGACCTCCTCTGGCATATCCAGAGTGGTGAAGAACACTTGGAAGAGCAGATGCACAAAGAGGCGGGGGAAATACACCGTCACCATGTGTGGGACACAGGGCACCTGGAGGATCTTCCACATCACCACAGTGGCCTGCAAAGGACAAAGCCCCCCGAGACAGCGCTCAGTGCCGAGGTGTCCGTGTGGCAGGGCCTGAGCAGGGGAGGGAGAGGCCCAAAGAGGCGCAGGGGGAGCAGGGGCCTGGTGCCCCTGAAGCTGCCCCGAGGCCAGGTTTCAGCCCAGCGCCTGAGGCAGGGAGATGCAGTGGGGGAAGGAGGATGGAGAGCTGCTGGAGAGGTGGCTTTGGGGCCAGCAAAGGCCAGTTGCAGAAACTCACAGCCAGGACCAAGACACCCGTTTTGTCCCCATCAGAGGTGCACATGCTGTGCTCGGGCCAGCTCCCCAGCACATCCAGGAGTATCAGCAGCGCAGGCTCCGCAGTCCTGGGCGAGCACATGATGCTCTTCCACATGGTCAGAGCAGCTCTGTGGGGTTAGAGCTCTGTCTCAGGGGTGTCTGGGACACAGCACTGTGGCCTGGGCAGCAGCGGGGACCTGAGCTGGCTGCCAGCTCTGCCCCTGCCCACTGCCACTGGCCAGCAGCTCCCAGCAGCCCAGCCCTGTGGGGACAGGCCCCTGAGGGGCCGTGAGGGAGCATGGCAGCAGGCTCAGGGAATGACATGCCAGGGCTGGCAAAGGGAGCAGCCAGAGGGCCCTGGAGCTCTCTGTTGCTCAGACAGCTGGGACAGGCTGTACAGGCTGATGGGCTGGGGAGCCCTGAGCGCTCTGGGCAGGTGGGCCCCATACCTGTCACAGGATGGGGCCACACGCAGGAGCGTCACCAGCACGTCAGCGGGCTGTGCTTCGGTGAGATCCAGCAGGGTCCTGTTCAGCCTGTGCTCAGCAAACTGATTGGCCGTGAGCCACTGGTGGATGTACCTGACCATGGCGGGCACCTGGAGAAGGCACGGGGAGACTTGGACAGCTGCCAGAGGGAGGAATGTCCCCACCTTGCCCAGAGAAGTGCTTCCCTTCCCACCACACTGCCATGGCCTCAAAGGCTTCCAGTGACCAGTGGGTGTTGCTTGGGAGGCCAAGCAATTCCTGGCAGGATCAAACCCTGGCCACGGGCTGCTTACTTGCTTTGGATTGCAAAAGCCCTCCTCTACCAGCATATCCAGCAGGGCAGCACTGGTCTTGGTTTTGAAGATGTGCGAGTATGCTCTGAGCCCAGTGCCCACGGTGCTGGTCTCTTCCTCCCGAATTCTCCTGATTAATTTGCAAACCAGCTGTAGGAGAAGGGCAAGAAACCAAAGGGATGTTCCACAGAATGCTCCAAGCATGGTGACAGCAGGCCCAGCCCAGGTGGGCATGGCTGCAGGTACCTGTGCTGTTCTGTGGAAGAGGCCACGGCTGGATTGCTGCTCTTGTGTGCGCTCCACGGCTGCATCTGGCAAAGAGCGAGCGCAGCCAGAGCTGAGGGGCTGCAGGAGAGGCCGGAGAACACAGCCCAGCCCTGCACTGCCCAGGCAGGGACAGCCCTGGGATGCCCCAGGGGATGGAACATGGCTGCTGCGGGGTGTCTGCCTGGCCCCTCTTCCGTCCTGCCCATAGGCATGGCCCAGGAGATGGATGGGATGGGATGGGATGGGATGGGATGGGATGGGATGGGATGGGATGGGATGGGATGGGATGGGATGGGATGCCATGGGATGCCATGGGATGCCATGGGATGCCATGGGATGCCATGGGATGCCATGGGATGCCATGCCACGGGATGGGATGAGTTGCAATGGGATGCACTGGGATGCAGTGGGATGCTATGACACCAAGCTGGCTGCAGGCACCAGCCCTGTAGCCCAGCTCTTGCACTCACTCTCCTGCAGTGGCTTGAACAGCACCACCTCTTCCATCTCCTGTGCTGGGGCAGCTCCAGGGCCTTCTTCCTCTTCCTCCACACAGGCCAGCTTGGGTCTCTGGTCCATGTCACTGACTGGATTTGTGGCTGCTTGCAGGAGAGATGCCTCGGAAAAACTCCGAGTCAGCAAGCCCTGCAGTTGTGCCTGGAAGGCACCTTCAAGAGCGAAGCCTCAGGAGGGCTACAGGACAGCACGTCCTGCACTCTGCTCTGGAGGGCTCCTGCCACAAGGGCAGGAGAGTCCTGTCAAGGATGGTGGTCTGGCCTCGAGGGCACTGGCAGCAGGATGGGAGATGCCTCCGGGGCACCAAAGCCCACGGTCTGCCCTCGAGGGCACCTGCAGGAGAGAAGCCTCGGGAAGGCCACGGGTCAGCAAGTCCTGTGGTCTGGCCTCGAGGTCAGCTGCAGGAATAACACCTCGGAAAGGCTCCGGGTCAGACACGAACGAGTGTGCTGTGTGGGGCTCCTCACAGCACTGCTCTGTCTCGTCCTGTCCCGTTGTGTGCTCCGAGCACTGTGGAGTGTTCTTGTCGCCACCAGCTCCTATGTCACCACGTGTCACAAAGGGCTCTAGGACACCCGTTCCATGGCGTGGTGACCATGGTACACCGTGTCACAAAGGACCCCTGCACACACTGCCCCTGCCCTGGAGCCGCCCCCAGCCCACCCAAAGTGGCCCAGCTTAGGAGGAATCTCTGGCCCCAGGTGTCTGAGACAGCCTGACAGGGTCTTTAGGAATGGCCCAAACCATCAGCAAATGCTGCCCTTCTCTGCAGGCTCCGGGCAGCAGAAGGAGCCCCCAGGGCTGCTGACACAGCCCCCCTGGGAAGGGCACGGGCCTTCCACAGAAGCTGGCACGGCCTCCTTGGGACACGTCCTGGCTGGTGGCCATCCTAAACCTGCGGGTGTGACACGGACAAGGAACGTGTGGGCCAGGGCACGAACGGTGCTCTGAGCCCTGGGGCCCGGGCAGCGCTGCCATCAGCAGCTGTGGCAGAGTCCCTGCCCAAGCAGACCTGCCACCCCTCAGCCCTGGCAGCGCTGGTGCCCGTCTCCTGCCCCAGAGACCTGTGCCCCGGGGGGCTTCTGTGCCACAGGGAGCCAAAGCCCACGTGCACTGGGGGCTGTGTTCCTTCCTGCAGGGCTGCTGGCAGGAGCACCTGGAGCAACTGCTGGCAACACTTGGTCTCTGTCAGAAGCTCTTACTCCGTGCTGAAATTATTTTCTCATTGAAGTCATTTCCTTCTGCAGGAAAACACCTTAACGGCAAAGGTACAGAAGAATGTGGCATTTAAGAATCCTCAGTTCAGGAAAGCTTCACTTCCCATTGCTCAATTCAAGTAGTTCCAAAAAGTTGCAAACTTCCCAAATCAATTGGGATGGCTTGAGAAGGTGAAGACTTGGAATTTTGCTTCCCATCTCAAAGCAGTGACCCATTTGTTTTAATGTCATCCACTGAGAGTCACTTTACAGAACATAACACTCCACAGAGGCAAAAAAAAAGGGTCATTCTTTGGTTTGCAAATGGTTTTTTATGAAGGGATGATAATATCCTCATTCTCTTAAGGAATAAAAACTCTCAAGAAATGAAAGTTCACTCAGTGTTCCCAAAGTAGCCCAACCAAAAAAGTAGATGGCAAGAGGGCTAATCCTCCCCCTGGTACAGATATCTAAGTGGCCAGTAAAGTACAGCTCTGCCGTCTGGTTCCCTGCAGGAGAATCAGGACTATGAACAGGAAAAGTCACAGATATTCTTTCTGCCCTCCGTAACCAAAGCTGTGCCAAACCACAGATGCTGCCTTCAACCTGGCTCAGATTCCAGCCTAGACCTCTCACCTTCCAGACAATGCCTTCTCCAACACCCCCCCAACACCAATCCCCCCCAGCCTCCCGCACAGAAGCCCTCAGCACCTCGCCAGGACCCCGAGCTGTCCCTGTCCCTCCGCAGAGCTTTCCCACCCTCCAGCAGACGCCCTGGTTCCCTGCACGTGCCGTGGGATGGCCCTCAGGAGGGTCTGCTCCAAGGCCTTCCCTGGTGGCAGCTCAGGCTGCCAGGCTGTGGTTCCTGGATCACCCTTCCCACCGAGCCTTCCTGTGCACGGCTGTTCCATTGGCACCTTTGCTCAGCTCGGACTTCTCCACTTAACCAGGACTGCTGGTCAAGGATCCAGAGCAGCCTGGCCAGCTCTTTCTCCAGCTCCCTCTTTACTCTCGGGGGAGCTAGAGCATTCCACAGGAAAGCAACTGGTGCCACAAGGAGCCTCAGGCACCTTTGGCAGTGAAACAAGGCCTTGGTTTGACCTAAGTAAGCACAAGCAATTCACATTAGTGAACAAGTGCTTAGCACAGTCTGACCTGAGTACTTGCACCAGTTAGAATAAGAAAAACCTGGGGACCTAATTGACAGAAGAGTGACTTGACAAAAAGCTTTAGACATAGTCTGCCAGAAGAGCTAAGGGCAAGTACAGAATCAGCCCTGTGCAGGGAAGCCATGAGGAAGATTTTGTGCTGCTTTAAGGCATTGAGACAATGCCTGGCCAGCACCTGGACATTAGCTTCAAGTATAGGAATGTGACACAGTGTATTTCTAACCCCCTGCCTATCAAATCACCTCAGCAGCATAAAGATGGATGGTATTTTTGATACAATTCCTACACCAACCCACTGAAATTTATCCATGGTGGAGAAGCATTTCAGTGGGGTGCAGACTCCTGCCCTCCCACCAGGTCAATAAAAGGGCTTTTGGCAGACAATGCATTTCTCTGCTGATTTCTTTGAGTGAGGGAGACCCCTCAGGACTGCTGTATCCTGAGGGAACACCATTGGCCTTGACCTGTAGGCACCTGCACAAGCTTAGAATCAGCTGCCTCAGCTTCCAGAACATCTCTTGGCCAGCATCCTGACATGGATGCAGGATTGCTGCGAGGCACTTCTGTTACACAGCAGGACAGGACCAGCTGTCTTGTGTCCACGTAGCACCCCCTCACACAGCCAGGGTCATCCCAAAACCAGACAAACGCTCACGTGTCAGCAGAGGGGAGCAAGGAGCACTGGGCTCCTCTCAGGGTATCTCAGCTGGCCTTGCTCCACAACACGCCCCCATTTTAAGGCCTGCTGATGCCCAGCTGCCAGAAATGCCTACCTTGTTCTCTCCAAGATGCACAGGGAGAGCCAATGAGCAGAACACCTTGGGATGCAAACCTTCCAAGCCTTTTCTGAGGCCAGGGGCACAGCAAGATCAGCCAAGACTCTCCACGCTGCCTGGCCCACCCAGCCCAGCTCTGTGCTGGCCCTGGGCCACAGCAGCTCCCACCAAGCAAGAGGCAAATAAATGCATATTGCCAAGAGCTGAAACACAGCAGAAAGGTAAGATGAGAAAAGTGTGTGTGTAAAGGCCTTTTAATTCACAGCTCTCAAAGAGAGCTTTGGGGCTCACGGCTGGGCAGAGATACTCCTGCTCACACCTGTGTCCAGAGGTGGGGAACACACCCTGCTGCAGGTGCTTGGGTTGGTCTCTGCAGATCCAGGTGGATGCCAAACCTGCTCTTCACAGCCTTCTTCCTTGCCCTGCCCCTCTGCCATGTGCAATGGGAATCAAGGACTAAAAGGAGCACAGAGAGCCAAAGGGGGTCACTTGCACCTGCCTCACTGGGAGCTCCCTGGGAAGCACTTTCTTTGAGAAGCAAGCCCCTTTCCTCCAAAGGCATTTCCCCAAATGTGTAGCTTTCCTGGGGAGCACCAACACACTGTTAAAAAAAGCTGGCAAGGCTGAATGACTTCAGGTCCTTTCAGGACAGACACTCCAGCTCTAGCTTGTATTCCCCCAAGTGTGTGTCCAGGTGGAGGTTCAGAGGTGCAGCCCCAGTCTCTCTACAAACACAAGCTGCCCGCTGCCTCTTCA
Source organism: Passer domesticus (assembly GCF_036417665.1). Lineage (NCBI taxonomy): Eukaryota > Metazoa > Chordata > Aves > Passeriformes > Passeridae > Passer > Passer domesticus. Next base: position 4,456,673 of record NC_087502.1, on the reverse strand, counting down.
CCTGCCCCAACTCCTGCCTGCACTCACAGCACCAAAACCAGGCTGTTCCCAGCCAGAGCCCAGAGTCCTGTCCCTGCAGGATGCTCCTGCCAGCACCTTCCAGGACTCTCCGCTGTGCATGCCGCGCTTTTCATGCCCGCTCCCAACAGGCTCTGGAAGGCAGAGCACAACCTGGCTGGCTCTGCCACCAGCACACCCCAAACACAGGCAGAGGAAGAAGCAGCAGGGGTTGTTTTGTGACCATGCCCAAGAGAAACTGGAAGGGTGCCCTCCCTCTGCTCTCGCTTGGTTGGCTTTCTGACTGGGTCTGAGGCTGGGGCTGCCATTCCTTGGTTGTGGGGACCAGAACCACACCCAGGATCCCGGCACTGCCTGACAGCGCTCCGGGCACTGGCACGGTCGCATGTCCGAGTCTCGGGCACCGTGCTGCTGCTTCATTTGCTCTTAGGCACACCCAAAGCTCTCTCTTAAGCCTGGATGGTCTCTGGTTCTGCCCTCTTCCTGATCCTGTGCAGGCATGGAGCACTGCTGTGCTTTCAGGAAGCTCTTCTTGAAACCTTCCAGCATTCCAAGCTCCTTTGCCCTCTGTGGATGCTTGTCAGGGCATCCCTCACAGCTGGCTTCAGAACATCTTCAGGTTGGCTATTCCAAAATCCAGGGGCTCCAGGGTGCTCAGCAAGATCTGTAACTCCACAGTGTTGTGGAACTGGACCTTCAGCACAGGGACCTTTCCAGCCTGATCTGCCCTCATTCCTCTGTGTCTGTGCACAAACACGGCGTGGAAGAGAACGGCAGGAGGGGCCTGTGTGTCCCAGGGCTCCAGATTTGCATCGCTTCAGCTCCACAGAGATGCAGGTAAAGCAAAGAAGCCAAACTGCTTATTAATGGAAAGCGAAGCAAAGGGATGAGCTGGGAGGGAAGAAAGGGGATAGGCACGGTCTGAGGGCTGAAGGGGGGGAGCTGTCAACAGGGAGGGAGAAGGCAGGAGCTATATGGAGCTTCCCACAGGCTTAGCTGTGCCAGTCATCAGCTGTGCCTGGAACTCCATCTGGTCTCCTCTGGTCCCCAGGTGGTCTCATCTTCCAAGGGATCTGGAGGTCTTAAGGAAACACTGCTACTTCTGAGCCAGCAGATGAAAGTAGTTCTGCAGTTCTTCCCTCGAACATCACCTGAACAAATATGCTGATGTGGGAGGGGCTGTCGTTTTCACTCAGGGCTTGAAGGGCTGGAAGAGAGAGGAATAGAGCCACAGACAGAACCTGGACCTGCAGGAATCCAAGGGCACCTTCCTTCCAGGGCCATCCCATCCAGATCTTGCCATGGCCACAAGATAGGAGGGGGCAAGGGGATCAGCTGCAAGGTGCTGGCCGTGAATCCCCCTGCCCACATCCCTGAAATCTCTGTGTGCTCTGCCCACGCCACCCCTTGTCCACAGAAGGAGCGAAGCCCACTGCAGCTGGGGCGGAGATTGCAGCTCCATACAGGAGCTCAACACAGGCTAACCATAACTAAGGCTACTGTGGCTGTTATCCAGTTTGCTTTATGGCTAAATAAGGTGAGGGATTCATGGATCTTTAACTTCCACTGGAAGGCAGGCACGTGGATTCAGAGCTATCACATACTGACTGTATGTTTTTGGGGTTACTTTAATAATGGTACTTACTGTGAGAAAATGATACGGGGGGAAATTTTCTCCCAAACCTTCAGCCATCTCTTTGGGTCTGCCCCAGCAGTTTTCAAAGTGTTAGATCCACTCTAAATACTAATGATATCATACAGTGGTTGGTGTTGCTGATAGGCCTGTTACATTTAGCATACAGAGATAAGGGAAGATTAACCTGGATAAGCACCCTGACACCTACCCCACAGCCTAGGGATGCTGCTGGCCCAGAGCCTGACCCTGCCCCACAGCCCACCTCAGATATGAACTACTCAGACTGGGTGGGGGTTCTGGTGAAGGAGATAGGCCTGATGCTGAAGGGGTACATTTCCCCAGCTGGTGAGAAACCCTCCCCCTGCCTCAAAGAGGGAGAGTCTGATGGTGCAGCAGTGGAACCCACAGATGTTACAACCGTCCAGGCTCCAGCTGAACTGCAAAGGCAGCCACAGCCTGCAGCAGTTGCCCCTGTGGAAACAAGGAGATCTAAGATGAAATCAGAACACCCAGATAAGGATAAGAAAGGAGGGTCCTCACAACCCACAAGGGAGCCAGAGGTTGCAATCATCCCCGAGTCCTTGACGTACAAAAGTCACCGTAATCTGCACAAAGACATTGTATGACGGGGACGTGAGGCTTATACAACCTGGCTACTCTGGGTCTGGGACCTTATGGGTGCAGGCAGCCAACTGGATGGTGCATTCCTCATTGAGGGAGGCTGCTGCTGAGAAGGCCAGGAAATATCAGCATCTTCATTCACAAATACAAGAACTGACCAATGCAGTAGATATTGAATTTGTAGGTTTCCCCATGGGAGCGGGGGAAAAATGGTACAACAAGGACTTGGAGTTGCTTTTGGCCCTTGGTATCTCTAAAATGTGCCTAGGGAAGATTGCCTGGGCCTTGGCATCCAGAGTGCTTGTCGCCTCTGTAGATATTGTACATATATTTGTCAGCAAAGTTTGTGTGATTGTATCTATTTAATACATTAAGCCCCTTCCCGTGATGGTTACAACTGGATAGTGGAATTGGTTTATGGGAGGGAGGGGTTCGTCCTTCATACCATGTCATTCCTTGCCCAGTTTTTGGGTTTCAAATTCTGATCTGGACCAGGTGGATGGGCCACGTTTATTTAACCTGGAATAGAGACATATATATTTGTATATGTTTATTAAGTAGCCAAATGCTACTTAAGGAATTGGAAAGGAATTTGGGACCCTTGCCCAGGACTCAGGTATGAATCAGGGATATTGATAAGGGAGCCAAGGTCCCTTTCCTTCTGGGAGCAGCTTTTAATGAGTGTCAGAGAGAGGTTTGTCCACAGTGAGAGAATGCAGGAGCACCACACAGAATGTGCTGGAAGACCCTTGAGGAAAGGATCCAACAGCCGAGAGACGTGGCAGTATTGGAGGTACTCGTTGGGAGGGATGGACAGCATGATAATGATCCCGACAAGGTATCAAGGGCAAATGTGGAGTCTGGCACATCTGGGGCCATCTCAATACAGCACCTTCATTGCAATGATTGATGCTGACACCAACCGAGAGACAGCGGGTTCTGTCACCAACAAGCTTAGAAATTACAAGAGTTTGATCAATGGCCCAGTGCAGGCTCATGTCTCTGCTGTGATTAAGGAGTTCAAAGAGGAGATGAGGGAGATCAAGGAGGAGGTGAGGAAGATCAGTGCAGCACCCATGCGAGTCACAGGCCCCAAAGTCAGAGCCCAACATCCCCCAGCTAGAGAGAGAGGGTACACCCCACAGGCTGACCTGTGGTTCTTTCTGCGTGACCATGGGGCAGACATGGGAAGGTGGGATGGGAAACCTACTTCTGTGCTGGCAACTCAAAGGGGGCACTAACCGAGGGAGTTCCACTAAAGTGAAGGTAGCCTCAACCTCCCATGACCGAGCTGCTGAGTATGATGTGTCAGATCCCCTTGAAGGTACCTCTACCATGTATGCCCAGTAAAGAAATGATAACCAGGGTTAGAGGGGCCCTGCCTCTAGCCTGGGAGAGGCACAGGAAAACCGGATGTTCTGGATGGTGTGGATATGGATGGCCTGGCACATCAGAGCCACAAAAATATGAAGCGTTAGCTGATACTGGTGCACAGTGTACCCTAATACCATTGGGACATGCGGGGGCGGAACCTGTTTCTATTGCTGGGGTGATGGGGGCATCACAGCAACTGACCATGTTGGAAGCAGAGGTGAGCCTGACTGGAAAAGAGTAGCAGAAACATCCTATTGTGAGCAGCCCTGAGGCCCCGTGTATTCTGGGCACAAACTTCTTCCAGAACAGCTATTGCAAAGACCCAAAGGGACTCAGATGGGCTTTTGACATAGCTGCTGTAGAGAGAGAGAACATTAAGGAATTGAACACCTTGCCTGGACTATCAGAAAACCCATCTGCAGTAGGTGGAAGAGCAACGAGTGCCAATTGCCTCTTCGACTGTGCACTGCCAGCAGTATCGAACAAATTGAGATTCTGTGATCCCCATCAACAAAATGATCTGTGAGCTGGAGAGCCAAGGGGTGGTCAGCAAAACCCATTCACCCTTCAACAGCCCCATTTGGCCTGTGCACAAGTCTAAAAGAAAATGGAGATTGGCTGTGGACTCTGGTGGCTTGAATGAAGTGACTCCACTGCTGAGTGCTGCTGTGCCGGACATGCTGGAACTCCAGTACGAGCTGGAGTCCAAGGCAGCAAAGTGGTACGCCACTATTGACATTGTTAATGCATTATTCTCCATTTCCCTGGCAGCAGAATGCAGGCCTCAGCTTCCTTTCACCTAGAGGGGCGTGCAGTACACCTGGAACCGACTGCCCCAGGAGTGGAAGCACAGCCCCACCATCTGCCATGGACTGATGCAGGCCACACTGGAAAAGGGTGAAGCTCCAGAACACCTGCACTACTTTGATGACATCATTGTGTGGGGGAACACAGCAATGGAAGTATTTGAGAAAGGACAGAAGATCATCCAGATTCTGCTGGAAGCCAGCTTTGCCATCAAGAAGAGCAAAGTCAAAGGACCTGCCCAAGAGATCCAGTTCCTGGCAGTAAAGTGGCAAGATGGACAGCATCAGATTCCCACTGAGGTCATCAGTAAGATCACAGCAACACCTCCATCAACCAGCAAGAAGAAAACACAAGCTTTCCTAGGCACCATAGGTTTTTGGAGAATGCACATTCCTGAGTACAGCCAGATTGTGAGCCCTCTCTACCTGGTCACCCACAAGAACGATTCCACTGGGGCCCTGAGCAGTAACAAGCTTTTGCCCAGATCAAGCAGGAAATCACCCATGCAGTAGCCCTTGGCCCAATCAGGACAGGACCAGATGTGAAGAATATGCTCTACTCTGCAGCCGGAAACAATGGCTTGTCCTGGAGTCTGTGGCAGAAGGTGCCTGGGGATACTCAAGGCCAACTACTGGGATTCTGGAACCAAAGTTACCAAGGGTCCAAAGCCAGCTGCACTCCCACAAAGAAGGAAATCTTGGCCACCTATGAAGGAGTCCAAGCCACCTCAAGGTGACTGGCACTGAAGCACAACTCCTCCTGGAACCCCAACTACTGGTGCTGGAGTAGATGTTTAAAGGAAAGGTTCCCACTACCCACCATGCCACCAGTGCTACATGGAGCAAGTGGATTGCCCTCATCACACAGCGTGCCCATCATGGAAACCTGAATCGCCCTAGGATTTTGGAAATAATTACAAACTGGTCAGAAGGTGGAAACTTTGGTCTCACTGACGAAGAGGAAGAGGAACAAGTGACACATGCTGCAGAAGCTCCACTGTACACCCAAGTACCATCAGAAGAAGCACAATATGCTCTTTTCACTGATAGTTCTTGTCACATTGTAGGGATGAAACAAAAGTGAAAAGCAGCCGTATGGAGCCTCGCACATCAGGTTGCCCAAGCTACCAAAGGAGAAGGTGGATCAAATCAACTTGCTGACCTCAAGGCTGTTCAGCTGGCCCTGGACATTGCTGAAAGATAGAGAAGTGGCCAAAGCTCTACCTTTATACTGATTCCTGGATGGTAGCCAGTGCTCTGTGTGGCTGGCTGGAAAGGTGGTAAAAGGCCAACTGGCGGCGTAGAGGAAAGCCAGTCTGGGCTGCTGATGAGTGGAAAGGCATTGCCACTCAGGTGGAGAAGGTACCTGTGAAAGTCTGTGATGTAGATGCCCATATCCTCAAGAGTCAGGCTAGTGAGGAACACCAAAACAATGAGCAGATAGATCAGGCTGCAAAGATAGAGGTGTCAAATACAGACTTAGATTGGCAACACAAGGGGGAGTTGTTCCTAGCTCGATGGGCCCATCGTGGTAGAAATGCCACCTCTAAGTAGGCATGAGACTGAGGGGTGGATTTAACCATGGACAGTATTTCTCAGGTTATCTGTGTCTGAGAGATGTGTTCTGCCATCAAACAGGCCAAGCGAGTGAAGCCCCTGTGGTATGGTGGGCAGTAGTCCAAGTACAAGTATGGGGAAGCCTGGCAGATTGACTGCATCACACTGCCCCAGGCACACCAAGGCAAGTACTACGTGCTCACAATGGTAGAAGGCACCACGGGATGCTTGGAGACCTACCCTGTGTCTCACGCTACTCCCCGAAACACTATCCAGGGCCTTTAAAAGCAGGTCCTTTGGAGGCATGGTACCCCTGAGAGGATTGGGTCAGACAACGGGACTCATTTCAAGAACAGCCTTATCAACACCTGGGCCAGGGAACATGGCATTGAGTGGGTGTACCATATACCCCACCATGAACCAGCTGCAGGCAAAGTGGAGAGGCACAATGGACTACTAAAAACCCAGCTGAAAGCACTGGGTGGGGGATCTTGGAAAAATTGGGATCAGCATTTAGCAAAGGCCACCTGGTTAGTTAACACCCGAGGTTCCCCCAACCGAGCAGGTCCTGCCCGGTCTGAGTCCCTGAATATAACAGATGGAGATAAAGTCCATGGGGTACATGTCGGAGGTTTGTTAGGAAAGTGTGGATCAATTCTGCCTCGAGTACAGACAAACCCATTTGAGGGGTTGTCTTTGCTCAGGGACCAGGTTGCACATGGTGGATAATGCAGAGAGATGGAACAACACGATGTGTACCTCAAGGAGATCTGATTGCCGAGTGAGAATGATATGCAAATATCACTGTTTGCTGGATGTTACTGCCATTGTCTATACATTAAAACACACAGACATGAAATAGAAGGAAATGTGTAAGTGTTGAAGGTCTGAGCATGTGAAAGATGGAGTTTTGAGTGAGTAAAATGAAAGTGGGGAATCCTGCAGCTGTGTAGTCTGGGGCCTAGATTTAGTGGTCTGGTGTGAGAATGTGATGGGGGCATTGTGGAAGATTTTGTGAACAGCTGGCTAGCTGACAAAGGTCACACTATTATAATACCGTTAGTTAAGGAAGAAGGAGATAGGTATAGGAGCCAGCAGTCAGTGTCTAAATCAGGCAAGGGCACTGTGCCCTTGGTGCAACATCAGGATGGGGGAGAGGATCGTTAGTTAGAAATATGAAGAAAATATGTGGACAGCTGCAACATAGTAGTTACAAGAATGCTAAGGCAGGCGTAGTTAGGTGATAAGTAACTAACCAATAATGAGCTCGCCTTTTGCAATATGTATTAGCCTCATTAACACCAATATAAATGTGTGTGCCTATCAATAAAGTTCCGAGATTTGCTGATCACTCATATTGAGTGCCGTATTTCTTCCACTGGTCTCAACAAATGGTGACCCCGGATGTGATACCGGTAACGGCAACCACAGTGGATCGGTGAACGAGTTCTGGTCCTATAGCAGCAAGGACGGCGAATAAGCACCACTGAAAAAGCAAAAGGTGCTGCGCCCTGTGTGACCTTATAGAAGAGCCCGGCCGATACGTGCTGCTGAGACCTTGAAGGGCTGCAAAAACATCGATGTTCTCAAAAATGGAAATGGAAAGGCAAGCAGCACATGATTTATTTACTTGCTTTTTAAAAAAGCGTCAGGTTAAGGACATAGACTTGCAGAAAGATCTCCCACAGTTGTTAGCTTACGGACATGAATTAACAGAGTGGCGTAAGTTCGAGACTATGAGGGCGACAGGGGCCACGGGAGAGGCCGGGGCAGACGCGGTGGCGAGAACGCGTGTGGTGGCGGCGGTGTGCTCGGTGACGGCGGTGGTCACGCTCACCGCGGGTCCAGTGACACGCACGGTGACAAAAACTCGCACGGTAGCTGTCTGTGGAGAAAGCGCACAGATCGCGAGGGAAGTGCCAGCCAGGGCCGGGCCAGCCAAGGCGAGACCCGGGGGCCGAATACGCGGCAGCAACAAGCGCAGTGCCAGTGGCGGCAGCAGCGGAGCACGGCGGACCCGCACCAGTAACACGAAACTCGAAAGTGGAGCTGGGAGGGCTTTTTCATAATTTGCAAGCGCACAAGAGCACAAGCGGTGTGGGACATGCTCCTGCTGGCTGCGGGTGCTGGCGCAGAGCCGGGGGAACCAGCCCGAGTGGAGATCCAGGCGGAGCAGAGCCCAAACGAGATCGGGGCTGCGCGGGTCCGGCGAGGGCGTTCCTCTCCACACCCCCGAGGTGGCGCAGGCTGAGGCTGTGCTGGAGCAGGCAGAGACGGGGCGCGGTCAGACGGTCCTTCCGCATTTCTTCCACCGATCTCAACAAGGAAGAATCCCCCATTCCAGGGGCTGTGTGGGGTGCACAGGGGGCAGCTGTGTCCCCTGCCAGCCCCAGGGCTGCAAAGCAGGGAGGAGATGTCTCAGCTGCCTCAGCTGAATCCCTTCCCTCAGCCCTTGGCCTGGGAAGTCTCTGGCTGCAGTATAACTTGCACAGGAGACTTTGCACCTGGAAGAGAAAAGAAAGGAATTGTTTCTTCTCTCTCCTTCATCACTCCCTTTGCGCTGATTTTTTCATCTGTTAGCAAAACCAACCAAAAAGCATCTGCACTGAGGTGTATCTGAGGGTCAGTTCCTAAATAGGGCCATAGGAAGGTTTTCTGCCAGGGCAAAAGAGAGAAATGTGAGATTCAGTCTGATAGTTGAAAACATGGCAGTTTCTAAAACACTGGAAACACAGAGGCTACAACAACAGAGTGCAGTTTGAACGCTCCATTTTCTTCCCTCCTCCTGCTGCTCATTTGTCCTATCCCAACTCCAGAGGAGCAGATTCTGGAAAGCAGACCTGCAGGGAGTGTTGGAGGGCTTAATCCCAGAAAGAAAGAGTGAAATTAGGAAAAGAATTGCAGTTGTTTTCTGGATCATAATGACCACAAATAGCTCTTTACTCCACGTGTGCAATATCCAGGTGATGAGGCATGTTGCTTGTTTTTAATGCCAAATCACAGTACTTTGGAAATTATTCCTTGACTAGAAGAACCCACAGGCCAATAATTGACCCAGTTTGGTTTCTAAATCACAAATCATTAAACTTCCCCTGTGGCAGTACCTGTTGTGGGTTTCTCTGGGTCTAGATTGAAGGCACTTGAGTTTATGTTGGGACTCAAGGGTTTATTATTTCTTGTCAGTACAACAGTCTCACTTTTGTGAGCTCAGCATCTTTTCATTAGAAGGCACAAAATGGCTAATAATCTCTTGTTACAAGTCTTTTAAGACTAAACTATCCATTCAAGAACTGACACCTAGATTATTTTGCCTTTTAACCCAATAACTGATCCCAAAGAGCCTGCAATGCCGACTTTTTTGCCCAAGTACAGAATGCCACCCAAACCCCAGAAGAAGAAGGGAGAAGAAACCCAGGATGACACCCTGCGCCCTCCATCTTGCTTCCATCCACAACATACTAAAAATCCCAAGACCTAAATTTCTCACCAAGTGATACACCTACACTACTCTCTCTAATCCATTTCACACTTTTGTGGATTCTAGTCTAACTTGAAGTCTAGGAAACTTTCTCCATGAATGAAGGTCCAAGTCAGTGCTGCCCTGGGTGTCAGGGCACCCAGAGCATACAGAAAAATATTCCCAGTGCTCTGGGTTTCCACATTCTCCCAAGCCGTGTTTCCCTGCAGTAAAGAAGGCAGTTTGATTGCTTTTGTCCTGAGTATCTCCTGAGCTCATGCCTTCAGATGGACTGGAACGGTCCTGGCACCCCAAAAGCGGCCACAATGAGCAGGATCAAACCTCCAGGGCCCCATTCAATGTTCTCCATCCCTGCCTTCCAGAGCCCAGCAGCAATTCCTGCTGCTTCCCTCGCTCTGGATCAGCCTGATGGGATCGCTCTGGTGTGCAGAGCCAGTCCCTGCAGGACAAAGTGCTCGGAGCCGCTCTGTGTCCCACAGCGTCGGCATCTCCTGTGCCGCTCCACGGCCGTGGGGCCTGTGCCACCAATGTGCCACCAGTGTGACACCAATGTGCCACCAATGAGCCTGCAATGTGCCACCAATGTTCCACCATTGTGCCACCAGTGTGCCACCTATCTGCCACCACTGTCCATGGCTGAGCTACCAATGTTCATTACTGTAAATCAAAGGTGTCTCTGATGTTGGTGAGGGAATGAAGAGGTGGACTCCATTAATATCAGAAAGCTAATTAATTACTTTATTATACTATACTGTATGCATTACATCTAAACTGAATCTGCCAAGCACTCATCTCTTCACACAACTGCACAGAACTGCACTCATCTCGTGACTCTCCCCTGACTGGCAGCCGACAGTCCGACACACACACTCTCTTGGCCCTAATAGGCCCAGGAAACAAAACATCCTCACTTTGGGGTAAACAATCTCCATATTGCATTCTACTTTGGCACAACACACGCTCAGCAAATGAGATAAGAATTGTGTTTTCCCTTTCTCTGAGCTTCAGAGAATGTTGATTTCAGAAATCCTTGGAAAGAATTGTGCCTTGTTTTTCTCTATGAAGGGAAATGTGGCAACAGTTCATGGCTATGGTTCCTGTTCCACCACTGTTCCACCTTTTCCATGGTTACTCCACTGCTGCTCCAAAGCTGCTCCAGTGCTGCTCTGGGGATGTTCCTCTGAACTCTGAGCACAGTTCCTCTGCTCATCCACCACAGTTACACCACGGCTCCATCACAGCTCCAGCACTGCTCCAGCACTGCTCATCTCCCGCTGATCCAGAGCTCTGTCTCTGCTCCTCCCCTGCTCCCCTGTTGTTCCACGGCTGCTGCTTCTGTCCAGTGCTGCTGCCACAGCTGCAGTGTCACAGAGAGGGGAACATTTCGGTAGCAAAGCTCTGGTGTCACAGAGACCAGGACAAGGGAACTGCCACAGCTGTGGTGTCACAGAGAGAGGAAGGCTGGGGCAGCTGCTGCTGTGGTGTCATAGAAGGGAACACTGGGGCTGCTACCACTGTGGTGTCACAAACAGGGGAACATTTGGGGCTGCCTCCCCTGCGGTATCATAGAGAGGGGAGTGTTGGGGCTGCCACTGCAATGCTGTCATAGAGAGGAGAACGCTGGAGGTTCCAGTGCTGTGGTGTCACACAGAGGGGAATGCAAGGGTTGCAACTGCTTTGGTGTCATAGACAAGGCGTCATTGGTATTGCCACTGCTGTCATGTCACTGACAGGGGAACACTGGGGCTGTACATGTTGAGGTGTCACAGAGAGGGGAATGTTGGAACGGCAACTGTGGTGCTGTCATAGAGAGTAGAACTTTGGATGGCCACCCCTGCAGTGTCACAGAGAGGGGAACTTTGGGGCTGCCACTCCTGGGGTTTCACAGAGAAGGGAACACTGGGCTTACAACTGCTTCAGTGTCATAGACAAGGTGACATTGGTATTCTCTGCTGTCATGACACAAAGTGGGGAACACTGAGATTTTCAACACTGTAGTGTCACTGACAGGGGAACACTGGGACTGCCAGTGCTGCAGTGTCACAGAGAGGCGAAGGCTGGAGCTGCTACTTCTGTGTTTCCGTAGACTAGGGAACGTTGGGTCTGCCACCGATGTGGTGTCAGAGAGATTGGAACCTTGGGGCTGCCACCACAGTTTTCTCATAGAGAGGGCAATCTTTGGTTTGCCACTCTGCTGGTGTCAGACAGAGGGGAAAGTGTCGGGGTGCCACCTCTGGTGTCAGAGCGAGGGGGACTAGGGGGAGTGCCACAGCTGTGTTGTCACAGAGAGGGGAATACTGGGGCTGTAACTGCTGTGGTGTCACAGAGAGGGGAAGGTCAGGATTGCCACCACTGTGGTCTCACAGAGAGGGGAATGCTGGTGCTGCTACTCCTCTGGTGTGACAGAGAAGGGAATGTTGGGGCAGCCATTGATGTGGGGTCATAAAGAGTGGAATTTTGGAGCTGCCACCCTTGTGGTGTCACAGAGAGGGAAATGTTGGAATTGCCATGGATGTGGTCTCACAGAGAGGGGATCGCTGCCAAACCTCCCCTGGTGCTGTGCCCACTCCAGTGCTGCTCCTCTGTGACACTGCACGGCCTCCTGGGGACACTGTGAAACTGCAGGGATTCTTGGGGACATGGTGACACAGCAGGGATCGATGGGATCACAGGGGCCCTGTGACACTCCAGGCCCTTGTAGAATCCAGAGGCCCCTTTGGGGCCATGGGCCCTCATGGAATCAAGAGGAGACTGCCAACCTGTGGGGTTTCATGGAGACATCCACTGTGATCCCTCAGGGCCTCTAGGTTCCCAGGAACCATTGTGACACTGCAGGACTGAATGGATCCAAGGGGACGTTGTGACACTGTGGAGTTCATGGAACTGAGGGCATGCTGTGAAACTCTGGTGCCTAAAGATGCTCAGGGGCCATTGTTACCCTGTGGCTTGTGGAAACAATGGGACACTGTGACACTGTGGGGTCTCAGGGAATCCAGGGGCCCTCGTGACACAGCCAGGCCAGTTGGAATCATCAAGGATCCATTGGGATAGCTCAGGGCCTTGTGGTGTCCAGGGGTCCTTGTGACACTGTGGGATGTCATGAGACCAAAGGGGCCCTGGGATTCTCTGGGGCCTCATAGAGCCAAAGAGGCCCTGGGATTCTGTGGGGCCTCCTGGAACCAAGGGGACTCAGAGACACTGCAGGGCCTCCTGGTTCTCAGTCTCTTCTGACACTTGTGTCCATCTACAGAGACACAAAACTGGGCAGCCTGAGCCTGTTGATCCAGAATATTCCCTTCTCCATGGGAGGACGTTCCTGCCATCTGTGCTGCTGTGTGTTCCCTCCACTCCCCGGAGGGAATTGAAACCTACAAGAGACACCGACCACTCCTGTAGCTGACACCACAGGGCCTCCTGTGGGGTGGGAGCAGAGACATCTTTTCCTCCATCATGTTGCTCAGAGCTCATCCAACCAGGAATATTTCCAAGGATGGGGCATGCACCAGGTGTCTGGGAAACCTGTGCCAATGTTTCACCAACCACAGCATCAAAGATTTCTTCCTTATCTCCAGTCTGAATATATCCTCTTCTGCTTTAAAACCATTTCCTCTTCTCCAATTGAGACAGACCCTACTAAAACATTTCTCCCCACGTTTCCTGTGAGGTTCCTTCAAGTCCTGCAAGGTCACTGTGGGGTCTTCCCATGGCCTTTTCTGATCTTGGCTGAACTGCCCTATCTCCCACAGCCTGTCTCTGTCACAGAGGTGCTCCAAGCATTTGGAGCATCTCAGCCTCCTCTGGAACTGCCCCACGAAGTCTGAGCCTTTACTGTTCTGAGGACCCACTGTAATAGGTTGATGCAAAACCACCAGTCATGTCTCTTCACAGAGAAAAGCAAGGCACAACTTCCCAAGAATATTTCTGAGATTCACATTCTCTGAACGTCAGAAAAAGGGAAAACAATTCTTATCTCATTTGCTGTGCCTGTGTTTGTGCAGAAGTTGAATGCAATATGCAGATTGTTTACCCAAAGTGATGGTGTTTTGTTTCCCTGGCCAATCAGGGCCAGGCATGTGTGTGTGTGTCGGGACTGTCGGCAGTTGAGAGCAGAGTTGAGTGCTTGGCAGATTCAGTTTAGATGTAATTTAATATAGTAAAATACAGTATATAATATTATAGTATAATATAGTAATTAATTATGCTTCTGATAGCCAAGGAGTCCTCTTCATCATTTCGCCTGCCATGGGGATCACAGTGGATACAATGGAGGGGAAATAACCTCATTTCTGAAATGCTGCTGAGAGCTGGAGGGACAGTTTCTGCACAGCTCATCCACAGCCCCGAGGGGGGCAGGGACATTCCCATGGTGTCCCTGAAGCTGCAGGGCCAATCTGCCCACACTGGGAGCCTCTGGCCATGTCCACTTCCTTCTGCCCGGGCTGTTAGCACGTGGTCAGTGGCTGTCCACTGCCACCCCCGTGACTGTTGCTGATCTCCAAGGAGGTCTGAATCTCTCCTTGGCCATTATTCTGCAATTGGAACCCTGTGGACACTTCATCAATTCCATCCCAAGAGCATGTCAGCACAGCAGTGATGTCACAGCACTTGTGCCTCTGGTCAAGGATCCCCCATGGGGACACTCTGGTCTCTGAGTCCTGGGGCACTCCACAGGAAAATCTTCCTGGACCCTGCAGCTCCTTGGGCAAGTTCCAGAGCAAACAGTTAAGGCAGTGGCCTGAAATGTTTTCATAGCTGGGCTACAACACGTCTGGGATGGATCCACATTGTCCCTGGGGAAAGAGAGGTGCACAACCCTTCACTAATGCCCTGGAATGTCAAACAGGAGTCACTGCCAAGGACAGCTCTTGGGAATCACTTCACCATGGATTTTCCTTCCTGGAAACCCAAGATATATGAATGTCTTCCTGAAGCTTAAGGGCCTGGGTAAACAGGGCTTGTCAGAGATGCTGATAAGGGACCAACACCCCTGCTCCTCACAGGGCACCTCTGTTACCCCAATTAGCTGCGAGTGGCTGCCTGGGGACAGGTGCCCCCTTCCCCATGTCCCTGGGATGGGCACATCCTGCTCAGGGCCAGCACTGGCCTTAGTTCAGGGCCAGGCCATTGCAGAGACCCTGTGTGGGGCCAAGGGCCCTGGGGAGCTGCAGCCCATGGCAGCCAGGGCCAGGGCTGGAGTTTGAGCCTCGCTGGGGATGGGGTCCCTGGCACCCTGCATGTGGCAGCTGTGCAGAGCGAGACACGGGTGCTCTGGGTGGGCACGGTGGCCGTGGGTGGGACAGGCTGAGGGGCAGGGCAGGGCACATTGCCCTCTGCACTCTGCTCTGGGGCTGGAGATGGGACTGGTTTGGGGCCAGCAGGGAAAGGGAAATGGAGTGGTCTGGCTGAGAGAACAAGCACATCTGAAGCATTGCCCAAGGCTCAGCCTTGTCTGCAAGGTGATCCACAGGTGATCAACACTGCCCAGTGCTCCCAGTGTCTCCAGGGGCTGCAGATCCCAATCACCTGCCTGCCCTTGACTCAAAGTCCTGCCACATTCCTGCTTTCCCTGAGTCTGGGGTCCTGATGCCCCTGGAAGAACGGTCAGTGCTCACCACTGTTTCCTCCAAGTGCCAGAGCAGGAAGAGGGACAATTCTGCTGGGGCCCAGCAGATTTTGGGATGGGCTCAGCTCTGGGTGTCCCAGAGGGAAAGCTCTGTGAGGGAAGGGGCAGCAGGAGATGGGGGTACGTGGCTCTGGGGGCTGTTGGAGGATGGATTGTGTTGGAGTGGCGGTTGTCCCCACCAGGGATCCATCTGCTCTCAGCTCCCCCATGCACAGACCACCCTGCACCAGGCAGTCCCAGAAAGCCCAAGATGTCTGAATGACTTCCTGCTGCCTCAGGGCCTGGGTAAACAGGGCTTGTCCGAGATGCTGATAAGGGACCAACACCCCTGCTCCTCACAGGGCACCTCTGTTACCCCAATGAGGTCCGAGTGGCTGCCTGGGGTCAGGTGCCCCCTTCCCCATGTCCCTGGGATGGGCACATCCTGCTCAGGGCCAGTGCTGGCCTGGGCCCAGAGCCAGGGCCATGCCCCCGGTGCTCTGGGAGGGCTCAGTGGCTGCAGGTGTGACAGGATGAGGGGCAGGGCAGGGCATATTCCCCTCTGGGCATGGAGACTGGATGGGATTGGCATCTGCAGGGAATGGGATATCAGATTGTGTGCATGTGGGAATTGCCACGCCTGAGCCGTTCCCCAACCCTCAGCCTTGTCTGCAGGTGATCAGCATTGCCCAGTGCTCCCAGTGTCTGCAGTGACTGGAGATGCCAATCACCCACCTGATCACACGTCCCTTGTTCCCCTTGTTCTCCCACATGTTGGGTTTGGGGCCAGGCTCAGCTCTGGGCTGTCCCACAGGGAAAGCTCGGGGAGGAGATGGGCAGCAGGAGATGGGGGATCTGGCACTGGGGGTGTTGGAGGATGGATTGTGTTGGACTGGGGGTTGTCCCCACAGGGTCCCCAGATGCCTTTGGCTCCCTGCCTGCCCCCCTTGGCCCCCCAGGTGCCTGGACCCTTCCAGGGGCAGCTGCCCCATGCAGGAAGCTGGAGGGATGCCGGGCAAGGGGGCTGGATCCGTGCCACAGGTGGGGTGGACTCTGTGCCAGGGCTGGTCTTGTGGCCAGGGCTGGAGGCTGTGCCAAGCCGGGCTTTGGCCTGGGGGCTAGCAGGGAGGGTGCAGGGAGGAGTCCCAGCAGGGATAAAGGTGCTCCTCACCTGCTGCAGCCTCAGGCATTGCTGCCCAGAGCCAGAGGAAGATGAAGGTGGCTGTGCTCAGCGTGGCCCTGCTCTTCTGCATCCTGCTGTGCCCCCCGGCACAGGCCAAGGTGAGGCACCAGCCAAACGCTGTCCCCACATCCTGCCCTTTCTACCCTCCCAACCCACCCTTTTGGTCCCTCCTCTGTATCCCATTCAGGGTCCCCAAACTCCCTCCCACTGACCATTCCCAAGGCCTTTCCTTCCACGTCTCCCCTCCATTCTTTGCCTTTCTTCCTCTCCAATGCAGGAGGGTCTCCCTGTACAATTCCCTGACTCACTCCCCACTCCCACACCATCTCTCATTCCTGTTGGTTTTGTCCCCAACCATCCTCATCATTCTGTCCCCACTTAGCCCGTCCCTTGCACTCCCATGTCCCTACACTGCAATTCCTTTCTCCTCCCCTGTACCTCACACTCTGCTCCTTCCACGCCCCC
Source organism: Passer domesticus (assembly GCF_036417665.1). Lineage (NCBI taxonomy): Eukaryota > Metazoa > Chordata > Aves > Passeriformes > Passeridae > Passer > Passer domesticus. The sequence continues at coordinate 4,439,933 of NC_087502.1, read as the reverse complement.
CGCCCTGTCTCATGGGCCCTCAGTTGACCCCAGATCAGTGTCTTTGGGTCTCCCCCACCTCCAGCAGATCTCCTTGGAGGCCCTGAATTCTCATCCCTCTGCCTGGGCCCTGCTCCCTGCACCCGTGTCCCCCCACAGCCCCACAAGGGCCAGTCCAGACCAAGCCTTTGTTCTCCTTTCCAGGCACTCCTGGAAGGAACCCAAGATGATCTCCGGGAGGTGAGTGGGCTGCTGGCATTGGAGGGCATCCCCTCAGGGAATTGGGTGGCAGTTCAGTCCCCCCATCCCTCGCTGGCACTGGGGACATCCCAGTGACCAGCCAGGTCTCCTGGTCTCTCTGCAGTTGGATTTAGACAATGTCGTGAACCTGGAAACGCCTCTGGTGGGTACCACGAGTTCTGCCGGTGTCAGACCCTCCCCTTGCATGGCCACCACAGCCCAGGCCATCCCAGTCTGTCCCAGCACAGCCCAGTGCACCCCTACTGACAGCCCAGACAACGCCCTGCCCCACGGCTCCTCGCCAGGGAAGCCTTTGCCCAGGGCCCCTGCTGCATTCCCGTCCCTGTCACCCCAGGACCCCCTGGATCAGCCAGGACGCAGCCCCTGCCCCAACTGTGCCTCTTGGCCAGGAGCCCAGTGCTTCTGGGCAGGAGCACAGCAGCTCCTGCAGCCCATTGCTCCTGCAGCCCCTTCCCCAAGGGCCCCCTGCTCTCCCCTGCCTCCCAGTCCAGCCCAGTGCCCCCAGTGGGTCTCTCATGCTGCCTTTGTCCCCAGCCCCCTCTGTATGAAAACGTGCGGGATCTTCTGCGTTTGAAGCGCCTGGCTGCCTCTCTGGATGCCTAGGTGAGACGTGCCTGCAGGGACAGGGGTGGAGACAAAGCCCATCCATGGCCCAGTGTGCTCCAGAGTCACGTTCTGGCGTTTGTCTTTTAGGATTGGAAGCTGTGGGGACACCGGTGTCCCGATCCCCTCTGGTGGCATGAGGAGATGATCATCCCTGGAGGAACCCTCTGATCCCCTGGGAGCCCTGGGCCATTTCCCTTCAATAATCAATAATCAATAAACCCTTTCAGCAAAGTCACACTGTGTGTGTGTGTATCCATATCTATAGGTATTTTACAAACAAAAATGCCCCAGATTTTGAAGAGGTTTTCTCCAGAGATGTTCTCTTGTCTCTGTGTCCATGTGCTCATCCCATCATAGTGTCACTGTCACCTCCACACATCTCTGACCCCGCTGGCACCTCCCAGGTTGGCGCTGAGCTCCTCCCTCCTGCTCCCCAGCCCCAGCAATGACCATGGCAGGGAGCTCAGAGCAGGAGCAGTCAGGCCAGGGATGGAGAAGGAGCATCTGGCAGAGGGAGGAAGAATCCCCCATTCCAGGGGCTGTGTGGGGTGCACAGGGGGCAGCTGTGTCCCCTGCCAGCTCCAGGGCTGCAAAGCAGGGAGGAGTTGTCTCAGCTGCCTCAGCTGAATCGCTTCCCACAGCCCTTGGCCTGGGAAGTCTCTGGCTGCAGCACAACCTGCACAGGAGACTTTGCACCTGGAAGAGAAAAGAAAGGAATTGTTTCTGCCCTCTCCCTCATCCCTCCCCTTGTGCTGATTTTCTCGTGATCTGTTAGCAAAACCAACCAAAAAGCATCTGCACTGAGGTGTTTCTGAGGGTCAGATCCTAAATAGGGCCAAAGGAAGGTTTTCTGCCAGGGCAAAAGGGAGAAATGTGGAAGTTGATCTGAGAGTTGAACACATGACAGTTTCTAAACACTGGAAATGCAGAGGCTACAACAACAGAGTTTGCAGTTTGAATGGTCCATTTTCCTCCCTCTTCCCACTGCTCATTTGTCCCATCCCAACTCCAGAGAAGCAGATTCTGGAAAGCAGACCTGCAGGGAGTCTTGGAGTCCTCATCCCAGAGAGAGAGAGAGAGGAAGGAAGAGTGAAATCGGGAAAAAATTCCAGTTGTTTTCTCAGTCATAACAACCACAAATAGCTCTGTACTCCTTGTGCAATATCCAGGTGATGAGGCCCAGTGCTCCTTTTTAACGCCAAATCGCAGCACTTTGGGAATAGTTCCAGGACTAGAACAAACCACAGGCCAATAATTGACACAGTTTGGTTCCTAAATCAGAATCATGAAACTTCTCCCAAGCTGTGTTTCCCTGCAGTAAAGAGGGCAGTGTGATTGCCTTTGTCCTGAGTATCTCCTGAGTTCATGACTTCAGATCGACTGGAACGGTCCTGGCACCCCAAAAGCGGCCACAATGAGCAGGATCAAACCTCCCGGTCACCATTCAATGCTCTCCATCCCTGCCTTCCAGAGTCCAGCAGCAATTCCTGCTGCTTCCCCCGCTCTGGGTCAGCCTGCTGGGATCGCTCTGGTGTGCAGAGCCAGTCCCTGCAGGACAAAGCGCTCGGAGCCGCTCTGTGTCCCGCAGCGTCGGCATCTCCTGTGCCGCTCCACGGCCGAGGGCCCTGTGCCACCAATGTGCCACCAGTGTGACACCAATGAGCCTGCAATGTGCCACCAATGTTCCACCATTGTGCCACCAGTGTGCCACCTATCTGCCACCACTGTCCATGGCTGAGCTACCAATGTTCATTACTGTAAATCAAAGGTGTCTCCGATGTTGGTGAGGGAATGAAGAGGTGGACTCCATTAATATCAGAAAGCTAATTAATTACTTTATTATACTATACTGTATGCATTACATCTAAACTGAATCTGCCAAGCACTCATCTCTTCACACAACTGCACAGAACTGCACTCATCTCGTGACTCTCCCCTGACTGGCAGCCGACAGTCCGACACACACACTCTCTTGGCCCTAATAGGCCCAGGAAACAAAACATCCTCACTTTGGGTAAACAATCTCCATATTGCATTCTACTTTGGCACAACACACACACAGGAAATGAGATAAGAATTGTGTCTTCCCTTTCTCTGAGCTTCAGAGAATGTTAATCTCAGAAATCCTTGGAAAGAATTGTGCCTTGCTTTTCTCTATGAAAGGAAACGTAGCAACAGTTCATGGCTATGGTTCCTGTTCCACCACTGTTCCACCTTTTCCATGGTTACTCCACTGCTGCTCCAAAGCTGCTCCAGTGCTGCTCTGGGGATCTTCCTCTGAACTCTGAGCACAGTTCCTCTGCTTGTCCACCACAGTTCCACCACTGCTCCAGCACTGCTCCAGCACTGCTCATCTCCTGCTGTTCCAGAGCTCTGTCTCTGCTCCTCCCCTGCTCCCCTGTTGTTCCACGGCTGCTGCTTCTGTTTCAGTGCTGCTGCCACAGCTGCAGTGTCACGGAGAGGGGAACGTTCAGGCATCACCCACTGTGGTGTCACAGAGACCAGGACAAGGGAACTGCCACAGCTGTGGTGTCACAGAGAGAGGAAGGTTGGGGCGGCTGCTGTGGTGTCACAGAAGGGAACGCTGGGGCTGCCACCGCTGTGCTGTCACAAACAGGGGAACATTTGGGGCTGCCTCCCCTGCGGTGTCATAGAGAGGGGAGTGTTGGGGCTGCCACTGTAATGCTGTCATAGAGAGGAGAATGCTGGGAGTGCCACCTCTGTGGTGTCTCAGAGAGGGGAACGCTGGGGGTGCAACTGCTTTGGTGTCATAGACAGGGGGTCATTGGTATTGCCGCTGCTGTCATGTCACTGACAGGGGAACACTGGGGCTGCAGATGTTGAGGTGTCACAGAGAGGGGAATGTTGGAACTGCCACTGCGGTGCTGTCATAGGGAGTAGAACTTTGGATGGCCACCCCTGCAGTGTCACAGAGAGGGGAACTTTGGGGCTGCCACTCCTGGGGTTTCACAGAGAAGGGAACACTGGGCTTACAACTGCTTCAGTGTCACAGACAAGGTGACACTGGTATTGCCACTGCTGTCGTGTCACAAAGGGGGAACACCGAGCTTGACAACACTATAGTGTCTCTGACAGGGGAACACTGGGACTGCCAGTGCTGCAGTGTCACAGAGAGGTGATCGCTGGAGCTGCTACTTCTGTGTTTTCATAGACTAGGGAACGTTGGGTCTGCCACCCATGTGGTGTCAGAGAAATTGGAACCTTGGGTCTGTCACCACTGTTTTCTCATAGAGAGGGGAATCTTTGGTTTGCCACTGTGCTGGTGTCAGACAGAGGGGAACGCTGGGGGTGCCACCTATGGTGTCAGAGAGAGGGGGACTAGGGGGAGGGCCACAGCTGTGTTGTCACAGAGAGGGGAATACTGGGGCTGTAACTGCTGTGGTGTCACAGAGAGGGGAAGGTCAGGATTGCCACCACTGTGGTCTCACAGAGAGGGGAATGCTGGTGCTGCTACTCCTCTGGTGTGACAGAGAAGGGAATGTTGGGGCAGCCATTGATGTGGGGTCATAAAGAGTGGAATTTTGGAGCTGCCACCCTTGTGGTGTCACAGAGAGGGAAATGTTGGAATTGCCATGGATGTGGTCTCACAGAGAGGGGATCGCTGCCAAACCTCCCCTGGTGCTGTGCCCACTCCAGTGCTGCTCCTCTGTGACACTGCACGGCCTCCTGGGGACACTGTGAAACTGCAGGGATTCTTGGGGACATGGTGACACAGCAGGGATCGATGGGATCACAGGGGCCCTGTGACACTCCAGGCCCTTGTAGAATCCAGAGGCCCCTTTGGGGCCATGGGCCCTCATGGAATCAAGAGGAGACTGCCAACCTGTGGGGTTTCATGGAGACATCCACTGTGATCCCTCAGGGCCTCTAGGTTCCCAGGAACCATTGTGACACTGCAGGACTGAATGGATCCAAGGGGACGTTGTGACACTGTGGAGTTCATGGAACTGAGGGCATGCTGTGAAACTCTGGTGCCTAAAGATGCTCAGGGGCCATTGTTACCCTGTGGCTTGTGGAAACAATGGGACACTGTGACACTGTGGGGTCTCAGGGAATCCAGGGGCCCTCGTGACACAGCCAGGCCAGTTGGAATCATCAAGGATCCATTGGGATAGCTCAGGGCCTTGTGGTGTCCAGGGGTCCTTGTGACACTGTGGGATGTCATGAGACCAAAGGGGCCCTGGGATTCTCTGGGGCCTCATAGAGCCAAAGAGGCCCTGGGATTCTGTGGGGCCTCCTGGAACCAAGGGGACTCAGAGACACTGCAGGGCCTCCTGGTTCTCAGTCTCTTCTGACACTTGTGTCCATCTACAGAGACACAAAACTGGGCAGCCTGAGCCTGTTGATCCAGAATATTCCCTTCTCCATGGGAGGACGTTCCTGCCATCTGTGCTGCTGTGTGTTCCCTCCACTCCCCGGAGGGAATTGAATCCTACAAGAGACACCGACCACTCCTGTAGCTGACACCACAGGGCCTCCTGTGGGGTGGGAGCAGAGACATCTTTTCCTCCATCATGTTGCTCAGAGCTCATCCAACCAGGAATATTTCCAAGGATGGGGCATGCACCAGGTGTCTGGGAAACCTGTGCCAATGTTTCACCAACCACAGCATCAAAGATTTCTTCCTTATCTCCAGTCTGAATATATCCTCTTCTGCTTTAAAACCATTTCCTCTTCTCCAATTGAGACAGACCCTACTAAAACATTTCTCCCCACGTTTCCTGTGAGGTTCCTTCAAGTCCTGCAAGGTCACTGTGGGGTCTTCCCATGGCCTTTTCTGATCTTGGCTGAACTGCCCTATCTCCCACAGCCTGTCTCTGTCACAGAGGTGCTCCAAGCATTTGGAGCATCTCAGCCTCCTCTGGAACTGCCCCACGAAGTCTGAGCCTTTACTGTTCTGAGGACCCACTGTAATAGGTTGATGCAAAACCACCAGTCATGTCTCTTCACAGAGAAAAGCAAGGCACAACTTCCCAAGAATATTTCTGAGATTCACATTCTCTGAACGTCAGAAAAAGGGAAAACAATTCTTATCTCATTTGCTGTGCCTGTGTTTGTGCAGAAGTTGAATGCAATATGCAGATTGTTTACCCAAAGTGATGGTGTTTTGTTTCCCTGGCCAATCAGGGCCAGGCATGTGTGTGTGTGTCGGGACTGTCGGCAGTTGAGAGCAGAGTTGAGTGCTTGGCAGATTCAGTTTAGATGTAATTTAATATAGTAAAATACAGTATATAATATTATAGTATAATATAGTAATTAATTATGCTTCTGATAGCCAAGGAGTCCTCTTCATCATTTCGCCTGCCATGGGGATCACAGTGGATACAATGGAGGGGAAATAACCTCATTTCTGAAATGCTGCTGAGAGCTGGAGGGACAGTTTCTGCACAGCTCATCCACAGCCCCGAGGGGGGCAGGGACATTCCCATGGTGTCCCTGAAGCTGCAGGGCCAATCTGCCCACACTGGGAGCCTCTGGCCATGTCCACTTCCTTCTGCCCGGGCTGTTAGCACGTGGTCAGTGGCTGTCCACTGCCACCCCCGTGACTGTTGCTGATCTCCAAGGAGGTCTGAATCTCTCCTTGGCCATTATTCTGCAATTGGAACCCTGTGGACACTTCATCAATTCCATCCCAAGAGCATGTCAGCACAGCAGTGATGTCACAGCACTTGTGCCTCTGGTCAAGGATCCCCCATGGGGACACTCTGGTCTCTGAGTCCTGGGGCACTCCACAGGAAAATCTTCCTGGACCCTGCAGCTCCTTGGGCAAGTTCCAGAGCAAACAGTTAAGGCAGTGGCCTGAAATGTTTTCATAGCTGGGCTACAACACGTCTGGGATGGATCCACATTGTCCCTGGGGAAAGAGAGGTGCACAACCCTTCACTAATGCCCTGGAATGTCAAACAGGAGTCACTGCCAAGGACAGCTCTTGGGAATCACTTCACCATGGATTTTCCTTCCTGGAAACCCAAGATATATGAATGTCTTCCTGAAGCTTAAGGGCCTGGGTAAACAGGGCTTGTCAGAGATGCTGATAAGGGACCAACACCCCTGCTCCTCACAGGGCACCTCTGTTACCCCAATTAGCTGCGAGTGGCTGCCTGGGGACAGGTGCCCCCTTCCCCATGTCCCTGGGATGGGCACATCCTGCTCAGGGCCAGCACTGGCCTTAGTTCAGGGCCAGGCCATTGCAGAGACCCTGTGTGGGGCCAAGGGCCCTGGGGAGCTGCAGCCCATGGCAGCCAGGGCCAGGGCTGGAGTTTGAGCCTCGCTGGGGATGGGGTCCCTGGCACCCTGCATGTGGCAGCTGTGCAGAGCGAGACACGGGTGCTCTGGGTGGGCACGGTGGCCGTGGGTGGGACAGGCTGAGGGGCAGGGCAGGGCACATTGCCCTCTGCACTCTGCTCTGGGGCTGGAGATGGGACTGGTTTGGGGCCAGCAGGGAAAGGGAAATGGAGTGGTCTGGCTGAGAGAACAAGCACATCTGAAGCATTGCCCAAGGCTCAGCCTTGTCTGCAAGGTGATCCACAGGTGATCAACACTGCCCAGTGCTCCCAGTGTCTCCAGGGGCTGCAGATCCCAATCACCTGCCTGCCCTTGACTCAAAGTCCTGCCACATTCCTGCTTTCCCTGAGTCTGGGGTCCTGATGCCCCTGGAAGAACGGTCAGTGCTCACCACTGTTTCCTCCAAGTGCCAGAGCAGGAAGAGGGACAATTCTGCTGGGGCCCAGCAGATTTTGGGATGGGCTCAGCTCTGGGTGTCCCAGAGGGAAAGCTCTGTGAGGGAAGGGGCAGCAGGAGATGGGGGTACGTGGCTCTGGGGGCTGTTGGAGGATGGATTGTGTTGGAGTGGCGGTTGTCCCCACCAGGGATCCATCTGCTCTCAGCTCCCCCATGCACAGACCACCCTGCACCAGGCAGTCCCAGAAAGCCCAAGATGTCTGAATGACTTCCTGCTGCCTCAGGGCCTGGGTAAACAGGGCTTGTCCGAGATGCTGATAAGGGACCAACACCCCTGCTCCTCACAGGGCACCTCTGTTACCCCAATGAGGTCCGAGTGGCTGCCTGGGGTCAGGTGCCCCCTTCCCCATGTCCCTGGGATGGGCACATCCTGCTCAGGGCCAGTGCTGGCCTGGGCCCAGAGCCAGGGCCATGCCCCCGGTGCTCTGGGAGGGCTCAGTGGCTGCAGGTGTGACAGGATGAGGGGCAGGGCAGGGCATATTCCCCTCTGGGCATGGAGACTGGATGGGATTGGCATCTGCAGGGAATGGGATATCAGATTGTGTGCATGTGGGAATTGCCACGCCTGAGCCGTTCCCCAACCCTCAGCCTTGTCTGCAGGTGATCAGCATTGCCCAGTGCTCCCAGTGTCTGCAGTGACTGGAGATGCCAATCACCCACCTGATCACACGTCCCTTGTTCCCCTTGTTCTCCCACATGTTGGGTTTGGGGCCAGGCTCAGCTCTGGGCTGTCCCACAGGGAAAGCTCGGGGAGGAGATGGGCAGCAGGAGATGGGGGATCTGGCACTGGGGGTGTTGGAGGATGGATTGTGTTGGACTGGGGGTTGTCCCCACAGGGTCCCCAGATGCCTTTGGCTCCCTGCCTGCCCCCCTTGGCCCCCCAGGTGCCTGGACCCTTCCAGGGGCAGCTGCCCCATGCAGGAAGCTGGAGGGATGCCGGGCAAGGGGGCTGGATCCGTGCCACAGGTGGGGTGGACTCTGTGCCAGGGCTGGTCTTGTGGCCAGGGCTGGAGGCTGTGCCAAGCCGGGCTTTGGCCTGGGGGCTAGCAGGGAGGGTGCAGGGAGGAGTCCCAGCAGGGATAAAGGTGCTCCTCACCTGCTGCAGCCTCAGGCATTGCTGCCCAGAGCCAGAGGAAGATGAAGGTGGCTGTGCTCAGCGTGGCCCTGCTCTTCTGCATCCTGCTGTGCCCCCCGGCACAGGCCAAGGTGAGGCACCAGCCAAACGCTGTCCCCACATCCTGCCCTTTCTACCCTCCCAACCCACCCTTTTGGTCCCTCCTCTGTATCCCATTCAGGGTCCCCAAACTCCCTCCCACTGACCATTCCCAAGGCCTTTCCTTCCACGTCTCCCCTCCATTCTTTGCCTTTCTTCCTCTCCAATGCAGGAGGGTCTCCCTGTACAATTCCCTGACTCACTCCCCACTCCCACACCATCTCTCATTCCTGTTGGTTTTGTCCCCAACCATCCTCATCATTCTGTCCCCACTTAGCCCGTCCCTTGCACTCCCATGTCCCTACACTGCAATTCCTTTCTCCTCCCCTGTACCTCACACTCTGCTCCTTCCACGCCCCCCGCCCTGTCTCATGGGCCCTCAGTTGACCCCAGATCAGTGTCTTTGGGTCTCCCCCACCTCCAGCAGATCTCCTTGGAGGCCCTGAATTCTCATCCCTCTGCCTGGGCCCTGCTCCCTGCACCCGTGTCCCCCCACAGCCCCACAAGGGCCAGTCCAGACCAAGCCTTTGTTCTCCTTTCCAGGCACTCCTGGAAGGAACCCAAGATGATCTCCGGGAGGTGAGTGGGCTGCTGGCATTGGAGGGCATCCCCTCAGGGAATTGGGTGGCAGTTCAGTCCCCCCATCCCTCGCTGGCACTGGGGACATCCCAGTGACCAGCCAGGTCTCCTGGTCTCTCTGCAGTTGGATTTAGACAATGTCGTGAACCTGGAAACGCCTCTGGTGGGTACCACGAGTTCTGCCGGTGTCAGACCCTCCCCTTGCATGGCCACCACAGCCCAGGCCATCCCAGTCTGTCCCAGCACAGCCCAGTGCACCCCTACTGACAGCCCAGACAACGCCCTGCCCCACGGCTCCTCGCCAGGGAAGCCTTTGCCCAGGGCCCCTGCTGCATTCCCGTCCCTGTCACCCCAGGACCCCCTGGATCAGCCAGGACGCAGCCCCTGCCCCAACTGTGCCTCTTGGCCAGGAGCCCAGTGCTTCTGGGCAGGAGCACAGCAGCTCCTGCAGCCCATTGCTCCTGCAGCCCCTTCCCCAAGGGCCCCCTGCTCTCCCCTGCCTCCCAGTCCAGCCCAGTGCCCCCAGTGGGTCTCTCATGCTGCCTTTGTCCCCAGCCCCCTCTGTATGAAAACGTGCGGGATCTTCTGCGTTTGAAGCGCCTGGCTGCCTCTCTGGATGCCTAGGTGAGACGTGCCTGCAGGGACAGGGGTGGAGACAAAGCCCATCCATGGCCCAGTGTGCTCCAGAGTCACGTTCTGGCGTTTGTCTTTTAGGATTGGAAGCTGTGGGGACACCGGTGTCCCGATCCCCTCTGGTGGCATGAGGAGATGATCATCCCTGGAGGAACCCTCTGATCCCCTGGGAGCCCTGGGCCATTTCCCTTCAATAATCAATAATCAATAAACCCTTTCAGCAAAGTCACACTGTGTGTGTGTGTATCCATATCTATAGGTATTTTACAAACAAAAATGCCCCAGATTTTGAAGAGGTTTTCTCCAGAGATGTTCTCTTGTCTCTGTGTCCATGTGCTCATCCCATCATAGTGTCACTGTCACCTCCACACATCTCTGACCCCGCTGGCACCTCCCAGGTTGGCGCTGAGCTCCTCCCTCCTGCTCCCCAGCCCCAGCAATGACCATGGCAGGGAGCTCAGAGCAGGAGCAGTCAGGCCAGGGATGGAGAAGGAGCATCTGGCAGAGGGAGGAAGAATCCCCCATTCCAGGGGCTGTGTGGGGTGCACAGGGGGCAGCTGTGTCCCCTGCCAGCTCCAGGGCTGCAAAGCAGGGAGGAGTTGTCTCAGCTGCCTCAGCTGAATCGCTTCCCACAGCCCTTGGCCTGGGAAGTCTCTGGCTGCAGCACAACCTGCACAGGAGACTTTGCACCTGGAAGAGAAAAGAAAGGAATTGTTTCTGCCCTCTCCCTCATCCCTCCCCTTGTGCTGATTTTCTCGTGATCTGTTAGCAAAACCAACCAAAAAGCATCTGCACTGAGGTGTTTCTGAGGGTCAGATCCTAAATAGGGCCAAAGGAAGGTTTTCTGCCAGGGCAAAAGGGAGAAATGTGGAAGTTGATCTGAGAGTTGAACACATGACAGTTTCTAAACACTGGAAATGCAGAGGCTACAACAACAGAGTTTGCAGTTTGAATGGTCCATTTTCCTCCCTCTTCCCACTGCTCATTTGTCCCATCCCAACTCCAGAGAAGCAGATTCTGGAAAGCAGACCTGCAGGGAGTCTTGGAGTCCTCATCCCAGAGAGAGAGAGAGAGGAAGGAAGAGTGAAATCGGGAAAAAATTCCAGTTGTTTTCTCAGTCATAACAACCACAAATAGCTCTGTACTCCTTGTGCAGTATCCAGGTGATGAGGCCCAGTGCTCCTTTTTAACGCCAAATCGCAGCACTTTGGGAATAGTTCCAGGACTAGAACAAACCACAGGCCAATAATTGACCCACTTTGGTTCCTAAATCAGAATCATGAAACTTCTCCCAAGCTGTGTTTCCCTGCAGTAAAGAGGGCAGTGTGATTGCCTTTGTCCTGAGTATCTCCTGAGTTCGTGACTTCAGATCGACTGGAACGGTCCTGGCACCCCAAAAGCGGCCACAATGAGCAGGATCAAACCTCCAGGTCACCATTCAATGCTCTCCATCCCTGCCTTCCAGAGTCCAGCAGCAATTCCTGCTGCTTCCCCCGCTCTGGGTCAGCCTGCTGGGATCGCTCTGGTGTGCAGAGCCAGTCCCTGCAGGACAAAGCGCTCGGAGCCGCTCTGTGTCCCGCAGCGTCGGCATCTCCTGTGCCGCTCCACGGCCATGGGCCCTGTGCCACCAATGTGCCACCAGTGTGACACCAATGAGCCTGCAATGTGCCACCAATGTTCCACCATTGTGCCACCAGTGTGCCACCTATCTGCCACCACTGTCCATGGCTGAGCTACCAATGTTCATTACTGTAAATCAAAGGTGTCTCCGATGTTGGTGAGGGAATGAAGAGGTGGACTCCATTAATATCAGAAAGCTAATTAATTACTTTATTATACTATACTGTATGCATTACATCTAAACTGAATCTGCCAAGCACTCATCTCTTCACACAACTGCACAGAACTGCACTCATCTCGTGACTCTCCCCTGACTGGCAGCCGACAGTCCGACACACACACTCTCTTGGCCCTAATAGGCCCAGGAAACAAAACATCCTCACTTTGGGTAAACAATCTCCATATTGCATTCTACTTTGGCACAACACACACACAGGAAATGAGATAAGAATTGTGTCTTCCCTTTCTCTGAGCTTCAGAGAATGTTAATCTCAGAAATCCTTGGAAAGAATTGTGCCTTGCTTTTCTCTATGAAAGGAAACGTAGCAACAGTTCATGGCTATGGTTCCTGTTCCACCACTGTTCCACCTTTTCCATGGTTACTCCACTGCTGCTCCAAAGCTGCTCCAGTGCTGCTCTGGGGATCTTCCTCTGAATTCTGAGCACAGTTCCTCTGCTTGTCCACCACAGTTCCACCACTGCTCCAGCACTGCTCCAGCACTGCTCATCTCCTGCTGTTCCAGAGCTCTGTCTCTGCTCCTCCCCTGCTCCCCTGTTGTTCCACGGCTGCTGCTTCTGTTTCAGTGCTGCTGCCACAGCTTCAGTGTCACGGAGAGGGGAACGTTCAGGCATCACCCACTGTGGTGTCACAGAGACCAGGACAAGGGAACTGCCACAGCTGTGGTGTCACAGAGAGAGGAAGGTTGGGGCAGCTGCTGCTGTGGTGTCATAGAAGGGAACGCTGGGGCTGCCACCGCTGTGCTGTCACAAACAGGAGAACATTTGGGGCTGCCTCCCCTGCGGTGTCATAGAGAGGGGAGTGTTGGGGCTGCCACTGTAATGCTGTCATAGAGAGGAGAATGCTGGGAGTGCCACCTCTGTGGTGTCTCAGAGAGGGGAACGCTGGGGGTGCAACTGCTTTGGTGTCATAGACAGGGGGTCATTGGTATTGCCGCTGCTGTCATGTCACTGACAGGGGAACACTGGGGCTGCAGATGTTGAGGTGTCACAGAGAGGGGAATGTTGGAACTGCCACTGCGGTGCTGTCATAGGGAGTAGAACTTTGGATGGCCACCCCTGCAGTGTCACAGAGAGGGGAACTTTGGGGCTGCCACTCCTGGGGTTTCACAGAGAAGGGAACACTGGGCTTACAACTGCTTCAGTGTCACAGACAAGGTGACACTGGTATTGCCACTGCTGTCGTGTCACAAAGGGGGAACACCGAGCTTGACAACACTATAGTGTCTCTGACAGGGGAACACTGGGACTGCCAGTGCTGCAGTGTCACAGAGAGGTGATCGCTGGAGCTGCTACTTCTGTGTTTTCATAGACTAGGGAACGTTGGGTCTGCCACCCATGTGGTGTCAGAGAAATTGGAACCTTGGGTCTGTCACCACTGTTTTCTCATAGAGAGGGGAATCTTTGGTTTGCCACTGTGCTGGTGTCAGACAGAGGGGAACGCTGGGGGTGCCACCTATGGTGTCAGAGAGAGGGGGACTAGGGGGAGGGCCACAGCTGTGTTGTCACAGAGAGGGGAACGTGGGGGCTGTAACTGCTGTGGTGTCATAGAGAGAGGAATGTTGGGATTGCCACCACTGTGGCGTCACAGAGAGGGGAATGCTGGTGCTGCTACTGCTCTGGTGTAACAGAGAAGGAAATGTTGGGGCAGCCGTTGATGTGGGGTCATAAAGAGTGGAATTTTGGAACTGCCACCCTTGTGGTCTCACAGAGAGGGAAATGTTGGAATTGCCACTGCTGTGGTCTCACAGAGCAGAGAACACTGCCAAACCTCCCCTGGTGCTGTGCCCACTCCAGTGCTGCTCCTCTGTGACACTGCAGGGCCTCCTGGGGACATTGTGACACTACAGGGCCTCCTGGGGACACTGTGAAACTGCAGAGATTCATGGAGACATGGTGACACCACAGGGCCTCCTGGGGACATGGTGACACTGCTGAGACTGATGAGATCACAGGGGCCCTGTGACACTCCAGGCCCTATTAGAATCCAGAGGCCACTTTAAGGCCATGGGCCCTCATGGAGTCAAGAGGAGTCTGCCAACCTGTGGGGCTTCATGAAACCATCCACTGTGATCACTCAGGGCCTCATGGTTCCCAGGAACCATTGTGACTCTGTAGGACTGAATGGAACCAAGGGGACACTGCGACACTGTGGTGTCTCAGGGAATCCAGGGGCCCTCGTGACACAGCCAGGCCAGTTGGAAGCAATGATCCATTGGGATACCTCAGGGCCTTGTGGAGTCCAGGGGTCCTTGGGACACTGAGGGACGTCATGAGACCAAAGCGGTCTTGGGATTCTGTGGGGCCTCATAGAGCCAAAGGGGCCCTGGGATTCTGTGGGGCCTCATGGAACCAAAGGGGCCCTGGTGACACGGTGGCTGCTCGGAGATGTCTGTGGCTAGCCCTGTCTCCTGGCCCGTGCCAAGAGTGGCCACTCCCTATCTGCCCTTTGGGCCCGTTTGGCTGCTGGTACAAGCAGGGCTGCTTGTCTCCCAGAAGCAGCAGGCTGCTCTGTGCAGCTACTGATGTCCCGAGCCGAGAAATGCAGAGCGAAGGAAAGAGAGGGATCGCTTGTGTAGGTTCCCAAGAGGCTTTAATATCTGACAGGGTCCATGGACAACTGACAGCAAGTCCAGGCTTACAACAGCTGCAGTACGGGGGAGAGAACATGGGGTGGATACAAACCAGGACCAATGGCAGGAAACCTGGGCAGGAGCACAGGGCAGCGTCCACATTATGACAACCAATGGGGAACAACAGGGCAGGAGAGTAGACTGAGCATACCAATAGGTATTCGAGGGATACAAGATGGACACAGAAGATTCTAGAGCTCAAGGTGTGGTTTCTGTAATGGACAAGGGAGGTGGTCAGGGTTTCCTGAGTGGCAGGGAAGGGTCTGGAATAAGGGGTAGGTCTTGAGGTAGATGGACCAGGGGATGGGAAGGTACATCTCCGGTGCAAACCAGTATGCATGGGGAACAACCAGAACAAACTACTTTCACTTATAACACAAGTGTTTCATAACAAAGGAACTTACTACTACACCCCGGGAATCTGTGGGGCCTCCTGGAACCAAGGAGACTCAGAGACACCGCAGGGCCTCCTGGTTCTCAGTCTCTTCTGACACTTGAGTCCATCTACAGATACACAAAACTGGGCAGCCTGAGCCTGTTGATCCAGAATATTCCCTTCTCCATGGGAGGACGTTCCTGCCATCTGTGCTGCTGTGTGTTCCCTCCGCTCCCCGGGGGGAATTGAATCCTACAAGAGACACCGACCACTCCTGTAGCTGACACCACAGGGCCTCCTGTGGGGTGGGAGCAGAGACATCTTTTCCTCCATCATGTTGCTCAGAGCCCATCCAACCAGGAATATTTCCAAGGATGGGGCATGCACCAGGTGTCTGGGAAACCTGTGCCAGTGTTTCACCAACCACAGCATCAAAGATTTCTTCCTTATCGCTAGTCTGAATTTATCCTCTTCTGCTTTAAAACCATTTCGTCTTCTCCAGCTGAGACAGACC
The DNA here is from genome assembly GCF_036417665.1 of Passer domesticus. NCBI lineage: Eukaryota > Metazoa > Chordata > Aves > Passeriformes > Passeridae > Passer > Passer domesticus. The sequence goes on along the minus strand of NC_087502.1, from coordinate 4,424,520 downwards.
CTACTAAAACATTTCTCCCCACGTTTCCTGTGAGGTTCCTTCAAGTCCTGCAAGGTCACTGTGGGGTCTTCCCATGGCCTTTTCTGATCTTGGCTGAACTGCCCCAACTCCCACAGCCTGTCTCTGTCACAGAGGTGCTCCAAGCATTTGGAGCATCTCAGCCTCCTCTGGAACTGCTCCACGAAGTCTGAGCCTTTCCTGTGCTGAGGACCCCACTGTAAAAGGTTGATGCCAAAGCAGCAGTCATGTCTCTTCACAGAGAAAAGCAAGGCACAACTTCCCAAGAATATTTCTGAGATCCACATTCTTTGAACCTCAGAAAAAGGAAACACAATTCTTATCTCATTTGCTGTGCCTGTGTTTGTGCAGAAGTTGAATGCAATATGCAGACTGTCTACCCAAAGTGATGGTGTTTTGTTTCCCTGGCCTATCAGGGCCAAGCGTGTGTGTGTGTCGGGACTGTCGGCAGTTGAGAGCAGAGTTGAATGCTTGGCAGATTCAGTTTAGATGTAGTGTAATATAGTGTAATATAGTATGTAATATCGTAGTATAATATAGTAATTAATTACCCTTCTGATAGCCAAGGAGTCCTCTTCATCATTTCTCCTGCCATGGGGATCACAGTGAATACAATGGAGGGGAAATAACCTCATTGCTGAAATGCTGCTGAGAGCTGGAGGGACAGTTTCTGCACAGCTCATCCACAGCCCCGAGGGGGGCAGGGACATTCCCATGGTGTCCCTGAAGCTGCAGGGCCAATCTGCCCACACTGGGAGCCTCTGGCCATGTCCACTTCCTTCTGCCCGGGCTGTTAGCACGTGGTCAGTGGCTGTCCACTGCCACCCCCGTGACTGTTGCTGATCTCCAAGGAGGTCTGAATCTCTCCTTGGCCATTATTCTGCAATTGGAACCCTGTGGACACTTCATCAATTCCATCCCAAGAGCATGTCAGCACAGCAGTGATGTCACAGCACTTGTGCCTCTGGTCAAGGATCCCCCATGGGGACACTCTGGTCTCTGAGTCCTGGGGCACTCCACAGGAAAATCTTCCTGGACCCTGCAGCTCCTTGGGCAAGTTCCAGAGCAAACAGTTAAGGCAGTGGCCTGAAATGTTTTCATAGCTGGGCTACAACACGTCTGGGATGGATCCACATTGTCCCTGGGGAAAGAGAGGGGCACAACCCTTCACTAATGCCCTGGAATGTCAAACAGGAGTCACTGCCAAGGACAGCTCTTGGGAATCACTTCACCATGGATTTTCCTTCCTGGAAACCCAAGATATATGAATGTCTTCCTGAAGCTTAAGGGCCTGGGTAAACAGGGCTTGTCAGAGATGCTGATAAGGGACCAACACCCCTGCTCCTCACAGGGCACCTCTGTTACCCCAATTAGCTGCGAGTGGCTGCCTGGGGACAGGTGCCCCCTTCCCCATGTCCCTGGGATGGGCACATCCTGCTCAGGGCCAGCACTGGCCTTAGTTCAGGGCCAGGCCATTGCAGAGACCCTGTGTGGGGCCAAGGGCCCTGGGGAGCTGCAGCCCATGGCAGCCAGGGCCAGGGCTGGAGTTTGAGCCTCGCTGGGGATGGGGTCCCTGGCACCCTGCATGTGGCAGCTGTGCAGAGCGAGACACGGGTGCTCTGGGTGGGCACGGTGGCCGTGGGTGGGACAGGCTGAGGGGCAGGGCAGGGCACATTGGCCTCTGCACTCTGCTCTGGGGCTGGAGATGGGACTGGTTTGGGGCCAGCAGGGAAAGGGAAATGGAGTGGTCTGGCTGAGAGAACAAGCACATCTGAAGCATTGCCCAAGGCTCAGCCTTGTCTGCAAGGTGATCCACAGGTGATCAACACTGCCCAGTGCTCCCAGTGTCTCCAGGGGCTGCAGATCCCAATCACCTGCCTGCCCTTGACTCAAAGTCCTGCCACATTCCTGCTTTCCCTGAGTCTGGGGTCCTGATGCCCCTGGAAGAACGGTCAGTGCTCACCACTGTTTCCTCCAAGTGCCAGAGCAGGAAGAGGGACAATTCTGCTGGGGCCCAACAGATTTTGGGATGGGCTCAGCTCTGGGTGTCCCAGAGGGAAAGCTCTGTGAGGGAAGGGGCAGCAGGAGATGGGGGTACGTGGCTCTGGGGGCTGTTGGAGGATGGATTGTGTTGGAGTGGCGGTTGTCCCCACCAGGGATCCATCTGCTCTCAGCTCCCCCATGCACAGACCACCCTGCACCAGGCAGTCCCAGAAAGCCCAAGATGTCTGAATGACTTCCTGCTGCCTCAGGGCCTGGGTAAACAGGGCTTGTCCGAGATGCTGATAAGGGACCAACACCCCTGCTCCTCACAGGGCACCTCTGTTACCCCAATGAGGTCCGAGTGGCTGCCTGGGGACAGGTGCCCCCTTCCCCATGTCCCTGGGATGGGCACATCCTGCTCAGGGCCAGTGCTGGCCTGGGCCCAGAGCCAGGGCCATGCCCCCGGTGCTCTGGGAGGGCTCAGTGGCTGCAGGTGTGACTGGATGAGGGGCAGGGCAGGGCATATTCCCCTCTGGGCATGGAGACTGGATGGGATTGGCATCTGCAGGGAATGGGATATCAGATTGTGTGCATGTGGGAATTGCCACGCCTGAGCCGTTCCCCAACCCTCAGCCTTGTCTGCAGGTGATCAGCATTGCCCAGTGCTCCCAGTGTCTGCAGTGACTGGAGATGCCAATCACCCACCTGATCACACGTCCCTTGTTCCCCTTGTTCTCCCACATGTTGGGTTTGGGGCCAGGCTCAGCTCTGGGCTGTCCCACAGGGAAAGCTCGGGGAGGAGATGGGCAGCAGGAGATGGGGGATCTGGCACTGGGGGTGTTGGAGGATGGATTGTGTTGGACTGGGGGTTGTCCCCACAGGGTCCCCAGATGCCTTTGGCTCCCTGCCTGCCCCCCTTGGCCCCCCAGGTGCCTGGACCCTTCCAGGGGCAGCTGCCCCATGCAGGAAGCTGGAGGGATGCCGGGCAAGGGGGCTGGATCCGTGCCACAGGTGGGGTGGACTCTGTGCCAGGGCTGGGCTTGTGGCCAGGGCTGGAGGCTGTGCCAAGCCGGGCTTTGGCCTGGGGGCTGGCAGGGAGGGTGCAGGGAGGAGTCCCAGCAGGGATAAAGGTGCTCCTCACCTGCTGCAGCCTCAGGCATTGCTGCCCAGAGCCAGAGGAAGATGAAGGTGGTTGTGCTCAGCGTGGCCCTGCTCTTCTGCATCCTGCTGTGCCCCCCGGCACAGGCCAAGGTGAGGCACCAGCCAAACGCTGTCCCCACATCCTGCCCTTTCTACCCTCCCAACCCACCCTTTTGGTCCCTCCTCTGTATCCCATTCAGGGTCCCCAAACTCCCTCCCACTGACCATTCCCAAGGCCTTTCCTTCCACGTCTCCCCTCCATTCTTTGCCTTTCTTCCTCTCCAATGCAGGAGGGTCTCCCTGTACAATTCCCTGACTCAACCCCCACTCCCACACCATCTCTCATTCCTGTTGGTTTTGTCCCCAACCATCCTCATCATTCTGTCCCCACTTAGCCCGTCCCTTGCACTCCCATGTCCCTACACTGCAATTCCTTTCTCCTCCCCTGTACCTCACACTCTGCTCCTTCCACGCCCCCAGCCCTGTCTCATGGGCCCTCAGTTGACCCCAGATCAGTGTCTTTGGGTCTCCCCCACCTCCAGCAGATCTCCTTGGAGGCCCTGAATTCTCATCCCTCTGCCTGGGCCCTGCTCCCTGCACCCGTGTCCCCCCACAGCCCCACAAGGTCCAGTCCAGACCAAGCCTTTGTTCTCCTTTCCAGGCACTCCTGGAAGGAACCCAAGATGATCTCCGGGAGGTGAGTGGGCTGCTGGCATTGGAGGGCATCCCCTCAGGGAATTGGGTGGCAGTTCAGTCCCCCCATCCCTCGCTGGCACTGGGGACATCCCAGTGACCAGCCAGGTCTCCTGGTCTCTCTGCAGTTGGATTTAGACAACGTCGTGAACCTGGAAACGCCTCTGGTGGGTACCACGAGTTCTGCCGGTGTCAGACCCTCCCCTTGCATGGCCACTACAGCCCAGCCCATCCCAGTCTGTCCCAGCACAGCCCAGTGCACCCCTACTGACAGCACAGACAATGCCCTGCCCCACGGCTCCTCGCCAGGGAAGCCTTTGCCCAGGGCCCCTGCTGCATTCCCGTCCCTGTCACCCCAGGACCCCCTGGATCAGCCAGGACGCAGCCCCTGCCCCAACTGTGCCTCTTGGCCAGGAGCCCAGTGCTTCTGGGCAGGAGCACAGCAGCTCCTGCAGCCCATTGCTCCTGCAGCCCCTTCCCCAAGGCCCCCCTGCTCTCCCCTGCCTCCCAGTCCAGCCCAGTGCCCCCAGTGTGTCTCTAACGCTGCCTTTGTCCCCAGCCCCCTCTGTATGGAAACGTGCGGGATCTTCTGCGTGTGAAGCGCCTGGCTGCCTCTCTGGATGCCTAGGTGAGCCGTGCCTGCAGGGACAGGGGTGGAGACAAAGCCCATCCATGTCCCAGTGTGCTCCAGAGTCACGTTCTGGGGTTTGTCTTTTAGGATTGGAAGCTGTGGGGACACCGGTGTCCCGATCCCCTCTGGTGGCATGAGGAGATGATCATCCCTGGAGGAACCCTCTGATCCCCTGGGAGCCCTGGGCCATTTCCCTTCAATAATCAATATTCAATAAACCCTTTCAGCAAAGTCACACTGTGTGTCTGTGTATCCATATCTATATGTATTTTACAAACAAAAATGCCCCAGATTTTGAAGAGGTTTTCTCCAGAGATGTTCTCTTGTCTCTGTGTCCATGTGCTCATCCCATCATAGTGTCACTGTCACCTCCACACATCTCTGCCCTCGCTGGCACCTCCCAAGTTGGCGCTGAGCTCCTCCCTCCTGCTCCCCAGCCCCAGCAATGACCATGGCAGGGAGCTCAGAGCAGGAGCAGTCAGACCAGGGATGGAGAAGGAGCATCTGGCAGAGGCAGGAAGAATCCCCCATTCCAGGGGCTGTGTGGGGTGCACAGGGGGCAGCTGTATCCCCTGCCAGCCCCAGGGCTGCAAAGCAGGGAGGAGATGTCTCAGCTGCCTCAGCTGAATCACTTCCCACAGCCCTTGGCCTGGGAAGTCTCTGGCTGCAGCACAACCTGCACAGGAGACTTTGCACCTGGAAGAGAAAAGAAAGGAATGGTTTCTGCCCTCTCCCTCATCCCTCCCCTTGTGCTGATTTTCTTGTGATCTGTTAGCAAAACCAACCAAAAAGCATCTGCACTGAGGTGTTTCCGAGGGTCAGATCCTAAATAGGGCTAAAGGAAGTTTTTCTGCCATGGCAAAAGTGAGAAATGTGGGAGTTGATCTGAGAGTTGAACACATGACAGTTTCTAAACACTGGAAATGCAGAGGCTACAACAACAGAGTTTGCAGTTTGAATGGTCCATTTTCCTCCCTCTTCCCACTGCTCATTTGTCCCATCCCAACTCCAGAGGAGCAGCTTCAGGAAAGCAGACCTGCAGGGAGTCTTGGAGCCCTCATCCCAGAGAGACAGGAAGGAAGAGTGAAATAAGGGAAAGATATCCATTTGTTTTCTGGATCGTAATGACCAGAAATAGCTCTGTACTCCTTGTGCAATATCCAGGTGATGAGGCACATTGCTCGTTTTTAACGCCAAATCGCAGCACTTTGGGAATAGTTTCAGGACTAGAACATACCACAGGCCAATAATTGACCCAGTTTCGTTCCTAAATCAGAAATCATGAAACTTGTCCCAAGCTGTGCTTCCCTGCAGTAAAGAAGGCAGTTTGATTGCTTTTGTCCTGAGTATCTCCTGAGTTCATGACTTCAGATGGACTGGAACGGTCCTGGCACCCCAAAAGCAGCCACAATGAGCAGGATCAAACTCCCAGGTCACCATTCAATGTTCTCCATCCCTGCCTTCCAGGGCCCTGCAGCAATTCCTGCTTCTGTCCCCACTCTGGATCAGCCTGCTGGGATCGCTCTGGTGTGCAGAGCCAGCCCCTGCAGGACAAAGCGCTCGGAGCCGCTCTGTGTCCTGCAGCGTCGGCATCTCCTGTGCCGCTCCACGGCCGTGGGGCCTGTGCCACCATGTGCCTCCAATGTGACACTAATGCACTGGCAATGTGCCACCAATACGCCACCACTGTTCATGGCCGTGGGTTTTGTGCCACCACTCTTCAAGGTTGTAGTTCCTATCCCACCACTGTTCATGGTTATAGTAAAATCAGGCAACCCCGGAGGCAGGAAATTATTGGCATCTGACTCCAAGGCTTTGGAATACTGAACACTTGCTTTATTAAAACTGTATTATATTACATTATACTCTACTATAACTACACTACATAGAACACTCAAGAATACTTACTACTAACTTAAAAATCGGGACTGTATGCAGACCCACAGTCCACACAGCTATGACCTGATAAGCGAATTGACATAAAGAATCTCCACCAGATTCCAATTACCAAATTCCTGGAGGTAAACAACCTTCCCAACATATTCCACATGTGCAAAACACCAGGAGCAGTAAGCAGAGATCAAAATTGTTTTCCCTCTGTGCTTCTCCCAGAAAAAACCTGAGAGAGAGAATTGTGTCTCTCTCTGTTCAGAGGGCGTGTGAATACCACACATGGCTGTGGTTCCTGTGCCACCACTATGGAACCTTTTCCATGGTTACTCCACTGCTGTTCAAAAGCTGCTCCAGTGCTGCTCTGAGCATGGTCCAGCACAGTTCCCCTGCTCGTCCACCACTGCTCCAGCACTGCTCCACCACAGCTCCAGCACTGCTCCACCACAGTTCCACCACTGCTCCAGCACTGCTTCCGCACTGCTCATCTCCCACTGTTCCAGAGCTCCATCTCTGCTCCTCCCCTGCTCCCCTGCTGTTCCACGGCTGCTGCTTCTGTTCCAGTGCTTCTCCCACAGCTGCAGTGTCACAGAAAGGGGAACGTTTGGGCAGGTGTCACAGAGACCAGGACAACGGGAATGCCACAGCTGTGGTGTCACAGAGAGGGGGACAATGGGGCTGCCAGGGCTGTGGTGTCACAAACAGGTGAACATCTGGGGCTGCTACCCCTGCAGTGTCATAGAGAGGGGAGTGTTGGGCTGCCACTGCAATGCTGTCATAGACAGAACACTGGGAGGGGTCACCTTGTGGGGGGATAGAATATAAGAAAATAAAAATAGTTCAGAAAGTAATCTCACCCCTAAGGAGTTGCAGCTGGGCCAATTACCAAAGATTAGGACCAGGCCTGACTTTAACAGGCAGCAGCTGTGACCAATGAGAAGAAGAGTACTATAAAAGAGTGGGTTGGCTGGTTGTAAAGGAAGCTAGAGTCATTGGCTACTTGGTGAGGGAATGGAGTCTACTGGCTGCTTCAAAAGGAAGAAAGTGTGCTCTGAGGAGCTGCCCATGAGAAAGCACCAAGAAGGTATGATACTTTTGCGCTAAAAAGACAACAGTATGGAACTCCTGCAATAAGATGACACCACCACCTCGGTGGTGTTACAGAGGGGGTAACACTGGTGTTGCAATCACTTTGGTGTCATAGAGAGGGTTACATTGGTATTGCCACTGCTGTCATGTCACTGACAGGGGAACACTGGGGCTGCAGATGTTGAGGTGTCACAGAGAGGGGAATGTTGGAACTGCCACTGCGGTGCTGTCACAGAGAGTAGAACTTTGGATGGCCACCCCTGCAGTGTCACAGAGAGGGGAACTTTGGGGCTGCCACTCCTGGGGTTTCACAGAGAAGGGAAACACTGGGCTTACAACTGCTTCAGTGTCATAGACAAGGTGACACTGGTATTGCCACTGCTGTCGTGTCACAAAGGGGGAACACCGAGCTTGACAACACTGTAGTGTCACTGACAGGGGAACACTGGGGCTGACACTGCTGTGGTGTCACAGAGAGGCGAACGCTGGAGCTGCTACTTCTGTGTTTTCATACACCAGGGAACGTTGGGTCTGCCACTGATGTGGTGTCAGAGAGATTGGAACTTTTGGGCTGCCACCACTGTTTTCTCATAGAGAGGGGAATCTTTGGTTTGCCACTGTGCTGGTGTCAGACAGAGGGGAACGCTGGGGGCGCCAGCTCTGGTGTCAGAGAGAGGGGGACTAGGGGGAGTGCCACAGCTGTGTTGTCACAGAGAGGGGAAGGTCAGGATTGCCACCATAGTGGTGTCACAGAGAGGGGAATGCTGGCGCTGCTACTGCTCTGGTGTGACAGAGAAGGGAATGTTGGGGCAGCCATTGCTGTGGTGTCATAAAGAGTGGAACTTTGCGGCTGCCACCCTTGTGGTCTCACAGAGAGGGGAATATTGGAATTGCCACTGCTGTGGTGTCACAGAGAGGGGAACACTGCCAAACCTCCCCTGGTGCTGTGCCCACTCCAGTGCTGCTCCTCTGTGACACTGCAGGGCCTCCTGGGGACACTGTGAAACCGCAGGGATTCTTGGGGACATAGTGACACTGCGGTGTTTCCTGGGGACACTGTGACATCTCAGGGATTCATGGAGACATGGTGACACCACAGGGCTTCCTGGGGTCAAGGAGACACTGCTGAGACTGATGGGATCACAGGGGCCCTGTGACACTCCATTCTACACCTTGTAGAATCCAGAGGCCCCTTAGGGGCCATGGACCCTCATGGAATCAAGAGGAGACTGCCAATCTGTGGGGCTTCATGAAAACTTCCACTGTGATCCCTCAGGGCCTCATGGTTCCCAGGAACCATTGTGACACTGCAGGACTGAATGGAAGCAAGGGAGCACTGTGACTCTGCAGAACTAAATGGAACCAGGGAGACACTCTGACACTGCAGGACTGAATGGATCCAAGGGGACATTGTGACACTGAGGAGTTCATAGAACTGAGGGGATGCTGTGACACTCTGGTGCCTAAAGATGACCAGGGGCCGTTGTGACCCTGTGGCTTGTGGAAACAAGGGGACACTGTGACACTGTGGGGTCTCAGGGAATCCAGGGGCCCTTGTGACACAGCCAGGCCAGTTGGAAGCAAGGATCCGTTGGGATTCCTCAAGGCATTGTGGTGTCCAGGGGTCCTTGTGACATTGTGAGACCTCATGAGACCAAAGGGGCCTTGGGATTCTGTGGGGCCTCATGGAGCCAAAGGGGCCCTGGGATTCTGTGGGGCCTCCTGGAACCGAGGGGACTCAGAGACACTGCAGGGCCTCCTGGTTCTTAGTCTCTTCTGACACTTGTGGCCATCTACAGAGACACAAAATTGGGCAGCCTGAGCCTGTTGATCCAGAATATTCCCTTCTCCATGGGAGGACGTTCCTGCCATCTGTGCTGCTGTGTGTTCCCTCCGCTCCCGGGGGGGAATTGAATCCTACAAGAGACACCGACCACTCCTGTAGCTGACACCACAGGGCCTCCCGTGGGATGGGAGCAGAGACATCTTTTCCTCCATCATGTTGCTCAGAGCCCATCCAACCAGGAATATTGCCAAGGATGGGGCATGCACCAGGTGTCTGTGAAACGTGTGCCAGTCTTTCACCGACCAGAGCATCGAAGATTTCTTCCTTATCTCCATCTGCTTTAAAACTTATCCTCTTCTGCTTTAAAACCATTTCCTCTTCTCCAGTTGAGACAGATCCTACTAAAACATTTCTCCCCACGTTTCCTGTGAGGTTCATTGAAGTCCTGCAAGGTCACTGTGGGGTCTTCCCATGGCCTTTTCTGATCTAGGCTGAACTGCCCCAACTCCCACAGCCTGTCTCTGTCACAGAGGTGCTGCAAGCATTTGGAGCATCTCAGCCTCCTCTGGAACTGCTCCACGAAGTCTGAGCCTTTCCTGTGCTGAGGACCCCACTGTAAAAGGTTGATGCAAAAGCAGCAGTCATGTCTCTTCAGAGGGAAAAGCAAGGCACAACTTCCCAAGAATATTTCTGAGATACACATTCTCTGAACCCCAGAAAAAGGAAAAACAATTCTTATCTCATTTGCTGTGCCTGTGTTTGTGCAGAAGTTGAATGCAATATGCAGACTGTCTACCCAAAGTGATGGTGTTTTGTTTCCCTGGCCTATCAGGGCCAAGTATGTGTGTATGTGTCGGGACTGTTGGCAGTTGAGAGCAGAGCTGAGTGCTTGGCAGATTCATTTTAGATGTAGTGTAATATAGTATAATATTGTATATAATATTATAGTATAATATAGTAATTAATTATGCTTCTGATAGCCAAGGAGTCCTCTTCATCATTTCTCCTGCTATGGGGATCATAGTGGATACAATGGAGGGGAAATAACCTCATTGCTGAAATGCTGCTGAGAGCTGGAGGGACAGTTTCTGCACAGCTCATCCACAGCCCCGAATGGGGCAGGGACATTCCCATGGGGTCCCTGAAGCTGCAGGGCCAATCTGCCCACACTGGGAGCCTCTGGCCATGTCCAGCTCCTTCTGCCTGGGCTGTTAGCACGTGGTCAGTGGCTGTCCACTGCCACCCCCCTGACTGGCGCTGATCTCCAAGGAGGTCTGCATCTCTCCTTGGCCATTATTCTGCAATTAGAACCCTGTGGACACTTCCTCAATCCCATCCCAAGAGCATGTCAGCACAGCAGTGATGTCACAGCACTTGTGCCTCTGGTCAAGGATCCCCCATGGGGACACTCTGGTCTCTGAGTCCTGGGGCACTCCACAGGAAAATCTTCCTGGACCCTGCAGCTCCTTGGGCAAGTTCCAGAGCAAACAGTTAAGGCAGTGGCCTGAAATATTTTCATAGCTGGGCCACAACACATCTGGGATGGATCCACATTGTCCCTGGGGAAAGAGAGGTGCACAACCCTTCACTAATGCCCTGGAATGTCAAACAGGAGTCACTGCCAAGGACAGCCCCCGGGAATCACTTCACCATGGCTTTTCCTTCCTGGAAGCCCAAGATATCTGAATGTCTTCCTGAAGCTTAAGGGCCTGGGTAAACAGGGCTTGTCAGAGATGCTGATAAGGGACCAACACCCCTGCTCCTCACAGGGCACCTCTGTTACCCCAATTAGCTGCGAGTGGCTGCCTGGGGACAGGTGCCCCCTTCCCCATGTCCCTGGGATGGGCACATCCTGCTCAGGGCCAGCACTGGCCTTAGTTCAGGGCCAGAGCATTGCAGAGACCCTGTGTGGGGCCAAGGGCCCTGGGGAGCTGCAGCCCATGGCAGCCAGGGCCAGGGCTGGAGTTTGAGCCTCGCTGGGGATGGGGTCCCTGGCACCCTGCATGTGGCAGCTGTGCAGAGCGGGACACGGGTGCTCTGGGTGGGCACGGTGGCCGTGGGTGGGACAGGCTGAGGGGCAGGGCAGGGCACATTGCCCTCTGCACTCTGCTCTGGGGCTGGAGATGGGACTGGTTTGGGGCCAGCAGGGAAAGGGAAATGGAGTGGTCTGGCTGAGAGAACAAGCACACCTGAAGCATTGCCCAAGGCTCAGCCTTGTCTGCAAGGTGATCCACAGGTGATCAACACTGCCCAGTGCTCCCAGTGTCTCCAGGGGCTGCAGATCCCAGTCACCTGCCTGCCCTTGACTCAAAGTCCTGCCACATTCCTGCTTTCCCTGAGTCTGGGGTCCTGATGCCTCTGGAAGAGGGGTCAGTGCCCACCACTGTTTCCTCCAAGTGCCAGAGCAGGAACAGGGGCAATTCTGCTGGGACCCAACAGATTTTGGGATGGGCTCAGCTCTGGGGTGTCCCACAGGGAAAGCTCTGGGAGGGAAGGGGCAGCAGGAGATGGGGGTACGTGGCTCTGGGGGCTGTTGGAGGATGGATTGTGTTGGAGTGGGGGTTGTCCCCACCAGGGATCCATCTGCTCTCAGCTCCCCCATGCACAGACCACCCTGCACCAGGCAGTCCCAGAAAGCCCAAGATGTCTGAATGTCCTCCTGGTGCCTCAGGGCCTGGGTAAACAGGGCTTGTCAGAGATGCTGATAAGGGACCAACACCCCTGCTCCTCACAGGACACCTCTGTTACCACAATTAGCTCCAAGTAGCTGCCTGGGGACAGGTGCTCCCTTCCCCATGTCCCTGGGATGGGCACATCCTGCTCAGTGCCAGTGCTGGCCTGGGCCCAGAGCCAGGGCCATGCCCCAGGTGCTCTGGGAGGGCTCAGTGGCTGCAGGTGTGACAGGATGAGGGGCAGGGCAGGGCATATTCCCCTCTGGACAGTGCTCTGGGCATGGAGACTGGATGGGATTGGCATCTGCAGGGAATGGGATATCAGGTTGTGTGGATGTGGGAATTGTCACGCCTGAGCCAATCCCCAACCCTCAGCCTTGTCTGCAGGTGATCCGCATTGCCCAGTACTCCCAGTGTCTGCAGTGACTGGAGATGCCAATCACCCACCTGATCACTTGTCCCTTGTTCCCCTTGTTCTCCCACATGTTGGGTTTGGGGCTGGGCTCAGCTCTGGGCTGTCCCACAGGGAAAGCTCTGGGAGGAGAAGGGCAGCAGGAGATGGGGGATCTGGCAGTGGGGGTATTGGAGGATGGATTGTGTTGGACTGGGGGTTGTCCCCACAGGGTCCCCAGATGCCTTTGGCTCCCTGCCTGCCCCCCTTGGTCCCCCAGGTGCCTGGGCCCTTCCAGGGGCAGCTGCCCTGTGCAGGAAGCTGGAGGGATGCCGGACAAGGGGGCTGGATCCGTGCCACAGGTGGGGTGGACTCTGTGCCAGGGCTGGGCTTGTGGCCACTGCTGGGGGCTGTGCCAAGCCGGGCTTTGGCCTGGGGGCTGGCAGGGAGGGTGCAGGGAGGAGTCCCAGCAGGGATAAAGGTGCTCCTCACCTGCTGCAGCCTCAGGCATTGCTGCCCAGAGCCAGAGGAAGATGAAGGTGGCTGTACTCAGTGTGGCCCTGCTCTTCTGCATCCTGCTGTGCCCCTTGGCACAGGCCAAGGTGAGGCACCAGCCAAACACTGTACCCACATCCTACCCTTTCTGCCCTCCCTTCCCACTCTTTTGGACCTTCCTCTGTGCCCCTGACCATTCCTGAGGCCTTTCCTTCCGTGTTTCCCCTCAGTCCTTTGCATTTCTTCCTGTCCAATGCAGGTGGGTCCCCCTGTACAATTCCCTGACTCACTCCCCACTCCCACACCATCTCTGAGTCCTGTTGCTTTTGTCCCTACCCGTCCTCATTCTTCTGTCCCCATCAAGCCCCTCTCTTGCATTCCCATGTCCCTACACCTCAATCCCTTTCTCCTCCCCTGTACCTCACACCCTGCTCCTTCCACGCCCCCAGCCCTGTCTCATGGGCCCTCAGTTGACCCCAGATCAGTGTCTTTGGGTCTCTCCCACCTCCAGCAGATTTCCTTGGAGGCCCTGAATTCCCATCCCTCTGCCTGGGCCCTGCTCCCTGCACCCGTGTCCCCCCACAGCCTCACAAGGGCCAGTCCAGACCAAGCCTTTGTTCTCCTTTCCAGGCACTCCTGTGTCGTGGGGACAGGACATTTTCATGCTTATTATCCCAAATCGTGGTTTCTGTTCCCTGCTCCGTTTGTTGTGTCTATCGTTTTGTCCTTCCCCCGCCCCTGCCTGGGGGCTCGGCTTTTTTGCATGCTTGCTTGGCTGGCTGGCGGCTTGCTTGCTCTTCTAGCTTTGCTTCTCTTTCTTTTTTTCCTTGCTTTTTTAGCTCGCTTGCTTTTTCGCCATTTTTTTTTCTCCTTTCCCCGGTTTCTGTTGTTCCCTTTCTTCCCTTTCCCCCCCCGCCCTTTTCCCCCCCGAAGATATCGGCCCGGCGCCGGGCAAGGGGCTCTGTCCGGGGTCTGCAAGAGAAGCTTCGTACCCTCCGCAGCGGAGAGAGAAACGTCTCGACCCCTTGGACTGGTGAAACATCTGTTGCCATCTCGGGCTATTTCTCTTGTGCTGGGAGTGTTTTTTTTGTTGTTCTTTAATAAACAAGCTTTTTCCACTTCCCCTCTGAAGAAATTCTTCCCGAACCCAGTGGTGGGGAGGGGGGAAGGTGCGGAGGGTTTTGTTTCCTATAAGGGGCTCCTTTGGAGATATTTTCCCCTAATTTGTCCTAAACCAGTTCAAATAATTTGGTGGCCCGTACGGGGAAACCGGACGAAGTGGAAAAAGCTTTACTCTAAGAATATTTTTGGCTTTAACTGTTTGTGGGAATATTGGTATGTCTCCTTTTAAAGTTGTAATGTCATTTGGAGTGAAAGCCTGCCTCTATCTCTGGTCATTAGAGTTCTTTGAAGTTTTCATAGCTTTATGGTCACTGGGGTTATTTTCTTATCCAGAAATAGCTCCGGTATTGTCCCTAATACGTAGCTTTTGTAGCAGAAGGGCACTAACCAGAATATTCATCGGGCTGGGCTTGAGTGTGATACTTTGCAAGGGGCTTATAAAAATGTTGTTATCGGTTCCAGGAATGTATAATTCGTGGTTGCGGCTGTGTGTTAAATTTGTTATGGGGGAGGAGGTTATTCAGCCTTTGCTTTCCTTTTCCTCCTCCAAATTGTTTACATTTCTATTAGAAAATGTTCAGTTCTCCCTGACTGCCAAGGACACCATCTTTCTGTTATTTAATTTAACAACCTTGCTCTATACTGTCTGCAGTTTATATAAGATGAAGGCTGCAATTTCTAGAGGGGCTGGTGAGACCCCTGATGTAGGGGTACAACCAAGGGTAAAAAGTCCTGAGTGGTGTGGGAAATGGGAGGATATGGGCCAAATTTTAAAGGAGTTTTCTGATCCGGTAGACTGGGACTTTCCATCTGAACAAATTCAGAACCCGACTGAGGTGGCGAAGTACCTGAAAGGGAAATGCCAGGATAACCCTAAGGAGAAAAGGATCCTTGCAGTGAGCTGGGCCCTGGCATATGCTTATCGTACCCTGCTAGATACTGTAGGGCAGCAGACAGAGGCAGGGGGGCAGGGAGATAAATCAGCAGCTATCCCAGTTACTCAGGCTGCAGCTAACACCCCAGGCTCGAAGCCAGCAGTTAAATCAGACAGTGAGCCTCAACCAAGGGCTGTTGCTACTAGTACAAGAAGTGGAAAGTGTACAGATAAGACTGACCGACCAGTGGAGGATGATGATGATTACGATGCAGGAGAAGGACCCTCAACACCTCCTGACATAAAATCAGGAGTCAAAGCAACTGGCACAAGATCAGAGGCCACTATTGATTCCTTCTCCCTGAGGGACCTTCGAGGCCTAAGGAAGGATTATCGGCGACAGCCCGACGAATCTATAATTAGTTGGCTGGTCCGCCTTTGGGATGCGGCAGGGGAGGCTACCATTCTGGATGGCACTGAAGCAAGGCATTTGGGATCCCTGTCACATGATCCCGTCATCGACCAAGGCATGATGAGGGGGGCTAGCCCTCACAGCCTCTGGGAACGGGTCCTGGACAGCGTGGCACAGAGATATCTGTGTGCCGATGACCTCTATGTTCAGCAGACACGATGGAAGACCATAGAACAGGGGATCCAACGCCTGAGGGAGATGGCAGTGGTGGAGATCATTTTTTCAGACGATGTAACAACTAGGAATCCGGACTTTGTACCATGCACACCTGTAATGTGGAGGAAACTGGTGCGACTTGGGCCACCTGAATACGCTTCTGCTCTAGCAATAATGAAGCGGGAGGAGGTATATGAGACTGTACTCGATATGGCGAAGAAACTTCGGGCATATGCGGATGCTGTACATGGCCCGACTCATGCCAGAATTGCAGCTGTGGAAACACGACTGCAGGAACTAGAAGACAAAATAGAGGAAAGCAGCAAGAAACTCAGGGAAGAGATTAAGGAAGACCTCCTCCAAATTTCAGCGGTACAAATTAGAGGCCCTGGTACCCAACGCAGACGTTCCCTTGTTGGGGAGAGAAGGTACACCCCACGAGCTGAGTTGTGGTTCTTCTTACGTGAGTCTGGAGAAAACATGAGGAAATGGGATGGGAAGCCTACTGCTGCTCTGGCACAACGGGTGCGTGAATTGAAGGAAGGTAAGAAAAGGAAAGCAGCCCCAGTTGCCCGTAGCCGAACAGCCAGGTATGATGATGATGATGACATGTCTGATCCCCTTGAGGGAACCTCCAAGACATATGCCCCAGGAAAGAAGGATAAACAGGCGTAGAGGGGCCCTGCCTCTAGCCAGGTAGAGGCATGGGAAAACCGTATCTTTTGGACGGTGTGGATCCGATGGCCTGGCACATCAGAACCACAAAAATATGACGCTTTAGTGGATACTGGTGCACAGTGTACTCTAATACCATCGGGACATGTGGGGGCCGAGCCTGTTTCCATTGCTGGTGTGACAGGGGGATCACAACAACTGACCCTGGTGGAAGCTGAGGTGAGCCTGACTGGGAAGGAGTGGAAGAAACATCCCATTGTGACTGGCCCAGGGGCTCCGTGTATTCTGGGCATAGACTTCCTCCGGAACGGCTATTACAAAGACCCAAAGGGACTCAGATGGGCTTTTGACATAGCTGCTGTAGAGGCAGAGAACGTTAAGCAATTGAACACCTTGCCTGGACTGACAGAAAACCCATCTGCAGTAGGACTCCTGAGAGTAGAAGAGCAGCTCGTGCCAATTGTGACCTCGACAGTGCATCGCCGGCAGTATAGAACGAATCGAGATGCCGTGATCCCCATCCACAAAATGATTTGTGAGCTGGAGAGCCAAGGGGTGGTTAGCAAAACCCACTCACCCTTCAACAGCCCCATCTGGCCTGTGCGTAAATCTGAAGGGGAATGGAGATTGACGGTGGACTATCGTGCCTTGAATGAAGTGACACCACCACTGAGCGCTGCTGTGCCAGACATGCTGGAACTCCAGTACGAGCTGGAGTCCAAGGCAGCGAAGTGGTATGCCACTATTGATATTGCTAATGCATTTTTCTCCATTCCTCTGGCAGCAGAATGCAGGCCTCAGTTTGCTTTCACCTGGAGGGGCGTGCAGTACACCTGGAACCGACTGCCCCAGGGGTGGAAACACAGTCCCACTATCTGCCATGGACTGATCCAAACTGCATTAGAGGAGGGTGAGGCTCCAGAACATCTGCAATACATCGATGATATCATTGTGTGGGGGAAAACGGCAACAGAAGTGTTTGAGAAAGGAGAGAAAATAATCCAGATTCTCCTGAAAGCCGGCTTTGCCATCAAGAAGAGCAAAGTCAAGGGACCTGCTCGAGAGATCCAGTTCCTTGGAGTGAAGTGGCAAGATGGACGGCGTCAGATTCCCACCGATGTCATCAATAAGATCACAGCTATGTCCCCACCAACCAGCAAAAAGGAAACACAAGCTTTCCTAGGCGCCATAGGGTTTTGGAGAATGCACATTCCGGAGTATAGCCAGATTGTGAGCCCTCTCTACCTGGTCACCCGCAAGAAGAACAATTTCCACTGGGGCCCTGAACAGCAGCAAGCCTTTGCCCAGATCAAGCAGGAGATTGCTCATGCTGTAGCCCTTGGCCCAGTCAGGACAGGACCAGATGTGAAGAACGTACTCTACTCTGCAGCCGGGAACCATGGCCTGTCCTGGAGCCTTTGGCAGAAGGTGCCTGGTGAGACTCGAGGCCGACCATTAGGATTCTGGAGTCGAAGCTATAGAGGGTCTGAAGCCAGCTACACTCCTACAGAGAAGGAAATTTTGGCAGCCTATGAAGGAGTCCAAGCCGCCTCGGAGGTGATTGGCACGGAGGCACAACTCCTCCTGGCACCCCGACTACCAGTGCTGGGGTGGATGTTCAGAGGAAAGACTCCCTCTACCCACCATGCCACCAGTGCAACATGGAGCAAGTGGATTGCTCTCATCACACAGCGCGCCCGTATTGGAAACCTGAATCGACCTGGGATTCTGGAAGTAATTACAAACTGGCCTGAAGGTGAGAATTTTGGTCTCGCTGATGAAGAAGAACAAGAAGTGACACGAGCGGAAGAAGCACCACCATACAACCAACTGCCGGCAGAAGAAACACGGTATGCTCTTTTTACTGATGGTTCTTGCCGCATTGTGGGAATGAAACGGAAGTGGAAAGCAGCTGTATGGAGCCCCACACGACAGGTCGCAGAAGCCACTGAAGGAGAGGGTGGATCAAGCCAACTCGCTGAACTTAAGGCCGTTCAGCTGGCTCTGGACATTGCTGAAAGAGAGAAGTGGCCAAAGCTCTACCTCTACACTGATTCGTGGATGGTAGCCAATGCGCTGTGGGGCTGGCTGGAGAGATGGAAAGGGGCTAACTGGCAGCGTAGAGGAAAACCAATTTGGGCTGCTGAAGAATGGAAAGATATTGCCACCAGGTTAGAGAAACTACCTGTGAAGGTTCGCCACGTAGATGCCCATGTCCCCAGAAGCAGAGCTAATGAAGAGCAGCAAAACAATCATCAGGTAGATCAGGCTGCAAGGATAGGGGTGTCAAAGATAGACCTAGATTGGGAACACAAGGGAGAGTTATTCCTAGCTCGATGGGCCCATGATGCCTCAGGCCATCAGGGTAGAGATGCCACCTACAAGTGGGCACGAGACCGAGGGGTAGATTTAACCATGGACAGTGTTTCTCAGGTTATCCATGACTGTGAGACGTGTGCTGCCATCAAACAGGCCAAGCGAGTGAAGCCCCTATGGTATGGTGGGAGGTGGTCCAAATACAAGTATGGGGAGGCCTGGCAGATTGATTACATCACACTGCCTCAAACCCGCCAAGGCAAGCGCTACGTGCTCACAATGGTAGAAGCCACCACAGGATGGTTGGAAACCTACCCTGTGTCTCATGCTACCGCCCGTAACACCATCCTGGGCCTTGAAAAGCAGGTCCTTTGGAGGCATGGTACCCCTGAGAGGATTGAGTCAGACAATGGGACTCATTTTAAAAATAATCTTATTAACACCTGGGCTAGGGAACATGGCATTGAGTGGGTATACCACATCCCCTACCATGCACCAGCTGCAGGTAAAGTGGAGAGATGCAATGGATTGTTAAAGACCACCTTGAAGGCATTGGGTGGGGGGTCTCTCAAGAACTGGGAGCAGCATTTAGCCAGGGCCACCTGGTTAGTTAACACTCGAGGTTCCACCAACCGAGCAGGTCCTGCCCAGTCTGAGTCCCTCAATATAGTAGATGGAGATAAAGTCCCAGTGGCCCATGTCAGAGGTTTGTTGGGGAAGACAGTATGGATTAATCCTGCCTCGAGTACAGGCAAACCCATTCGTGGGATTGTCTTTGCTCAAGGACCAGGTTATACCTGGTGGATAATGCAGAAAGATGGGACAACCCGTTGCGTACCTCAGGGAGATCTGATTGTGGGATGATATCATTGTTTGTTAAGCGTGACCACCATTGTCTGTACATTAGATCATACAGACATGAAACAGAAGGAAATATGAAAGTGTCGAAGGTCTGAGCAAGTAAGAATGAAAGAAAACGTGTAAGTGTGGAAGGTTGGAGCAAGTGAGAAGAAAGTTTACGTTGTTCAATAACATGTTCACGATATGGGATAAGGGGTGGAATGTCGTGGGGACAGGACATTTTCATGCTTATTATCCCAAATCGTGGTTTCTGTTCCCTGCTCCGTTTGTTGTGTCTATCGTTTTGTCCTTCCCCCGCCCCTGCCTGGGGGCTCGGCTTTTTTGCATGCTTGCTTGGCTGGCTGGCGGCTTGCTTGCTCTTCTAGCTTTGCTTCTCTTTCTTTTTTTCCTTGCTTTTTTAGCTCGCTTGCTTTTTCGCCATTTTTTTTTCTCCTTTCCCCGGTTTCTGTTGTTCCCTTTCTTCCCTTTCTCCGCCCCCTCCCTTTTCCCCCCCGAAGATATCGGCCCGGCGCCGGGCAAGGGGCTCTGTCCGGGGTCTGCAAGAGAAGCTTCGTACCCTCCGCAGCGGAGAGAGAAACGTCTCGACCCCTTGGACTGGTGAAACATCTGTTGCCATCTCGGGCTATTTCTCTTGTGCTGGGAGTGTTTTTTTTTGTTGTTCTTTAATAAACAAGCTTTTTCCACTTCCCCTCTGAAGAAATTCTTCCCGAACCCAGTGGTGGGGAGGGGGGAAGGTGCGGAGGGTTTTGTTTCCTATAAGGGGCTCCTTTGGAGATATTTTCCCCTAATTTGTCCTAAACCAGTTCATCCTGGAAGGAACCCAAGATGATCTCCGGGAGGTGAGTGGGCTGCTGGCATTGGAGGGCATCCCCTCAGGGAATTGGGTGGCAGTTCATTCCCCCCATCCCTCGCTGGCACTGGGGACATCCCAGTGACCAGCCAGGTCTCCTGGTCTCTCTGCAGTTGGATTTAGACAACGTCGTGGACCTGGAGACGCCTCTGGTGGGTACCACGAGTTCTGCCGGTGTCAGACCCTCCCCTTGCATGGCCACCACGGCCCAGGCCATCCCAGTCTGTCCCAGCACAGCCCAGTGCACTCCTACTGACAGCCCAGACAACGCCCTGCCCCACGGCTCCTCGCCAGGGAAGCCTTTGCCCAGGGCCCCTGCTGCATTCCTGTCCCTGTCACCCCAGGACCCCCTGGATGAGCCAGGACGCAGCCCCTGCCCCAGCTGTGCCTCTTGGCCAGGAGCCCAGTGCTTCTGGGCAGGAGCACAGCAGCTCCTGCACCCCATTGCTCCTGCACCCCCTTCCCCAAGGCCCCCCCTGCTCTCCCCTGCCTCCCAGTCCAGTCCAGTGCCCCCAGTGTGTCTCTAACGCTGCCTTTGTCCCCAGCCCCCTCTGTATGAAAGGATAGAGCATCCTATGCGTCTGAAGCGCCTGGCTGCCTCTCTGGATGCCTAGGTGAGCTGTGCCTGCAGGGACAGGGGTGGGGACAAAGCCCATCCATGGCCCAGTGTGCTCCAGAGTCACGTTCTGGGGTTTGTCTTTTAGGATTGGAAGCTGTGGGGACACCCGTGTCCCAATCCCCTCTGGTGGCATGAGGAGATGATCATCCCTGGAGGAACCCTCTGATCCCCTGGGAGCCCTGGGCCATTTCCCTTCAATAATCAATAATCAATAAACCCTTTCAGCAAAGTCACACCGTGTGTCTGTATATCCATGTCTATAGGTATTTTACAAACAAAAATCCCCCAAATTTTGAAGAGGTTTTCTCCAGAGATGTTCTCTTGTCTCTGCGTCCATGTGCTCATCCCATCATAGTGTCACTGTCACCTCCACACATCTCTGACCCCACTGGCACCTCCCAGGTTGGCGCTGAGCTCCTCCCTCCTGCTCCCCAGCCCCAGCAATGACCATGGCAGGGAGCTCAGAGCAGGAGCAGTCAGGCCAGGGATGGAGAAGGAGCATCTGGCAGAGGCAGGAAGAATCCCCCATTCCAGGGGCTGTGTGGGGTGCACGGGGGGCAGCTGTGTCCCCTGCCAGCCCCAGGGCTGCAAAGCAGGGAGGAGATGTCTCAGCTGCCTCAGCTGAATCGCTTCCCACAGCCCTTGGCCTGGGAAGTCTCTGGCTGCAGCACAACCTGCACAGGAGACTTTGCACCTGGAAGAGAAAAGAAAGGAATTGTTTCTGCCCTCTCCCTCATCTCTCCCCTTCCGCTGATTTTCTCGTCATCTGTTAGCAAAACCAACCAAAAATCATTTGCACTGAGGTGTTTCCGAGGGTCAGATCCTAAATAGGGCTAAAGGAAGGTTTTCTGCCAGGGCAAAAGAGAGAAATGTGGGAGTTGGTCTGAGAGTTGAACACATGACAGTTTCTAAACACTGGAAATGCAGAAACTAAAAGAACAGACTTTGCAGTTTGAATGCTCCATTTTCCTCCCTCTTTCCACTGCACATTTGTCCCATCCCAACTCCAGAGGAGCAGCTTCAGGAAAGCAGACCTGCAGGGAGTCTTGGAGGCCTCATCCCAGAGAGAGAGGAAGGAAGAGTGAAATCAGGAAAAGAAATCCATTTGTTTTATGGATCATAATGACCACAAATAGCTTGGTACTCCTTGTGCAATATCCAGGTGATGAGGCACATTGCTCCTTTTTAACGCCAAATCCCAGCACTTTGGGAATAGTTCCAGGACTAGAGCAAACCACAGGCCAATAATTGACCCACTTTGGTTCCTAAATCAGAAATCATGAAACTTGTCCCAAGCTGTGCTTCCCTGCAGTAAAGAAGGCAGTTTGATTGCTTTTGTCCTGAGTATCTCCTGAGTTCATGACTTCAAATGGACTGGAACGGTCCTGGCACCCCAAAAGCGGCCACAATGAGCAGGATCAAACCCCCAGGTCACCATTAAATGTTCTCCATCCCTGCCTTCCAGAGCCCAGCAGCAATTCCTGCTTCTGTACCCGCTCTGGGTCAGCCTGCTGGGATCGCTGTGGTGTGCAGAGCCAGTCCCTGCAGGACAGAGCGCTCGGAGCCGCTCTGTGTCCCGCAGCGTCGGCATCTCCTCTGCCGCTCCACGGCCGTGGGGCCTGTGCCACCAGTGTGCCAACAGTGTGACACCAGTGTGCCACCTATGTGTAACCAATGTGCCACCAATGTGCCACCAGCATGCCACCACTGTTCATGGCTGTGGTTCTGGTTCCACCACTGTTTCACCTTTTCCGTGCTTACTCCACTGCTGCTCAAAAGCTGCTCCAGTGCTGCTCTGGGGATGTTCCAGCACAGTTGCTCTGCTTGTCCAACACTGCTCCAGCACTGCTCCATCACAGCTCCAGCACTGCTCCAGCACTGCTTATCTCCCACTGTTCCAGAGCTCTGTCTCTGCTCCTCCCCTGCTCCCCTGTTGTTCCACGGCTGCTGCTTCTGTTCCAGTGCTGCTGCCACAGCTGCAGTGTCTCAGAGAGGGGAACGTTTGGGAACAAACCACTGTGGTGTCACAGAGACCAGGACAAGGGGACTGCCACAGCTGTGGTGTCACAGAGACCAGGACAATGGGACTGCCACCCCTGTGGTGTCACAGAGAGAGCAAGGTTGGGGTTACAACCTCTTTGGTATCATAGACAAGGGGACATTGGTATTGCCACTGCTGTCATGTCACTGACAGAGAAACACTGGGGCTGCAGATGTTGAGGTGTCACAGAGAGGGGAATGTTGGAACTGCCACTGTGGTGCTGTCATAGGGAGTAGAACTTTGGATGGCCACCCCTGCAGTGTCACAGAGAGGGGAACTTTGGGGCTGCCACCACTGTGGTGACAGAGAGGGAGAGACACTGGGGCTGCCCCTGCTGCAGTTCCACAGAGACGGGGACTTGGGGCTTCCACAGCTGCAGTGTCACGAGGAGGGGAAAGTTGAGGTTGTGACCACTGTGGTGTCACAGAGAGTGGAACACTGGGACTGCCACAGATGTGGTGTCAGAGAGATTGGAACCTTGGGGCTGCCACCACTGTTTTCTCATAGAGAGGGGAATCTTTGTTTTGCCACTGTGCTGGTGTCAGACAGAGGGGAGCGCTGGGGGTGCCACCTCTGGTGTCACAGCGAGGGGGACTAGGGGGAGTGCCACAGCTGTGTTGTCACAGAGAGGGGAACGCTGGGGCTGTAACTGCTGTGGTGTCAGAGAGAGGGGAAGGTCAGGATTGCCACCATTGTGGTGTCACAGAGAGAGGAATGTTGGCACTGCTACTGCTCTGGTGTGACAGAGAATGGAACACTGGGGCAGCCATTGCTGTGGTGTCATAAAGAGTGGAGTTTTGGGGCTGCCACCCGTGTGGTGTCAAAGAAGGGAATGTTGGAATTGCCACTGCTGTGGTCTCACAAAGAGGGGGAGATGGTACTGCCACACCTGTAGTGTCAGAGAGAGGGGAACATTGTGGCTTCCACTGCTGTGGTCTCACAGAGAGTGAAACACTGCCAAACCTCCCCTGGTGCTGTGCCCACTCCAGTGCTGTTCCTCTGTGACACTGCAGGGCCTCCTGGGGACATGGTGACACTGCGGGGATTCATGAGGACTTTTTGACACTCCAGTGTTTTCTAGGAACATGGTGACACTGCAGGGACTGATGGGATCACAGGGACCCTGTGACACTCTGGGGTCTTGGAGAATCCAGAGGCCCCTTTGGGGCCGTGGGCCCTTGTAAGTGATGGTCTGAACTTTCCCTCATTTGCCTCATGACCATCGCAAGGACAGAGACTGGGTCCCCGAGGACCCTGACTGGAGTTCTGGCCTGGCTGAGGTGGATGCTGCCCAAGTGATTGTGCACAGCTGTGTTTTCAGTGACTGCTTCTAGCAGGGGGCTGGCAAAGGAGCGACTCGCCCTATATGCTTGCACCTGCTTCTTGGCAATAGCCCATGAATTTCCCCACCTCTTGGCCAAATGAACTTTCAGGAGTAACGTTGGTGGTCCCTCACGGAAAACCCTTCATCTGCTTCTCTACCACCATGACACAAAGAGATTGCAGCCCCCCCTCCCAAGGGCTGTGACTGAGACCCCTATGATTCTATAATGGGGAGGGGCTGACCAAACTGAAGGGAGATGTGCCAGGTGTGGTCGTTGGATCAAGAAAACAATGACTCTCACTCACTGCTGAGAACATGATCTGTTCCCCCTTGACGGTTTCAACAGACTTACTCTTCATTGTACCTGTTCCCCCTCAGCAATTTCAAGAGAATTACCTGTTCCCCCCCTTGGCAAAGGACTATAATAGACCCCTGAGTGTCACATTCACATTTTCTGAAAAATCCCTTTGCCCAGGATTTTTCTCCAGGGAAGCTGAGAAATCTCAGAGAAAAATGAAAGCAATGATTATCTGATTTGCTTCTCCTCTGTTTTGCTCATGTGGAATGTGGTTGGAGATCATTTACCAACAGGGGATTGTTTCATTGGTTTTTGCTCTGATTGTTTTGACCTATTGGCCAATCAGGGCCAAGCTGTGTCAGACTCTGGAGGGAGTCACAAGTTTCATTATTATCTTTTTAGCCTTCTGTAAGTATCCTTTCTATATTCTTTAGTATAGTTTAGTATAGCATTCTTTTAATATAATATAGTATCATAAAATAATCAATTGCCTTCTGAGAACATGGAGTCAGATTCATCATTCCTTCCTTGTCTGGGGGAAACACAAATACAATACCTGAGTTAACCAGGACATTGAGATTCTCCCTGACATCACAAGGTGAATTTCCATCAACCTGGACCACGAAGATTTTGTCTCTATGTTTGGTAGCTATACCCTCTGTTTGTCTCTCTCTCTCTGTCTTAATCTTTTATCTCTTTTCTAACCCTTCTATGGCATTTGCTGTGGGCAGTCAATAAAAGGTGCATTTGTTTTGATCAATACTGAAATCCCCTCTGTGTTGATTTTGGCACTCTGAGATCAGTTAATGAACCATCACGACCTCCACTTGTACCAGAGGATTGTGCCAGAGGTGCCCACCAAACCAAGGAGAAAAGACAAAACCAGAGGTCAAAGTGCCGTGGGGTGCTATGGGGTGTCATGGGGTGTCCCTCTCTGTGCTGGCACAGGGCAGAAGCTCAGTGCAAGGAACAGCCACGGGAACATCCTATGGGACACGGGGACATGCTGTGGGACACGTGAATATCCCACAGGATATGGCCCCAGGACCTCGGGGATTTTTGGTCCCACCAGGGGCGGGGGCCAGGGGACATACAGAGAGGGACAGGGACACACGGAAAGGAACAGGGTCACAGGGGGGAGATGGGGATGAGGACACTCAGAGGGGACAGGGACACATGGAAGGGAACGGGGTCACATGGGGGAGATTGGAACGGGGACACTAGGATGGGACAGGAACACACGACGACGGAGAAAGTGGACAGGGATATGTGCAGAGGGATAGGGACACACAGGTGGGGGATGGTGATACACAGAGGGAAGGAGAGACAGGGACACATGGAGCGGGGAACACGATGCCACCAGGATACACATGTGGGGACGCTGCACTAGGACATGTCAGCACAAGATGCCATCAGGACGTGTCAGAGGATGCTGCCACCAGAACATGCATTACGACAAAAGGCGGATCTGGTGACACCCAGCACGGCGCCACGTGACCCCGCGGTGACACCGCCCATGCCCGCCCCTTGCCCTGTCCCCAGGAGCGGTTTCATGGCGGTGGCCACAGCACTAGGTTCCCTGGGCACGGTGGCCCTGGGCACCTTTGTGGTGGCCCTGCGGCTGCGGTGGCTCCGGGATGTGCTGGTGGCTGTCACCCGATTCTGGGCCACTTGTCGCCAGCTGAACAAGTTCCCCATCCCATCCTGCTGCAATTGGTTGCTGGGACACACCAGCATGGTGAGGGGACAGTGGGTGGCACCTGCGGGGACAGCGGGGACAGGGGTGGAGGCACCAGCAAAGGAACAATTGGGTGGTGGCACCTGTGAGGGGACAGAAGGAATGGGGTGGTGGCACTTGGGATGGTGAGGACAGAGTGGTGGCAACTGCCAGGGGGACAGTGGGGACAATCACACATGTCCCCAAGGCTGGCAGTATGCTGAGGACACACGTCCCCAAGCCTATCTGTGCCCCCAGTGACACACATGTCCTGTTGTCCCCAGGGCCAGAGCACGGAGGAAGCCCTACAGCAGGTGGACACCTTGGTGGCCCAGTACCCTCATGGCTGCCTCTGGTGGGGACTTCCCTGGCTGCCTGTCCTGCGCCTCTTCCACCCCAGCACCCTCCAGCCACTCCTCAGTGCCTCAGGTAGGACATGGGACATCAGACAGATCCCCAGGGCCACCCATGGGTGTCACTGCACCTGGCACAGAGACCTGGCAGTGCCCAGGCAGTGGCCACCAACCCAAGTCCACAGGTCCCAGAGGTGTCAGCATGGCCAGGCCAAATGCCACCCCACAGTGGCCACCAACCTGTCCTTGAGGTTCCCCAAGGCCACCCAAAGTGTCACCATGTCCAGCCTCTGGTTGTCCCCCAACCCTCGTCCTTTGGTGGCCATGAGGGGATGGGGGATGATGGTGGCCATGGAGACATGGAAGTGCACAAGAGGGTGGCTATGGCCATGGGGAGATGATGGTGACCATAGGGTGGTGGCCATGGGGGGATGGTGGTCTAGGGGATGGTGGTGGCCATGGAAGGGTTGGCCATGGAGGCCAGGAGGATGCTGGTGGCCATGGTGGGCTGGGGCATAGACTGGTGGCCACAGGGGAACAGTGGTGGCCATGGGCAGCATTGACCATAGAGCTGATGGCCAGTGGGATGGTGGTGCCTGTAGGGTGGTGGCCATTAGGGAAGAGTGGTGGCCATGGATGGGATTTGGCCGTAGACCGGTGGCCCCAGGTGGCCCCTGGCTTATCTCACCCCCGCAGGACGAGAACGGCCACACCCTGTCAGACGAGGACATCGCGGCTGAGGCTGACACCTTCATGTTTGAGGGTGAGCACGAGCTCCCAGGCGCCACTGGGGAGGAGCCACTCCAGTGTCCCCTCACTCACCCAATGTCCCCACAGGTCATGACACCACGGCCAGTGGCCTGGCATGGCTCTTCTACAACCTGGCTGGCCACCCTGAGCACCAGGAGCGATGCTGCCAGGAGGTCCAGGAGCTCCTGGCTGGCCGGGACACTGCGGACATTGAATGGTGAGATGTCCCCAGGGCCACCCCAGGTCATGTGGCTTGGGGACACGATGCCACCCCCGCTTTGTCCCCAGGGAGGACCTGTCCCAGCTGCCCTTCACCACCATGTGCATCAAGAACAGCCTGCAGCTGCACCCTCCTGTCATTGCTGTGTCCCAGTGCTGCACTGAGGACATCCCCCTGCGTGATGGCTGTGCCACCCCAAGGATATAGCATGGCCAAGGTGTCCCCAGTGTCACCAGCCACCCTCATCTGCTGTCCCTAAAGTGGCCATTCCCATCCCACCAGGAGTCATCTGCCGGATGAGCATCTACAGGACCCACCACAACCCAGACCTCTGGCCTGAGCCTGAGGTAGGGCCACCCTATGAGGTGTCCTTGTCACCATGATGGTGACAGCTGTGTCCCCTCGGTGTGACTGTGCTGGTGTCACCCCAGGTGTTCAACCCTCTGAGGTTCAGCCCAGAGAACAGCAAGAGATGGTCCCGGTTGTCCTTCATCCCCTTCTCTGCTGGCCCCAGGTAAGTGGTGGACTGGGGACAGGAGTGTCCCCAGGTGCCACCTCCGTCTCTGGCTGGGTTCACAGTGGGGTGACACTGACAGTGGGGATGTGGTGGCAGGAACTGCATCGGGTAGAGCTTTGCCATGGCTGAGATGAAGGTGGCAGTGGCACTGACACTGTCCCGGTTTGTGCTGTGGAGGGACACGGCGAGGCCACCCCTGCGTCGCAAGCCCGAGCTGATCCTGCGTGCTGAGGACGGGCTCTGGCTGCTGCTGGAGCCACTGGGAGTGGCTGATGGACACGGGTCACCAGGACATGGGGACATCCTGCAAGGGAGGTGTCACAGCCAGGGAAAGAGCAGGGAATAAACGGGAGCATGAAGGGGACAGTATCATGGTGCTGGTGGGGATGTGCTGTCCTTGGTCATGGGACACCTCATGGCATGGACATGTCAACCCATGGACTTGTCCCCTAAGCCACTTGTCACCACCCATGGCCACGTCCCCCATGTCCTCATCCATGGCCATGTCACCATCTATACCTGTGACACCCCCCCCCCATGCCCAATATCGCCATCCACAGCCATGTCCGCACCCACGTCCTTGTCCATGTCCCCAGCCCCACCATGATCCCCACCATGTTCCCCAATGTCACCATCCGTGACTTAGTTAAATGTCTTTATTTTTACCCCAATGGTGGGTGAAGGGATGAACAGAAATGATAGAAAATCAAGGCCAAAATAACAGGATTTACGTGTCCATGCTGGCTGAGTATTCATGTGCCTGGTGGGTAGAAAGGACCTTTTCTAGAGGAATTTCCACTCCACTGCCTCCAAAATCCTGGTTTTGTGCCCCAGTCCATCACCATTTGGCTATGAAAGATGTCTCTGGTCCAGGGAGAATTAGAATCGTGGAATGATTTAGGTTGGAAAAAACCTCCAACACCATCCTTTATGCCACCCGAAGAAATGACTGGATGTAAAAGGTGAGTATTTTTGGGGTCGAAAGTAAAAAACTGTGCGGTCCCCTATGAAATTCTGATGTCGGTTTGCATCCCAGTGGATTTTTCTCTGGCTGTGTCCAAGTGTCCAAGGGAAGCCAGGAAGATGTGCAGACCACCAGCCAGGTGTCTTTCTAACAGGAATCAGAATCACCAGGACCATGGATCACCAAGTCTCACTGTGGACCATCCAACGGGGGACCTCCAGTGGGGGATGGAGTTGGAGCAGCGCTCAAAGCTCTTCCAACACACGGAGCACTTGTAGGGCTTCCCTTACTGCTGCCTCCCTTGGTGCTGGGTCATAGTAGAGTTCTGGGAGAAGCGCTTCCCACACTTGGGACACTCTTAGGGCCTCTCCCCAGCGTGGATCTGATGGTGGGTGATGAGAGTGGAGTTTCTCTTAAAGCCCCTCCCGCACTCGTGGCAGCAGAAGGGCCTCTATTCTGTGTGAATCTGCTGATGCTTGAGGAGACGGTATCTGCTCTGAAACCTCTCCCCACACTCAGGACACTCACAGTGCCTCTCCTCAGTGTGAATTCTCTGGTGGGCAATCAGGCTGGAGCTCTGGCTGAAGCTTTTCCCACATTCCCCACATTTGTAGGGCCTCTCCCCTGTGTGAATTCTCTGGTGGGCATTTAGGGCGGAGCTCTGCCTGAAGCTTTTCCCACATTCCCCGCACTTGTAGGGCCTCTCTCCAGTGTGGATCCTCTGGTGGGCAATCAGGGTGGAGGGCGCACGGAAGCTTTTCCCACATTCCCTGCACTTACAGGGCCTCTCCCCAGTGTGGATCTGCTGGTGGCGAATCAGATACCATCTCTGGCTGAAGCTTTTCCCACATTCCCCGCACTCGTAGGGCCTCTCCCCAGTGTGCATCCTCTGGTGCATGATCAGGCTGGCGTTCCCCATGTAGCTCTTCCCACATTCAGAGCAGGTGTAGGGGCATTCCCCAGTGTGCATTGTCTGGTGGATGATCAGGCCAGAGCTGTCACGGAAACGCTTCCCACACTCCCCACACACATAGGGGCGTATCCCAGTATGGATTATCTGGTGGAGTTTCAGGCTGGAGCTCCTCCTGAAGCTTTTCCCACATTCTCCACATTTATAGGGTCGTTCCTTGGTGTGGGTCGTCTGGTGGATGATCAGGTGGGAGCTGACCCTGAAGCTCTTCCCACATTCCTCACACTTGTGGGGCCATTCCCCGGTGTGGATCCTCTGGTGGACAATCAGGTGGGAGCTGATCCTGAACCTCTGTCCATATTCCCCACACTCGTGGGGCCATTCCCCAGTGTGGATCCTTCGGTGGACGATCAGGTGGGATCTGTTCCGGAACCTCTTCCCACATTCCCCACACTCGTGGGGCCGTTCCCCGGTGTGGATCCTCTGGTGGGCAGTGAGTTGGTGGCTGATCCTGAAGCTCTTCCCACATTCCCCACACTCGTAGGGCCGTTCCCCGGTGTGGATCCTCTGGTGGACGATCAGGTGGGAGCTCGCGGGAAAACTCTTCCCACATTCCAAGCACTGGTGGGGCTTCTTGCCATCATCAAGCTGCTCATTGACCAGCACCTCAGAGCTCTGGCCAGATCTCTGGCTGCCTTCCTGGCACAGGCTGGGTCTTTACCCCTCAGAGCATCCTGGGCTGGGTTTGGAGCCCCTCCTCCTGAGGGATCTCCGGGGCTTTTCCTCCCCATTAGATTCCTGTGCTGTGGAGCCGCTGAAAACGGCCTCGTCCATGAGGTTTTTCCTTTGGGGATGTGTCCTCCCTGCTCTCCATCCTCAGCTCCTTGTCTGCAGGAGAAGGAAAAGGAGAGGATGGGATTTGCCTCCGTGCCAGAGGGAAGGAGAAGGAGATCCTCCCAATCCATCCCCAGCAGGACAGCGTTGGCAGCAGGGTTGTCCTGCAGCCAGGGGCAGTGCTGGGCTGGGAGATGGAGCAGGAGAGAGGGAGAAAGGGGTAGTGATTTCTTCCTCACCTGCCTCAGTGTCCTGGGGCATCTTCTGCTTCCTCGCAGCCTTCTCCTCCATCCAGAGAAGGTTTGGGAATGGACAATCCTGATTTGGGGAAAAACAAGATGTGAGTGCATTGGCTTTGAAGGTCCACTGGCCAAGTCCATCTCTAGAAATCACTGGGTGGCTGGTGGCCAGAAATACCTCCAAAATTGACTAAGTCCAAAACCACTACCTAGGAATTCCCTGCTTCCAGTGTCCTTATTTGAGGTTATGGGGGTCCCTCTTCTCAGAGCTGCTGGGCCCCCATGGGTGCTGGGCATCGCCCCTCTCCCGGGTTCTGCTCAGCCATGCTGAGGGGCTTTTGGGGGTCCCAGGGCTCATACTCCCCTGATTGTGTGACAAATGTTTTTGTGATTCGTGTCAATTGGCAATGGAATCAGCAAATGCTTCTATCTGCTGTGTCCAAAATAGACACAAAAAAAGGTTTTAGATCTTTCTCACCAAATATCCAAATAAAGCATTGAAATAAAAGAAGTATAGTAGAGTAAAAGAAATGAGGTACCAAGATGACTGATGCTTGGAATAAAATATAGTAAATAGTAAGGAACCCTTTGATCAGGAGGAAAGTGATTATGTGGCACTTTGGAGGGAGGGGGGGGTCTCTGCAGTGATAACATTATACCCCCTGAAAACTAAAAAAAAGAGAAAGGCAAAGGAAAAACAAAAACCTTGGGAACTGTTAGACAATTTGCCCCCTCCCTATCAAGGGCAGGAAACTCTCTCCTCCCCTGAGAGGCCCCAGAGCTCGAAGACTCCACCACCATCATCACCATCTAGTAGGACTCGGAGCAAGAGGAGAGAACAACGCCAGGAAAATAATTCTAGTGTGGAGGAGAAGGATCAAAAGAAGAGACTATTCCCCTTGAGAGAAATACTTATTGGAAGAAATTATAGGGGAATAGCATCTGTAGCAGTCCCACTTCATACGGGGAATGTAAGAGAATTTAAAAAGGAAATGGGGCGGCTGCTTGAAAAACCTTTAGGGGTTTCCGAGAGGTTAGACCAATTTTTAGGGCCAATTACCTACACCTGGGATGAGCTTCAAGCTATATTAGGAATACTATTTACTACTGAGGAAAGGGAAATGATTAGGCAAGCAGGAATGAGAGACTGGGAAAGGAGACACCAGCAGGGTCCACATGGGGATCAAAAATGGCCTAATCAGAACGAGTGGGACAGACAAAATGTGAGGGACCTTAGAGATATCATTATACAAGGGATACGGAATGCCATACCTCGAGGGCAAAATATTAACAAGGCCTTCAGCGTGCGCCAAGAAAAAGATGAAACACCTACAGATTGGCCTGAGAGGCTCAGAAAGAGCCTGCAAATGTATTCAGGAGTGGACCCAGATTCACCAGTAGGAACAGCATTGCTTCAAACTCCATTTGTGGCAAAATTATGGGGAGACATTAAAAAAAAAAAAAAAAAAAGGTTAGAGAATGAGAGGATTCGCAGGACTGGGGTCTCCAAGAGCTATTGTGGGAAGACCAAAAGATGTATGTGAGGAGAAGTGAAGAAAAACAAAAGGCAAAAGCCAAGATATTTGTAGCAGCTGTGAGGGAAACTCAGAAGGGGGAAAAGAAAGCGTTTAGAACAGAAGGACAAAGACCTAGGGGAGATTATAAGAAACTTCCCCAAATGAGAAATCCCAGAGATGGTCCTGCAGATTATCATTGCTATTAGTGAGGAGGGAGAAGACAAAGCAAAGCTGTAGGCAACAACAAAAGGATGGGGAAAAAAAAAAAAGTCTGAAGAGGACAAATAGGGGTGTCAGGGGCTGCACATCTTGAGGACCAGATCATCAAAAGAGCCCTTGATAGAACTAAAAATAGGTCCCCAAGGGGAAGAAGTTTACTTTTTAGTGGACACTGGAGCAGAAAGATCAACTATACAGCACCTCCTCAAAGGGGGTAAAATTACTTAAGAAATTGCTCTAGTTGTGGCAGCAAAAGGGGAACCATTTAAAGTACCTATACTTGAAAATGTTGAAATTGAATCAGAAAATAGGATTTGTTTGAATGATTTGTTATTGGTACCAGAAGCAGACAATAATATGCTAGGAAGAAATTTAGTTAGAGCTTTAGGAGTAAATTTAGAAGTGAAACAAGGAGAACTACAGGTACAGTTTTATACCTTAATGTCAGAAGATAAAGACAAAATTAATCCAAAAGTGTGGCACCATAAAGAGGAAATAGGAAAGCTGAAGACTGGACCCATTAAGATTGAAATAAGTAATCCCGTTGTTCCCATAAGAGTATCAGAAGCTTTGAGGGGTCCATCAGTGATAACTGCTGTCCATGTAAGAGGACACCAGAGAGGAACGGATTATCAGACTCATGGCAATAATTTGGCTGATGCAGAAGCACAAAGGGCAGCAGTATGCTTACCTGTGTTTTTAAATAATTTGAAAAAAAGTGAGGATGATACAAAATATCAAAAATGCTATATCTCAAAGGAAATACAAGAGATGCAGAAACTAGGGGCTAAGCTAGAAGGGCATAAGTGGCTTTTACCAGATGGTAGAGAAATGCTATCTAAAAGTGATGTTAAAAGAATAATTCCCCAGTTACATTAATGAGCTCATTGGGGAACACAAGCACTAAGCAACCACTTTTTAAAGATTTTTGCATGTATAAGAATATTTGATATAGCAAAACAGAAGACACAAGGATGCATTATTTGCCAGAAAATTAACAAGAAGACATCTAGACAGACCTTGCAGGGAGAGAGAAAAACTGCCTATAGGCCTTTTGAAAAGATACAAGTGGATTTTACCAAACTACAGAAAATGGGAAGATACAAGTATTTGTTAGTAATAGCAGACCAATTAACTCATTGTGTAGAGACCTACTCTGTGGCACAAACAACAGCACATTTTGTTACAAAGATTATTTCAGAAGAAATAATTCCATGATTTGGGATGATTAGAGTGATTGATTCAGTTCAGGGTTCCCACTTTACCTCAAAAGTGTTAAAAGTAATGAAAGCTCTAGGGATCTCTTGGGAATATTATACCCCTTGGCACCCTCAGAGTTTGGGGAGAGTTGAAAGAATGAACCAGACCCTAAAGCATCAGCCAGCAAAACTAATGATTGAAAAAAAACTATCTTGGATTAAGCATTAATCCAATATTTACCGAGTATTTACCATTGCTGTGGTTAAATATGCAAACAATGCCAAACTCAGAGCATGGGATCTCCCCATGCAAGATGTTATATGGGATGCCATATTCTCAAGAGATGTCGGGAGATAAAATAACCTGTATTGAAAAGGACTGTAATTGCTATCCCTTTGTAAGCACTGAATGCAACTATTGGAAGGAGAGGTGGTGTTATCATTGTCACAGGGGTGATCCTACAAGTGGGTTGTGTCCAGAGTGTAAACATATTGAAGAGATTTTATCTGAATATATTTTTTATAAAAGAAACTAGACGAAGGAACATTAAAACTAGATTCTTATGAGTGGTGGATGTTGTGGAAATACGGATTGAGAGGGGGACTATCAAGTGAGGCAAACATTAAAAAGATTGAGCATTGCAAACGTAATCGAGTCCCTTGTGGATCCGAGCGAGCCAAAGCAAAGAACTGGGAAGTATTTAAGAAACGGCACGGAATGCAAGAAAGCTCACATGGAACCCCTGAAGAATATCCTTGCTGCTGAGAAGATGGCACCCCTCACTGCTGGGAGCACCCCGGGAGGCCAAGGAGGAAGAGGGACAATAAAACTGTGGGGCCTTCTGGTACTATTGGGTCTTCCAGGGAATGGGAAACCAATCCCTGCTTGAAGTGCGACCAAAATGTAAAGTATGGCTGGACCATGGCCCGAGCACACACTCATATTAATGCAGGATGTTATGGGCCAGGACAACCTGAAACCTGTACAATAGGAGAGAAGAGTTACTGGGTAGCAACAGATTCAGGAATGGGAGGATGGGCACCTGGAAACTATCAATTTTGTCACCAGGGAGAACCATTCTTCTCTTTTCCTAAAGGCAGAATGTGGGGATACTCAGATAAAGGGGGAGTACAAGATAAATTCAAGGCAAAGTTAGTGAAAGACATCACAAAGCGTTTAAGGGAAATTTAAACCCAAGAAGAACAAGAGCAGGAAGTGACCTGTACAAAATATTAAGAAAATACGCAGTGATTGGGACCTCCCCATGTTAGGGAAATAATTTGTTTATTGATCTGATGCAAAAAGTAGTTAAGGAATTAAATGTCACTAACTGTTGGGTTGGTGGGGATCCCAAATGACCGAGCAATGGCCATGGAGGGGAGAAGGGGTTGGACCTGATCAGTTGATATTATGGAACATGACACAAAGATTTAATGAAATTCAGCCTCAGGGGTAAATATTGACTCATGAAGTAGTAGGCATAATTTGTATTTCTAGGAAAGGAAACAATTGTACTATGTATGCAGGACACACCCCCTGCAAGATGATATATACCACCAACTCCACTTTTACAACCTGGTGGCCAAAACCACCAACAGGTTATTGCTCCATCAATTGTACCAATGGAACTGTTTGTTGGAAAAGTGTAACACAGGCTAATCCTTTAGAGGAGGCAAAAGATCTTAAGGGATATTGGGAAAATCAGGGGCAGAAGGCTGAAAATTGGAAAGCTTCAAATGGATTACTTTGGATATGTGGTAAAAGGGCATATGATGAATTATCAAAGAGACAGAGAGGTACCTGTACAATTGCAATTATACAACCTGCATTCTTTTTGTTACCAAAGAGCAAAGGTGATTATTTAGGACAATCTCTTTAGGAAACTCTGCACAGAAGAAAACAAACTGAAATAGGAGGAAAACAGACCTGGAAAAATGAAGAATGGACTTCCCAATGGATCACAGATTACTGTGATCCTGCCTCCTGGGCTCAGGACACCAGCTGGGGTTATAGAACCCCTATTTATATGCTTAACCAAATTATTAGATTACAGGCCAGTGTAGAAATTACTTTTAATCAAACATCAGAGGCATTGAAGCTTGTAGCTAGACAACTAAGCCAGACCAGAGCAGCAGTATATCAGAATAGGCTAGACCCAGATTATTTATGAGCTGAAGAAGGGAGCTTTGTGGAAAATTTAGTATATCTGAGTGCTATTTAGAGATTGATGATAATGGAGAAGCTATTACAAATCTGGCAGACAAAATTAAACAAGTTGCACATGTTCCAGTGCAAAAATGGAATTCCATATTAACTGACAATTGGAGGAATCATTTGTTTGAAGGAGCCTGGTGGAAAAAGTTAGGGTTCATGTTGCTTTCTTCTGCATTAGGCCGATTGTTTATACCATGTTTGATTCCATGCTTTATTAGGCTAATGCATTCAGTGATCCAGGGAATGCAGATTTCAGCAATGCTCATAAACCCTAAAATAACAACCACAGGAGAAAAAACTCACTCCCTTATGATAGTCAAGGCCAAAGCAGAACCAAAAAACACTGCAAACCAAAAAGTATCAGCTCAATTTGAAGCAAAGACATGAATCAATAACATAAAGGGGAGGGATTATGAAAAATGTTTTTGTGATTCGTGTCAGTTGGCAATGGAATCAGCAAATGTTTCTATCTGCTGTGTCCAAATTAGACACAAGGAAAGGTTCTGAAACCTTCTGACACAATAAACAAATAAAGCATCAAAATCAATGAAGTATAGAAGAGTAAAAGAGATGAGGTAGCAAGAAGACTGATGCTTAGAATAAAACAGAGAATGTTGTGGTAAAGCTAACAAAGCAACTAAATGCTTAGGTATAATAAAAAGCTTGATGCACTTGACAAAATCATGTAGCAGACACCAGTGTAAATCACCTCCCTCCAGATGACCACAAGAAGGACAGGAAGCCAACGACCACCTGGAAAGATTACGAAATTGCTGCTCCCAGCTTATTGATAGTTGCTGATTTGGACTAACCAAACATTGGAAAATGCTTTGTAGGCTTAAAAACAGTATATATACTTTACCGAACTTGTAAGTGGTGTGTGCTGTGAGTGGAGCGGTGACTTCCCGACCACCCAGTGCTGCTTGCTTGCTTGCTTGCTTTAAAATAAAAGACATAAAAAATAAAATTCAGTTTGGCTATTGAAATTTTATATAAATTCGAGCGCGGCTCCCAGGTGTCCCAGGGTCCCCTTCTCCAGCATCCCCCCACCCCAGGCACTCAGCGCTTTCCCCGCTCCCCGACAATACTTTCAGCCTCGGGGCCCGGGCCCCACTCATCTCCCGGCTCCACCGCCCCTCCAGCCTGCCGGAGCTCCCCCAGCTCTGCTATCGCCCCTCTCCCCACGCCGGGGCTCCCGCCTTTCATCCCCGCCTCTCCCGGGGATCCCCAAACCCGTGGCCCGCCCGCCGGCACCGGCCGAGCGCCACGTGGGCCCCGCAAAATCCCCCCGGGCCATTCACGGCTCAGCTCTGCACTCCGGCCACATCCAAAAATGTCCCCTTGTCATAGGAAGAAAAAATACCGCTCCCAGCGACACCGAAATATATTTGGGACGCGACTCCGGATTCCGCGAGACCCAAACCCCTCCAACCTCCCTCCTTTCGCCCCCCAAAAATCCCTCCCGGAGCTGCCGCAATTGGCACGCAGGGCAATGCGATGCTGCCGGGGCCAGCCGAGCTGTGGGCTCAGCGGGCTCGCCATGGAGCCCCGCAATGCTCCTGCCACTGCTGCTCCTCCGCGGGCCGCTCCTCTTCGTGCTCCTCGCCTTCCTGCTCCTCCCCTTCCCCTCTCCCTGCCCTTCCTCCCGCTCCTCCTCCGCTCCCGCCCCGGACCCTCCTTCCGCACCTGCTCTACCCCACGGCCGCAGCAGCACCGGCTCCTGGACAAGTTTTGTGACACCTCCTTGGGGAGGAATCCTTCCTCTTCAAACAGGAGCATCAGGACTGGTTCAGACAGAGAGTTCTCATATTCTGGCCTTAGCCTGTGACTTATAGGAAGAAAAAGAATTACAACTTCTATCAGAGGCATATTGTATACCCTGTCTGATTCATCCCAATACCAGACGTGCTAGCTGAGTTATATGTAAATGTTTAAATTGTGGAAAAAATTTGTATTGTAGTTCAAAAAAAC
This sequence comes from Passer domesticus, assembly GCF_036417665.1. Taxonomy (NCBI): domain Eukaryota; kingdom Metazoa; phylum Chordata; class Aves; order Passeriformes; family Passeridae; genus Passer; species Passer domesticus. The sequence continues at coordinate 4,386,499 of NC_087502.1, read as the reverse complement.
GGACTCTCATTGCATGAAATGTCAAGCACCAAATCTACCCCCTATCCAAATAGAACTCAAAACAACTGAAATAATAACTTTGCTTTGTAGATGGGAATTATATTGCCTGTTGAATGGGAGATACCTGAGGAATGGTGGGAATCAGTTAAGGAATGTCAAAAATTATTTGCCTGGAAATTAGGAAAAAGGAAGTGACAAGGGAAAAAGAGGGCAAGACCGAGTTGGCCGCTGTACTTGCCACCGAGAAGATCAAATACACCTGCAATGGCTTGCTGCCGGTTTTCAGCTTCCTTTTTCTACCTCTGTCGAGGTCAGAAATGAAGGCACTTGAGACGATAGTTCACGTTCAGACTCAGGTGTTTATTATTTCTTATCAATGTGACAGCCTCACAGCCATGAGTTCTGCAGTCTTTCATTAGCAAGGCACAAAATGGCTCACTATCTCTTGTTACAAGGTCTTTTAAGGCTAAACTCTCCAATTAAGAAATGACGCCTAAATTATTTTCCCTTTTAACCCAATAACTAATCCCTCAAAGCCCACAGTGTGGACTTTTCTGTCTAATTACAAAAGACCACCCAAACGCATGGAGAAGAAGGAAGAAGAAGGTAAAGAAGAACAACCTGTCTCCACCCTAAAACCTCCATCTTGCTTCATATTTATTATGATATTCTAAAACCCAAACTCTAAATTTTCCACCCTGTGATATTATACACCTCTAACCAATTGCACACCCATGACCCCAGTGCTATCAATCAATTTTGGAAGCCTGTTCCACGGCCTCAGGTCAAATGCAGTGCTCTCCAGAGTGTCAGAGTCTGTCTGTACAGAAAATCTAAAGTTCTCAGCATCCAGGGTTCCAACAGGCTGCAACCCCATAGGCATGGGAGGTGGGGATATAAGCCATACCAGACCTCTGTTATTCCTTTTTCTGTCCCTCATCTTTTGTCTTTTCCCTTTCGGGATAATGGCAAGATTGTATCACAAATGCTACCAAAAGCATTACATAGAAAGAAACCAAAGTTCCTCTTTTATTGCACAAACCCGTGTGAACAGGCACTGTTAATATCCAAATTAAGTACCTGTAGGGAAACGGGAAAAAATATTGGATTGCAAGAAACTTAGGAAAAAGTGGTTATAGACTGGGAATTGAATATCCAAAAGCAGAGAGATGGATTTGTTTCCCATTTGCCCTTAGGGGTGTAGTTCAAGATTTGGGAAAAAAAACAATTAGTAAACAAAAAGGCAAAACCAGCACAGCAATCTAACTCATTATTAACCCCAATTTATGTGCTGAATTCTATGATAAGACTCCAAGCAGTTTTTGAGATATTAACAAACAGAAGTGCTCAGGCATCAGAATTAATACCAAGTCAACAAAGCCAAACAAAAACCATAGTGTATCAAAATAGATTGGCTTTAGACTATTGACTAAAGAAGTGGGTGCTTGTGGAAAGTTTATAATATATCAGATTGTTGAATATAGATGAGAACAGGGATGTCATCCTGGAAATAGCAAAAGATATCATAAAAATAACCCAGGTACCGGTCCAAAATTGGGAACCAATGTTAAAATCTAGCTAGTGGGGCAATGCATTGGGGATAGAATGGTGGAAGAAATTAGGCTTCTTCCTTTTATGTGCTACAGATGGTTTGATATTTCTTCCTTGTTGAATCCCGTTTTATTTGACTAATTACCAGCGTAGTCCAAAACATACAAATGGACAAGAAATATTGCTCAAGCCAAATAATTTATAAAGAATAAGATGGGGGTTTGTTATAGAAATCTGCCTTGGTTTGAAAAGACAGGTGTCTGCTAAGGAAGGCAGAAGCTTCCCCTGAAATGGAAAATGTAAACCCCCTCCCTCCAAATTGTTTTAATTTTGAAATTAAGGGGTTCTCAGGCAAATATATGGGAGCTCTTCCCTAAGACAGGGAATTCTTCCCTAATAAAGATATGGGAGTTCCCAAAGATAAGGAGTTCTTCCCTAATAAAGACTATTATGGGAATAATAGTTCTTTATTGGGGAAGAAAATAAAATTTAAAAAACCATAACAATGCACTAATACAAAACAACACTGACAGAGTCAGAATACGACCTGACACCCTGTTGGTCAGGGTGTTGGCAGCAGTCCCATTAAATGGTGGCTGCAGTCTTCCTGCAGTGATAGATGTGATTCTGCTGGAGCAGTGATCCTGTAGAAGGGTGGAGTTTTCCTCTGAAGGTCCAGTGGCAGTGTAGATGGGTCTGGGCTTCCTCTGGGAATCCAGTGGAGAAGAGAGCTGCTCCTCTGGGAATCCAGTGGGAAAAGCTGCCCACACACTGCCCCATATTTCAGACTTTAGATACCGCTGAATTAATTTATTTACTGATTTAAATAATAAAGTTCCAGGAATGGAATTGCCTAGATAATTATTAAAGTATCGATTAAAAGGAAGTAGATATTTAAAAAATGATGATTTAAAGAAAATATTTGGTGTCGGAAATAAATATGGCACTTTTTAATGTAGGAAACAGAATAAAGATAGCAACTTAAAGGAACGAAGTAAATGTGGCAGTGAATTTCATGTGGGAAATAGAATAAGATAGTGACTTAAAGAAATAGGAAACTAAAATAAAGATGGTTACTTAAAGAAATAGAGTAAATATAAAGATAGCGAATTAAAGAAATTAAATCAATATGGTGACTTTAATGGGGTGATTTAAGGGTGGAGGTTAAAATAGAAAAATGATAATATCAATAATTTTTAAAAAATAGTTAAAAATACTAGGGAGAAAATGGCAAAATGGTAATTAGAAAACTAAATAATGAATGGCCTACTTCCCCTCTATGACCCCCTTCTACTGGGGTCCTAGTTCGAGGGGGCCCTACTCCCATTGGCTTGGGCACCGTCCCCTTCCCTGGCCTCAAAAAGGGGCACTCCCCTACACAGTGGCCACTTTGTTAGGTGGTCTCCGTATAGGAGCATTTTCTCCCACCCCCAAGGTCCTAGTTCCTCAGAGACCAGACTCCCCCGGTCTATTCCTGAGGAACAGCCCTCCAGCTGGTTTGAGCTAGTGGTCAGAGCTCTACTCCTCACTGGGCAAGTCCGCCCCCACTAACCCTCCTCGGATACCCCTACAACCCCCCCACAATGGGATCCTAGCTTGGGGTACCAAGTGTGTCCCCCTCTATGGTCCCCCAATGGGATCCTCATTCGAGGGGTACAACTCAGGCCAATGGCTCAAACCACCCCTAGGAACCTCCAATCACCGGAGGAACGGGAGCCTGAGTGGGTAAGGGCGGCTATAGGTAGGCACTCCCCGTCTCCCCTACTCCCGGGGATCCATAGGGGTACACACACTCTACAACAACACTTGCTTCCCTCCGTTCCCGGTCAGCCCCCCTCACAGGAGTCCGGAACTATGGTACTGGGAGGTCTGCACTCACTCTGGGGGTCTGTACTCACAGCCTCTGTCTCAGTCACACACACCCACTTCCCACCCCCTATCACCTTAAACCCCACTCACGTAACTCAGAGGCAAGGTGAGCTCCGCTCCCTCTCGGAGGGCTCTCACCTTTTGAGTCGCTGTGTTCCCTGCAGCCTCGGGTATAGGCGCAATCCCTTCCATGGTCCGATGTAGTCCAGTCTCTGGTAGCCAAAAAGGTGGCTGGACGCGTCTCCCAGGTCCTGGGCTACACTGGAACGTTTTGGGGTGTGGCCTAGCCCGGATGAGACCCCAGTGTTGTTATGAATATGAACGAGGCCAAACTTTCTCAGGAGAAATTGGTTCTTGTTTATTTAAATAGCTACAAGGAACAGAGTGCCCAGGGTAGGCCCGAGCACTCATGCAGCGACTCAAAAAACCAAAAGAGTATGTTGTTCTCAAACGTACTGGGTTCTCCCCAGAAAACAAGTTTCCTAAAAGAACCAAGCTAAATCGAACTTCCCCTTTTATAGCCCCATTCCAGTCCAGGATTGGTGGATTTTGGATCCGCACGGTGATTGGTCTGTTTACAGCCTTCTCTTTGGTCTTTAATGCCGTTCATTCTGGACCAATCATTTCTGCAGGGCGTCGAATGATTGGTCAGATCTTCCGTCCAATCTTCGTCATCCTTGCTCTGCCCGCCAGACTGCCCCTCCACCAAAGCCTGGACCCTTCCTCCAGAACATTCTAACCATTCTAACTCTTAACGTAACATAATTAATACAATAGAATTGAACCCTAATCTAATTTAAAACAATTTTTACTTATAACACTGAATGAAATGGCGTCTCTCCTCCTTCACCCCCTCGTGTTCCCCAAGTCGGGTCCCTCCCCTTCGTGCGCGGTTGCATCGATGGTGTCATTGTCGGGGCCCACCCCTCCGTCCCTTTGACCACACCCCTGGGTGGGCCTCCTGTGGGTGGTTCTGGCCTCCAAGAAGGCCACGCCCCAGTGGGCGGGTCAGGTCTACCACCAGGCCATGCCCCTCCCTCTCCTGCCTCCCCCAGGAAGCAGGCCATTTTGGCCTGCCGGGACCCAAGTCACCAGGTCCCGCCGGCCAGTCGGAGACTCCGCGCCCCAGCTTGCCTGATCTCATCCTCCGAGGACGATGGGAACGCTGACATCCCTAGCAGCACCATCAGGCTGGGAGGAAGGTGGACATGCACCATCAGGGAAAAAGCCTTACGGGAGGGTGATTTGGGTTTGGTGCGGGACCTTGATTGCTTTGCGGCGCCAGTCATTATGAACCAAGGGACAGAACCGTAATGGGAGCACATTCCCTACACCGAGCTGAAGGAGTTGAAAAAGACGGCCACGGACTATGGCTGCAATTCACCATATTTAAAAAATGTTCTAGATCTAACTTTTACCGGACACACCTTAATTCCCCATGACTTACAATATGTTACTACCGCATTGCTCTCTCCCACTGAATTTTTACTATGGGAAATGCAATGGAAAAAGCTGTTGAAGCCCATTCTTTCCAAATGTGATTTAGGTGCTGTGCTGGGAGAAGGGGAAGAAGGCCTTGAAGCTTTGGCGGGGGAGGGGGAGTGCTCTAGTTTGGAAGACCAGGTCATGTTACCTGCTGCTGTCTTAGATGACATCAAAACTGCTGCAAAAAGTGGTCTTTTAAAAATACCTGACAGAACTACCCCCCTCTAAAACTTTTCTTTGATCCATCAAGGGATTGAAGAGATATTTGTTAAATTTGTCGACCACGTCCGAGAGGCCATTGAACGCCAGATAGACAATGTTGATGCCAGGGATGAGCTCTTGAGGAAAATGGCAATGTCCAACGCCAATGTGGAAACAAAAAATATCCTTAGAGCTCTCCCCCAGGAGCCCGAGCCAACCATACCACAGATGGTCGATGCATGCACCAAGGCCTCCTCTCTAGAAAACACCTGGGCCTTGGCTGTCAGTAAGGGAGTCGGGGAGGCAGTGGTGAACATAAACAATGTCAGGTGTTTTAACTGTGGCCAATTAGGCCATTTCCAAGGTAACCGTCCTCATTTGCCCCCCGGACATTTTAATTCACCCTCTGTGCCTTCACCAAGAATGCCCAGAAACCACCAATCCCTATTTGCCCCAGACATTTTAATTCCCACTATGTGCCTTTGCCAAGAATGCCTGGAAACCACCAATCCCCACACCATCTGGGAAACGGGTGGCAGAGCGCGTGGCAGCTCCACGCGGAGACACCAAATGGCAGGCCGTATCACCAAAGTCTCCCGACCATCCAGGAGACCCAGTTCCCGGACAGCTCATTTCCCAGGATTGGAGCCATGAAGAAGGACTCGGGTCCTTCAGGAGAACCCGCAACGTAAACCAAGACACTGGTAGGATTTTATACAGCTGCATCCACCTGTTTTTCGTCGATGAGGATCTGGTAAGGTCTCTGCAGGGTACCTGGGTCCCCCTTACCATGACCGCAGCACCACCGTGTTCCTCCTCGGAGACTCTCGCATTACACCGCACAAACTTACCGTCCTCCCCGAGGTGGTGACCATCGATCCTGGAAATGAAATCACTGGTTCTGTAATGTGTTATAATCCACCCTATACCCTGTGCAAAGGGTCCCCCTTTTCTCAAATGTATATTTTATCCAGACAAGACTATCCAAATGATGACAAGGATGTCCATGTTTATTACTCTAAGAATTTCAGTAGGCAAAGACCACCTATCTCCTCTGTTATATCCCAAAAAGGGTGATTCATCGAACTGGACGTGATGGCAGACACCGGTACAGATATTACCATTCTTCACAGGGCAGAGTGGCCTCGCGACTGGGAGTTCATGTCCCCTTGTGGCACAATTTCTGGCATCAGGGAAGCTGTCAATTCCTTGCGAAGCAAGCATCTGGTAAGCGTGGAAGGGTCTGAGGGGCAGATTGTCACCACTTGGCCATTTGTTGTTTCTTCTAACATCAGATTACTTGGAAGGGATGTTTTGTCCCAGTGGGGAGCCTGCCTCAATATCCCTGACCCCAAGTGGGATTTTTAGTATGGGCCACTGCAGAGTGCACAGCCTCACCTCTCAATTGGAAGATCAACACACCAGTGTGGGCGGATCAGTGGCCCCTCCCAGAAGAAAAATTGACCGTGCTCCATGAATTAATTGAGGAGCAATGGTGCCTGGGGCACCTTGTACCATCCACCAGTCCCTGGATCACCCCTGTCTTTGTTACTATAATCCTGGCAAAGACAAGTGGCGCTTGCTCCAAGACCTACGTAAGGTCAATGAGGTTGTCAAGGCTATGGGCCCCCTACAACCTGGCCTCCCTTCTCCCTCCATGCTTCCCCGGGATTTGCAGCTCACGATCCTTGATATCAAGGATTGCTTTTTGAACATCCCGCTGTACCCCGGAGATGTTCCCAGGTTTGCATTCTCTGTTCCATCTGTCAGCCATGGAGAACGCTTCAAAAGATATCACTGGGTCACTTTGCCCCAGGGAATGAAAAATTCCCCGGTGCTCTACCAAACTTTTGTCACACAAGTGTTGTCTCCTGTGTGCAAGATGCTCCTAGAAGCTATAATCTTACACTACATGGACAACGTACTAAACTTAGACTCAGCACTATCCAACACTGTGGCAGCAATCGAAAACAGGATTTCAGATAGCTGAGGACAAAATTCAGCTATCGAGCCCATGGAAGTACCTCGGGTTTTTAATCATGGGAAGGACCATCATGCCCCAAAGCTTGTCCATCAACGAACATCCTAAGACCTTAAGAGATAGGCAACAGCTGTGCAGTATCATCACGTGGATCCGACCTTTCCTGGTCTTCACCACAAAGGAGCTGGCACCGCTCATCGACTTTCTGCAGGGAGATGGCGACCTGGCTTCCCCACGCTCGATCACACTGGAAGTCCATGAGGCCTTGGAGAAAGTTGCTGATGCCATCAAACACTGCCAGGCACATCGGATCGACCGGTCCCTTCCCCTCAGTCTTGGTATTTTTTGTAAGTGCCGAACTTCCATGCATTGCTTTTTCAGTGGGATGCCTTTTCCAAAGACCCACTCATTATTATCGAGTGGCTTTTTCTGCCGCACCAAACACACAAGACAGTCACTACTCCACAGGAACTCATAGCCAAACTTATTATCAAAGGCTGACATGGTCTCTGGACTCTTGCAGCTTGTGATCCGGCGTGCATTTATCTTCCTTATTCCCTTGAACAATTGGATTCTCTATTACGAACAAATGAACATCTCGAAATTCCATTAGACAGCTATCCCGGACAAATTTAAATTCATTAACCTAAACATAGGCTTTTTAGAGATTCACTACATTTGGCTCCAAAATCATACAAAAGCAAAACCCCAATCAAGAAGCTGTCACAGTGTTCACTGATGGTTCAGGCAAATCCCACAAGTCAGTGTTCACCTGGAGGGACCTGGACACTCAGAAGTGGGACTCTGATGTCCAGGTTGTTGAAGGTTCCCGCCAGATTGCAGAACTCGCTGCAGTTGTGAGAGCATTCCAAAAATTTCAACAACCCTTTAATTTGGTCACAGATTTGACGTATGTTGCCGGGATAGCAGAGCGAGCAGAGCATGCCCTGCTCAAAGAAGTACAGAATAAAAAATTATATAGCTTGCTCTCTGAATTAATTTGGCTCATCTCCCACAGAGAGCAACCTTATCACGTCCTGTACCACACAGAGCTGCCAGGATACATCACTGAGGGCAACGGGAAGGCAGACTTGTTAGTGATGGCGGTGAATGCCACTCACATTTCCCCAGCTGTACCACAAGTCTTTCAACAGGCTCATCTAAGTCACACATTTTTCCATCAGAATGCTCCCGCTTTAGTGCATCAATTGAAGACCTCCAGAGACCAAGCCAAAGCAATTGTCTCCACCTGCCCCAATTGCCAGTCCCTAGCCCTTCCATCTGTAGCATCAGACCCCCAAGAGGCTTGGGAGCTCTGGAATTGTGGCAAACTGATGGGACACACGACACCCCATTTGGACTCCTCAAATACATACACATCTCAGTAGACACATTCTCTGGAGTTGTGTTCACATCCACCCACACAGGAGAAAAAACAAAAGATATCATAAAGCCTTTCTATATGGCATTTGCCAACCTAGGCGTCCCAAAAGCTATAAAAACAGATAACGGCCCTGGGTTCAGCACAAATCAGTTTAAGGAATTCACACAATTGTGGGGCATCAGCCACTGTACTGGCATCCCTTGTAACCCCACTGGCCAGTCAGTAGTTGAGAGAGTGCACAAAGAAATAAAAAGAATGCTTGAGCAACAGCACAATGCTGAGCTAACCATGTTTCCAACAGAGAGACTTTGCAAAGCACTTTATGTCATTTACTTTACAAACTGTTCTCTAAGAGAGCCAAATCCGCCCATTCTCAGGCATTTCCATACCAACACCTATGCACATTTAAAGGAGAGACCTCCTGTTTTAATAAAAGACCCAGACTCCAAATGTATTAAAGGTCTGTACCCCCTGGGGAAGATAACCTGGGGAAGAGGGTACGGGTGTGTTTCCACAGAGCAGGGCCCACGATGCATCCCAGGGAAATTCATCAAACCCTCCCTGGACACCGCAGCAGATGATAATACTACATCAGACTACCTCAACGTGCCCCCACCGCAGAACAGTTCCGAGAACGCTGTTGCCTGGCGACGCCGAAGAAAGAAGCCTGTCCAGCCAAATATCATTGCTGAAGTTCTAATATTTTGTTATATTGGAAATATTTTCCAATGTTAAATGACTCTACAGGTTCCTTTATACCCTCTCCTGAAATCCCAGTAGCATTTTCCTCATACCACTTCCCTCGATCTCTCCCATAACCCCTACCCATTACCCCCGTAACCAACCTTACCTATGTCTTTAACCTATTAATTTAAATATAGGATGAGACAGAAAGGAAAACCAAAGATCTAATATATAGTGGGGACAAAACAAAGAAAATAACCATGACAACTAACTTTACTATTCCTGTTTCTATCAGTGCTCAAACAGTCTATACCTGATTCATTTGAGAAGCAGATGCCCACTCCCAGGACACCCCAAAACATCTTAAGAGCGGCCACCACCATCACTGCCCTCCTGTGCATCCAAACATCGGTCGGATGGGTCGTGCCACAACCGAAAGAAAATGTATAGATCACACTAGTGAAATCTCTCAAACAAGATAATTTTTGCATGGCCATGGGAAGCGTAGAAGACCTGCTGTCTACATGTCTGGAGGGAATCCCCCTGTCACCAAACAAGTACCCATATACAGGTAAGAAACCCACCCCAGTGTACACTTGGGATGATTGGATGAAGACTCTACCACATGCACCACAAGAGCCCCAGCAACTAGACCTACTGGGCTCCTCAAAAGCAACTTACTGTGTAAATTTTTCTGTGAACCACCCAAACAAAATTGTCCGGAAATAACTAAGCCACAGATGATTGTGAGAAAAGATGTATCTCCAAATGGTAAAAGATACAACGTTGTTGAGTGGTGCAATTATACTCTTGAAACATTGTCTAAGTCCTCTCCATTTCCCAGAGTGCTCCCCAGGGCAGTATTTCTCATCTGCAGCCACAGGGATCCCTCGAAGATCAAAGGGGGCCCCTGCAGCCTTGATCAGCTTACCACCCTTACCCCAACACTACTCAAATTAAATATTGGAAGTGAGAAACTCAATTGACACACGAAAAACGATCAAACACTCAATTCAACCAAAATTGTGATGACCAAATTTATAACAGGGGCAAGACGAAGAGGGGTAGCTGTGTCCATATTTTTGCCATGGGTTGCAGCCGCCAAAGCCCTTGGTGAGCTTTCTCACCTGGAGTGCTGGCTCAGTAAGCCGACCAACGCTACATCTGCCACCCTATCAGACCTCTTGGTGGACAAAGAAACCACCAGACATGCCACCCTCCAGAACAGAGCGGCAGTCGACTTCCTGCTGCTCGCCCATGGCCATGGTTGTGAGGATTTTGAAGGACTTTGTGGTTTTAACCTTTGTTCAAGAAGCACGTCGATCCGAGCCAACATCAAGCAAATGCAAGATCAAATGAAGACTCTTCTTACTGATAAGAAGGTTGTGGACATGATGGACAAAACACTTATGCAATGGGGCGTTCCTGGGAGAGTGGCCCCCATTCTTAAGGGTTTACAGTGGGTCTTTCTCATCGTTGCTGTACTCTCAACAGCACTGAAGTGTTTTAAGAAAACCAGAGACAAAACTTTAGGAAATGTTTATTTAATAAATAAAAAGGGGGAAGATGTGGGAGATAGTCATGGGAATGATGGGGCTGGAATGCCCTGGGAGGACAGTGCTGTTTAGTTAGAGGCTGGCACAAATCCCCAGGAGTCTCTGGTTGTTAATGTGCTGTTGTCACTCAACTGCTGTTCATCCCCCTGTTCTAGAGAGTTCTGTGCCCCCTCTTCCCCCACTGGCTTTCCCTGGGAAACCACCCCCACTCTGCTCCCTCATTGGTGGACCCCAGTCACCCCATTTCAACTCTTCCCCTGACTCCCTTCCCCATTGCATGATTTGTACCCTGACCCCTCCTACCTTTCCCCAGTGATATACCCTGGCCCATCCCCTGCTGGTTGCTCTTGGCCCCTGGTTGTCTTCAGCAGAGGTTGTGCTCCTGTTCATTCTCCTCACCCTCACCCCACCTGGACCCCTGGATCTTCCCTAAACAAACCCTGCTGGATCTGCCAAGCCAAGAGTGCCCTCGTCTGTCTGGTGAGGCTGTCATTACTCCATCCAGGCTCAGGTGTCTGCTGGGCTGGGGGAGTTACCAAGGCTGCCTGAAGCGGAGATGCTTTTGGTGCTGCAGGCACCCTGACAGCACCTGCCTGGGGAAGCTACTCTGGCCACCCGCAGTGCTCCCTGCTCCCCGGGAAGTGCTGGGGATGGTTTTGCCCAGGGCTTTGGGGAGGGTTTCCTCTCTAGGAGAGAGAGAGCCCCCATGGGCCTAGGGCTGCTCCAGCCACCCATCCAGGGATGTTGCACAGGGCCTACAAAGAGGGTGGAGAGTGACCAGAGCTTACCCAGAGCTCCCCAGGCCCCTGTGCAGCTTTGGCCTTGTCCACTGACATCTGGCTCCCATGGCCTTACCCGACCCCCTTGCAGTGCCCAGTTCCCAAAAGCAGAGGGGGATCCCAGCACACCATGGAAATGGGTCTGGTCTGTGCTTCCTTCTACATTGGGATCGTGACATTGCTTATATTGGAAAGGTGGTGAATGACAGTTTGAATATTCTACAGCATGCTGAGGGCAAGTTCTCTATGTGCGTTTCCTGACTAAATAATCTGTGTCCATGTGGCAAGAGCTCACTCATGTGCCCTTTCCCTTAACATCAGCTCCCACTGAGGCTGCCTGGCCAAGGGCAGCCCCAGGGGCACAGGGCAGAGGCAGTGCAAGTTCTCCACAGTATTTGGGCAGCAAGGCTCAGGACAGGACAGGACAGTGCTTATTTAGTAGCTCATGTAAAGATTCATGGTAACAGTGGTATTGCAGGGGAAGCAAATTTGCTCCAGATCTGTGTTAAAACAAATCCAACGCGATGAAGGTTTGGCTTTGGCCTTGAGACTTTGCTCTTTGTGTGAGCCCTACTCTGGATTGATTCCAAATCAGTCTTGGAGCTGGTTTTGGGCGAAGGCTCATCCCAGCCCTGAGCCTTGGCAGTTCTCTGGCCTCAAAGGGACAGCTGAGGCTGCACTGCACATGACTGGGATTCAGGGCTCCATTATCAAAGAGCTTTGAGATGTTTCAATTACTGTATTCTTAATACATGGTTTTCTTTATGAAACTTGTTAATTAGTTTTTAAAACTTAGTTGTAAATAAACTTCCAGGGCTTTTTCCAGTTAATTGATATAGTGAGTGATGGCCTAATTATCCCATGGCTGAATTAGAAGACTGTAAGTATTATAAAATGAAATAATGTTGACACTCTTATGTCTTTCAGAGACTCCTGAAACTTATGTTGGTTTGATGTGACCAACAGAAGAGTTTGGCTCTGCTTTTAATTGAAACAAGCAGCAGAGCTGGAACCTGTTGAAGAGAGTCTCTTCACAGCTAAAGCAAACTGCCAGGGTTCTTTTTTTCCAGCTCTGGGCAGGAAGATAAAAATCTCTCAGCAGTAAATCCTCCATACCAGTAACTGATATAAACTAGGCATTTGGGCTGTTTGCTGCCTCACCCCTGAGTTCCTCAGAGCTGCAGCTCCCTGTTCTCTTGGCAGACAGGGGCTGGCTATGGATGACAGTCACCTCTCTGGCCTGGTGCACACCAGGTCCACACACGAGCTGAGGGATCATCCTTGCACACCCCATCCTGGAAGAACCCAGTTAGTTGATGAGTCTGACACAGTTTAATGCATGGCAGCAAAAGAAGGCAAAATAAAGGCTGGAATTGGTACCATTCTGTAATATGCTTTTACCACCAACATTATCCAAGTTCCTGTGCTTGTTTTCCTGGAGAATTTGCACTCAACAGAGCTACAGTGCCTTTGATTAAAACAGTCTTAAGAGCAGCTTGGGGCTGGTCAGTCATTTAGATGTCAGCACTGACTGGGGTCCAGGCAACAAAAGAACATTAGCTGCAGGCCACCCATACAGTTTTTCACCTTAATGAGCACAAAGCCTTTATTTTTGCAAACCGAGGGATGTTGGGAGGATTTTTGCACCATCAGGCCGAGGTACAAGGCTCTGGATCTACACAGCACTTTGGTAAGGAGGGGAACAGAGGTGGGGACAATCCAGGCTGTTAGCAGTGCCCCCACCCCCTGATTAGGGACAGCACAATTGCTTCTAGAGCTCCTTAACCAGCTGATGAAACACTGATCTCCTTTCCTTGCCCCCTGCATACTGCCAGGCAAGTTGAACAGAAAATCTCTTTTACTTCATGATCTCTGAGCACCATGCAAAGAACCAAGAAAAAAAAAAAGCCAAAAACAACCCAACCAACAAAAATATAAATAATTTTGACCAGTCTGTTTTTTTTTTTTTTTAAGAGATTTATAAGACTGACTAAGCCAGTGCTGAATTAAGAGTGGCACATGTTATGTGTCTTTCATAAAGAGTGGGACAGCTGCTCTTATGCAAAGGTGGGTGCAGGGTCAGACCCTGTACTTCAGACCCAGCCCTGCCTTCCTGAGGGACAGAAATTCAATTCATCTGTTAGAATTCCTTGGAGCTTCTGGAGCTGCTCTTGGCCCTCCTGTGGATAACTGGGCTGCTGTGGAGCACTGGAGAACTTTCAGCTTGGTACCTGTTATGTATATTATGGTAATTCATGCTGATAGAAATATATATATATATACATATATATATATATATATATATATATACACACACATATATATAAAAGAATAAAATATCAAACCTTGAAATCACAGTAGCAAGGGAACAGGGGATTGCTTCACAGGGTGAGGAAACCGCAGCTGGCAGTCGGGTAGGAGGAGTGTCATTAACATAGGAAGTGAACCCAACCGGCACAGGAGATTGTCGTTCTCACTGGTGTGAACAGGAGGAGGCCCAGCGATGATGGCCCATGGAGATGTTCATCTTAGACAGAGGGGACCATCAAGGACATACATCTGCACACGGGATTCCGGTAACCCAAGAGTGGATACACATCAGTTCCCGGACAAGGTTTTGTCCAGCACAGGACGGAGAATAGAGGCGTCATGAATATGAAGAACCCTGAGGAAAGACAAAGGGACTCCGCCACGGGCTAGAAAAAGAGTATAAGAACGGATTCTGCCAAGCGGCATTGGTGAACAGGGGGGATTGGGTGCGATAGAAGGCGGATCTGTGTTCACCCAGCTTCCATCTCGGGGTCGGTGCTGTCCTTGATTGTTGGCTGTCGTGACAGTATATCGGTTGTGAATAAATTTATATTTTATTTTGATTAAATTGGCTGGATCAATTTTTACCTATAACAGTACTCATGTATGGGGGCCTGCAGAATCTAAGCAGCATCTTCCTTGGCCAACAACAGACTGGAAAGGAAAAACCAGCATCAGAAACCTGAGAGATGGAAAACTTTGGGCTGTTTGAGATCAAAAATGTCAACTAAAAATCTCAATGGCAAAGAACAACCTTTCTCACAAGGATTCCAGTAGAACAAATGACACAGGTGTTGGAATAACAGCCAGTGCCCACAGCAAAGACAATTCCTTGGTGGTGAGGGTCCCATGGAGAGTCGGCTGAGTAACGACACTCACAACAAATGTGGCTACATGTCATCCTCCTTTATTAAGCAACATTGGCATATTTATCCTTTTCTATACACATTCTCATGCCTCTAGTACTTAATGCTCTTAATGCTCATTGGTTAAGTAGCTATATTCACACATACATCTTAATTACTGATTGGTTGTCACGCTATAAGCATCTTTAGCTCAGGTGTGCCAAATGAGCAGCTCTCATGACGTGCTTGGCGCATTTGGTTTCATCCTGGCACAATGCTCATTCTTCCTTGTTGCATCTATTTGAGGAGAGCACATGGTCTATCTTGTTCCTGTTTGAGGACGCTACATGGTTTTCAGAGTGACTCTGTAATCTGCAGCCCAGGGCTGTCCCATTCCCGCAGGAGAATATCATGGCCCTGTTCAGCCAAGAATCCTTCTACACCTTGGAATAAAAGGCAGTGCCCACTGCAAAGACATTTCCCTGTCCTGTGAGCTCCATAAACCACACATGAACATGGCACTTTTCCTAAGTGCTTCCCAAAGCTTCTCTGCAAGAAGCACTGGAGAAGTGCATGGGGCAAGAGTTCTGCAAGTGCCAGGCTCTTCTGCAGCAGAAAAGGTCTAAAAAAATCAAAATTCTAGCAAACAAAATAAATCCATCATTTATGGCTTGTAAATACTCCAATGAATCTCAGTTACTTCGGGACAAAAACAAACACAGGGCAAACTTTCCCAAGTATGCTTTCATGACAAAATTCCCGTTTGCCTGCTCTTGTTTATGGAAGAAGACGAGATTACAAGCTGCCCAGGTGAAGAAGGAAAGGAGGATCTACACTTCCCTGTCATATTTTCCTACTGACAAAGGAATTAAGATCAAGAATTTGGGTAAATGGAGGGATAAGACTGGAGTATGGATGAGGTTTTACATCCGATGATACTTCATTTGCTGAAATAGAAGCACTTTTGTTGTACATGGATCTCCTTGCTAAACCTCTTTGTCTTCAAACTCCCTTTCTCCATGGCAGAACTGAACAAGCTGCATGTGTCAGAGCTTCAAGTTAAAAGGTCTGTGATGAGTTAGTTATAATGGATCCATTACCAGTCCGTGGGGTTGCTGTCATGAGGAGCTCAGGTGGCTTTTTGTTGAGATCAAAATCAATGTGCCATTTGTCCCAGCTCCACCTGTCCTGAGGCAGCACTGGCTCCACTGCGCCATTTCTAATGAAAATTGAATCTCCTAAAGAAGCCAGGCCAAAATCATGAGAGAGTAGTCACAAAAATTAATTTCGGCAGTTTGCTGGGAATTGATGTAACAGCTACCACCTTCCCAAAGTCCAGGTTACCCTAAAAAAGGCTCTTTTCTCTGTAGGCAGCCTTTCAATTGGTAGCGTTTCATACCCATGCAGAAGAACAAAAAGCCACTTGCACTGTAGAAACATGAGCTGCAGCTATGCAATGAGTTGTGCTCAGTAGCTGACCTGCTGCTTTAGTTTTGGGGCAGGAGATACTGCCCTAAAATTTCACAAGAAAACTATCAAGTATCTACACTATGCTGTATTATGTTATTTTCTACCTCCAATATTGCCAGCACATAACTTAAGGAAGGTATTTACCAGCCATCGTAGATGAAAAAAATTAAAATGAAAAAAGTGCTTTTAAGGATATCAGAGTGATGGCCACCAGTCATTTTCCTGCTTTGCAGGATTTTGGTTCAAAATCAATCTAAACAAGCCAGCATATGTCTAGCAAGAAGGAAATCACAGTTCAGGTTTGCTCCTCCACCCAAGCTTTGTTATATCAAAGATGGATGGTTTTCTTTTCCAGCTCTCAAGTGATGTGTCATAATTTCCAAATAAACAAAATATCGTGCATAGAAATATTTCATAGATTGTAACAGTTCCTTTGAGGGGAGCTCCTCGGGGTGTCCCTGGAGGGCCCCCTGGGCTGTGAGTTTGCTGGCAGCAGCAGGCACGCAAGGAGACTCCACACGGCTTCTGAGGGTGCTGATTAGATGAGGGTTTATTGGGGTCCAGCCCCGGATGTAACATGGTTTCTGAGGGAGAAGGGGGAAAGGGAAAGGGAGGGGGAGAGAGGGGGAGCCTAGGGGAGAGATGGGACATGAGAGAATCTGTTGTTGCTTGCACAGCTTAAGAGGGAAATTCAAAGTGGGTGCGAAATAAGATTTGGGTCAATGGGATTGCAGATTGATGAGACTTCAGGGGAGGAACACAGCTTGGAATAAACCATATATTTTCAAGAGGTACATTTTGGAGATAGAGCATACCAGTTGAATAAAACGCAACATCACAATAGATTAATAGGATAGATAGATAGATAGATAGATAGATAGATAGATAGATAGATAGATAGATAAGGAAGATAGAGATATATGAATGCACTTGCCTGTATCACTTTGTATAGAAAGGGAGGGGGAAGTGAGAGGTTATTCTTTTCCACACATGGGAAACTATCTTTTTCCCAGAAAAAAAAGCTTCCTTCCTTAGTGACCACCAGGGTATCTGAAGACCCCACCAAGAAGGCCCTGTGATGCCAATGGCCTGTGCATCCAGCAAGTCAAGAAAGTAAGGCCTGCCTCTTAATACCACAGTGGTGTTAAAGAGGTTTAGTCTCGGTTTTTGGTACCAGGAGGAACAAACTGAAGCCAGTTACTGTAAAATGCCTGCACAAGCACCAGTGCAAATCACAGCCAAAGGAAGGATGAAGCCAAGGTGTCCCACAACCACGGCCCAAGCGGCCAGAGATCCTCTTTCAACCCTGGCTGCATTGAAACCCAACTGACCGCCAAGAAGAAAAGCGCCCTACTGAGAGCAAGCAAACTTAATCCTCTGCCAGGACACAAATTTAGAGGGAAAAAATGTTAAAATCCCTACACCACCAGCCACACTTCCCAGTGAGAAGGGTTGGAACTCTCTGGCCCCCAGCATTTCCCCAGCAGGCAGGTTCACAAAGGTGCTGGGAGCTAAGCTGTGCCCTCTGAGGGAACAGAGCCAGCCTCCCTTCAGTGGGAGAAGGCGCGGCCTCAGCTGTAGCCCCGGGTGCCTGCGGTGGCCCAGGGCACGGCCATGGCTGTCAATGTGTTGGGCTGCAGCACAGGGCAGGCCGGAGCTCAGCAGCCTCAGCAGAGCCCAGGGCCGCGGCCCTTCCCTGCCGGGGCCCGAGCCTGGCCCGGCCCGGCCCGGCCTGAGCAGCCCGGACTGGCCCAGGGGATGGGCTGCGCCGCCCGCTGTGCCCACAGGCTGGGCCCAAGGCTTTGCAAGAGGCTTTCTCCCAGCTTGGCAAAACCTCGGCCAAGTGTCCCTGTGCTGTGCTGAGAAGAGTAAAAAACCCCCTCAAATTTAACCCTGCTGCCCACTGCATGAGGGATCCCTGCACACCTTAGGAGAGGCCATCAATACTCCTTTGTGCCTCATGAGGGATCCCTGCACTCCTCAGCAGGGAACCCAAAATATCCCAGTGTACCTCATGAGGTCCAGGCCCAGCTGATCACCCAGAAGGAAATGTGCCCTCAGCCCAGGGACGCTCAGCATAGGCTCCCCCAGCCCCTCGGGGCCCCGCCGCTGGTCACAGCAGCCCCTGCTCCTGGGCATGGAGCTCAGCCAGTGCCGCTGCCGGGTGGGCTTTGCTGCTGCTACCACTTGGACATAGTCGTGAAAGCTCCAACTCTTTATTTGAACATAAAATATGGGCCAAGACCTGCCCTGTCAGACAAGGGCTGCCCACCTTCAGTCCTGGCCGGGGAACAGGACCAGGGGGCTCAGGAGCAGAGGAACACATTGTGGAGGGGTGGGTTTTGGAATGGACTCATGGATGGTGATGCAGACATGGCAGGGCAAATAGGGGCGGAAGTGAAGACCTGGGATAAACGATCAGGTTCTCATTGCCTCTGTTTTTCGGCTCGTCTTCTGGAGATGCACAGGAACACCTGTGAAGAGAGGAGGTGGCTGAGGCCCCAGCTGCCAGGGGCACACAGGGACCCTCCTGCACAGCAGGGCCCAGAGCTGGCAAGGCTCCCAAGCATGGCTGGAGCTGCTGGCACAGGCCTGCAGGGACGGCTCTGGGCAGGGTCCCTGGCCAGGAGCGGGACCCAGAGCGCCTCTGCCTCTCAAGGGCAATCTCAGCCCTGCTCTTTCTCCTCCCCACCTCCCTCTGCCCTGCCCCATGCCCCTGGGGCTGCTCTTGGCCAGGCAGCCTCAGTGGGAGCCAGCACTGGCTGCTGCCCCAGCGGGCCCCCCAGGACAAGGCCCAGCAATTAGGAGGCCAATGGAAGCACTGGGCAGCAGCAGAACCCTCAGCAGAGTTATTTGGAGAATCATGGACTGGCCACAACTCCATGGCGGCCTCCCTGCAATGTTTCCTGTCTGCATTAGATTTTCATAAGCAGCTGTTTCAGGGAAAGATGAAGAAAACACTCACCATTTTCTCTTGCAGTAAAAATTAATTTGGACCCAGCATAAGATGAAGATAAACTCCAAAAAAAGCAGGCCTGCCAGTAACCCTGCCCAGCAGCCTGCTCCCTTACAGAAGCCCCTTCCGAGGCCCTTCTGGGCATCGGGAACACGTGTTGTGGTGCCGGCTGCATCTGTGGGAGCAATGGGGAGCGTGAGCCCGTGCTGTGCTGCACTGCTGAGCTGGCAGCAAGGTGGGTACGGGCAGGACGTTCTCTGTTTCCCCCAGAGCTGGGGCCTGCAGGCACCTTGCCGCCCCTGGGCACAGGCTGTGCCACCCAACAAAGCCCAGCAGGCCGGGAGGAGAGCCCGGGGGCAGCGCAGCTGCTTGGGCAGTGGCTGCTGCCAGGGACACGGGCCAAAGCCATCCCTGAGCAGCCACTGCCACCCCTGGCCCTCCCTGCCCCGTGACAGCTCCCCCAGCCCCAGGGGACAGGCTCAGGCCCTGTCAGGACCCAGCGCAGCCCCTGCTCAGTCGGGAGCCAGGGCTGGCTCTGGCCCTGGGCTGGCGGCAGGGCTCCCGCTCGGGGCTGCTCCTGTGCCTTGGGCCTCTGGGCACTCAGGGCCAGCTCCGCAGCAGCTGCAGCGGGAGGGACGTTGCTGCACCAGTCCCGTTTCCCCGGGGCTCTGAACCAGCTCCAGAAGCCTGGAAGCCGAGGCACCTCCAGCTTTGGCTGCTGCCGGGCTGGGCAAGGGCAGGCCCTGGGGGAATAGCTGCTGCCACACAGCCCCACCCAGGGCTGAGCCCGGCACAGCAATTACCTGCTGTGCCTGTGCCCGTGGCTGCCATCGCCTTCCTTCCTGCAGCTGGGGCTGCCAATGAGCCACTGCTTCCTTGGGGAAACACCTCCTTCAGCCCTGCCTTTTGGTCCATCACTTGAGAAACAAAAAAGGACAGTTGGGTCAGATGGAACAATTCCCCATTTCTTTGCTGGCATCTTCAGGGCAGCATGCTTATCAAAAATGGGGAAAGGATTTACAAAGTATCTGGGCTTTTGTGGCTGGGCCAGGGCTCTCCCTTCCCCAGACAGCTGCCAGCGCTGAGCAGAAATCATGAGGGGATCGTGCAGGGCATGGGCACACACGTGCATGGTTCTGTGCTGGCACCTGCAGCGCTGCCTCCTTGGCCAAGCTTTGGGCCCTTGAGCCGGCAGCTCTCCCAGGGGAAAGGCCTTGACCTACCCTCAGCATCTCCCAGAGGCTCAATCCTGAATGTGGGTTGGGAAGCCAGATCACTTTCACCAACTGGGTTAGCTGCAAAGAAAGGCAGGACAGAAGAGCTGCTGTGGCACTGTTGAAGATTCTCCTTCAGGCCTGAGTGGCAGTGAGGGCACCTGGGTGATTGGTGCCCTCCAAGGCACTCCCTCAGCTCTGCCTTCCACTCAGGAGCAGGGGGACCTCGTGCCTGCAGTGGCCCCACACTGGGATGGAAGGAGCCCCTTGCAGGCCAGTCGGGGCAGAAAGGACTCCCTGGAGCTACCAGCTGCTCTAAAGCCAGCCCCAGGCAGGGCCAGGGCTTGGCAGTGGCAGCAGGAGCAGCTCAGGCTCCCTGGGGCTGGCAAAGGAGCTGCCACAAGCTCAGCCCCGGGGCACAGCCCTGGGCCTGGCCCCTTCCGTCTCTGCCCTTCTCCCTGGCTGCACAGAGCACAAGGAAGGACACACACTGGCATTGCACACGGGAGGAAGATGGACAGCTAAATGCTTCCACTGACAGCAATCCTGTGGGATCCTTCCAAGCTCCAGAATGGAGCAGGGCAAGATTTCCTGAACTGATCAACCTTCAGAGGAACTTAAGGGAAATGCCACTTGACTGAGCTCTTGCCACATGGACACTGATTATTCTGTCAGGAAATGTACATTGAGAACTTGCCTCCAACATCTGGCAAGGTCTTCAAACCACCATTTACTAGTGTTTCCAAGTGATCTAAGTCGTGATCCCAATCTAAAAGGGAGCAGAGATCAGAACCATTTCCATGGTGTGCTGGGATCCCTTTCTGCCTTAAGGAACTGGGCACTGCAAGGGGGTTGGGTAAGGCTGTGGGAGCCTGTGGCTCCTGGTCACTCTCCACACACTTCCCATGCCTTTTGCAACATCCCTGGAGGGGCTGCTGGAGGAGCCCAGGGCCCTGGGCCTCCCTCATTCCCACACAGGAACCCCTCACTAAATGCTTGGGGAAAACTGCAGCAGGCAGTGCCACAACTATCCCTCCCTACCTCTGTCCCTCCCTCCTGCTTGCCCACCTGCCCATGGAACAGCTCCCACAGCCCAAGGGCACATATCCAGGTTCTCTCAGGACACACTGGAGCCTTGCTCCCCTCCTCTGCCCTTTCCTCACCACGGGCACCCCATGCACTCGCTCCCAGGTTTCAGGAAGTGTCTCCCACAGAGGGACCCCAGCAGGACTGCTCAGTACCCGAGTGCCCCGAGCCTGCTCGAGATAATTCCCCTGGGCTGTGCCAGTCTTGTCCGGGCTGTGCCCACACTGCCAGGCAGCACAGATGGCAGGCAGCTCAAGCCTCAGCAGGGCTCAGGCCCAGAGGCACAGCAATTACCTTCTGGGACTGTGCCTGGCATCTCTTCCCTTCCTTCAGGAAATGCCACCTTCCACAGAGCCTCTCTGTTCATCCCTTGAGAAAGGAAGAGGCACAGCTAGATCAGATGGAATCATTATGCACTGGGGAGGTGGCCTCTTCAGGAGGCAACACATGTCCCAGTCATGCATAAGGATCAGGAAAATCCTGATCCCTCCAGTGCCTAGGGGCTGGCTATGGCCCTCCCTCCTCCAAAGAGCCACCACTCCAGATGGGCCTAGGGATTGGGAAATTGCAGAGGATTTCAGGCCAGTGGTGCAGTTTGGGCAGCCTGTCAGCTGATGCCAAATGCCTTTCTGCAGAGGCTGGGCAGAAGCTGCAGCCAGGCCAGGCTGGGAAAGCAGCAGCGGGGCAGCGAGGCTGCCATGGATCCCTTCCTGCTGTGCCGGGTACGGCATGTCCAGATGTGCAGCCAAAGCCCCCAGCTGCTGAGACCCAGGGGAAGCATGAGGGAAATGGAAATGCTCTCACCATGCCCTTTGTGCAGTTCTGTCACGATGTGTTTCAGGATGTTGTTTGGCTCGTGGGGTTTCTTCTGTTTTTTCCCTTTGCTCTTCCCCCTCAGAGGACCTTAAGAGAAAGTAGTTCTGTTTCCCAGGAATGGATCCCACAAAAGCAGGGCTCAGCCTGTGGGGTCAGCAGGAGCACACTACTCACCCCTGCCATGGGAGACAGGCTTCTGTGTACGAATCAGCAAAGGAACAGGAAAAGTCCTCCCTGCAGACACATCTGTAACACAAGAGCCACAGAAGCTTCTGTCACCTGGTTCCTTCCAGGTTGTCAACAATTATTCCTTGGTGGCACACTGAGAACATACCTGCAGGAGACTCCAAGGGCTTCAAAACTTTATGCAGCCAAGCTAATGGAGAAGCCTTCTGAGCAATCTCAGCTAGATCAGAGCACAGATGAGAACATTTTTCAGGGTGTGCTGGGATCCCCTTCTGCCTCAGGGAACAGGGCACTGCAAGGGGGTCGGGTAAGGCCGTGCAAGCCCGATGTCAATGGACATGGCCAAAGCTGCACAGGGGCCTTAGGGACTCTGGGCTGGCTCCTGCTCCTTCTTTCCCTGCCCTTTGCAACATCCCTGGAGGGGCTGCTGGATCAGCCTAGGATCCTGGGGCTCTCTCTCACTCCCACACCTGAAACTCTTGCTAAAGCACTGGGGAAAACTGCGGCAGGAGTGCCACAACTAACCCTCTATCCCTCCATCCCTCCTGCCCTTGTCTCCCTCCCTTTCTACCTTCTTCTGTCGCTCCATCTCTCCCTTCCCCTGGGACAAATCCCGCAGCCCAAGGGCACATAGTCAAGCCCACTCAGGACACACTGGAGCCTTGATCTCCCTCTCTGTCCTTTCCCCACCATGGGCACCCTGTGCAGTCGCTGCCAGGTTTCAGGAAGTGTCTCCCACAGAGGGACCCCAGCAGGACTGCTCAGTACCGGAGTGCCCTGAGCCTGCTTGGGATAATTCCCCTGGGCTGTGCCAGTATTGTCTGGGCTGTGCCTGCACTGCCACGCAGCAGAGAGGGCAGCTGAATCCTCAGCAGGGCTCAGGCCCAGAGGCACAGCAATTACCTCCTGGGACTGTGCCTGGCATCGCCTCTCTTCCTGCAGCAGAGGCTGGCACAGATCCACTGCTTCCTCCGGGAAACGTGGCCTTCTGCCCAGCCTCTCCATCCACTTCTGGAGAAAGGAAGAGGGACAGCTGGATCAGGTGGGGCTGTTCCCCACTGGGGAGGTGGCGCCTTCAGGAGGGAATGCTTGCCAAAGATATGGCTAAGAATCAGGAAATCCCTATAAACTTTTTGGGTAGGCCAGGGCCCTCCCTTCTCCAAACTGGTACCCTTTCTATTCTACACAGCAACTGGAAATTGCAGGGCATCTCAGGCCTGTGGTGTAGCCGGGAAGCCTGTCAACTGATGCCAAATGCCTTCCTGCAGGGGCTGGGCAGAAGCTGCATCCAGGCCAGGCTGGGAAACAGCCCTGCAGGGCGTGAAAGCAGCAGCGGGGCAGCGAGGCTGCCATGGATCCCTTCCCGCTGTGCCAGGCACGGAGTGTCCAGATGTGCAGACAAAGCCCCTGGCTGCTGAGACCCAGGGGAAGCATGAGGGAAATGCACCCACCGTCTCCTGCCTGCTGCATTTCCTTCACCATTTGCCTCATGTTTTTGGATGGCTCATGGGGTTTCTGGTGTCCTGTAGGTTGGTCCTTTCCCCTCGGAGGACCTTAGAGCAACATAGTTCCATTTCCCACGAACGGATCCCACAAAAGCAGGGCTCAGCCTGTGGGTTCAGCAGGGACACACTACTCACCCCTGCAATGGGAACCAGGCTTCTTTGTAGGGATCAGCAAATGAGCTGGAGAAGTCCTCCCTGCAGACTCACCTGTAACACAACAGCCACAGAAGCTTCTGCCATCTCTGCTGATCTGCACGGGCACCACTGAGCCGCAGGAGCGGTGAGGGGATCGCGCAGATCGAGGGCACACACATGCCTGGTTCTGTGCTGGCACCTGCAGCGATGCCCCCTGGCCCAGATTTGGGCTCTGAGCTGGCAGCTCTCCCAGGGGGAAAGGCCTTGACCTACCCTCAGCATCTCCCAGAGGCTCGGTCCTGGACATGGCTTGGGAAGCTGCACCACCTTCACCAGCAGGTTCAGCTGCAAAGAAAGGCAGGACAGAAGAGCTCCTGTGGCACTGCAGGAGATCCTCAGGCTGCCCACAAGGCTCAGCCCGGGGGCACAGCCCTGGGCCCGGCCCCTTCCCTCTCTGCTCTTCTCTCTGGCTGCACAGAGCACACGGAAGGACACACTGGCATTGCACACAGGAGGAAGATGGACAGCTAAATGCTCCTTCCTCGCACTGACAGTGATCCTGTGGGATCCCTCAGGGCTCCAGAAGGGAGCAGGGCAAAGTTTTCAGAATCTTTCCATCCTGACTTAACCTTAACAAAAATGGCCCATGAGTGAGCTTTTGCCACATGGACACTGATTATTCTGCCAGTAAAAACGGAAATGCAGAACTTGCCTCCAGCATTCTCCAAGACATTCAAAGTGTCATTCACCAGGACTTCCAAGTCATGTAAGTCGTGATCCAAATCTAGAAGGGGGCAAAGACCAGAACCATTTCTGTGTGTGCTGGGATCTCCTTCTGCCTCAGGGAACTGGGCACTGCAAGGGCGTCGGGTAAGGCTGTGGGAGGCAGATGTCAGTGGACGTGGCCAAAGCTGCACAGGGGCCTGGGGAGCACTGGGGTGGCTCCTGGCCACTCTCCACCCTCTTTCCCTGCCCTGTGTAACATTCTGGGAGAGGAATGGGGAATGGGGTTGCCCAGGGTCCCTTGGGACTCTCTCACTCCCACAGATGAAACCCTCCCTAAAGCCCTGGGCAAAACCATCCCCAGCACTTCCCGGGGAGCAGGGAGCGCTGTGCCAGGAAAGGGGAGCCAGGCTGCCGGCTCACCTGCTCCCCGCACTTGCAGTGGAGCAGCCTGGGCAGCCCTGGCAGGCAGGGCCACGGCCAGGAGGAGCAGGAGGAGGAGGCGCAGAGCAAGGGCCATGGTGCCTTGCCCTCTGCCAGTCCCGCAGCTCTTGTTGCCACCGCTGTCCTGTCACCGCTGTCCCAACGTCAGCACCGCTGCTGCCACCGCCGCTGCTGCCGCAACAGTTGTGCTCAAGGACTGACTGCTGGCTCCTTGTGCTGCTGTGCAACCACGGGGCTCTGGCACCTCTGACACATCTGTGACCTCAGGGCCTGCTGTGACCTCAGCCTGTTGTGACCGCAGAGCCCTTCTGTGACCTCATGGCCTTAGCTATACCCCCAGAGTGTGCCCCCATCTGTATGAATGGACTGCCCTGATTGTTTTGCTTTATCACAGGTCCATTGTTAAGAAAATGCTTTTTTTTCGCCTGCTGACATTGCTGGTCAGGCTGTGTCCCTGGAGATGCTCTTGATGGCTTCCCTCTTTTCCCGGGCAAGCCACTGGAGGAGGTCCAGGCCCAGATGGTCCCATGGAAGGAAAGGTCCCTCAGCCCAGGGACACTCAGCATGGGCTGCCCCATCCTCCCCGGGGACCCGGCACTGGTCACAGCAGCCCCTGCCTGGCTCCTGCCTCCCCATACTGTGGACATCCCCAGCTGCCCCTGGGCACGCAGCTCAGCCTGTGCTGATCCTGGCTGGGCTTCACTGCTGCTACCACCCGGACACTGGGGTGACAGCCCCATCTCTTTATTGCAAGAGAAGAGCTGGGCCAAACCCTGCCCACCTTCAGTAGGGGCCAGAAAGCAGGGCCAGTGCCTTCAAGGGGAGAGGACCTTGTCTGGCTGGAGGCAGCATCTGCACAGCAACAAGCTGTTAAAGCAGCTGGCACAGGGACATCGGGCATGGGCATGGAGATGGGAAATGTCTGCTACAGGTGTCCCAGACTGAGGTGTTTGGCCGTTCCTGTAAAGCTGCAGATGGACACATGTTGAGACAGGACGTGGCTGAGGCCCCAGTTGCAGCTGGCACACAGAGACCCTCCTGCACTGCAGGAGATGCCCACTGTGCTCAAAGTTTGCCTCTGAAGACGGAGAGGTGAGGTTGTCAGAAATCCTAGAAAATATCAGGGAAAAGGTTTAAAGTTGGTTGTTGTCACTCGCTACAAATCTCCAGTGAGAAAAGAGCCTCTCCAGTATGCTGGGTGTCTTGTGATGACTTCATTCTTCTTAGAGCGAAGATTACCAATTAAATCCAGTTTTATTTTTTATTCTACAAGTGTGAATGTGTTCTAAATTTTTCTAATTCCAAAAGTAATTTGAAAAATCCTAAATGACTATGGAAAAATGTAAGAAATATTTGGGGATTTTTTCCTATGAAAAATAATGCTGAATATTTCTAAAAATCTATAATATGTCAAAATGTAAAACAAAGACAAAATGGGGTCACTTTTTCTCAGGAGTCCTATGTGTCGTTGCTGCCTGCCCACCCCTGACTGTGCCCAGACAATCAGCTCAGCCAGTGCTGGTGGTAGCACACAGACACCTGAGATGAAGCCCAAAGATGTTGCTGCACTCAGGCCCTTCCCTGGCAGGAGGGCCGCACCACCTGTCCTGGCTGGACACCAGGGCCAGCACCTCTGGGGACAGAGGCTCCTCAACATGTACTGAGCAATAAGCTTGTCATGCAGCCATGGCCGGGACAACAGGCACTGGCAAGGAGATGCAAGATGACAGGTCCAGTTCTCCATGACTGAGGCCTTTGGCCGGTCTTGTGAAGCTGCAGAGGCGCTCCTGTGGAGAGAGGAGGTGGCCAAGGCCCCAGCTGCCAGTGGCACACAGGGACCCTCCTGCACAGCAGGGCCCAGAGCTGGCAAGGCTCCCCAGCACGGCTGGAGCTGCTGGCACAGCTCAGCCCAGCTGGACAGCTGCCCCTCAAGGCCCTGGCCAGCAGGGACGGCTCTGGGCAGGGTCCCTGGCCAGGAGCGGGCCCCAGAGCGCCTCTGCCTTTCAAGGGCAATCTCGGCCCTGCTCTTTCTCCTCCCCACCTTGCTCTGTCCTGTGCCCCATGCCCCTGGGGCTGCTCTTGGCCACAATTGCTAATGCATGATTGTTCTCTCAGGAAAGAGACATGGCGAAGTTGCCTCCAGCGTGCAGCATGATCTTCACACTGCGACTGGTCAGAACTTCAGTCAATCCATCTCTCGATTCCGGTGTCTAAGGCAGCACAGTTCAGAAGCAGTTTCCATGCTGTGCTGGCTTGCCCACGTGCTTTAGGAACTGGGCATTGCAAGGAGCTCCTTCCTCAGTGGGAGCAGGCACGGCCTCAGCTGCAGCCCCGGTGCCGCCTGTGGCGCAGGGAGCGGCCGTGGCTGTCCCTGTGCTCGGCTGCAGCACAGGGCCAGGCCGGAGCGGGGCCCTTGTTGTGCCTCCGCCGCTGCTCGGCGGCGCCGCCGGAGCCCGGGGCCGCGGCCCTTCCCCGCCGGGGCCGGGACCTGCCCGACAAGGGCGCGGCGGCTCCAGAGGCCCCGCCCGACCCCCAAGGATGGGCTCCGCCCGCCCGCCGGCCGCAAGGCTTGGCAGGAAGCTTTCTGCCCACTTTGCACAGCCTCCATCGAGAGTGGCCCTTTGCTGCGCTGAGGAGACTGAAAAACTCTACTGCACATCTCATGAGGGATCCCTGCACACCTTAGTAGAGACCATCAAGACTCCTTTGTGCCTCCTGAGGGATCCCTGCACCCCTCAGCAGAGACACCAAAATATCCTTGTGTGCCTCACAGAAAATCCGTGCACACCAATGCAGAGACCCCAGGACAGCCTTGTGTGCCTCACAAAAGAGCCCAGCCTCCTGCCCACCTTAGGAAGGACTCAGCTCCTCTCCAGGCCTTGATGGCAAGCACTAAGCCACTACGTTAATCATGAGGAACTCAAGCCCCTGCCAGCCTTACAGATGTCTCCAGTCACCTGTACGCCACAGAAGAGATCTCAAATCCCCTAAGAACCTGACGAGGAACCCCAGCCCCATGCACCACTTACAAAAGACGCAAAGGCCTGCATGCCTTACTGCAAAACCCAACACCTACAAAACCTCCCCTCCAGCTCGTGTGCCTCATGAGGGACCCCGGCCAACTGCCATCCTTACAGGGGTCCCCCAATGCCCTGCATGCCATAGAAAAGCCAGGCTTGTCATTAACTCTAGCCAGCTGTGTGTTCCCTGGCAGAAACCAATTCCCTTCTGGGCATCGGGAACACGTGTTGTGGTGCCGGCTGCATCTGTGGGAGCGATGGGGAGCGTGAGCCCGTGCTGTGCTGCACTGCTGAGCTGGCAGCACGGTGGATATGGGCAGGACGTTCTCTGTTTCCCCCAGAGCTGGGGCCTGCAGGCACCTTGCCGCCCCTGGGCACAGGCTGTGCCACCCAACAAAGCCCAGCAGGCCGGGAGGAGAGCCTGGGGGCAGCAGGAAGCTGAGAGAAGGCCCTGCTCCAGAACTGAGGCAGTTCTTGCAGAAGCAAACAAAATGGTGACTTGAAGAGATTCCCACTGTGCTCAAAGTTTGCCTCTGAAGACTAAGAGGTGAGATTGTCAAGAATCCCAGGAAATATCTGGGAAAAGATTTTACGTAACGTGGTTGTGACTAGGTACAAAGTTCCCGTGGGAAAAGATCTTTTCCTCTGCAGCAGGCTGGGTGTCTTAGGGTGCCTTACTTCTTTGCAGAGTAAACATTACCACTGAAATGCCACTTTATGTTTCATTGTATAAGTGTAAAAAATTTTCCAGAACTGTAAAACTACTTTCAAAAATAGAAATGTATTCTGTAAAAAGGGATGAACCATGTGGTGAACATATTTCTAAAAATTAGAAGTGAAGACAAAATAGGGTTGCTTTTTCAGGATTCTAAAACTGCTTTAGGAGTCAAGTCCTTAGTCCTTGAAAAGTCCTTAACTACTGCAGTACTCAGGAAGAAATATTTAGGAATATAAAAATAAATACATTTTAAAATATTTCTAAAACTGTCTAATTTCTAAAAATTAAAAACAAAGGCAAAATGGTGTCACTTGTTCGCAGGAGCCCCACGCTGCTGCCTGCCCCCTGGGCTCCCCCAGCCCATCGAGACACTGCCGCTGGTCACAGCAGCCCCTGCCCGGCTCCTGCCTGCCCACACCGTGGCCATCCCCAGCTGCCCCTGGGCATGGAGCTCAGCCAGTGCTGCTGCCGGGTGGGCTTTGCTGCTGCTACCTCCCAGACACTGGGGTGACAGCTCCATCTCTGTATTGCAACAGAAGAAGGGGCCATCGCCTACGCTGGCGGGGCAGCAGGGCTTAACTCCAGTGTTGTTTAGAGGACAAGGCCAGGGAGCTCAGGGGCAGAGGAAGGGATGTGTTGGTCTCAGGAGGGGCTGGAGGCTGCTTGGCTAGTCCCGGGGTCGCTAGAAGAACTTGAGAGATGGCTGGGACGGGATACAGGGAGACCAAAAAAATGGTTAAAGTCATCTTGAGGAGACCCATGGGCAGAGCAGGTGGCAGTGGGATCTACACGGTAGGAGGAGGTTTCCTTGCAGATGGCTGTTCTGGGGTCCCCTTCAAAGAGCACTTGAGAGGGCTGTGCAGGCCCTTATTACTGCTGGAGGAGCTGCTCACGCTCTCTGGGTGTGAGGTGGAGCCACCGTCTTTCAACTCCTGTCCAGAGCTGCCCCTGTGGTGAGAGGAGGTGGCCGAGGCCCCAGCTGCCAGGGGCACACAGGGACCCTCCTGCACAGCAGGGCCCAGAGCTGGCAAGGCTCCCCAGCACGGCTGGAGCTGCTGGCACAGCTGGGCTCAGCTGGACAGCTGCCCCTTATTGCTGGATCTGGATCTATGTAGAAATCACAAACAGGACAGTACTACTCAGGAATGTGCCTTCAGCCGTTTCATTTTCCAGCATCAGTCTCATTATACGGTTATGACAATGGGAAGATGCAAGCATCTCACATCCCAAGCAGCAGACCAAGAACTTAATGTTGCAACTTACTTTAAAAGTTTCCTGGCCAATCACAAAAAGCAAAACCTATTGACAGTCGTTCCATCCAATTACTATAAGCACACATTCCTTTGCTTAAAATCGTGCTTGCTTATTTCAAATATAATATCTGCTTAAAATACAACGCACAGAGCTCCATTATTAAGCTTAGAACTTCCTCACGTTCAACTAGATAGACTTTTCTGCAGGTTAGGGAGTTGTTCTAGACAAGTCTTAATACATAGACCATTGCTCTCTAAGCCTTTACTTGGCTGCTTCTTATACAATTTTTCTGCTGACAAATCTTATGATTACTTTTTAGCTCTAATTGCAGTTCTGCTGTTACTGAGGCTTGCCTTTTGCAGCTTTCCCAAAACCCTCAGAATTTATGGATTCCCACAATTCCCCCTCTTGGTTCAACTAAAAAGAAACTTTCGTAACTGTCTCGTTTATTAACTCCCTTCCGTTTTGTAGCTTTACTCTAATATATCTGCTTGTTACTTGCTTAAAGCTTCCTTTTTGCTCACATCAAGTATTGCTATATTACAACACAGCAATTTTAATGCTGTGAAAGTCCAGTCAGTTCAAAGGGCATAAGTCACGTCTGATAACAATTACAAGTCATTGTTCAAAAAATCTCACCTGTTCTAAGGTTTTAATTCAAAACCTTTTTCTATGGCTATACCTTCATCTACCATCTCTGTAAGATTTTGAGAACTTTCTGTGAATCTATTTCCTACTTTTCTCTCTTGTATGATAAAAGCTTCTTTCATAGTTTTGTCCATCATTTGTCGCACCAAAGTCTGCAAGGTGTCACTACTAGTATGGCCACCAAAACACTCAGCACGTATAGACCTATCTTACAGAGTTCCCTTAGCCAAGGTGCAAAGCTCCATTCCTGGAACAAATCATCTAACTATGACAGACCATCTTCTTTAACTTGAGCTGTCAAATCTTTCAGCTTTTGTATGCTGTTTGGATGGATTCAGAATGATCTGACAGAATCATACAACAGAATCCTTCAAATTCCTCACAACCGTGCCCATGTGCCAGTAAAAGAAAATCCACTGCTGCCCTGTTTTGAAGGGTAGCATGTCTAACACTATTAACATCTGTCAACATGTGACTGATTGCAGTGGATGTGGCATTAGTTTCTTTACTCAGCCAACATCCAACTTGATCTAATTGTTTCAATGCCATTGATGAAGCCAGTTGGGGTAAAAACAAACCTGGCAGCCTGGGCAGCCCTGGCAGGCAGGGCCACGGCCAGGAGGAGCAGGAGTAGGAGGCACAGAGCAAGGGCCATGCTGCCTTGCCCTCTGCCAGTCCCGCAGCTCTTGCTGCCACCGCTGTCCTGTCACCGCTGTCCCAACCTGTTGCGGCGCTGCTGCCACCGCCGCTGCTGCCGCAACAGTTGTGCTCAAGGACTGACTGCTGGCTCCTTGTGCTGCTGTGCAACCACGGAGCTCTGGCACCTCTGGGACCTCAGAGCCTGCTCTGACCTCATGGCCAAGGTGGAATTGTTTGGGAAGGTGGATCTGCCTTCTTCGGGAGGGAGCTCATCCTGCCCAGCTGCTCTGCCCAAGGGCTGTGACACAGTCCCAGCTCAGCTGATCTCACAGGCTGGGACATGAAGGGATGCAGAGCAGCTCTGCCAGCATGGACTTGGGGTTGCTGCTAGAAGAGAGGCTGGACATGAGGCAGCCATGGGCATCCAAAGGGGAGTGCCCAGCAGGTTGAAGGAGGTGATTCCACCTCTCTGCTCTGGTGAGACCCCACCTGGCGTACTGTGGAGGAGGTTTTACAGTGGCCTCTTGAGCCATCAAGAAGTTTGATAAGAGGATCCATGTTAACCCCTGAAAGAATTTTCTGCCAATTTTCTATGTTATTGACATAGAAACCAAGAAAGAAAGAAGGATAAATAAGAGAAACCTGCAATGGCCTATTCCAAGAAGAGCTTTGTAAGAATGTAGAAAAGGCATGCAGGATAGAATAAAAACAGGGTTTGAAGCCTTCTGGAAATGGAGTGTGTTGCTTTGTAGTGTCTCGGTCACTGCCATGACAGAGTACTGCATCCTGCTCTGGGTCCCCAAGGCAGGAAGGACATGGACCTGTTGGATCTAGTCCAGAGGAGGGACAAAATGCTCTGAGGGCTGGAGCCCTTCTGCTTTGGCGACAGGCTGGGAGAGCTGGCAGTGTTCAGCCTGGAAGAGAGAAGACTCCAGGGACACCTGATTGCTGCCTTTCAGGGCCTTCTGGGGGCTTGTAAAGAGATGGGACAGAATTATTAGTAGAGCCTTTTGTGACCAGACCGAGGGGGAATGGTTTTAATCTAAAAGATGGTCAATTCAGAGTGGATGAAAGAAACACATTTTTTACACGCTTGGTTTTGAAACCCTGGCACAGGTTGCCCAGAGAGGTGGACATCCATCCCTGCAGATAGTCAAGCTCCTGCTCTGAGCAACCTGACCTAGTTCAAGGTGTCCCTGCTCACTGCAGGCCATTGGGACTAGATGGCCTTTAAATGTCCCTTCCAACCCAAGCCATTCTGTGCTCCTGTGCACCATCAAAGCAGTGCTGCATTAGTGCTGGGCTGATTATGCTGGCACCTGTATTTTGGTAGTTGTGCCCTTTAGCAATTGGCCACGAGAGGATTAATGAGCTGGGCAGTGAAGTCTGCAAATAACACAGAGTATGCTCAAGGAGAAAAAGAAGAGGAACACGGCTTCCAGTTCAGATAAATGCCAGCATTTTGCAGCCCATTTCCAGTTAAGAAATAAAGGAATGTCCTGAAGATCCCTTCATGTGGGTTCATTATTTGCCATATCAGTACTTGTGTTCTGTAAAACAGGTAAGTTGTTACAGCTTCTTGCCCCATTTATCCCTGGATAAACCCCAAATACTGCATTGCTCCTTGTCTACTTTCTTCCAAGTCCAGGCAAATTTTGTTCATTACTGAGTGGGACATATTCATCTGTTCACAAGCAAATTCCTCTTGCCACTCACACAATGGCAAGACTGCTTTGTTGATTTGCTCTAATTGGACTGTAATTAAGGCCTACCTCTCACTAGAATTAAAACTGATGCATTGGGAAGCAAAGTGTTGAGTCATTTCTCCTGGAGTCTGGCACTGTAGAGAGTTGTTCTGTAAGTAAATGACATTTGAGGGCAGGTGTAGTCTACCATACTTCTGGCATACTAGAAGTGAGAAAACAGCTTTTGAAACAGGATTTTATCCTTTCTTCCTCCACCTCCTCCTCCTCCTCCCAGGAATTTTAATCTCTGAGGTCTAAGCTCTTCAGCTGCCTCACAAACATTGTTTTAATTCAGACAGGCATCCATGCAGTGAGCCACAAATCAGGACCGTGGTGTGAACCTTGAACCAATGTAGGTTTATAGCACTGAAAATAATAATCCAATACACAGGTTAAGCCAAGCCAATTAGTTATTTCCCAAATAACTCTACCTATCCTCAGTGATGTTTCAAAAAGGATCATTGTAAAGGCTAGGAGCGGGGAGAGACAATGTCATCAAAATTAAAAATACAGCTTTCTGAGACCTTTATATTCCTATAAAAAGAAAGTCCAAACTATTCATCTATGGAACATTAACTAAGAAGTGAACAAAAGACAGTAAAAATAATTGCTTGGGGAACAAAAAACCCATAAATAAAAACAATCTTAAATGTAGATAATAAGTAAACCATCATGCAGAGAAAAAAAACAGACCTGCCAAAACTAAAACCAATAATGCTGTTTCATCTGTCTTAATTAAAAAAAAACCAAACAACACAACAAAAAAAAACCTGAAAAGAAACAGAGATTCTCAAGGGCATTACTTTATATAGAAACTTCCAGGTATTGGGAAAAACATGAAGGAAACTGTAGCATGCAATTCACAGATGTAACCTAGAATTTGTTAGTGGATTACTTGCAGAATTTCTGAGAGCAGACTGGAAAAGCATGGGGGCTGATCAGACCACGTGTGGGCATTTAGAGCAGTCTGAGGGATTTACCACTGGAGGGAGGAAAAGCAGCACACAATTCCTGGGACAATCTCTTTGCTGGCTGTGGACTTTTTGACAGTCTGTCCCCTGGGGCTGGGGGAGCTGTCACGGGGCAGGGAGGGCCAGGGGTGGCAGTGGCTGCTTAGGGATGGCTTTGGCCCGTGTCTCTGGCAGCAGCCACTGCCCAAGCAGCTGCGCTGCCCCCGGGCTCTCCTCCTGGCCTGCTGGGCTTTGTTGGGTGGCACAGCCTGTGCCCAGGGGCGGCAAGGTGCCTGCAGGCCCCAGCTCTGGGGGAAACAGAGAACGTCCTGCCCGTATCCACCGTGCTGCCAGCTCAGCAGTGCAGCACACCACAAGCTCACACTCCCCATTGCTCCCACAGATGCAGCCGGCACCACAACACGTGTTCCTGATGCCCAGAAGGGCCTCGGAAGGGGCTTCTGTAAGGGAGCAGGCTGCTGGGCAGGGTTAATGGCAGGCCTGCTTTTTTTGGAGTTTATCTTCATCTTATGCTGGGTCCAAATTCATTTTTACTGCAAGAGAAAATGGTGAGTGTTTTCTTCATCTTTCCCTGAAACAGCTGCTTATGAAAATCTAATGCAGACAGGAAACATTCGCAGGGAGGCCGCCATGGAGTTGTGGCCAGTCCATGGTTGTCCACATATCACTGCTGAGGGTTCTGCTGCTGCCCAGTGCTTCCATTGGCCTCTTAATTGCTGGGCCTTGTCCTGGGGGTCCCGCTGTGGCTGCAGCCAGTGCTGGCTCCCACTGAGGCTGCCTGGCCAAGAGCAGCCCCAGGGGCACGGGGCAGAGGCAGAGGGAGGTGGGGAGGAGAAAGAGCAGGGCTGAGATTGCCCTTGAGAGGCAGAGGCGCTCTGGGGCCCGCTCCTGGCCAGGGACCCTGCCCAGAGACGTCCCCTGCTGGCCTGTGCCAGCAGCTCCAGCCGTGCTGGGGAGCCTTGCCAGCTCTGGGCCCTGCTTTGCAGGAGGGTCCCGGTGTGCTACTGGCAGCTGGGGCCTCAGCCACCTCCTCTCTTCACAGGGGAGCCTCTGGACTGCAGCTGAAGGACAGTGGCTGCATCTCACACCCAGATAACTTGAGTAGCTCCTCCAGCAGTTATAAGAACCTGGGAAGCCCCAACAAAAGCCCTCAGTGGACAACCCCAGAACAGCTGGCCTAGAGGAGGCAATCAGCCAATCCCTGTGGAAATCCCAGTTCCACCTCCACTCCCTACAGGAATCCCTGAGCCGCCTCTGCAACCCATGGGGATCTTCAAGATGCCTCCACCCCCTCCCAGTCCATCTCCACCTGTGCGGCAATCCAGAACCAGTTCAGCATGTTCCATACCCAGCTGAGACCACCCCCTCCTGATTGCCCAAAACGCTCAGACCTGCCCTCCAAATGACACTGAAAGAGCCTCCATGCCACACCACCTACCCCCATTCCAGGGCAGGGTTTGGCCCAGATCTTCTGATGCAATAAAGTGATGGGGCTGTCACCCCAGTGTCCAGGTGAGAGCAGCAGCAAAGCCCACCCGGCAGCAGCACTGGCTGAGCTCCATGCCCAGGAGCTGCCGTGGATGGCCACGGTGTGGGCAGGCAGGAGCCAGGCAGGGGCTGCTGTGACCAGCGGCGGGGCCCCGAGGGGATGGGGGAGCCCATGCTGAGCGTCCCTGGGCTGAGGGCACATTTCCTTCTGGCATCGTCTAGGCCTGGACCTCCTCCAGGGCCATGCCCAGGAAAAGAGGAAAGCCATCAAGAGCATCTCCAGGAACACAGCCTGATCAGCAATGTCAGTAGGCAAAACACAAATTTTGCTGAGCAATGGCTCATTGATGAAGCAAAACATTTACATTTGGGGCAATCCATTCATACAGATGGGGGCACACTCTGGGGGTACAGCTAAGGGCATGAGGTCACAACAGGCTCAGGGGTCACAGGAGGCTGAGGACACAGCAGGCCCTGAGGTCACAGAGGTGCCAGAGCCCCGTGGTTGCACAGCAGCACAAGGAGCCAGCAGTCAGTGCTTGAGCACAACTGTTGCGGCAGCAGCGGCGGTGGCAGCAGCGGTGCTGACGTTGGGACAGCGGTGTCAGGACAGCGGTGGCAGCAAGAGCTGCAGGACTGGCAGAGGGCAAGGCAGCATGGCCCTTGCTCTGCGCCTCCTCCTCCTGCTCCTCCTGGCCGTGGCCCTGCCTGCCAGGGCTGCCCAGGCTGCTCCGCTGCAAGCGCGGGGAGCAGGTGAGCCGGCAGCCCGGCTCCCCTTTCCCGGCACAGCGCTCCCTGCTCCCCGGGAAGCGCTGGGGATGGTTTTGCCCAGGGCTTTAGGGAGGGTTTCCTCTGTGGGAGTGAGAGAGCCCCCACGGGCCCTGGGCTCCTCCAGCCACCACTCCAGGGATCTTGCACAGGGCCTGCAAAGAGGGTGGAGAGTGACCAGAGCCATTCCAGAGCTCCCCAGGCCCCTGTGCAGCTTTGGCCTTGTCCACTGACATCTGGCAGCCAAGGCCTTACCCGACCCCCTTGCAGTGCCCAGTTCCCCAAGACAGAGGGGGATTCGAGAACACCATGGAAATGGTTCTGATCTTTGCTCCCTTCTAGACTGGGATGGTGTCATGGAGTATCTGGATGCCCTATCAGATAATGACTTGAAACCCCCGGAGAATGCTGGAGGTAAGTTCTCTGTGAGCCTTTCAGAGAAAATACTCTGTGTCCATGCGACAAGAGCTCAGTCATATGGCATTTCCCTCAACATAATCTCAGGATTGAAAGAATCTTGAAAATTTACCCTGCTCCCCACTGAGGCTCTGAGGGATCCCACAGGATCACTGTCACTGGGAGGAAGGAGCATTTAGCTGTCCATCTTCCTCCCGTGGCCAATGCCAGTGTGTCCTTCCTTGTGCTCTGTGCAGCCAGGGAGAAGAGCAGAGAGGGAAAGGGCCGGGCCCAGGGCTGTGCCCCAGGGCTGAGCCTTTGGCAGCTCCTTTGCCAGCCCCAGGGAGCCTGAGCTGCTCCTGCTGCCACTGCCAAGCTCTGGGCCTGCCCGGGGCTGGCTTTAGAGCTGCTGGCAGCTCCAGGGAGTCCTTTATGCCCCGACTGCCCTGCAAGGGGCTCCTTCCATCCCAGTGTGGGGCCACTGCAGGCACGTGCTCCCCCTGCTCCTGAGTGGGAGGCAGAGCTGAGGGAGTGCCTTGGAGGGCACCAATCACTCAAGTGCCACTCGGGCCTGAAGGAGAAATTCAATCACTTTCCATTAAGGTCTTCCTAGATGGAAGAACCAAGACACAGGAGACAGCAAGTCGCTGGAGGCAGCCAAACTTCTGGACAAGATGCTGAGTGACCTGGAGAGACGTCGTGGTGGGTGCATTTCCCTCATGCTTCCCCTGGGACTCAGCAGCCGGGGGCTCTGGCTGCACATCTGGACACACTGTGCCCGGCTCAGCGGGAAGGGATCCATGGCAGCCTCACTGCCCCGCTGCTGCTGCTGCTGCTCCTGCTGCTTCCAGCCCTGCAGGGCTGTTTCCCAGCCTGGCCTGGCTGCAGCTTCTGCCCAGCCTCTGCAGGAAGGCGTTTGGCATCAGCTGACAGGCTGCCCAAACTGCACCATTGGGCTGAGATCCCCTGCAATTTCCCGGTAACCAGGCAGATCAGGAATGGCAGCTGTTTGGACAAGAGAGTGCCCTGTCCAATCCCAAAAGTTTTTATGATTTCCAGATCCTTATCCATCAATTTGACCAGTATTGTCTCCTGAAGATTCCAACTCCCAGAAAGGGGAACATCTGCACCTAATCCAACTGTTCCCTTTTCTTTCTGCAGAGATGAAACGAAAGGCTCTGCTGAAGACTGAGTTTCCCAGAGGAAGCAGTGGATCATTGGCAGCCTCTGCTGCAGGAAGGGAGGCGGTGCCAGGCACAGGCCCAGGAGGTAATTGCTGTGCCTCTGGGCCTGAGCCCTGCTGAGGATTCAGCTGCCCTCTCTGCTGCTGTGTGTCAGTGCGTGCCCCTCCAGGGATGTTTCACAGGGCCTGCAAAGAGGGTGGAGAGTGACCAGAGCCAGTCCAGAGCTCCCCAGGCCCCTGTGCAGCTTTGGCCTTGTCCACTGACATCTGACTCCCATGGCCTTACCCGACCCCCTTGCAGTTCCCAGTTCCCAAAAGCAGAGGGGGACCCCAGCACACCATGGAAATGGGTTCTGATCTATGCTCCCTTTCCTAGGTGAGGGTGCTGGGATAGGTTCTCCAGCAGCTTGGATGGAAGGTGGTTTGGAACCCTTGGGAGCTTCTGCAGGTAAGTTCTCAACTTCCCCTCAGAGAATAATCATTGACAAACTGTCAGGAACCAGGTGACAGGAGCTTGTGTGGCTGTTGAGTTACAGGTGTGTCTGCAGGGAGGACTTTTCAAGCTCCAGGGCTGGTTGCTGCACACAAGCCCAGCTCCCATGGCAGGGGTGAGTAGGTTACCCCTGCTGTCCCCACAGGCTGAGCCCTGCTTCTGTGGAATCCATTTCTGGAGAAATGGAAATACTTTGTCTTAAGGTCCTCTGAGAGGGAGGAAAAAACCGATAAAACAGAGTGAGTCCCTGGAGGAATCCAAACGACTGGACCAAATCTTGACTGAACAGGAGAGACAACGTGGTGGGTGCATTTCCCTCATGCTTCCCCTGGGACTCAGCAGCCGGGGACTATGGCTGCACATCTGGACACGCTGTGCCCGGCACAGTGGGAAGGGATCCATGGCAGCCTCGCTGCCCCACTGCTGCTGCTGCTGCTGCTGCTTTGACGCCCTGCAGGGCTGTTTTCCAGCCTGGCCTGGCTGCAGCTTCTGCCCAGCCCCTGCAGGAAGGCATTTGGCATCAGCTGACAGGGAGCCCAACCTTCACCAAAGGGCATGCACACCCTGAGATCCCCTGCAACTTCCTGGTCTCTGGGTAGATCCGGAGAGGCAACTATTTGGAGAAGGGAGGGCCCTGGAGCAGCCCCAAAAGCCTAGGCCTTTCCCTGATACTTATCCATATCATTGACACGTAGTGTTTCCTGAAGATGCCACCACCCTAATCAGGAATGGTTCCACCAGATTCAGCTGTCCTTTATCCTTTCTCCAGACATGGACCAAAAAGGTTTGCGGAAGGCAGCACTTCCTGGAGGAAGCGATGGCTCAGTGCCAGCCACCGATGCACAAAGGGAGGAGATGCCAGACAGTGCCACAGAAGGTGATTGCTGTGCCAGGCTCAGCCAGGCTCAGCAGTCCTGCTGGGCTCCTTCCATGGGAGCCACGTCCCAAAAGCTGGGAGCAGCTGCACAGGGTGGCCATGGTGGGGAAAGGGCAGAGGGGGAGTGCAAGGCTCCCATGCCTCCTGACGGGGTCTGAGCCTGTCCCCTGGGGCTGGGGGAGCTGTCACGGGGCAGGGAGGGCCAGGGGTGGCAGTGGCTGCTCAGGGATGGCTTTGGCCCGTGTCCCTGGCAGCAGCCACTGCCCAAGCAGCTGCGCTGCCCCCGGGCTCTCCTCCCGGCCTGCTGGGCTTTGTTGGGTGGCACAGCCTGTGCCCAGGGGCGGCAAGGTGCCTGCAGGCCCCAGCTCTGGGGGAAACAGAGAACGTCCTGCCCGTATCCACCGTGCTGCCAGCTCAGCAGTGCAGCACAGCACGGGCTCACGCTCCCCATTGCTCCCACAGACGTTATCAATGAAACAGGAATATATGCCCCGGATCCAGTGCACCTCCCAAGAATTGTCTGCCCCCAGGATGTGCGCAGGTCCTGCATGTTAGGCACGGTGGTGACAGTGATCACTGTGCCACTTGTGCTAATAGGCTGCTATCTTGGCATTCGCAAGCTGTACGATCTCAGACGGTCAGTTGTTGATTTTTCTCCACAGTTTTCTTATAACTCTGCTCCTGCATAGGTAGCCTGACTGGGAGTCATGCTACTGTGGAGTTGTGGCCAGTCCATGGTTGTCCAAATATCTCTGCTGAGGGTTCTGCTGCTGCCCAGTGCTTCCAGTGGCCTCTCAATTGCTGGGCCTTGTCCTGGGGGCCTGCTGGGGCTGCAGCCAGTGCTGGCTCCCACTGAGGCTGCCTGGCCAAGAGCACAGGGCAGAGGCAGAGAAACTTCTGTACATCATTTGGGCAGCACAGCTCAGGACAGGACAGGACAGGGCAGTGCTTTTTTAGTAGCCCATGTAAAGTTTCATGGTAACAGTGGTGTTGCAGATCAAGCAAATTTGCTCCAGATCAGTGTTAAAACAAATCCAACGTGATGAAGGTTTGGATTTGGCCATGAGACTTTGCTCTTTGTGTGAGCCCTACTCTTGACTGATTCCCAGTCAGTCTTGGAGCAGGTTTTGGGCAAAGGCTCATCCCAGCCCTGAACCTTGGCAGTTCTCTGGCCTCAAAGGGAGAGCTGAGGCTGCACTGCACATGACTGGGATTCAGGGCTCCATTATCAAAGAGCTTTGAGATGTTTCAATTATGTATTCTTATTAGATAGTTTTTGTTATGAAGTTCATTAATTAGATTTTAAATCTTAATTGTAATAAAACTTCTTGTACAGTGCTTTTTCCAGTTATTTGATATAGTGAGTGATGGCCTAAGTATTCCATGGCTGAATTAGAAGACTGTAAGTACTATAAAATGAAATAATGTTGACACTCTTATGTCTTTCACAGACTCCTGAAATTTATGTTGGTTTGATGTGACCAACAGAAGAGTTTGGCTCTGCTTTTAATTGAAACATGCAGCAGAGCTGGAACCTGTTGAAAACAGTCTCTTCACTTCATAGCTAAAGCCAACTGTTAGGGTTCTTTATTGAGGAATATGCTATCTACGTTTCATGTATATACTCCTGACAAGTAGCTGATAGAAATGAGGGATTTGGACTCTTTGGGAAGTACTGACCAGTTGGGCATTGGCTCTCTGAAGCTCAGTCTGTAATAACCAATCCTTTTCAGAAGAGAATGTTCAGTTTCTTCCTGGCCCTCACACTCTTGCATTTGCATTGAAAAACACTTCTCAAAAGAAATTTACAACAGCTCTTTGTGGTCCCTTAGTTGACTTTTCTCTCTTTCTCCACAGACGCCAATGATAACATGGATGATTCCATTAAAAAGCTTGAAAGCAGCTCCTGGAGAAGAGGACATACATCTGCTCCCACCCTCTGGACAGGCCCTTCTAATTCCTCCCTGAGAGCAGGCACTCATAAATGTCAGTCAGGGAGGAATTGGCTCCAGTTCCAGTACTTAGTATCTTAAAAGCATCTGCTATTTAATGTATTTGTTAAACATAACTGTATAAAATAAAATCTCTTTCTAATTAAAACTTCATTCGAGAAGGATAAAAAAAGAGATTTTTTTTTTTTTAAAGCTGCTCATTCATTGAGCAAGGCTGAAAAACTTGAGGAATGAGAACAGTTCTGTTTGGGAGGCACCTCCAGCTCTCTTGTCCAGCAGCACCA
Organism: Passer domesticus; assembly: GCF_036417665.1. Taxonomy (NCBI): domain Eukaryota; kingdom Metazoa; phylum Chordata; class Aves; order Passeriformes; family Passeridae; genus Passer; species Passer domesticus. The sequence goes on along the minus strand of NC_087502.1, from coordinate 4,344,883 downwards.
TCAGGACATTGAGTTCCCAGTGTCCAGGCATGGTTTTGCTGTCGCCCTGAGGAACAGCACTGGTCACTGACATCCATCAGGCTTCTGAGCCATTGTCCACAACCCCCTGGATGTGACCAGGCAGGCAATGCCTCATTCTCCAAACTGTGCCTCCATCAGATCCATAGCTCACCAAACGCGGGAGAAGGGTGCTGGGCAGGGCTGATGTGTCCAGGGCATTACAGAAGTGCAGAGTGGTGGCATCTGTAGCTCTTCCCTTGTGCACTGAGACAGCCACACCATCATGGAAGGCCTCTGGCTTGGTCAAGCAGCACAGACCCACCGTGTGCTCCTCAAGGTTTCCTTTGCCATATCAAAGCATTGAAGAGCTCGGATGGTTTCCCCCCCTGTGTTATTGACTGACTGTGTCCTTTGAGGACCACAAGAGGAAGCAGAGCCTTCCATTGCACATGAAGAGCAAATGGTGAAGTCAAGGCTTCACCCTTTCCTATGAAACAAAAGGGCTGTGTGATTCAGGGCCCTCCCAAGGTGCCAAACTCCCAGCTGGGAAGCTGCTGACAGGAGGGAGTGGGGTACTCGTCTCCAGCCAGAGATCACTCACTCCTCAGCATCGTGGGCTGTGGCTGACAGTGCCTGAGGAGCTCAGAAATTCTTGGATGTGATCTCCTGGCCCAGTGTGCAGAACACAGAGCAGTGAGCTCGACTGGGGGGACTGGCCCAGCCCTTGGACACAACTGCCAGGCAGGACAAGCTCCCTCCCCAGAAAGGAAAAGTCCAGCCCTGAGATCCATCTCCACCTGGCTGCAGCAGTGTCACGAGGCCGTCCCAAAACCCATCCCTCCACAACGAGACCCTCTGCCCCCGAGCCCCCTGGTCCTGTTCCCCAGCCAGGACTGAAGGTGGGCAGCCCTTGCCTGGCAGGGCAGGGCTTGGCCCACATTTTATGTTCAAATAAAGAGATGGAGTTGTCACAACTATGTCCGGGTGGTAGCAGCAGCAAAGCCCACCCGGCACCAGCACTGGCTGAGCTCCATGCCCAGGAGCAGCCGTGGATGGCCACGGTGTGGGCAGGCAGGAGCCAGGCAAGGGCTGCTGTGCCCAGCGGCGAGGCCCCAAGGGGTTGGGGGAGCCCATGCTGAGCATCCCTGGGCTGAGGGCACATTTCCTTCTTTGGCATCAGCTGGGCCTGGACCTGAAGAGGCACAAAGAGATATTTTGGGGTCCCTGATGAGGGTCCCAGGAATCCTGCATGTTTTAAATGAATTAGCTTTTTCTGATTAGTAAGGAGAATTTATTCCATAATTGAAATACAGTCGTAGAAAGTCCAGAAGCAAATATCAGATTGGCCCTGAACCAGGCTAACAGCGTCAGGTGAGACAGGTGGGGCATTTCTCTCCCCTGTGTATCACGAAGGGACAGCTCTCACAAAGTGTTTCTGTACATTTCCAAGCTCCAAGTGTTGTGGGGGGCAGGTGTTGTTCTGCTTTCTTATGGTTGATCTTATCCTTTTTGCATATTCATGTAGTTTTTCCTTCTTGCTGCAGCTCTTGCTGAGAGTTTCCCCAAAACTGGTAAATAATTCACTTTCTTAGAGAAAAATCTCCTGCAATATACATTCTAGGAGGCACACATTTATCTTATAGATGATGCATATCGAATGCATATTGCTGAGGTTTGGTCAGAGAAATAATCTTCTGGAATCAGCATTTCTGGGGACGAATATTCAGGCTAGGATTTTGGTGCATATTGATTGCCCGGAACCCTCCTTTGGTATGCTAGGATTTTCATTAGGCGAGATTACTGTAGCCCCAGTGTGAAAACAATCTATCACAATCCCTCCCTTTCTATAATAATTTATTAAATTTGTACTTTTAGATACACTTTGACAAAGCTTACTTATATTTTAATTTTATATTTAGTATTTATAAAACTTAACAACTACACTTTCATACTGCTAGTCAGGGTATAAAGTTAACAGCTCCTCTCGTAAGGTAGATGATTCTAAATCTTTAATTTCTTTTATTTCATTTTTTTATATCAATGCATGTGCTTATTGTACTTTAGATATATTTTGACTCCATAGTCGTTTAAGGCTGGTAATACTTGTAAAATAAGTTTTTCATGTTTTCTTATGTTGCCTGCTAAAATGCGTCTTTATAACTGTCTCATGTTCTGGTTTTCTTAATTCTTGAGCAATTTGCTTTATTCTACTCTCAGGATTTATTTCTTCTCTATCTCTTACAGAACAAAAAGTTTTACTATATTGCTTACAATTTTTCCATTTTATTATTTTTGCTATATTTCACATTTTCTTTATTCCAGTGTCTTTTACTACTCATAGTACACATTCAGAATTTGTTAAAATTATAGCGTACTACACTAACTTGGGAGCGTGCATATGGCTCATTCTTTTTGGGCTTGGATAACTAATACAGTGACAATAATCCTCTGCAGTTTTAACTCTCTAGCTCTCTCAAAGCCCCTTTGGGTTGCAGCCAAAGGGCCAAGATGTGTATCTTCTTGGTAGGAGAGCTTACACCTTGGGATCTAGTCACTGATGTCATTCGTCTCATTCTCAGTATTTACTTCATAAGATTGATAAGAGCCTTTTAAATTGTTTTTCAGGATTTAGGATAGCATCTGCTTATTTCTAATTGTTATAGTTTTATTTCTTTGACATTTTAGCTCTAAAGTTGTAATTAGTCTGTACACTTCTCTTTCAGCTATACTTGGCTTTTTTTCTTTTACTTTAATTTGATCCTTATTAAATATCTAACGGCTTTTGATATATCCTATCTGATTCAATTTTACTTTTAGTGTTTCTTGGAACTTAAATCTGGTTTGTATCTTATATACTTAATTTTTTCCTATTTTTCACGAATCATATTATTGTTCTAATATATTCTTTACAGTGTTTCATTAGCTTTTACTTCTATTTCTTTTCTCTGTTATGACAAAAGCACTAAATTATTTTATTTTTTGAAATAAATTTGCATATCACACTCTAAATATTCAGTTCACTTAAAACAACCTCATGAATAATACAGTTTAAAATAAAACATTTTGCTTCTCATAACAATCGGTTTTACAGCTTACAAGCTTAGGTATTAACATGCATCAGTCTATTTTACTTCAAGGAGTAGTGGTGACTTTTTAGTGCGGTTTGGCTGGTGTTTCTGTTGGTGGATTTACAGGTCTTCTGTCCTGCCTTTCTTTGCAGCTGAACCTGCTGGTGAAGGTGGTGCAGCTTCCCAATCCACGTCCAGGACGGCGCCTCTGGGAGATGCTGAGGGTAGGTCAAGGCCTTTCCCCTGGGAGAGCTGCCAGCTCAGAGCCCAAATCTGGGCCAGGGGGGCATCGCTGCAGGTGCCAGCACAGAACCATGCACGTGTGTGCCCTCGATCTGCGCGATCCCCTCACCGCTCCTGCGGCTTAGAGGTGCCTGTGCAGATCAGCAGAGATGGCAGAAGCTTCTGTGGCTGTTGTGTTACAGGTGAGTCTGCAGGGAGGACTTCTCCAGCGCCTATGCTGATCCCTACAAAGAAGCCTGGCAACCATCGCAGGGGTGAGTAGTGTGTCCCTTCTGACCCCACAGGCTGAGCCCTGCTTTTGTGGGATCCGTTTGTAGGAAATGGAACTATGTTGATCTAAGGTCCTCCGAGGGGAAAGAACAAAGCTGCAGGACACCAGAAACCCCATGAGCCATCCGAAAACATGAGGCAAATGGTGAAGGAAATGCAGCAGGCAGGAGACGGTGGGTGCATTTCCCTCATGCTTCCCCTGGGTCTCAGCAGCCAGGGGCTTTGTCTGCACATCTGGAGACGCCGTGCCCGGCACAGCAGGAAGGGATCCATGGCAGCCTCGCTGCCCCACTGCTGCTTTCACGCCCTGCAGGGCTGTTTCCCAGCCTGGCCTGGCTGCAGCTTCTGCCCAGCTGCTGCAGGAAGGCATTTGGCATCAGCTGACAGGCAGCCCAGCTACACCACAGGCCTGAGATCCCCTGCAATTTTCCAGTCGCCGGGTAGAACAGAAAGGGCACCAGTTTGGAGAAGGGAGGGCCCTGGCCTACCCAAAAAGTTTATAGGGATTTCCTGATTCTTAGCCATGTCTTTGACAAGCATTCCCTCCTGAAGGCGCCACCTCCCCAGTGGGGAACAGCCCCACCTGATCCAGCTGTCCCTCTTCCTTTCTCCAGAAGTGGATGCAGAGGCTGGGCAGAAGGCGGCGTTTCCCGGAGGAAGCAGTGCTTCTGTGCCAGCCTCTGCTGCAGGAAGAGAGGCGATGCCAGGCACAGTCCCAGGAGGTAATTGCTGTGCCTCTGGGCCTGAGCCCTGCTGAGGCTTGAGCTGCCCTCTCTGCTGCGTGGCAGTGCAGGCACAGCACAGCCCAGACAAGACTGGCACAGCCCAGGGGAATTATCTCGAGCAGGCTCAGGGCACTCGGGTACTGAGCAGTCCTGCTGGGGTCCCTCTGTGGGAGACACTTCCTGAAACCTGGCAGCGACTGCACAGTGTGCCCATGGTGGGGAAAGGACAGAGGGGGAGATCAAGGCTCCAGTGTGTCCTGAGAGAGCCTGGATATGTGCCCTTGGGCTGTGGGAGCTGTTCCATGGTCAGGTGGGCAAGCAGGAGGGAGGGACAGAGGTTGGGAGGGATAGTTGTGGCACTGCCTGCTGCAGTTTTCCCCAAGCATTTAGTGAGTGGTTCCTGTGTGGGAATGAGGGAGGCCCAGGGCCCTGGGCTGCTCCAGCAGCCCCTCCAGGGATGTTGCAAAAGGCATGGGAAGAGTGTGGAGAGTGACCAGGAGACACAGGCTCCCACAGCCTTACCCAACCCCCTTGCAGTGCCCAGTTCCTTAAGGCAGAAAGGGATCCCAGCACACCATGGAAATGGTTCTGATCTCTGCTCCCTTTTAGATTGGGATCATGACTTAGATCACTTGGAAACACTGGTGAATGGTGGTTTGAAGACCTTGCCAGATGTTGGAGGCAAATTCTCAATGTACATTTCCTGACAGAATAATCAGTGTCCATGTGGCAAGAGCTCAGTCAAGTGGCATTTCCCTTAAGTTCCTCTGAAGGTTGATCAGTTCAGGAAATCTTGCCCTGCTCCATTCTGGAGCTCGGAGGGATCCCACAGGATTGCTGTCAGTGGTAGCATTTAGCTGTCCATCTTCCTCCCGTGTGCAATGCCAGTGTGTCATTCCATGTGCTCTGTGCAGCCAGGGAGAAGAGCCGAGAGGCGAAGGGGCCGGGCCCAGGGCTGTGCCCCGGGGCTGAGCCTTTGGCAGCTCCTTTGCCAGCCCCAGGGAGCCTGAGCTGCTCCTGCTGCCACTGCAAAGCCCTGGCCCTGCCTGCGGCTGGCTTTAGAGCTGCTGGCAGCTCCAGGGAGTCCTTTCTGCCCCGACTGCCCCGCAAGGGGCTCCTTCCATCCCAGTGTGGGGCCACTGCAGGCACGAGGTCCCCCTGCTCCTGAGTGGGTGGCAGAGCTGAGGGAGTGCCTTGGAGGGCACCAATCACCCAGGTGCCCTCACTGCCACTCGGGCCTGAAGGAGAAATTCAATCACTTTCCACTAAGGTCTTCCTAGATGGTCAAGACCTTTCCCCTGGGAGAGCTGCTGGCTCAAGAACCCAAAGCTTGGCCAAGGAGGCAGCGCTGCAGGTGCCAGCACAGAACCATGCACATGTGTGCCCATGCCCTGCACGATCCCCTCATGATTTCTGCTCAGCGCTGGCAGCTGTCTGGGGAAGGGAGAGCCCTGGCCCAGCCACAAAAGCCCAGATACTTTGTAAATCCTTTCCCCATTTTTGATAAGCATGCTGCCCTGAAGATGCCAGCAAAGAAATGGGGAATTGTTCCATCTGACCCAAGTGTCCTTTTTTGTTTCTCAAGTGATGGACCAAAAGGCAGGGCTGAAGGAGGTGTTTCCCCAAGGAAGCAGTGGCTCATTGGCAGCCCCAGCTGCAGGAAGGAAGGCGATGGCAGCCACGGGCACAGGCACAGCAGGTAATTGCTGTGCCGGGCTCAGCCCTGGGTGGGGCTGTGTGGCAGCAGCTCTTCCCCCAGGGCCTGCCCTTGCCCAGCCCAGCAGCAGCCAAAGCTGGAGGCGCCTCGGCTTCCAGGCCTCTGGAGCTCGTTCAGAGCCCCGGGGAAACACGACTGGTGCAGCAACGTCCCTCCCGCTGCAGCTGCTGCGGAGCTGGCCCTGAGTGCCCAGAGGCCCAAGGCACAGGAGCAGCCCCGAGCGGGAGCCCTGCCGCCAGCCCAGGGCCAGAGGCAGCCCTGGCTCCCGACTGAGCAGGGGCTGCGCTGGGTCCTGACAGGGCCTGAGCCTGTCCCCTGGGGCTGGGGGAGCTGTCACGGGGCAGGGAGGGCCAGGGGTGGCAGTGGCTGCTCAGGGATGGCTTTGGCCCCTGTCCCTGGCAGCAGCCACTGCCCAAGCAGCTGCGCTGCCCCCGGGCTCTCCTCCCGGCCTGCTGGGCTTTGTTGGGTGGCACAGCCTGTGCCCAGGGGCGGCAAGGTGCCTGCAGGCCCCAGCTCTGGGGGAAACAGAGAACGTCCTGCCCATACCCACCGTGCTGCCGGCTCAGCAGTGCAGCACAGCACGGGCTCACGCTCCCCATTGCTCCCACAGATGCAGCCGGCACCACAACACGTGTTCCCGATGCCCAGAAGGGCCTCGGAAGGGGCTTCTGCAGGGAGCAGGCTGCTGGGCAGGGTTACTGGCAGGCCTGCTTTTTTTGGTGTTTATCTTCATCTTATGCTGGGTCCAAATTCATTTTTACTGCAAGAGAAAATGGTGAGTGTTTTCTTCATCTTTCCCTGAAACAGCTGCTTATGAAAATGTAATGCAGACAGGGAACATTCGCAGGGAGGCCGCAATGGAGTTGTGGCCAATCCATGGTTGTCCAAATAACTCTGCTGAGGGTTCTGCTGCTGCCCAGTGCTTCCATTGGCCTCTTAATTGCTGGGCCTTGTCCTGGGGGGCCCGCTGGGGCTGCAGCCAGTGCTGGCTCCCACTGAGGCTGCCTGGCCAAGAGCAGCCCCAGGGGCACAGGGCAGAGGCAGAGGGAGGTGGGGAGAAGAAAGAGCAGGGCCGAGATTGCCCTTGAGAGGCAGAGGCGCTCTGGGGCCCGCTCCTGGCCAGGGACCCTGTCCAGAGCCATCCCTGCTGGCCTGTGCCAGCAGCTCCAGCCGTGCTGGAGAGCCTTGCCAGCTCTGGGCCCTGCTGTGCAGGAGGGTCCCTGTGTGCCACTGGCAGCTGGGGCCTCAGCCACCTCCTCTCTTCACAGGGGAGCCTCTGGACTGCAGCTGAAGGACAGTGGCTGCATCTCACACCCAGATAACTTGAGTAGCTCCTCCAGCAGTTATAAGAACCTGGACAGCCCCATCAAAAGCCCTCAGTGGACAACCCCAGAACAGCTGGCCTAGAGGAGGCAATCAGCCAATCCCAGTGGAAATCCCAGTGCCACCTCCACTCCCTACAGGAATCCCTGAGCCGCCTCTGCAACCCATGGGGATCTTCAAGATGCCTCCACCCCCTCCCAGTCCATCTCCACCTGTGCGGCAATCCAGAACCAGTTCAGCATGTTCCATACCCAGCTGAGACCACCCCCTCCTGATTGCCCAAAACGCTCAGACCTGCCCTCCAAATGACACTGAAAGAGCCTCCATGCCACACCACCTACCCCCATTCCAGGGCAGGGTTTGGCCCAGATCTTCTGATGCAATAAAGTGATGGGGCTGTCACCCCAGTGTCCAGGTGAGAGCAGCAGCAAAGCCCACCCGGCAGCAGCACTGGCTAAGCTCCGTGCCCCGGAGCGGCCGTGGATGGCCACGGTGTGGGCAGGCAGGAGCCAGGCAGGGGCTGCTGTGACCAGTGGCAGGGCCCCAAGGGGATGGGGGAGCCCATGCTGAGCGTCCCTGGGCTGAGGGCACATTTCCTTCTGTGGCATCGTCTAGGCCTGGACCTCCTCCAGGGCCATGCCCAGGAAAAGAGGAAAGCCATCAAGAGCATCTCCAGGAACACAGCCTGACCAGCAATGTCAGTAGGCAAAACACAAATTTTGCTGAGCAATGGCTCATTGATGAAGCAAAACATTTACATTTGGGGCAATCCATTCATACAGATGGGGGCACACTCTGGGGGTACAGCTAAGGGCATGAGGTCACAACAGGCTCAGGGGTCACAGGAGGCTGAGGACACAGCAGGCCCTGAGGTCACAGAGGTGCCAGAGCCCCGTGGTTGCACAGCAGCACAAGGGGCCAGCAGTCAGTGCTTGAGCACAACTGTTGCGGCAGCAGTGGCGGTGGCAGCAGCGGTGCTGACGTTGGGACAGCGGTGACAGGACAGCGGTGGCAGCAAGAGCTGCGGGACTGGCAGAGGGCAAGGCAGCATGGCCCTTGCTCTGCGCCTCCTCCTCCTGCTCCTCCTGGCCGTGGCCCTGCCTGCCAGGGCTGCCCAGGCTGCTCCGCTGCAAGCGCGGGGAGCAGGTGAGCCGGCAGCCCGGCTCCCCTATCCCGGCACAGCGCTCCCTGCTCCCCGGGAAGCGCTGGGGATGGTTTTGCCCAGGGCTTTAGGGAGGGTTTCCTCTGTGGGAGTGAGACAGCCCCCACGGGCCCTGGGCTCCTCCAGCCACCACTCCAGGGATGTTGCACAGGGCCTGCAAAGAGGGTGGAGAGTGACCAGAGCCATTCCAGAGCTCCCCAGACCCCTATGCAGCTTTGGCCTTGTCCACTGACATCTGGCAGCCAAGGCCTTACCTGACCCCCTTGCAGTGCCCAGTTCCCCAAGACAGAGGGGGATCCCAGAACACCATGGAAATGGTTCTGATCTTTGCTCCCTTCTAGACTGGGATAGTGTCATGGAGTATCTAGATGCCCTATCAGATAATGACTTGAAAGCCCCGGAGAATGCTGGAGGTAACTTCTCTGTGAGCCTTTCAGAGAAAATACTCTGTGTCCATGAGACAAGAGCTCAGTCATATGGCATATTCCTCAACATAATCTCAGGATTGAAAGAATCTCGAAAATTTGCCCTGCTCCCCACTGAGGCTCTGAGGGATCCCACAGGATCACTGTCACTGGGAGGGAGGAGCATTTAGCTGTCCATCTTCCTCCCGTGTGCAACGCCAGTGTGTCCTTCCTTGTGCTCTGTGCAGCCAGGGAGAAGAGCAGAGAGGGAAGGGGCCGGGCCCAGGGCTGTGCCCCGGGGCTGAGCCTTTGGCAGCTCCTTTGCCAGCCCCAGGGAGCCTGAGCTGCTCCTGCTGCCACTGCCAAGCTCTGGGCCTGCCCGGGGCTGGCTTTAGAGCTGCTGGCAGCTCCAGGGAGTCCTTTATGCCCCGACTGCCCTGCAAGGGGCTCCTTCCATCCCAGTGTGGGGCCACTGCAGGCACGTGCTCCCCCTGCTCCTGAGTGGGAGGCAGAGCTGAGGGAGTGCCTTGGAGGGCACCAATCACCCAGGTGCCCTCACTGCCACTCGGGCCTGAAGGAGAAATTCAATCAATTTCCATTAAGGTCTTCCTAGATGGAAGAACCAAGACACAGGAGACAGCAAGTCGCTGGAGGCAGCCAAACTTCTGGACAAGATGCTGAGTGACCTGGGGAGACGTCGTGGTGGGTGCATTTCCCTCATGCTTCCTCTGGGACTCAGCAGCCGGGGGCTTTGGCTGCACATCTGGAGACGCCGTGCCCGGCTCAGCGGGAAGGGATCCACGGCAGCCTCGCTGCCCCACTGCTGCTGCTGCTCCTGCTGCTGCTGCTTCCATGCCCTGCAGGGCTGTTTCCCAGCCTGGCCTGGCTGCAGCTTCTGCCCAGCCTCTGCAGGAAGGCGTTTGGCATCAGCTGACAGGCTGCCCAAACTGCACCATTGGGCTGAGATCCCCTGCAATTTCCCGGTCACCAGGCAGATCAGGAATGGCAGCTGTTTGGACAAGAGACTGCCCTGTTCAATCCCAAAAGTTTTTATGATTTCCAGATCCTTATCCATCAGTTTGACCAGTATTGTCTCCTGAAGATTCCAACTCCCAGAAAGGGGAACATCTGCACCTAATCCAACTGTTCCCTTTTCTTTCTGCAGAGATGAAAGGCTCTGCTGAAGACTGGGTTTCCCAGAGGAAGCAGTGGATCATTGGCAGCCTCTGCTGCAGGAAGAGAGGCGATGCCAGGCACAGGCCCAGGAGGTAATTGCTGTGCCTCTGGGCCTGAGCCCTGCTGAGGATTCAGCTGCCCTCTCTGCTGCTGTGTGTCAGTGCGTGCCCCTCCAGGGATGTTTCACAGGGGCTGCAAAGAGGGTGGAGAGTGACCAGAGCCAGTCCAGAGCTCCCCAGGCCCCTGTGCAGCTTTGGCCTTGTCCACTGACATCTGGCTCCCATGGCCTTACCCGACCACCTTGCAGTGCCCAGTTCCCAAAAGCAGAGGGGGACCCCAGCACACCATGGAAATGGGTTCTGATCTATGCTCCCTTTCTAGGTGAGGGTGCTGGGATAGGTTCTCCAGCAGCTGGGATGGAAGGTGGTTTGGAACCCTTGGGAGCTTCTGCAGGTAAGTTCTCAACTTCCCCTCAGAGAATAATCATTGGCAAACTGTCAGGAACCAGGTGACAGGAGCTTGTGTGGCTGTTGAGTTACAGGTGTGTCTACAGGGAGGACCTTTCAAGCTCCAGGGCTGGTTGCTGCACACAAGCCCAGCTCCCATGGCAGGGGTGATTAGGTTACCCCTGCTGTCCCCACAGGCTGAGCCCTGCTTCTGTGGAATCCATTTCTGGAGAAATGGAAATACTTTGTCTTGAGGTCCTCTGAGAGGGAGGAAAAAACCTATAAAACAGAGTGAGTCCCTGGAAGAATCCAAATGACTGGACCAAATCTTTACTGAACAGGAGAGACAACGTGGTGGGTGCATTTCCCTCAGTCTTCCCCTGGGACTCAGCAGCCGGGGACTTTGGCTGCACATCTGGACACACTGTGCCCGGCACAGTGGGAAGGGATCCATGGCAGCCTCGCTGCCCCACTGCTGCTGCTGCTGCTGCTGCTTTGACGCCCTGCAGGGCTGTTTTCCAGCCTGGCCTGGCTGCAGCTTCTGCCCAGCCCCTGCAGGAAGGCATTTGGCATCAGCTGACAGGGAGCCCAACCTTCACCAAAGGGCATGCACACCCTGAGATCCCCTGCAACTTCCTGGTCTCTGGGTAGATCTGGAAAGGCAAATATTTGGAGAAGGGAGGGCCCTGGAGCAGCCCCAAGGGCCTTGGCCTTTCCCTGATACTTATCCATATCATTGACACGTAGTGTTTCCTGAAGATGCCACCACCCTAATCAGGAATGGTTCCACCAGATTCAGCTGTCCTTTATCCTTTCTCCAGACATGGACCAAAAAGGTTTGCGGAAGGCAGCACTTCCTGGAGGAAGCGATGGCTCAGTGCCAGCCACCGATGCACAAAGGGAGGAGATGCCAGACAGTGCCACAGAAGGTGATTGCTGTGCCAGGCTCAGCCAGGCTCAGCAGTCCTGCTGGGCTCCTTCCATGGGAGACACGTCCCGAAAGCTGGGAGCAGCTGCACAGGGTGGCCATGGTGGGGAAAGGGCAGAGGGGGAGTGCAAGGCTCCCATGCCTCCTGACGGGGTCTGAGCCTGTCCCCTGGGGCTGGGGGAGCTGTCACGGGGCAGGGAGGGCCAGGGGTGGCAGTGGCTGCTCAGGGATGGCTTTGGCCCCTGTCCCTGGCAGCAGCCACTGCCCAAGCAGCTGCGCTGCCCCCGGGCTCTCCTCCCGGCCTGCTGGGCTTTGTTGGATGGCACAGCCTGTGCCCAGGGGCGGCAAGGTGCCTGCAGGCCCCAGCTCTGGGGGAAACAGACAACGTCCTGCCCGTACCCACCTTGCTGCCAGCCCAGCAGTGCAGCACAGCACGGGCTCATGTCCCCCATTGCTCCCACAGACGTTATCAATGAAACAGGAATATATGCCCCGGATCCAGTGCGCCTCCCAAGAATTGTCTGCCCCCAGGATGTGCGCAGGTCCTGCATGTTAGGCACGGTGGTGACAGTGATCACTGTGCCACTTGTGCTGATAGGCTGCTATCTTGGCATTCGCAAGCTGTACGAGCTCAGACGGTCAGTTGTTGATTTTTCTCCACAGTTTTCTTATAACTCTGCTCCTGCATAGGTAGCCTGACTGGGAGTCATGCTACTGTGGAGTTGTGGCCAGTCCATGGTTGTCCAAATATCTCTGCTGAGGGTTCTGCTGCTGCCCAGTGCTTCCAGTGGCCTCTTAATTGCTGGGCCTTGTCCTGGGGGCCCGCTGGGGCTGCAGCCAGTGCTGGCTCCCACTGAGGCTGCCTGGCCAAGAGCAGCCCCAGGGGCACGGGGCAGAGGCAGAGCATGTTCTCAACAGTATTTGGGCAGCACAGCTTAGGACAGAAGAGGACAGTGCTTATTTAGTTGCTCCTGTAAAGTTTCATGGTAACAGTGGTGTTGCAGGAGAAGCAAATTTGCTCCAGATCAGTGTTAAAACAAATCCAACGTGATGAAGGTTTGGCTTTGGCCTTGAGACTTTGCTCTTTTTGTGAGCCCTGCTATGGATTGATTCCCAACCAGTTTTGGAGCCAGTTTTGGGCGAAGGCTCAGCCCAGCCCTGAGCCTTGGCAGTTCTCTGGCCTCAAAGGGACAGCTGAGGCTGCACTGCACATGACTGGGGTTCAGGGCTCCATTATCAAAGAGCTTTGAGATGTTTCAATCACTGTATTCTTACTAGATAGTTTTTGTTAGGAAGTTCATTCATTAGCTTTTAAATCTTAATTGTAAAAAAACTTCTTTTCCAGTGCTTTTTCCAGTTATTTGATATAGTCAGTGATGGCCTAATTAACCCATGGCTGAATTAAAAGACTGTAAGTACTATAAAATGAAATAATGTTGACACTCTTATGTCTTTCACAGACTCCTGAAACTTATGTTGGTTTGATGTGACCAACAGAAGAGTTTGGCTCTGCTTTTAATTGAAACAAGCAGCAGAGCTGGAACCTGTTGAAAACAGTCTCTTCACTTCATAGCTAAAGCCAACTGCCAGGGTTCTTTATTAAGGAATATAATATCTACATTTCATGTATATACTCCTGACAAGTAGCTGATAGAAATGAGGGATTTGGACTCTTTGGGAAGTACTGACCAGTTGGGCATTGGCTCTCTGAAGCTCTATCTGTAATAACCAATCTTTTTCAGAAAATAATTTTCAGTTTCTTCCTGGCCCTCACGCTCTTGCATTTGCATTGAAAAACACTCCTTGAAAGAAATTTACAACAGCTCTTTGTGGTCCCTTAGTTGACTTTTCTCTCTTTCTCCACAGACGCCAATGAAAACCTAGATGATTCCATTAAAAAGCTGGAAAGCAGCTCCTGGAGAAGAGGACATACATCTGCTCCCACCCTCTGGACAGGCCCTTCTAATTCCTCCCTGAGAGCAGGCACACATGAATGTCAGTCAGGGAGGAATTGGCTTCAGTTCCAGTACTTAGTATCTTAAAAGCATCTGCTATTTAATGTATTTGCTAAATATAACTGTATAAAATAAAATCTCTTTCTAATTAAAACTTCATACGAGAAGGATAAAAAAAGAGGTTTTTTTTTGTTTTTTTTTTAAAGCTGCTCATTCATTGAGCAAGGCTGAAAGACTTGGGGAATGAGAACAGTTCTGTTTGGGAGGCACCTCCAGCTCTCTTGTCCAGCAGCACAATCAGGACATTGAGTTCCCAGTGTCCAGGCATGGTTTTGCTGTCGCCCTGAGGGACAGCACTGGTCACTGACATCCATTGGGCCTCTGAGCCATTGTCCACAACCCCCTGGATGTGACCAGGCAGGCAATGCCTCATTCTCCAAAATGTGCCTCATCAGATCCATAGCTCACCAAACGCTGAACAAGGCTGCTGGGCAGGGCTGATGTGGCCAGGGCATTACAGAAGTGCAGAGTGGTGGCATCTGTAGCTCTTCCCTTGTGCACTGAGGCAGCCACTCCATCATGGAAGGCCTCTGGCTTGGTCAGGCAGCACAGACCCACCGTGTGCTCCTCAAGGGTTCCTTTGGCATATCAAAGCATGGAAGAGCTCGGATGATTTCCCCCACTGTGTTATTGACTGACTGTGTCCTTTGAGGATCACAAGAGGAAGCAGAGCCTTCCATTGCACATGAAGAGCAAATGGTGAAGTAAAGGCTTCACCCTTTCCTATGAAACAAAAGGGCTGTGTGATTCAGGGCCCTCCCAAGGTGCCAAACTTCCAGGTGGGAAGCTGCTGACAGGAGGGAGTGGGGTACTCGTCTCCAGCCAGAGATCACTCACTCCTCAGCATCGTGGGCTGTGGCTGACAGTGCCTGAGGAGCTCAGAAATCCTTGGATGTGATCTCCTGGCCCAGTGTGCAGAACACAGAGCAGTGAGCTCGACTGGGGGGACTGGCCCAGCCCTTGGACACAACTGCCAGGCAGGACAAGCTCCCTCCCCAGAAAGGAAAAGTCCAGCCCTGAGATCCATCTCCACCTGGCTGCAGCAGTGTCACGAGGCCGTCCCAAAACCCACCCCTCCACAACGAGACCCTCTGCCCCCGAGCCCCCTGGTCCTGTTCCCCAGCCAGGACTGAAGGTGGGCAGCCCTTGCCTGGCAGGGCAGGGCTTGGCCCACATTTTATGTTCAAATAAAGAGATGGAGTTGTCACAACTATGTCCGGGTGGTAGCAGCAGCAAAGCCCACGCGGCAGCAGCACTGGCTGAGCTCCATGCCCAGGAGCAGCCGTGGATGGCCACGGTGTGGGCAGGCAGGAGCCGGGCAGGGGCTGCTGTGCCCAGCGGCGGGGCCCCTAGGGGATGGGGGAGCCCATGCTGAGCGTCCCTGGGCTGAGGGCACATTTCCTTCTTTGGCATCAGCTGGGCCTGGACCTGAAGAGGCACAAAGAGATATTTTGGGGTCCCTGATGAGGGTCCCAGGAATCCTGCATGTTTTAAATGAATTAGCTTTTTTTGATTAGTAAGGAGAATTTATTCCATATTTGAAATACAGTCGTAGAAAGTCCAGAAGCAAATATCAGATTGGCCCTGAACCAGGCTAACAGCGTCAGGTGAGACAGGTGGGGCATTTCTCTCCCCTGTGCATCACGAAGGGACAGCTCTCACAAAGTGTTTCTGTACATTTCCAAGCTCCAAGGGTTGTGGGGGGCAGGTGTTGTTCTGCTTTCTTATGGTTGATCTTATCCTTTTTGCATATTCATGTATTTTTTCCTTCTTGCTGCAGCTCTTGCTGAGAGTTTCCCCAAAACTGGTAAATAATTCACTTTCTTAGAGAAAAATCTCCTGCATTATACATTCTAGGAGGCACACATTTATCTTATAGATGATGCATATCGAATGCATATTGCTGAGGTTTGGTCAGAGAAATAATCTTCTGGAATCAGCATTTCTGGGGACGAATATTCAGGCTAGGATTTTGGTGCATATTGATTGCCCGGAACCCTCCTTTGGTATGCTAGGATTTTCATTAGGCGAGATTACTGTAGCCCCAGTGTGAAAACAATCTATCACAATCCCTCCCTTTCTATAATAATTTATTAAATTTGTACTTTTAGGATACACTTTGACAAATCTTACTTATTTTTTAATTTTATATTTAGTATTTATAAAACTTAACAACTACACTTTCATACTACTAGTCAGGGTATAAAATTAACAGCTCCTCTCGTAAGGTAGATGATTCTAAATCTTTAATTTCTTTTATTTGGATTCTCAATTATATTTTTTATATCAATGCATGTGTTTATTGTCCTTTAGATATAATTTGACTCCATAGTCATTTAAGGCTGGTAATATTTGTAAAATAAGTTTTTCATGTTTTCTTATGTTGCCTGCTAAAATGCGTCTTTGTAACTGTCTCATGTTCTGGTTTTCTTAATTCTTGAGCAATTTGCTTTATTCTACTCTCAGGATTTATTTCTTCTCTATCTCTTACACAACAAGAAGTTTTAATATATTGCTTACAAATTTTGCCATTTTATTCTTTTTGCTATATTTCACATTTTCTTTATTCCAGTGTCTTTTACTACTCATAGCACATTCAGAATTTGTTAAAATTATAGCGTACTACACTAACTTGGGAGCGTGCATATGGCTCATTCTTTTTGGGCTTGGATGACTAATACAGTGATAATAATCCTCTGCAATTTTAACTCTCTAGCTCTCTCAAAGCCCCTTTGGGTTGCAGCCAAAGGGCCAAGATGTGTATCTTCTTGGTAGCAGAGCTTACACCTTGGGATCTTGTCCCTGATGTCATTCGTCTCATTCTCAGTATTTACTTCATAAGATTGATAAGTGCCTTTTAAATTGTTTTTCAGGATTTAGGATAGCATCTGCTTATTTCTAATTGTTATAGTTTTATTTCTTTGACATTTTAGCTCTAAAGTTGTAATTAGTCTGTACACTTCTCTTTCAGCTATACTTGGCTTTTTTTCTTTTACTTTAATTTGATCCTTATTAAATATAGGCTTTTGATATATCCTATCTGATTCAATTTTACTTTTAGTGTTTCTTGGAACCTAAATCTGGTTTGTATCTTATATACTTAATTTTTTCAGATTTTTCACGAATCATATTATTGTTCTAATATATTCTTTACAGTGTTTCATTAGCTTTTAATTCTATTTCTTTTCTCTGTTATAACAAAAGCACTAAATTATTTTATTTTTTGAAATAAATTTGCATATCATACTCTAAATATTCAGTTCACTTAAAACTACCTCATGAATAATACAGTTTAAAATAAAACATTTTACTTCTCATAACAATCGGTTTTACAGCTTACAAGCTTAGGTATTAACATGCATCAGTCTATTTTACTTCAAGGAGTAGTGGTGACTTTTTAGTGCGGTTTGGCTGGTGTTTCTGTTGGTGGATTTACAGGTCTTCTGTCCTGCCTTTCTTTGCAGCTGTACATGTTGCTGAAGGTGGTGCAGCTTCCCAAGCCACGTCCAGGACGGAGCCTCTGGGATATGCTGAGGGTAGGTCAAGGCCTTTCCCCTGGGAGAGCTGCCAGCTCAGAGCCCAAATCTGGGCCAGGGGGCATCGCTGCAGGTGCCAGCACAGAACCAGGCATGTGTGTGCCCTCGCCCTGCGCGATCCCCTCACCGCTCCTGCGGCTCAGTGGTGCCCGTGCAGATCAGCAGAGATGGCAGAAGCTTCTGTGGCTGTTGTGTTACAGGTGAGTCTGCCAGGAGGACTTCTCCAGCTCCTTTGCTGATCCCTACACAGAAGCCTGGCAACCATCGCAGGGGTGAGTAGTGTGTCCCTTCTGACCCCACAGGCTGAGCCCTGCTTTTGTGGGATCCATTCCTGGGAAATGGAACTATGTTGCTCTAAGGTCCTCCGAGGGGAAAGGACCAAGCTACAGGACACCAGAAACCCCATGAGCCATCCGAAAACATGAGGCAAATGCTGAAGGAAATGCAGCAGGCAGGAGAAGGTGGGTGCATTTCCCTCATGCTTCCCCTGGGTCTCAGCAGCCAGGGGCTTTGTCTGCACATTTGGACACGCCATGCCCAGCACAGTGGGAAGGGATCCATGGCAGCCTCGCTGCCCCGCTGCTGCTTTCACGCCCTGCAGGGCTGTTTTCCAGCCTGGCCTGGCTGCAGCTTCTGCCCAGCCCCTGCAGGAAGGCATTTGGCATCAGCTGACAGGCTGCCCAGCTACACCACAGGCCTGAGATCCCCTGCAATTTTCCAGTCGCCGGGTAGAACAGAAAGGGCACCAGTTTGGAGAAGGGAGGGCCCTGGCCTACCCAAAAAGTTTATAGGGATTTCCTGATTCTTAGCCATGTCTTTGACAAGCATTCCCTCCTGAAGACGCCACCTCCCCAGTGGGGAACAGCCCCACCTGATCCAGCTGTCCCTCTTCCTTTCTCCAGAAGTGGATGCAGAGGCGGGGAAGAAGGCGGCGTTTCCCGGAGGAAGCAGTGGTTCTGTGCCAGCCTCTGCTGCAGGAAGAGAGGCGATGCCAGGCACAGTCCCAGGAGGTAATTGCTGTGCCTCTGGGCCTGAGCCCTGCTGAGGCTTCAGCTGCTCTCTCTGCTGCTTGGCAATGCAGGGACAGCCTGGACAAGTCAGGCACAGGCCAGGGGAATTATCCCGAGCAGGCTCAGGGCACTCGGGTACTGAGCAGTCCTGCTGGGGTCCCTCTGTGGGAGACACTTCCTGAAACTTGGCAGCGACTGCACAGGGTGCCCATGGTGGGGAAAGGGCCGAGGGGGAGATCAAGGCTCCAGTGTGTCCTGAGAGGGCTTGACTATGTGCCCTTGGGCTGTGGGATGTGTCCCAGGGGAAAAGAGAGATGGAGAGACAGAAGAAGGTAGAAAGGGAGGGAGACAAGGGCAGGAGGGATGGAGGGATAGAGGGTTAGTTGTGACACTGCCTGCTGCAGTTTTCCCCAGTGCTTTAGCAAGAGTTTCAGGTGTGGGAGTGGGAGAGAGCCCCAGGGCCCTAGGGTGCTCCAGCAGCCCCTCCAGGGATGTTGCAAAGGGCAGGGAAAGAAGGAGCAGGAGCCAGCCCAGAGTTCCTAAGGCCCCTGTGCAGCTTTGGCCATGTCCATTGACATCTGGCTCGCACGGCCTTACCCGACCCCCTTGCAGTGCCCTGTTCCCTGAGGCAGAAGGGGATCCCAGCACACCCTGAAAAATGTTCTCATCTGTGCTCCGATCTAGCTGAGGTTGCTCGGAAGGCTTCTCCATTAGCTTGACTGCATAAAGTTTTGAAGCCCTTGGGTCTCCTGCAGGTATGTTCTCAGTGTGCCACCAAGGAATAATTGTTGACAACTAGGCAGGAACCAGGTGACAGAAGCTTCTGTGGCTCTTGTGTTACAGATGTGTCTGCAGGGAGGACTTTTCAAGCTCCAGGGCTCGTTGCTGCACACAAACCCAGCTCCCATGGCAGGGGTGAGTAGGTTACCCCTGCTGTCCCCACAGGCTGAGCCCTGCTTTTGTGGGATCCATTCCTGGGAAACGGAACTACTTTCTCTTAAGGTCCTCTGAGGGGGAAGAGCAAAGGCAAAGGACAGAGGAAACCCCACGAGCCAAACAACATCCTGAAACAAATCGTGACAGAACTGCACAAAGGGCATGGTGAGAGCATTTCCATTTCCTTCTGCCTTCCCCTGGGACTCAGCAGCCGGGGACTTTGGCTGCACATCTGGACACGCTGTGCCCGGCACAGCGGGAAGGGATCCATGGCAGCCTCGCTGTCCTGCTACTGCTTTGACGCCCTGCAGGGCTGTTTCCCACCTTGGCCTGGCTGCAGCGTCTGCCCAGCCCCTGCAGGAAGGCATTTGGCATTAGCTGACAGGCAGCCCAAACTGCACCACTGGCCTGAAATCCTCTGCAATTTCCCAATCCCCAGGCCCATCCAGAGTGGCGGCTGCTTGGAGGAGGGAGGGCCATAGGCAGCCCCAAGGCACTGGAGGGATCAGGATTTTCCTGATCCTTATGCATGACTGGGACATGTGTTGCCTCCTGAAGAGGCCACCTCCCCAGTGCATAATGATTCCATCTGATCTAGCTGTGCCTCTTCCTTTCTCAAGGGATGGACAGAGAGGCTCTGTGGAAGGTGGCATTTCCTGAAGGAAGGGAAGAGATGCCAGGCACAGTCCCAGGAGGAAATTGCTGTGCCTCTGGGCCTGAGACCTGCTGAGGCTTGAGCTGCCCTCTCTGCAGCCTGGCAGTGCGGGCACAGCCCGGACAAGACTGGCACAGCCCAGGGGAATTATCCCGAGCAGGCTCAGGGCACTCGGGTACTGAGCAGTCCTGCTGGGGTCCCTCTGTGGGAGACACTTCCTGAAACCTGGGAGTGACTGCACAGGGTGCCCATGGTGAGGAAATGCCAGAGTAGGGGAGATCAAGGCTCCAGTGTGTCCTGAGAGAGCCTGGATATGTGCCCTTGGGCTGTGGGAGCTGTTCCATGGGCAGGTGGGCAAGCAGGAGGGAGGGACAGAGGTAGGGAGGGATAGTTGTGGCACTGCCTGCTGCAGTTTTCCCCAAGCATTTAGTGAGGGGTTCCTGTGTGGGAATGAGGGAGGCCCAGGGCCCTGGGCTGCTCCAGCAGCCCCTCCAGGGATGTTGCAAAAGGCATGGGAAGAGTTTGGAGAGTGATCAGGAGCCACAGGCACCCACAGCCTTACCCAACCCCCTTGCAGTGCCCAGTTCCTTAAGGCAGAAAGGGATCCCAGCACACCATGGAAATGGTTCTGATCTCTGCTCCCTTTTAGATTGGGATCACGACTTAGATCACTTGGAAACACTGGTGAATGGTGGTTTGAAGACCTTGCCAGATGTTGGAGGCAAGTTCTCAATGTACATTTCCTGACAGAATAATCAGTGTCAATGTGGCAAGAGCTCAGTCAAGTGGCATTTCCCTTAAGTTCCTCTGAAGGTTGATCAGTTCAGGAAAACTTGCCCTGCTCCATTCTGGAGCTCGGGAGGAACCCACAGGATTGCTGTCAGTGGGAGCATTTAGCTGTCCATCTTCCTCCCGTGTGCAATGCCAGTGTGTGTCCTTCCATGTGCTCTGTGCAGCCAGGGAGAAGGGCAGAGAGGGAAGGGGCCGGGCCCAGGGCTGTGCCCCGGGGCTGAGCCTTTGGCAGCTCCTTTGCCAGCCCCAGGGAGCCTGAGCTGCTCCTGCTGCCACTGCCAAGCCCTGGCCCTGCCTGCGGCTGGCTTTAGAGCTGCTGGCAGTACCAGGGAGTCCTTTCTGCCCCGACTGGCCTGCAAGGGGCTCCTTCCATCCCAGTGAGGGGCCACTGCAGGCACGTGCTCCCCCTGCCCCTGAGTGGGAGGCAGAGCTGAGGGAGTGCCTTGGAGGGCACCAATCACCCAAGTGCCCTCACTTCCACTCAGGCCTGAAGGAGAATCTTCAACACTGTCACAGCAGCTCTTCTGTCCTGCCTTTATTTGCAGCTAACCCGGCTGGTGAAAATGATCTGGCTTCCCAACCCACATTCAGGATTGAGTCTCTGGGAGATGCTGAGGGTAGGTCAAGGCCTTTCCCCTGGGAGAGCTGCCAGCTCAAGACCCCAAAGATTGGCCAAGGAGGCAGCGCTGCAGGTGCCAGCACAGAACCATGCACGTGTGTGCCCATGCCCTGCACAATCCCCTCATGATTTCTGCTCAGCGCTGGCAGCTGTCTGGGGAAGGGAGAGCCCTGGCCCAGCCACAAAAGCCAGATACTTTCTAAATCCTTTCCCCATTTTTGATAAGCATGCTGCCCTGAAGATGCCAGCAAAGAAATGGGGAATTGTTCCATCTGACCCAACTGTCCTTTGTTGTTTCTCAAGTGATGGACCAAAAGGCAGGGCTGAAGGAGGTGTTTCCCCAAGGAAGCAGTGGCTCATTGGCAGCCCCAGCTGCAGGAAGGAAGGCGATGGCAGCCACGGGCACAGGCACAGCAGGTAATTGCTGTGCCGGGCTCAGCCCTGGGTGGGGCTGTGTGGCAGCAGCTCTTCCCCCAGGGCCTGCCCTTGCCCAGCAAGGCAGCAGCCAAAGCTGGAGGCGCCTCGGCTTCCAGGCCTCTGGAGCTGGTTCAGAGCCCCGGGGAAACGGGACTGGTGCAGCAACGTCCCTCCCGCTGCAGCTGCTGCGGAGCTGGCCCTGAGTGCCCAGAGGCCCAAGGCACAGGAGCAGCCCCGAGCGGGAGCCCTGCCGCCAGCCCAGGGCCAGAGCCAGCCCTGGCTCCCGACTGAGCAGGGGCTGCGCTGGGTCCTGACATTGCCTGAGCCTGTCCCCTGGGGCTGGGGGAGCTGTCACGGGGCAGGGAGGGCCAGGGGTGGCAGTGGCTGCTCAGGGATGGCTTTGGCCCGTGTCCCTGGCAGCAGCCACTGCCCAAGCAGCTGCGCTGCCCCCGGGCTCTCCTCCCGGCCTGCTGGGCTTTGTTGGGTGGCACAGCCTGTGCCCAGGGGCGGCAAGGTGCCTGCAGGCCCCAGCTCTGGGGGAAACAGACAACGTCCTGCCCGTATCCCCTGTGCTGCCAGCTCAGCAGTGCAGCACAGCACGGGCTCACGCTCCCCATTGCTCCCACAGATGCAGCTGGCACCACAACACGTGTTCCTGATGCCTAGAAGGGCCTCGGAAGGGGCTTCTGTAAGGGAGCAGGCTGCTGGGCAGGGTTACTGTCAGGCCTGCTTTTTTTGGAGTTTATCTTCATCTTATGCTGGGTCCAAATTCATTTTTACTGCAAGAGAAAATGGTGAGTGTTTTCTTCATCTTTCCCTGAAACAGCTGCTTATGAAAATCTAATGCAGAGAGGCAACATTCGCAGGGAGGCTGCCATGGAGTTGTGGCCAGTCCATGATTCTCCAAATAACTCTGCTGAGGGTTCTGCTGCTGCCCAGTGCTTCCATTGGCCGCCTAATTGCTGGGCCTTGTCCTGGGGGGCCTGCTGGGGCTGCAGCCAGTGCTGGAACGCACTGAGGCTGCCTGGCCAAGAGCAGCCCCAGGGGCATGGGGCAGAGGCAGAGGGAGGTGGGGAGGAGAAACAGCAGGGCTGAGACTGCCCTTGAGAGGCAGAGGCGCTCTGGGGCCCGCTCCTAGCCAGGGACCCTGCCCAGAGCCGTCCCTGCTGGCCGGGGCCTTGAGGGGCAGCTGTCCAGCTGGGCTGAGCTGTGCCAGCAGCTCCAGCCTTGCTGGGGAACCTTGCCAGCTCTGGGCCCTGCTGTGCAGGAGGGTCCCTGTGTGCCACTGGCAGCTGGGGCCTCAGCCATCTCCTCTCTTCACAGGTGTTCCTGTGCATCTCCAGAAGACAAGCCGAAAAACAGAGGCAATGAGAACCTGATCATTTATCCCAGGTCTTCACTTCCGCCCCTATTTGCCCTGCCGTGTCTGCATCACCATCCATGAGTCCATTCCATAACCCACCCCTCCACAATGTGTCCCTCTGCTCCTGAGCCCCCTGGTCCTGTTCCCCGGCCAGGACTGAAGGTGGGCAGCCCTTGTCTGGCAGGGCAGGTCTTGGCCCATATTTTATGTTCAAATAAATATTTGGAGCTTTCACAACTATGTCCAAGTGGTAGCAGCAGCAAAGCCCACCCGGCACCAGCACTGGCTGAGCTCCATGCCCAGGAGCAGGGGCTGCTGTGACCAGCGGCGGGGCCCCAAGGGGGTGGGGGAGCCTATGCTGAGCGTCCCTGGGCTGAGGGCACATTTCCTTCTGGGTGATCAGCTGGGCCTGGACCTCATGAGGTACACTGGGATATTTTGGGTTCCCTGCTGAGGAGTGCAGGGATCCCTCATGAGGCACAAAGGAGTATTGATGGCCTCTCCTAAGGTGTGCAGGGATCCCTCATGCAGTGGGCAGCAGGGTTAAATTTGAGGGGGTTTTTTACTCTTCTCAGCACAGCACAGGGACACTTGGCCGAGGTTTTGCCAAGCTGGGAGAAAGCCTCTTGCAAAGCCTTGGGCCCAGCCTGTGGGCACAGCGGGCGGCGCAGCCCATCCCCTGGGCCAGTCTGGGCTGCTCAGGCCGGGCCGGGCCGGGCCAGGCTCGGGCCCCGGCAGGGAAGGGCCGCAGCCCTGGGCTCTGCTGAGGCTGCTGAGCTCCGGCCTGCCCTGTGCTGCAGCCCAACACATTGACAGCCATGGCCGTGCCCTGGGCCACCGCAGGCACCCGGGGCTACAGCTGAGGCCGCGCCTTCTCCCACTGAAGGGAGGCTGGCTCTGTTCCCTCAGAGGGCACAGCTTAGCTCCCAGCACCTTTGTGAACCTGCCTGCTGGGGAAATGCTGGGGGCCAGAATGTTCCAACCCTTCTCACTGGGAAGTGTGGCTGGTGGTGTAGGGATTTTAAATTTTTTCTCTCTAAATTTGTGTCCTGGCAGAGGATTAAGTTTGCTTGCTCTCAGTAGGGCGCTTTTCTTCTTGGCGGTCAGTTGGGTTTCAATGCAGCCAGGGTTGAAAGAGGATCTCTGGCCGCTTGGGCCGTGGTTGTGGGACACCTTGGCTTCATCCTTCCTTTGGCTGTGATTTGCACTGGTGCTTGTGCAGGCATTTTACAGTAACTGGCTTCAGTTTGTTCCTCCTGGTACCAAAAACCGAGACTAAACCTCTTTAACACCACTGTAGTATTAAGAGGCAGGCCTTACTTTCTTGACTTGCTGGATGCACAGGCCATTGGCATCACAGGGCCTTCTTGGTGGGGTCTTCAGATACCCTGGTGGTCACTAAGGAAGGAAGCTTTTTTTTCTGGGAAAAACATACTTTCCCATGTGTGGAAAAGAATAACCTCTCACTTCCCCCTCCCTTTCTATACAAAGTGATACAGGCAAGTGCATTCATATATCTCTATCTTCCCTATCTATCTATCCATCTATCTATCTATCTATCTATCTATCTATCTATCTATCTATCCTATTAATCTATTGTGATGTTGCGTTTTATTCAACTGGTATGCTCTATCTCGAAAATGTACCTCTTGAAAATATATGGTTTATTCCAAGCTGTGTTCCTCCCCTGAAGTCTCATCAATCTGCAATCCCATTGACCCAAATCTTATTTCGCACCCACTTTGAATTTCCCACTTAAGCTGCGCAAGCAAGAACAGATTCTCTCGTGGCCCATCTCTCCCCTAGGCTCCCCCTCTCTCCCCCTCCCTTTCCCTTTCCCCCTTCTCCCTCAGAAACCATGTTACATCCGGGGCTGGGACCCCAATAAACCCTCATCTAATCAGCACCCTCAGAAGCCGTGTGGAGTCTCCTTGCGTGCCTGCTGCTGCCAGCAAACTCACAGCCCAGGGGGCCCTCCGGGGACACCCCGGGGAGCTCCCCTCAAAGGAACTGCTACAGTCTATGAAATATTTCTATGCACGATATTTTGTTTATTTGGAAATTATGACACATCACTTGAGAGCTGGAAAAGAAAACCATCCATCTTTGATATAACAAAGCTTGGCTGGAGGAGCAAACCTGAACTGTGATTTCCTTCTTGCTAGACATATGCTGGCTTGTTTAGATTGACTTTGAACCAAAATCCTGCAAAGCAGGAAAATGACTGGTGGCCATCACTCTGATATCCTTAAAAGCACTTTTTTCATTTTAATTTTTTTCATCTACGATGGCTGGTAAATACCTTTCTTCTCTAAGTTATGTGCTGGCAATATTGGAGGTAGAAAATAACATAATACTGCATAGTTTAGATACTTGACAGTTTTCTTGTGAAATTTTAGGGCAGTATCTCCTGCCCCAAAACTAAAGCAGCAGGTCAGCTACTGAGCACAACTCATTGCATAGCTGCAGCTCATGTTTCTACAGTGCAAGTGGCCTTTTGTTCTTCTGCATGGGTATGAAACACTACCAATTGAAAGGCTGCCTACAGAGCAAAGAGCCTTTTTTAGGGTAACCTGGACTTTGGGAAGGTGGTAGCTGTTACATCAATTCCCAGCAAACTGCCGAAATTAATTTTTGTGACTACTCTCTCATGATTTTGGCCTGGCTTCTTTAGGAGATTCAATTTTCATTAGAAATGGCACAGTGGAGCCAGTGCTGCCTCGGGACAGGTGGAGCTGGGACAAATGGCACATTGATTTTGATCTCAACAAAAAGCCACCTGAGCTCCTCATGACAGCAACCCCACGGACTGGAAATGGATCCATTATAACTAACTCATCACAGACCTTTTAACTTGAAGCTCTGACACATGGAGCTTGCTCAGTTCTGCCATGGAGGAAGGGAGTTTGAAGACAAAGAGGTTTAGCAAGGAGATCCATGAACAACAAAAGTGCTTCTATTTCAGCAAATGAAGTATCATCAGATGTAAAACCTCATCCATACTCCAGTCTTATCCCTCCATTTACCCAAATTCTTGATCTTAATTCCTTTGTCAGTAGGAAAATATGACAGGGAAGTGTAGATCCTCCTTTCCTTCTTCACCTGGGCAGCTTGTAATCTCGTCTTCTTCCATAAACAAGAGCAGGCAAACGGGAATTTTGTCATGAAAGCATACTTGGGAAAGTTTGCCCTGTGTTTGTTTTTGTCCCGAAGTAACTGAGATTCATTGGAGTATTTACAAGCCATAAATGATGGATTTATTTTGTTTGCTAGAATTTTGATTTTTTTAGACCTTTTCTGCTGCAGAAGAGCCTGGCACTTGCAGAACTCTTGCCCCATGCACTTCTCCAGTGCTTCTTGCAGAGAAGCTTTGGGAAGCACTCAGGAAAAGTGCCATGTTCATGTGTGGTTTATGGAGCTCACAGGACAGGGAAATGTCTTTGCAGTGGGCACTGCCTTTTATTCCAAGGTGTAGAAGGATTCTTGGATGAACAAGGCCATGATATTCTCCTGTGGAAATTGGACAGCCCTGGGCTGCAGATTACAGAGTTACCCTGAAAACCATGTACTGTACTCAAACAGGAACAAGATAGACCATGCACTGTCCTCAAACAGATACAACAATAAAGAATGAGCATTGTGCCAGGATGAAACCAAATGCGCCAAGCACGTCATGGGAGCTGCTCATTTGGCACACCTTAGCTAAAGACGCTTATAGTATGACAACCAATCAGTAATTAAGATGTATGTGTGAATATAGCTACTTAACCAATGAGCATTAAGAGCATTAAGCACTAGAGGCATGAGAATGTGTATAGAAAAGGATAAATATGCCAATGTTGCTTAATAAAGGAGGATGACATGTAGCCACATTTGTTGTGAGTGTCGTTACTCGGCCGACTCTCCATGGGACCCTCACCACCAAGGAATTGTCTTTGCTGTGGGCACTGGCTGTTACTCCAACACCTCTGTCATTTGTTCTACTGGAATCCTTGTGATAAAGGTTGTTCTTTGCCATTGAGATTTTTAGTTGACATTTTTGATCTCAAACAGCCCAAAGTTTTCCATCTCACAGGTTTCTGATGCTGGTTTTTCCTTTCCAGTCTGTTGTTGGCCAAGGAAGATGCTGCTTAGATTCTGCAGGCCCCCATACATGAGTACTGTTATAGGTAAAAATCGATCCAGCCAATTTAATAAAAATAAAATATAAATTTATTCACAACCGATATACAGTCACGACAGCCAACAATCAAGGACAGCACCGACCCCGAGATGGAAGCTGGGTGAACACAGATCTGCCTTCTATTGCACCCAATCCCCCCTGTTCACCAATGCCGCTTGGCAGAATCCGTTCTTATACTCTTTTTCTAGCCCGTGGCGGAGTCCCTTTGTCTTTCCTCAGGGTTCTTCATATTCATGACGCCTCTATTCTCCGTCCTGTGCTGGACAAAACCTTGTCCGGGAACTGATGTGTATCCACTCTTCGGTTACCAGAATCCCGTGTGCAGATGTATGTCCTTGATGGTCCCCTCTGTCTAAGATGAACATCTCCATGGGCCATCATCGCTGGGCCTCCTCCTGTTCACACCAGTGAGAACGACAATCTCCTGTGCCGGCTGGGTTCACTTCCTATGTTAATGACACTCCTCCTACCCGACTGCCAGCTGCGGTTTCCTCACCCTGTGAAGCAATCCCCTGTTCCCTTGCTACTGTGATTTCAAGGTTTGATATTTTATTCTTATATATATACATATATTCTATCAGTACGAATTACCATAATATACATAACAGGTACCAAGCTGAAAGTTCTCCAGTGCTCCACAGCAGCCCAGTTATCCACAGGAGGGCCAAGAGCAGCTCCAGAAGCTCCAAGGAATTCTAACAGATTAATTTCTGTCCCTCAGGAAGGCAGGGCTGGGTCTGAAGTAAAGGGTCTGACCCTGCACCCATCTTTACATAAGAGCAGCTGTCCCACTCTTTATGAAAGACACATAACATGCGCCACTCTTAATTCAGCACTGGCTTACTCAGTCTTATAGAGCTCTTTTAAAAAAAAAACAGACTGGTCAAAAAATTATTTATATTTTTGTTGGTTGGGTTGTTTTTGGCTTTTTTTTTTTCTCGGTTCTTTGCTTTGGTGCTCAGAGATCATGAAGTAAAAGAGATTTTCTGTTCAAATTGCCTGGCAGTATGCAGGGAACAAGGAAAGGAGATCAGTGTTTCACCAGCTGGTTAAGGAACTCTAAAAGCAATTGTGCTGTCCCTAATCAGGGGGTGGGGGCACTGCTAATGGCCTGGATTGTCCCCACCCGTGTTCCCTTCCTTACCAAAGTGCTGTGTAGATCCAGAGCCTTGTACCTCGGCCTGATGGTGCAAAAATCCTCCCAACATCCCTCAGATTGCAAAAATAAAGGCTTTGTGCTCATTAAGGTGAAAAACTGTATGGGTGGCCTGCAGCTAATGTTCTTTTGTTGCCTGGACCCCAGTCAGTGCTGACATCTAAATGACTGACCAGCCCCAAGCTGCTCTTAAGACTGTTTTAATCAAAGGCACTGAAGCTCTGTTGAGTGCAAATTCTCCAGGAAAACAAGCACGGGAACTTGGATAATGTTGGTGGTAAAAGCATATTACAGAATGGTACCAATTCCAGCCTTTATTTTCCCTTCTTTTGCTGCCATGCATTAAACTGTGTCAGACTCATCAGTGAACTGGGTTCTTCCAGGATGGGGTGTGCAAGGATGATCCCTCAGCTCGTGTGTGGACCTGGTGTGCACCAGGCCAGAGAGTGACTGTCATCCATAGCCAGCCCCTGTCTGCCAAGAGAACAGGGAGCTGCAGCTCTGAGGAACTCAGGGGTGAGGCAGCAAACAGCCCAAATGCCTAGTTTATATCAGTTAATGGTACAGAAGGTTTACTGCTGAGAGATTTTTATTTTCCTGCCCAGAGCTGGAAAAAAAGAACCCTGGCAGTTTGCTTTAGCTGTGAAGAGACTCTTTTCAACAGGTTCCAGCTCTGTTGCTTGTTTCAATTAAAAGCAGAGCCAAACTCTTCAGTTGGTCACATCAAACCAACATAATTTTCAGGAGTCTCTGAAAGACATAAGAGTGTCAACATTATTTCATTTTATAGTACTTACAGTCTTTTAATTCAGCCATGGAATACTTAGGCCATCACTGACTATATCAAATAACTGGAAAAAGCACTGGGAAAGAAGTTTTATTACAACTAAGTTTTAAAATCTAATGAATGAACTTCATAACAAAAACTATCTAGTAAGAATACAGTGATTGAAACATCTCAAAGCTCTTTGATAATGGAGCCCTGAACCCCAGTCATGTGCAGTGCAGCCTCAGCTGTCCCTTTGAGGCCAGAGAACTGCCAAGGCTCAGGGCTGGGATGAGCCTTTGTCCAAAACCTGCTCCAAGACTGACTGGGAATCAATCCAGAGCAGGGCTCACACAAAGAACAAAGTCTCAAGGCCAAATCCAAACCTTCATCACGTTGGATTTGTTTTAACACTGATCTGGAGCAAATTTGCTTGATCTGCAACACCACTGTTACCATGAAACTTTAGATGAGCTACTAAAAAAGCACTGTCTTGTCCTGTCCTGTCCTGAGCTGTGCTGCCCAAATGATGTACAGAGGTTTCTCTGCTTCTGCCCTCTGCTCTTGGCCAGGCAGCCTCAGTGGGAGCCAGCTCTGGCTGCAGCCCCAGCAGGCCCCCAGGACAAGGCCCAGCAATTCAGAAGCCACTGGAAGCACTGGGCAGCAGCAGAACCCTCAGCAGAGTTATTTGGACAACCATGGACTAGCCACAACTCCACAGTAGCATGACTCTCAGTCAGGCTACCTATGCAGGAGCAGAGTTATAAGAAAACTGTGGAGAAAAATCAACAACTGACCGTCTGAGCTCGTACAACTTGCGAATGCCAAGATAGCAGCCTATCAGCACAAGTGGCACAGTGATCACTGTCACCACCGTGCCTAACATGCAGGACCTGCGCACATCCGGGGGGCAGACAATCCTTGGGAGGCGCACTGGATCCGGGGCATATATTCCTGTTTCATTGATAACGTCTGTGGGAGCAATGGGGAGCATGAGCCCGTGCTGTGCTGCACTGCTGAGCTGGCAGCAAGGTGGGTACGGGCAGGACATTCTCTGTTTCCCCCAGAGCTGGGGCCTGCAGGTACCTTGCCGCCCCTGGGCACAGGCTGTGCCACCCAACAAAGCCCAGCAGGCCGGGAGGAGAGCCCGGGGGCAGCGCAGCTGCTTGGGCAGTGGCTGCTGCCAGGGACACGGGCCAAAGCCATCCCTGAGCAGCCACTGCCACCCCTGGCCCTCCCTGCCCCGTGACAGCTCCCCCAGCCCCAGGGGACAGGATCAGACCCCATCAGGAGGCATGGGAGCCTTGCACTCCCCCTCTGCCCTTTCCCCACCATGGCCACCCTGTGCAGCTGCTCCCAGCTTTTGGGACATGGCTCCCATGGAAGGAGCCCAGCAGGACTGCTGAGCCTGGCTGAGCTTGGCACAGCAATCACCTTCTGTGGCACTGTCTGGCATCTCCTCCCTTTGTGCATCGGTGGCTGGCACTGAGCCATCGCTTCCTCCAGGAAGTGCTGCCTTCCGCAAAACTTTTTGGTCCATGTCTGGAGAAAGGATAAAGGACAGCTGAATCTGGTGGAACCATTCCCGATTGGGGTGGTGGCATCTTCAGGAAACACTATGTGTCAATGATATGGATAAGTATCAGGGAAAGGCCAAGGCTTTTGGGGCTGCTCCAGGGGCCTCCCTTCTCCAAATAGTTGTCTTTCCAGATCTACTCAGAGACCAGGAAGTTGCAGGGGATCTCAGGGTGTGCATGCCCTTTGGTGAAGGTTGGGCTCCCTGTCAGCTGATGCCAAATGCCTTCCTGCAGGGGCTGGGCAGAAGCTGCAGCCAGGCCAGGCTGGAAAACAGCCCTGCAGGGCGTCAAAGCAGCAGCAGCAGCAGCAGCGGGGCAGCGAGGCTGCCATGGATCCCTTCCCACTGTGCCGGGCACAGCGTGTCCAGATGTGCAGCCAAAGACCCCGGCTGCTGAGTCCCAGGGGAAGCATGAGGGAAATGCACCCACCACGTTGTCTCTCCAGTTCAGTCAAGATTTGGTCCAGTCGTTTGGATTCCTCCAGGGACTCACTCTGTTTTATAGGTTTTTTCCTCCCTCTCAGAGGACCTTAAGACAAAGTATTTCCATTTCTCCAGAAATGGATTCCACAGAAGCAGGGCTCAGCCTGTGGGGACAGCAGGGGTAACCTACTCACCCCTGCCATGGGAGCTGGGCTTGTGTGCAGCAACCAGCCCTGGAGCTTGAAAAGTCCTCCCTGCAAACACACCTGTAACTCAACAGCCACACAAGTTCCTGTCACCTGGTTCCTGACAGTTTGTCAATGATTATTCTCTGAGGGGAAGTTGAGAACTTACCTGCAGAAGCTCCCAAGGGTTCCAAACCACCTTCCATCCCAGCTGCTGGAGAACCTATCCCAGCACCCTCACCTAGAAAGGGAGCATAGATCAGAACCCATTTCCATGGTGTGCTGGGGTCCCCCTCTGCTTTTGGGAACTGGGCACTGCAAGGGGGTTGGGTAAGGCTGTGGGAGCCAGATGTCAATGGACAAGGCCAAAGCTGCACAGGGGCCTGGGGCGCTCTGGACTGGCTCTGGTCTCTCTCCACCCTCTTTGCAGGCCCTGTGAAACATCCCTGGAGGATGTTTCTGACACACAGCAGCAGAGAGGGCAGCTGAATCCTCAGCAGGGCTCAGGCCCAGAGGCACAGCAATTACCTCCTGGGCCTGTGCCTGGCATCGCCTCCCTTCCTGCAGCAGAGGCTGCCAATGATCCACTGCTTCCTCTGGGAAACTCAGTCTTCAGCAGAGCCTTTCGTTTCATCTCTGCAGAAAGAAAAGGCAACAGTTGGATTAGGTGCAGATGTTCCCCTTTCTGGGAGTTGGAATCTTCAGGAGACAATAGTGGTCAAATTGATGGATAAGGATCTGGAAATCATTAAAACTTTTGGGCTTGGACAGGGCACTCTCTTGTCCAAACAGCTGCCATTCCTGATCTGCCTGGTGACCGGGAAATTGCAGGGGTTCTCAGCCCAATGGTGCAGTTTGGGCCGCCTGTCAGCTGATGCCAAACGCCTTCCTGCAGAGGCTGGGCAGAAGCTGCAGCCAGGCCAGGCTGGGAAACAGCCCTGCAGGGCATGGAAGCAGCAGCAGCAGCTGCAGCAGTGGGGCAGTGAGGCTGCCATGGATCCCTTCCCGCTGAGCCGGGCACGGCGTCTCCAGATGTGCAGCCAGAGCCCCCGGCTGCTGAGTCCCAGGGGAAGCATGAGGGAAATGCACCCACCACGACGTCTCTCCAGGTCACTCAGCATCTTGTCCAGAAGTTTGGCTGCCTCCAGCGACTTGCTGTCTCCTGTGTCTTGGTTCTTCCAACTAGGAAGACCTTAATGGAAAGTGATTGAATTTCTCCTTCAGGCCCGAGTGGCAGTGAGGGCACCTGGGTGATTGCTGCCCTCCAAGGCCCTCCCTCAGCTCTGCCTCCCACTCAGGAGCAGGGGCAGGGGGAGCACGTGCCTGCAGTGGCCCCACACTGGGATGGAAGGAGCCCCTTGCAGGCCAGTCAGGGCAGAAAGGACTCCCTGGAGCTGCCAGCAGCTCTAAAGCCAGCCCCGGGCAGGCCCAGAGCTTGGCAGTGGCAGCAGGAGCAGCTCAGGCTCCCTGGGGCTGGCAAAGGAGCTGCCAAAGGCTCAGCCCTGGGGCACAGCCCTGGGCCCAGCCCCTTCCCTCTCTGCTCTTCTCCCTGGCTGCACAGAGCACACGGAAGGACACACTGGCATTGGCCACGGGAGGAAGATGGACAGCTAAATGCTCCTTCCTCCCAGTGACAGTGATCCTGTGGGATCCCTCAGAGCCTCAGTGGGGAGCAGGGCAAATTTTCAAGATTCTTTCAATCCTGAGATTATGTTGAGGGAAATGCCATATGACTGAGCTCTTGTCGCATGGACACAGAGTATTTTCTCTGAAAGGCTCACAGAGAACTTACCTCCAGCATTCTCTGGGGGTTTCAAGTCATTATCTGATAGGGCATCCAGATACTCCATGACACCATCCCAGTCTAGAAGGGAGCAAAGATCAGAACCATTTCCATGGTGTTCTGGGATCCCCCTCTGTCTTGGGGAACTGGGCACTGCAAGGGGGTCGGGTAAGGCCTTGGCTGCCAGATGTCAGTGGACAAGGCCAAAGCTGCACAGGGGTCTGGGGAGCTCTGGAATGGCTCTGGTCACTCTCCACCCTCTTTGCAGGCCCTGTGCAAGATCCCTGGAGTGGTGGCTGGAGGAGCCCAGGGCCCGTGGGGGCTCTCTCCCTCCCACAGAGGAAACCCTCCCTAAAGCCCTGGGCAAAACCATCCCCAGCGCTTCCCGGGGAGCAGGGAGCGCTGTGCCGGGAAAGGGGAGCCAGGCTGCCGGCTCACCTGCTCCCCGCGCTTGCAGCGGAGCAGCCTGGGCAGCCCTGGCAGGCAGGGCCACGGCCAGGAGGAGCAGGAGTAGGAGGCGCAGAGCAAGGGCCATGGTGCCTTGCCCTCTGCCAGTCCCACAGCTTTTGCTGCCACCGCTGTCCTGACACCGCTGTCCCAAGGTCAGCACCGCTGCTGCCACCGCCGCTGCTGCCGCAACAGTTGTGCTCAAGGACTGACTGCTGGCTCCTTGTGCTGCTGTGCAACCACGGGGCTCTGGCACCTCTGTGACCTCAGGGCCTGCTGTGTCCTCAGCCTCCTGTGACCCCTGAGCCTGTTGTGACCTCATGCCCTCAGCTGTACCCCCAGAGTGTGCCCCCATCTGTATGAATGGATTGCCCCAAATGTAAATGTTTTGCTTCATCAATGAGCCATTGCTCAGCAAAATTTGTGTTTTGCCTACTGACATTGCTGGTCAGGCTGTGTTCCTGGAGATGCTCTTGATGGCTTTCCTCTTTTCCTGGGCATGGCCCTGGAGGAGGTCCAGGCCTAGATGATGCCAAAGAAGGAAATGTGTCCTCAGCCCAGGGACGCTCAGCATGGGCTCCCCCATCCCCTCGGGGCCCTGCCACTGGTCACAGCAGCCCCTGCCTGGCTCCTGCCTGCCCCCACCGTGGGCACCCACGGCCGCTCCGGAGCTCAGCCAGTGCTGCTGCTGGGTGGGCTTTGCTGCTGCTCTCACCTGGACACTGGGGTGACAGCCCCATCACTTTATTGCATCAGAAGATCTGGGCCAAACCCTGCCCTGGAATGGGGGTAGGTGGTGTGGCATGGAGGCTCTTTCAGTGTCATTTGGAGGGCAGGTCTGAGCGTTTTGGGCAATCAGGAGGGGGTAATCTCAACTGGTTCTGGATTGCTGCACCGGTGGAGATGGACTGGGAGGGGGAGGAGGCATCTTGAAGATCCCCATGGGTAGCACAGGCGGCTCAGGGATTCCTGTAGCGAGTGGAGGCGGCACTGGGATTTCCACAGGGATTGGCTGATTGCCTCCTCTAGGCCAGCTGTTCTGGGGTTGTCCACTGAGGGCTTTTGATGAGGCTGCCCAGGTTCTTATAACTGCTGGAGGAGCTACTCAAGTTATCTGGGCGTGAGATGCAGCCACTGTCCTTCAGCTGCAGTCCAGAGGCTCCCCTGTGAAGAGAGGAGGTGGCTGAGGCCCCAGCTGCCAGTGGCACACAGGGACCCTCCTGCACAGCAGGGCCCAGAGTTGGCATCCACGGCTGCTCCTGGGCATGGAGCTCAGCCAGTGCTGGTGCTGGGTGGGCTTTGCTGCTGCTACCACCAGGACACTGGGTCACAGCTCCATCTCTCTACTGCAACAGAAGAGCTGATTTGGGAAGTGCTGTGCTGCTCCATT
Organism: Passer domesticus; assembly: GCF_036417665.1. NCBI lineage: Eukaryota > Metazoa > Chordata > Aves > Passeriformes > Passeridae > Passer > Passer domesticus. The sequence goes on along the minus strand of NC_087502.1, from coordinate 4,310,169 downwards.
TCTTCAGCCCCTGCCCACACCCACAGTGGGACTGGGCTGCCCCCAGAAAACTGTCGAATCTGGGCTGTGGCTGCAGGGCACAGCTGCTCTACAGCACAGGTGGACTGCCTTGGGGGTAGGACTGCCCTGAGGGTACGGACGAGGAACAGGGAGAGGTGTTCTCTATGTTTTCCAAAGGTGATTATTCTACAGACCATCAGGGGCAAGCCAACACTGCATTAAAGGCATACACCAACTTACAAACTTGGCAGGGTCCCAGGGCAGCATACAATCTTTAGCCAATTGGGAGAAACTGAGGGTGCAACACCAGGCGGGGAATACAAGGTTTAAACCAATTGGGGATTACAGGGGAGGGGAAGAACTTAAACAAACCAATGGGGTTCCGAAGGATACAGAATTGATAGGGAAGTTTCTAGAGCAAGGGGCAGGCTTGGAGAGGGACTGACATGCAATGGGAGGAGGAACAGTGAACAAAAGGGCAGGTCTTTGGAGAGATGGACAAGTGGGGCAAAAGCAACAACACATGGGGGAAAGGAGCAACCCATTGGTAATAAAATAAGGTAAAACAATACAAAATAAGGGGAGGGGTATAAAACTGACTGCTAGGACAGAATTACAATCAAAGACATGAGCTGCAGTGGGGAAGCTCTGAGTCAGGGTTCAGTTGAGCACTTCCAAATTATTTCCTGGCAGAAACAGATAGCCAAACTTGTCCGTTTTCACATGCAAACAGAGGGTTCCCCAACAGCAGCCCATTCTGAAGCTCTTCTGGGAATGGGGAACACGTGTTGTGGTGCCGGCTGCATCTGTGGGAGCAATGGGGAGCGTGAGCCCGTGCTGTGCTGCACTGCTGAGCTGGCAGCAAGGTGGGTACGGGCAGGACGTTCTCTGTTTCCCCCAGAGCTGGGGCCTGCAGGCACCCTGCCGCCCCTGGGCACAGGCTGTGCCACCCAACAAAGCCCAGCAGGCCGGGAGGAGAGCCCGGGGGCAGCGCAGCTGCTTGGGCAGTGGCTGCTGCCAGGGACATGGGCCAAAGCCATCCCTGAGCAGCCACTGCCACCCCTGGCCCTCCCTGCCCCGTGACAGCTCCCCCAGCCCCAGGGGACAGACTGTCAAAAAGTCCACAGCCAGCAAAGAGATTGTCCCAGGAATTGTGTGCTGCTTTTCCTCCCACCAGTGGTAAATCCCTCAGACTGCTGTAAATGCCCACACATGGTCTGATCAGCCCCTATGCTTTTCCAGTCTGCTCTCAGAAATTCTGCAACAAATCCACTCACAAATTCTAGGTTACATCTGTGAATTGCATGCTACAGTTTCCTTCATGTTTTTCCCAATACCAGGAAGTTTCTATATAAAGTAATGCCTTTGAGAATCTCTGTTTCTTTTCAGGTTTTTTTTTTGTTATGTTGTTGTTTTTTTTTTAATTAAGACAGATGAAACAGCCTTATTGGTTTTAGTTTTGGCAGGTCTGTTTTTTTTTCTCTGCATGATGGTTTACTTATTATCTACATTTAAGATTGTTTTTATTTATGGGTTTTTTGTTCCCCAAGCAATTTTTTTTACTGTCTTTTGTTCACTTCTTAGTTAATGTTCCATAGATGAATAGTTTGGACTTTCTTTTTATTGGAATATAAAGGTCTCAGAAAGCTGTATTTTTAATTTTGATGACATTCTCTCTCCCCGCTCCTAGCCTTTACAATGATCCTTTTTGAAACATCACTGAGGATAGGTAGAGTTATTTGGGAAATAACCAATTGGCTTGGCTTAACTTGGGTATTGGATTATTATTTTCAGTGCTATAAACCTACATTGGTTCAAGGTTCACACCACAGTCCTGATTTGTGGCTCACTGCATGGATGCCTGTCTGAATTAAAAAAATGTTTGTGAGGCAGCTGAAGAGCTTAGACCTCAGAGATTAAAATTCCTGGGAGGAGGAGGAGGAGGTGGAGGAAGAAAGGATAGAATCCTGTTTCAAAAGCTGTTTTCTCACTTCTAGTATGCCAGAAGTATGGTAGACTACACCTGTCCTCAAATGTCATTGAATTACAGAACAACTCTCTACAGTGCCAGACTCCAGGAGAAATGACTCAACACTTTGCCTCCCAATGCATCAGCTTTAATTCTAGTGAGAGGTAGGCCTTAATTACAGTCCGATTAGAGCAAATCAACAAAGCAGTCTTGCCATTGTGTGAGTGGCAAGAGGAATTTGCTTGTGAACAGATGAATATGTCCCACTCAGTAATGAACAAAATTTTCCTGGACTTGGAAGAAAGTAGACAAGGAGCAATGCAGTATTTGGGGTTTATCCAGGGATAAATGGGGCAAGAAGCTGTAAAAACTTACCTGTTTTACAGAACACAAGTACTGATACGGCCAATAATGCACCCACATGAAGGGATCTTCAGGACATTCCTTTATTTCTTAACTGGAAATGGGCAGCAAAATGCTGACATTTACCTGAACAGGAAGCCGTGTTCCTCTCCTGTTTCTCCTTGAGCACACTCTGTGTTATTTGCAGACTTCACTGCCCAGCCCATCAATCCTCTCGTGGCCAATTGCTAAAGGGCACAACTACCAAAATACAGGTGCCAGCATAATCAGCCCAGCACTAATGCAGCACTGCTTTGATGGTGCACAGGAGCACAGAATGGCTTGGGTTGGAAGGGATATTTAAAGGCCATCTAGTCCCGATACCCTGCAGTGAGCAGGGACACCTTGAACTAGGTCAGGTTGCTCAGAGCAGGAGCTTGACTGTCTGCAGGGATGGATGTCCATCTCTCTGGGCAACCTGTGCCAGGGTTTCAATACCAAGCGTGTAAAAAATGTGTTTCTTTCATCCACTCTGAATTGACCATCTTTTAGATTAAAGCCATTCCCCCTCAGTCTGGTCACAAAAGGCTCTACTAATAATTCTGTCCCATCTCTTTAGAAGCCCCCAGAAGGCCCGGAAAGGTAGCAATAAGATGTCACTGGAGTCTTCTCTCTTCCAGGCTGAACACTGCCAGTTCTCCCAGCCTGTCTCCAAAGCAGAAGGGCTCCAGCCCTCAGAGCATTTTGTCCCTGCTCTGGACTAGATCCAACAGGTCCATGTCCTTCCTGTCTTGGGGACCGAGAGCAGGATGCAGTACTCTGTCATGGGAGAGACCGAGACACTACAAAGCAACACACTCCATTTCCAGAAGGCTTCAAACCCTGTTTTTATTCTATCCTGCATGCCTTTTCTACATTCTTACAAAGCTCTTCTTGGAATAGGCCATTGCAGGTTTCTCTTATTTATCCTTCTTTCTTTCTTGGTTTCTATGTCAATGACATAGAAAATTGGCAGAAAATTCTTTCAGGGGTTAACATGGATCCTCTTATCAAACTTCTTGATGGCTCACAGAGGCCACTGTAAAACCTCCTCCACAGTACTCCAGGTGGGGTCTCACCAGAGCAGAGAGGTGGAATCACCTCCTTCAACCTGCTGGGCACTCTCCTTTGGATGCGCATGGCTGCCTCATGTCCAGCCTCTCTTCTAGCAGCAACCCCAAGTCCATCCTGGCAGAGCTGCTCTGCATCCCGTCATGTCCCAGCCTGTGAGATCAGCTGAGCTGGGACTGTGTCACAGCCCTTGGGCAGAGCAGCTGGGCAGGATGAGCTCCCTCCCGAAGAAGGCAGATCCACCTTCCCAAACAATTCCACCTTGGCCATGAGGTCAGAGCAGGCCCTGAGGTCCCAGAGGTGCCAGAGCCCCGTGGTTGCACAGCAGCACAAGGAGCCAGCAGTCAGTCCTTGAACACAACTGTTGCGGCAGCAGCGGCGGTGGCAGCAGCGGTGCTGACATTGGGACAGCGTTGTCAGGACAGCGGTGGCAGCAAGAGCTGCGGGACTGGCAGAGAGCAAGGCAGCATGGCCCTTGCTCTGCGCCTCCTCCTCCTGCTCCTCCTGGCCGTGGCCCTGCCTGCCAGGGCTGCCCAGGCTGCCAGGTTTGTTTTTACCCCAACTGTGCAGGAGGGTCCCTGTGTGCCCCTGGCTTCATCAATGGCATTGAAACAATTAGATCAGGTTGGATGTTGGCTGAGTAAAGAAACTAATGCCACATCCACTGCAATCAGTCACATGTTGACAGATGTTAATAGTGTTAGACATGCTACCCTTCAAAACAGGGCAGCAGTGGATTTTCTTTTACTGGCACATGGACACGGTTTTGAGGAATTTGAAGGATTCTGTTGCATGATTCTGTCAGATCATTCTGAATCCATCCAAACAGCATACAAAAGCTGAAAGATTTGACAGCTCAAGTTAAAGAAGATGGTCTGTCATAGTTAGATGATTTGTTCCAGGAATGGAGCTTTGCACCTTGGCTAAGGGAATTCTGTAAGATAGGTCTATACGTGCTGAGTGTTTTGGTGGCCATACTAGTAGTGACACCTTGCAGACTTTGGTGCGACAAATGATGGACAAAACTATCAAAGAAGCTTTTATCATACAAGAGAGAAAAGTAGGAAATAGATTCCCAGAAAGTTCTCAAAATCTTACAGAGATAGTAGATGAAGGTATAGCCATAGAAAAAGGTTTTGAATTAAAACCTTAGAACAGGTGAGATTTTTTGAACAATGACTTGTAATTGTTATCAGACGTGACTTATGCCCTTTGAACTGACTGGACTTTCACAGCATTAAAATTGCTGTGTTGTAATATAGCAATACTTAATGTGAGCAAAAAGGAAGCTTTGAGCAAGTAACAAGCAGATATATTAGAGTAAAGCTACAAAACGGAAGGGTTAATAAACGAGACAGTTACGAAAGTTTCTTTTTAGTTGAACCAAGAAGGGGAATTGTGGGAATCCATAAAATCTGAGGGTTTTGGGAAAGCTGCAAAAGGCAAGCCTCAGTAACAGCAGAACTGCAATTAGAGCTAAAAAGTAATCATAAGATTTGTCAGCAGAAAAATCAGCAGAAAAATTGTATAAGAAGTAGGCAAGTAAAGGCTTAGAGAGCAATGGTCTATGTATTAAGACTTGTCTAGAACAACTCCCTAACCTGCAGAAAAGTCTATCTAGTTGAACGTGAGGAAGTTCTAAGCTTAATAATGGAGCTCTGTGCGTTGTATTTTAAGCAGATATTATATTTGAAATAAGCAAGCATGATTTTAACCAAAGGAATGTGTGCTTATAGTAATTGGATGGAACTACTGTCAATAGGTTTTGCTTTTTGTGATTGGCCAGGAAACTTTTAAAGTAAGTTGCAACATTAAGTTCTTGGTCTGCTGCTTGGGATGTGAGATGCTTGCATCTTCCCATTGTCATAACCATATAATGAGACTGATGCTGGAAAATGAAACGGCTCAAGGCACATTCCTGAGTAGTACTGTCCTGTTTGCGATTTCTACATAGATCCAGATCCAGCAATAAGGGGCAGCTGTCCAGCTGAGCCCAGCTGTGCCAGCAGCTCCAGCTGTGCTGGGGAGCCTTGCCAGCTCTGGGCCCTGCTGTGCAGGAGGGTCCCTGTGTGCCCCTGGCAGCTGGGGCCTCGGCCACCTCCTCTAACCACAGGGGCAGCTCTGGACAGGAGTTGAAAGACGGTGGCTCCACCTCACACCCAGAGAGCATGAGCAGCTCCTCCAGCAGTAATAAGGGCCTGGACAGCCCTCTCAAGTGCTTTTTGAAGGGGACCCCAGAACAGCCATCTGCAAGGAAACCTCCTCCTACCGTGTAGATCCCACTGCCACCTGCTCTCCCCATGGGTCTCCCCAAGATGACTTTAACCATTTTTTTGGTCTCCCTTTTGGTATCACGTCCCAGCCATCTCTCAAGTTCTTCTAGCGACCCCGGGACTAGCCGAGCAGCCTCCAGCCCCTCCTGAGACCAACACATCCCTTCCTCTGCCCTTGAGCTCCCTGGCCTTGTCCTCTAAACAACACCGGAGTTAAGCCCTGCTGCCCCGCCAGGGTAGGCGATGGCCCCTTCTTCTGTTGCAATACAGAGATGGAGCTGTCACCCCAGTGTCTGGGAGGTAGCAGCAGCAAAGCCCACCCGGCAGCAGCACTGGCTGAGCTCCATGCCCAGGGGCAGCTGGGGATGGCCAAGGCATGGGCAGGCAGGAGCCGGGCAGGGGCTGCTGTGACCAGCGGCAGTGTCTGGATGGGCTGGGGGAGCCCAGGGGGCAGGCAGCAGCGTGGGGCTCCTGAGAACAAGTGACACCATTTTGCCTTTGTTTTTAATTTTTAGAAATTAGACAGTTTTAGAAATATTTTAAAATGTATTTATTTTTATATTCCTAAATATTTCTTCCTGAGTACTGCAGTAGTTAAGGACTTTTCAAGGACTAAGGACTTGACTCCTAAAGCAGTTTTAGAATCCTGAAAAAGCAACCCTATTTTGTCTTCACTTCTAATTTTTAGAAATATGTTCACCACATGGTTCATCCCTTTTTACAGAATACGTTTCTATTTTTGAAAGTAGTTTTACAGTTCTGGAAAATTTTTTACACTTATACAAGGAAAAATAAAGTGGCATTTCAGTGGTAATGTTTACTCTGCAAAGAAGTAAGGCACCCTAAGACACCCAGCCTGCTGCAGAGGCAAAGATCTTTTCCCATGGGAACTTTGTACCTAGTCACAACCACGTTACATAAAACTTTTTCCCAGATATTTCCTGGGATTCTTGACAATCTCACCTCTTAGTCTTCAGAGGCAAACTTTGAGCACAGTGGGAATCTCTTCAAGTCACCATTTTGTTTGCTTCTGCAAGAACTGCCTCAGTTCTGGAGCAGGGCCTTCTCTCAGCTTCCTGCTGCCCCCGGGCTCTCCTCCCGGCCTGCTGGGCTTTGTTGGGTGGCACAGCCTGTGCCCAGGGGCGGCAAGGTGCCTGCAGGCCCCAGCTCTGGGGGAAACAGAGAACGTCCTGCCCGTATCCACCGTGCTGCCAGCTCAGCGGTGCAGCACAGCACGGGCTCACACTCCCCATTGCTCCCACAGATGCAGCCGGCACCACAACACGTGTTCCCGATGCCCAGAAGGGAATTGGTTTCTGCCAGGGAACACACAGCTGGCTAGAGTTAATGACAAGCCTGGCTTTTCTATGGCATGCAGGGCATTGGGGGACCCCTGTAAGGATGGCAGTTGGCCGGGGTCCCTCATGAGGCACACCAGCTGGAGGGGGGGTTTTGTAGGTGTTGGGTTTTGCAGTAAGGCATGCAGGCCTTTGCGTCCTTTGTAAGTGGTGCATGGGGCTGGGGTTCCTCATCAGGTTCTTAGGGGATTTGAGATCTCTTCTGTGGTGTACAGGTGACTGGAGACATCTGTAAGGCTGGCAGGGGCTTGAGTTCATCATGATTAACGTGGTGGCTTAGTGCTTGCCATCAAGGCCTGGAGAGGAGCTGAGTCCTTCCTAAGGTGGGCAGGAGGCTGGGCTCTTTTGTGAGGCACACAAGGCTGTCCTGGGGTCTCTGCATTGCTGTGCACGGATTTTCTGTGAGGCACACAAGGATATTTTGGTGTCTCTGCTGAGGGGTGCAGGGATCCCTCAGGAGGCACAAAGGAGTCTTGATGGTCTCTACTAAGGTGTGCAGGGATCCCTCATGAGATGTGCAGTGGAGTTTTTCAGTCTCCTCAGCACAGCAAAGAGCCACTCTCGATGGAGGCTGTGCAAAGTGGGCAGAAAGCTTCCTACCAAGCCTTGCGGCCGGTGGGCGGGCGGAGCCCATCCTGGGGGTCGGGCGGGGCCTCTGGAGCCGCCGTGCCCTTGTCGGGCAGGTCCCGGCCCCGGCGGGGAAGGGCCGCGGCCCCGGGCTCCGGCGGTGCCGCCGAGCAGCGGCGGAGGCACAACAAGGGCCCCGCTCCGGCCTGGCCCTGTGCTGCAGCCGAGCACAGGGACAGCCACGGCCGCTCTCTGCGCCACAGGCGGCACCGGGGCTGCAGCTGAGGCCGTGCCTGCTCCCACTGAGGAAGGAGCTCCTTGCAATGCCCAGTTCCTAAAGCACGTGGGCAAGCCAGCACAGCATGGAAACTGCTTCTGAACTGTGCTGCCTTAGACACCGGAATCGAGAGATGGATTGACTGAAGTTCTGACCAGTCACAGTGTGAAGATCATGCTGCATGCTAGAGGCAATTTCGCCATGTCCCTTTCCTGAGAGAACAATCATGGATTAGCAATTGTGGCCAAGAGCAGCCCCAGGGGCATGGGGCAGAGGCAGAGGGAGGTGGGGAGGAGAAAGAGCAGGGCCGAGGTTGCCCTTGAAAGGCAGAGGCGCTCTGGGGCCCGCTCCTGGCCAGGGACCCTGCCCAGAGCCATCCCCTGCTGGCCGGGGCCTTGAGGGGCAGCTGTCCAGCTGGGCCGAGCTGTGCCAGCAGCTCCAGCCGTGCTGGGGAGCCTTGCCAGCTCTGGGCCCTGCTGTGCAGGAGGGTCCCTGTGTGCCCCTGGCAGCTGGGGCCTCGGCCACCTCCTCTCTCCACAGGAGCACCTCTGCAGCTTCACAAGACCGGCCAAAGGCCTCAGTCATGGAGAACTGGACCTGTAATCTTGCGTCTCCTTGCCAGTGCCTGTTGTCCTGGCCATGGCTGCATGACCAGCTTATTGCTCAGTACATGTTGAGGAGCCTCTGTCCCCAGAGGTGCTGGCCCTGGTGTCCAGCCAGGACAGGTGGTGCGGCCCTCCTGCCAGGGAAGGGCCTGAGTGCAGCAACATCTTTGGGCTTCATCTCAGGTGTCTGTGTGCTACCACCAGCACTGGCTGAGCTGATTGTCTGGGCACAGTCAGGGGTGGGCAGGCAGCAACGAACACATAGGACTCCTGAGAAAAAGTGACCCCATTTTGTCATTGTTTTACATTTTGACATATTATATATTTTTAGAAATATTCAGCATTATTTTTCATAGGAAAAAATCCCCAAATGTTTCTTACATTTTTCCAAAGTGGTTTAGGATTTTTCAAATTATTTTTCAAATTAGAAAAATTTAGAACACATTCACACTTGTAGAATGAAAAATACAACTGCATTTAATTGGTAATCTTCGCTCTAAGAAGAATGAAGTCATCACAAGATACCCAGCATACTGGAGAGGCTCTTTTCTCACTGGAGATTTGTCCCGAGTGACAACAAGCAACTTTAAACCTTTTCCCTGATATTTTCTAGGATTTCTGACAACCTCACCTCTCCGTCTTCAGAGGCAAACTTTGAGCACAGTGGGCATCTCCTGCAGTGCAGGAGGGTCTCTGTGTGCCAGCTGCAACTGGGGCCTCAGCCACGTCCTGTCTCAACAGGTGTCCATCTGCAGCTTTACAGGAACGGCCAAACACCTCAGTCTGGGACACCTGGAGCAGACATTTCCCATCTCCATGCCCATGCCCGATGTCCCTGTGCCAGCTGCTTTAACAGCTTGTTGCTGTGCAGATGCTGCCTCCAGCCAGACAAGGTCCTCTCCCCATGAAGGCACTGGCCCTGCTTTCTGGCCCCTACTGAAGGTGGGTAGGGCTTGGCCCAGCTCTTCACTTGCAATAAAGAGATGGAGCTGTCACCCCAGTGTCCGGGTGGTAGCAGCAGCAAAGCCTACCCAGGATCAGCACAGGCTGAGCTCCGTGCCCAGGGGCAGCCGGGGATGCCCAGGAAAAGAGGAAAGCCATCAAGAGCATCCCAGGAACACAGCCTGACCAGCAATGTCAGTAGGCAAAACACAAATTTTGCTGAGCAATGGCTCATTGATGAAGCAAAACATTTACATTTGGGGCAATCCATTCATACAGATGGGGGCACACTCTGGGGGTACAGCTAAGGGCATGAGGTCACAACAGGCTCAGGGGTCACAGGAGGCTGAGGACACAGCAGGCCCTGAGGTCACAGAGGTGCCAGAGCCCCGTGGTTGCACAGCAGCACAAGGAGCCAGCAGTCAGTGCTTGAGCACAACTGTTGCGGCAGCAGCGGCGGTGGCAGCAGCGGTGCTGACGTTGAGACAGCGGTGTCAGGACAGCGGTGGCAGCAAGAGCTGCGGGACTGGCAGAGGGCAAGGCACCATGGCCCTTGCTCTGCGCCTCCTACTCCTGCTCCTCCTGGCCGTGGCCCTGCCTGCCAGGGCTGCCCAGGCTGCTCCGCTGCAAGTGCGGGGAGCAGGTGAGCCGGCAGCCTGGCTCCCCTTTCCTGGCACAGCGCTCCCTGCTCCCCGGGAAGCGCTGGGGATAGTTTTGCCCAGGGCTTTAGGGAGGGTTTCATCTGTGGGAGGGAGAGATCCCCGACAGGCCCTGGGCTCCTCCAGCCACCACTCCAGGGATCTTGCACAGGGCCTGCAAAGAGGGTGGAGAGTGACCAGAGCCATTCCAGAGCTCCCCAGGCCCCTGTGCAGCTTTGGCCTTGTCCACTGACATCTGGCAGCCAAGGCCTTACCCGACCCCCTTGCAGTGCCCAGTTCCCCAAGACAGAGGGGGATCCCAGCACACCATGGAAATGGTTCTGATCTTTGCTCCCTTCTAGGCTGGGATGGTGTCATGGAGTATCTGGATGCCCTATCAGATAATGACTTGAAACCCCCGGAGAATGCTGGAGGTAAGTTCTCTGTGAGCCTTTCAGAGAAAATACTCTGTGTCCATGCGACAAGAGCTCAGTCATATGGCATTTCCCTCAACATAATCTCAGGATTGAAAGAATCTTGAAAATTTGCCCTGCTCCCCACTGAGGCTCTGAGGGATCCCACAGGATCACTGTCACTGGGAGGAAGGAGCATTTAGCTGTCCATCTTCCTCCCGTGGCCAATGCCAGTGTGTCCTTCCTTGTGCTCTGTGCAGCCAGGGAGAAGAGCAGAGAGGGAAGGGGCCGGGCCCAGGGCTGTGCCCCAGGGCTGAGCCTTTGGCAGCTCCTTTGCCAGCCCCAGGGAGCCTGAGCTGCTCCTGCTGCCACTGCCAAGCTCTGGGCCTGCCTGGGGCTGGCTTTAGAGCTGCTGGCAGCTCCAGGGAGTCCTTTATGCCCTGACTGGCCTGCAAGGGGCTCCTTCCATCCCAGTGTGGGGCCACTGCAGGCACGTGCTCCCCCTGCCCCCGCTCCTGAGTGGGAGGCAGAGCTGAGGGAGTGCCTCGGAGGGCACCAATCACCCAAGTGCCCTCAGTGCCACTCGGGCCTGAAGGAGAAATTCAATCACTTTCCATTAAGGTCTTCCTAGATGGAAGAACCAAGACACAGGAGACAGCAAGTCGCTGGAGGCAGCCAAACTTCTGGACAAGATGCTGAGTGACCTGGAGAGACGTCGTGGTGGGTGCATTTCCCTCATGCTTCCCCTGGGACTCAGCAGCCGGGGGCTCTGGCTGCACATCTGGAGACGCCGTGCCCGGCTCAGCGGGAAGGGATCCATGGCAGCCTCGCTGCCCCGCTGCTGCTGCTGCTGCTGCTGCTTCCATGCCCTGCAGGGCTGTTTCCCAGCCTGGCCTGGCTGCAGCTTCTGCCCAGCCCCTGCAGGAAGGCATTTGGCATCAGCTGACAGGCTGCCCAAACTGCACCATTGGGCTGAGATCCCCTGCAATTTCCCGGTCACCAGGCAGATCAGGAATGGCAGCTGTTTGGACAAGAGACTGCCCTGTCCAATCCCAAAAGTTTTTATGATTTCCAGATCCTTATCCATCAATTTGACCACTATTGTCTCCTGAGGATTCCAACTCCCAGAAAGGGGAACATCTGCACCTAATCCAACTGTTCCCTTTTCTTTCTGCAGAGATGAAACGAAAGGCTCTGCTGAAGACTGAGTTTCCCAGAGGAAGCAGTGGATCATTGGCAGCCTCTGCTGCAGGAAGGGAGGCGATGCCAGGCACAGGCCCAGGAGGTAATTGCTGTGCCTCTGGGCCTGAGCCCTGCTGAGGATTCAGCTGCCCTCTCTGCTGCTGTGTGTCAGTGCGTGCCCCTCCAGGGATGTTGCACAGGGCCTGCAAAGAGGGTGGAGAGTGACCAGAGCCATTCCAGAGCTCCCCAGGCCCCTGTGCAGCTTTGGCCTTGTCCACTGACATCTGGCTCCCATGGCCTTACCTGACCCCCTTGCAGTGCCCAGTTCCCAAAAGCAGAGGGGGACCCCAGCACACCATGGAAATGGGTTCTGATCTATGCTCCCTTTCTAGGTGAGGGTGCTGGGATAGGTTCTCCAGCAGCTGGGATGGAAGGTGGTTTGGAACCCTTGGGAGCTTCTGCAGGTAAGTTCTCAACTTCCCCTCAGAGAATAATCATTGACAAACTGTCAGGAACCAGGTGACAGGAACTTGTGTGGCTGTTGAGTTACAGGTGTGTTTGCAGGGAGGACTTTTCAAGCTCCAGGGCTGGTTGCTGCACACAAGCCCAGCTCCCATGGCAGGGGTGAGTAGGTTACCCCTGCTGTCCCCACAGGCTGAGCCCTGCTTCTGTGGAATCCATTTCTGGAGAAATGGAAATACTTTGTCTTAAGGTCCTCTGAGAGGGAGGAAAAAACCTATAAAACAGAGTGAGTCCCTGGAGGAATCCAAACGACTGGACCAAATCTTGACTGAACTGGAGAGACAACGTGGTGGGTGCATTTCCCTCATGCTTCCCCTGGGACTCAGCAGCCGGGGTCTTTGGCTGCACATCTGGACACGCTGTGCCCGGCACAGTGGGAAGGGATCCATGGCAGCCTCGCTGCCCTGCTGCTGCTGCTGCTGCTGCTGCTTTGATGCCCTGCAGGGCTGTTTCCCAGCCTGGCCTGGCTGCAGCTTCCTCCCAGCCCCTGCAGGAAGGCATTTGGCATCAGCTGACAGGCTGCCCAAACTGCACCATTGGGCTGAGATCCCCTGCAATTTCCCGGTCACCAGGCAGATCAGGAATGGCAGCTGTTTGGACAAGAGACTGCCCTGTCCAATCCCAAAAGTTTTTATGATTTCCAGATCCTTATCCATCAATTTGACCACTATTGTCTCCTGAAGATTCCAACTCCCAGAAAGGGGAACATCTGCACCTAATCCAACTGTTCCCTTTTCTTTCTGCAGAGATGAAACGAAAGGCTCTGCTGAAGACTGAGTTTCCCAGAGGAAGCAGTGGATCATTGGCAGCCTCTGCTGCAGGAAGGGAGGCGATGCCAGGCACAGGCCCAGGAGGTAATTGCTGTGCCTCTGGGCCTGAGCCCTGCTGAGGATTCAGCTGCCCTCTCTGCTGCTGTGTGTCAGTGCGTGCCCCTCCAGGGATGTTGCACAGGGCCTGCAAAGAGGGTGGAGAGTGACCAGAGCCATTCCAGAGCTCCCCAGGCCCCTGTGCAGCTTTGGCCTTGTCCACTGACATCTGGCTCCCATGGCCTTACCTGACCCCCTTGCAGTGCCCAGTTCCCAAAAGCAGAGGGGGACCCCAGCACACCATGGAAATGGGTTCTGATCTATGCTCCCTTTCTAGGTGAGGGTGCTGGGATAGGTTCTCCAGCAGCTGGGATGGAAGGTGGTTTGGAACCCTTGGGAGCTTCTGCAGGTAAGTTCTCAACTTCCCCTCAGAGAATAATCATTGACAAACTGTCAGGAACCAGGTGACAGGAACTTGTGTGGCTGTTGAGTTACAGGTGTGTCTGCAGGGAGGACTTTTCAAGCTCCAGGGCTGGTTGCTGCACACAAGCCCAGCTCCCATGGCAGGGGTGAGTAGGTTACCCCTGCTGTCCCCACAGGCTGAGCCCTGCTTCTGTGGAATCCATTTCTGGAGAAATGGAAATACTTTCTCTTAAGGTCCTCTGAGAGGGAGGAAAAAACCTATAAAACAGAGTGAGTCCCTGGAGGAATCCAAACGACTGGACCAAATCTTGACTGAACTGGAGAGACAACGTGGTGGGTGCATTTCCCTCATGCTTCCCCTGGGACTCAGCAGCCGGGGGCTCTGGCTGCACATCTGGACACGCTGTGCCCGGCACAGCGGGAAGGGATCCATGGCAGCCTCGCTGCCCCGCTGCTGCTGCTGCTGCTGCTTTCACGCCCTGCAGGGCTGTTTCCCAGCCTGGCCTGGCTGCAGCTTCTGCCCAGCCCCTGCAGGAAGGCATTTGGCATCAGCTGACAGGGAGCCCAACCTTCACCAAAGGGCATGCACACCCTGAGATCCCCTGCAACTTCCTGGTCTCTGGGTAGATCCAGAGAGGCAACTATTTGGAGAAGGGAGGGCCCCGGAGCAGCCCCAAGAGCCTTGGCCTTTCCCTGATACTTATCCATATCATTGACACATAGTGTTTCCTGAAGATGCCAGCTCCCTAAAGGGGAATGCTTCCACCAGATTCAGCTGTCCTTTATCCTTTCTCCAGACATGGACCAAAAAGTTTTGCGGAAGGCAGCACTTCCTGGAGGAAGCGATGGCTCAGTGCCAGCCACCGATGCACATAGGGAGGAGATGCCAGACAGTGCCACAGAAGGTGATTGCTTTGCCAGGCCCAGCCAGGCTCAGCAGTCCTGCTGGGCTCCTTCCATGGGAGACACGTCCCGAAAGCTGGGAGCAGCTGCACAGGGTGGCCATGGTGGGGAAAGGGCAGAGGGGGAGTGCAAGGCTCCCATGCCTCCTGACGGGGTCTGAGCCTGTCCCTTGGGGCTGGGGGAGCTGTCACGGGGCAGGGAGGGCCAGGGGTGGCAGTGGCTGCTCAGGGATGGCTTTGGCCCGTGTCCCTGGCAGCAGCCACTGCCCAAGCAGCTGCGCTGCCCCCGGGCTCTCCTCCCGGCCTGCTGGGCTTTGTTGGGTGGCACAGCCTGTGCCCAGGGGCCTGCAGGCCCCAGCTCTGGGGGAAACAGAGAATGTCCTGCCCGTATCCACCTTGCTGTCAGCTCAGCAGTGCAGCACAGCACGAGCTCATGCTCCCCATTGCTCCCACAGACGTTATCAATGAAACAGGAATATATGCCCCGGATCCAGTGCGCCTCCCAAGAATTGTCTGCCCCCAGGATGTGCGCAGGTCCTGCATGTTAGGCACGGTGGTGACAGTGATCACTGTGCCACTTGTGCTGATAGGCTGCTATCTTGGCATTCGCAAGCTGTACGAGCTCAGACGGTCAGTTGTTGATTTTCCTCCACAGTTTTCTTATAACTCTGCTCCTGCATAGGTAGCCTGATTGGGAGTCGTGCTACTGTGGAGTTGTGGCCAGTCCATGGTTGTCCAAATATCTCTGCTGAGGGTTCTGCTGCTGCCCAGTGCTTCCATTGGCCTCTCAATTGCTGGGCCTTGTCCTGGGGGCCCACTGGGGCTGCAGCCAGTGCTGGCTCCCACTGAGGCTGCCTGGCCAAGAGCAGCCCCAGGGGCACAGGGCAGAGGCAGAGCAAGTTCTCCACAGTATTTGGGCAGCACAGCTCTGGACAGAAGAGGACAGTGCTTTTTTAGTAGCTCATGTAAAGTTTCATGGTAACAGTGGTGTTGCAGGAGAAGCAAATTTGCTCCAGATCAGTGTTAAAACAAATCCAACGTGATGAAGGTTTGGATTTGGCCTTGAGACTTTGCTCTTTGTGTGAGCCCTGCTCTGGATTGATTCCCAGTCAGTCTTGGAGCCAGTTTTGGGCGAAGGCTCATCCCAGCCCTGAGCCTTGGCAGTTCTCTGGCCTCAAAGGGACAGCTGAGGCTGCACTGCACATGACTGGGGTTCAGGGCTCCATTATCAAAGAGCTTTGAGATGTTTCAATCACTGTATTCTTACTAGATAGTTTTTGTTATGAAGTTCCTTCATTAGATTTTAAAACTTAGTTGTAATAAAACTTCTTTTCCAGTGCTTTTTCCAGTTATTTGATATAGTCAGTGATGGCCTAAGGATTCCATGGCTGAATTAAAAGACTGTAAGTACTATAAAATGAAATAATGTTGACACTCTTAGGTCTTTCAGAGACTCCTGAAATTTATGTTGGTTTGATGTGACCAACAGAAGAGTTTGGCTCTGCTTTTAATTGAAACAAACAGCAGAGCTGGAACCTGTTGAAAGCAGTCTCTTCACTTCATAGCTAAAGCCAACTGTTAGGGCTCTTTATTGAGGAATATACTATCTACATTTCATGTATATACTCCTGACAAATAGCTGATAGAAATGAGGGATTTGGACTCTTTGGGAAGTACTGACCAGTTGGGCATTGGCTCTCTGAAGCTCAGTCTGTAATAACCAGTCCTTTTCAGAAGAGAATGTTCAGTTTCTTCCTGGCCCTCACACTCTTGCATTTGCATTGAAAAACACTTCTCGAAAGACATTTACAACAGCTCTTTGTGGTCCCTTAGTTGACTTTTCTCTCTTTCTCCACAGACGCCAATGAAAACCTGGATGATTCCATTAAAAAGCTGGAAAGCAGCTCCTGGAGAAGAGGGCATACATCTGCTCCCACCCTCTGGACAGGCCCTTCTAATTCCTCCCTGAGAGCAGGCACTCATAAATGTCAGTCAGGGAGGAATTGGCTGCAGTTCCAGTACTTGGCATCTTAAAAGCATCTGCTATTTAATGTCTTTGCTAAATATAACTGTATAAAATAAAATCTCTTTCTAATTAAAACTTCATACGAGAAGGATAAAAAAACAGATTTTTTTTTTTTTTTTAAAGCTGCTCGTTCATTGAGCAAGGCTGAAAGACTTGGGGAATGAGAACAGTTCTGTTTGGGAGGCACCTCCAGCTCTCTTGTCCAGCAGCACCATCAGGACACTGAGTTCCCAGGGTCCAGGCATGGTCCCTCAGGGCGACAGCACTGGTCACTGACATCCATCGGGTCTCTGAGCCATTGTCCACAACCCCCTGGATGTGACCAGGCAGGCAATGCCTCATTCTCCAAACTGTGCCTCCATCAGATCCATAGCTCACCAAACGCGGGACAAGGGTGCTGGGCAGGGCTGGTGTGGCCAGGGCATTACAGAAGTGCAGAGTGGTGGCATCTGTAGCTCTTCCCTTGTGCACTGAGGCAGCCACTCCATCATGGAAGGCCTCTGGCTTGGTCAGGCAGCACAGACCCACCGTGTGCTCCTCAAGGGTTCCTTTGGCATATCAAAGCATGGAAGAGCTCGGATGGTTTCCCCCACTGTGTTATTGACTGACTGTGTCCTTTGAGGATCACAAGAGGAAGCAGAGCCTTCCATTGCACATGAAGAGCAAATGGTGAAGTAAAGGCTTCACCCTTTCCTATGAAACAAAAGGGCTGTGTGATTCAGGGCCCTCCCAAGGTGCCAAACTTCCAGCTGGGAAGCTGCTGACAGGAGGGAGTGGGGTACTCGTCTCCAGCCAGAGATCACTCACTCCTCAGCATCGTAGGCTGTGGCTGACAGTGCCTGAGGAGCTCAGAAATCCTTGGATGTGATCTCCTGGCCCAGTGTGTAGAACACAGAGCAGTGAGCTCGACTGGGGGGACTGGCCCAGCCCTTGGACACAACTGCCAGGCAGGACAAGCTCCCTCCCCAGAAAGGAAAAGCCCAGCCCTGAGATCCATCTCCACCTGGCTGCAGCAGCGTCATGAGGGCGTCCCAAAACCCACCCCTCCACAACGAGACCCTCTGCCCCCGAGCCCCCTGGTCCTGTTCCCCAGCCAGGACTGAAGGTGGGCAGTCCTTGCCTGGCAGGGCAGGGCTTGGCCCACATTTTATGTTCAAATAAAGAGATGGAGTTGTCATAACTATGTCCATGTGGTAGCAGCAGCAAAGCCCACCCGGCACCAGCACTGGCTGAGCTCCGTGCCCCAGAGCGGCCGTGGATGGCCACGGTGTGGGCAGGCAGGAGCCAGGCAGGGGCTGCTGTGACCAATGGCAGAGCCCCGAGGGGATGGGGGAGCCCATGCTGAGCGTCCCTGGGCTGAGGGCACATTTCCTTCTGTGGCATCGTCTAGGCCTGGACCTCCTCCAGGGCCATGCCCAGGAAAAGAGGAAAGCCATCAAGAGCATCCCCAGGAACACAGTCTGACCAGCAATGTCAGTAGGCAAAACACAAATTTTGCTGAGCAATGGCTCATTGATGAAGCAAAACATTTACATTTGGGGCAATCCATTCATACAGATGGGGGCACACTCTGGGGGTACAGCTAAGGGCATGAGGTCACAACAGGCTCAGGGGTCACAGGAGGCTGAGGACACAGCAGGCCCTGAGGTCACAGAGGTGCCAGAGCCCCGTGGTTGCACAGCAGCACAAGGAGCCAGCAGTCAGTGCTTGAGCACAACTGTTGCGGCAGCAGCGGCGGTGGCAGCAGCGGTGCTGACGTTGAGACAGCGGTGTCAGGACAGCGGTGGCAGCAAGAGCTGCGGGACTGGCAGAGGGCAAGGCACCATGGCCCTTGCTCTGCGCCTCCTACTCCTGCTCCTCCTGGCCGTGGCCCTGCCTGCCAGGGCTGCCCAGGCTGCTCCGCTGCAAGCGCGGGGAGCAGGTGAGCCGGCAGCCTGGCTCCCCTTTCCTGGCACAGCGCTCCCTGCTCCCCGGGAAGCGCTGGTGATAGTTTTGCCCAGGGCTTTAGGGAGGGTTTCATCTGTGGGAGGGAGAGATCCCCGACAGGCCCTGGGCTCCTCCAGCCACCACTCCAGGGATCTTGCACAGGGCCTGCAAAGAGGGTGGAGAGTGACCAGAGCCATTCCAGAGCTCCCCAGGCCCCTGTGCAGCTTTGGCCTTGTCCACTGACATCTGGCAGCCAAGGCCTTACCCGACCCCCTTGCAGTGCCCAGTTCCCCAAGACAGAGGGGGATCCCAGCACACCATGGAAATGGTTCTGATCTTTGCTTCCTTCTAGGCTGGGATGGTGTCATGGAGTATCTGGATGCCCTATCAGATAATGACTTGAAACCCCCGGAGAATGCTGGAGGTAAGTTCTCTGTGAGCCTTTCAGAGAAAATACTCTGTGTCCATGCGACAAGAGCTCAGTCATATGGCATTTCCCTCAACATAATCTCAGGATTGAAAGAATCTTGAAAATTTGCCCTGCTCCCCACTGAGGCTCTGAGGGATCCCACAGGATCACTGTCACTGGGAGGAAGGAGCATTTAGCTGTCCATCTTCCTCCCGTGGCCAATGCCAGTGTGTCCTTCCGTGTGCTCTGTGCAGCCAGGGAGAAGAGCAGAGAGGGAAGGGGCCGGGCCCAGGGCTGTGCCCCAGGGCTGAGCCTTTGGCAGCTCCTTTGCCAGCCCCAGGGAGCCTGAGCTGCTCCTGCTGCCACTGCCAAGCTCTGGGCCTGCCTGGGGCTGGCTTTAGAGCTGCTGGCAGCTCCAGGGAGTCCTTTATGCCCTGACTGGCCTGCAAGGGGCTCCTTCCATCCCAGTGTGGGGCCACTGCAGGCACGTGCTCCCCCTGCCCCTGCTCCTGAGTGGGAGGCAGAGCTGAGGGAGTGCCTTGGAGGACACCAATCACCCAGGTGCCCTCACTGCCACTCGGGCTGAAGGAGAAATTCAATCACTTTCCATTAAGGTCTACCTAGATGGAAGAACCAAGACACAGGAGACAGCAAGTCGCTGGAGGCAGCCAAACTTCTGGACAAGATGCTGAGTGACCTGGAGAGACGTCGTGGTGGGTGCATTTCCCTCATGCTTCCCTGGGGCTCAGCAGCCGGGGGCTCTGGCTGCACATCTGGAGACGCCGTGCCCGGCACAGCGGGAAGGGATCCATGGCAGCCTCACTGCCCCGCTGCTGCTCCTGCTGCTGCTGCTTCCATGCCCTGCAGGGCTGTTTCCCAGCCTGGCCTGGCTGCAGCTTCCTCCCAGCCTCTGCAGGAAGGCGTTTGGCATCAGCTGACAGACTGCCCAAACTGCACCATTGGGCTGAGATCCCCTGCAATTTCCCGGTCACCAGGCAGATCAGGAATGGCAGCTGTTTGGACAAGAGACTGCCCTGTCCAATCCCAAAAGTTTTTATGATTTCCAGATCCTTATCCATCAATTTGACCAGTATTGTCTCCTGAAGATTCCAACTCCCAGAAAGGGGAACATCTGCACCTAATCCAACTGTTCCCTTTTCTTTCTGCAGAGATGAAACGAAAGGCTCTGCTGAAGACTGAGTTTCCCAGAGGAAGCAGTGGATCATTGGTAGCCTCTGCTGCAGGAAGGGAAGCGATGCCAGGCACAGGCCCAGGAGGTAATTGCTGTGCCTCTGGGCCTGAGCCCTGCTGAGGATTCAGCTGCCCTCTCTGCTGCTGTGTGTCAGTGCGTGCCCCTCCAGGGATGTTGCACAGGGCCTGCAAAGAGGGTGGAGAGTGACCAGAGCCATTCCAGAGCTCCCCAGGCCCCTGTGCAGCTTTGGCCTTGTCCACTGACATCTGGCTCCCATGGCCTTACCTGACCCCCTTGCAGTGCCCAGTTCCCAAAAGCAGAGGGGGACCCCAGCACACCATGGAAATGGGTTCTGATCTATGCTCCCTTTCTAGGTGAGGGTGCTGGGATAGGTTCTCCAGCAGCTGGGATGGAAGGTGGTTTGGAACCCTTGGGAGCTTCTGCAGGTAAGTTCTCAACTTCCCCTCAGAGAATAATCATTGACAAACTGTCAGGAACCAGGTGACAGGAACTTGTGTGGCTGTTGAGTTACAGGTGTGTCTGCAGGGAGGACTTTTCAAGCTCCAGGGCTGGTTGCTGCACACAAGCCCAGCTCCCATGGCAGGGGTGAGTAGGTTACCCCTGCTGTCCCCACAGGCTGAGCCCTGCTTCTGTGGAATCCATTTCTGGAGAAATGGAAATACTTTGTCTTAAGGTCCTCTGAGAGGGAGGAAAAAACCTATAAAACAGAGTGAGTTCCTGGAGGAATTCAAACGACTGGACCAAATCTTGACTGAACTGGAGAGACAACGTGGTGGGTGCATTTCCCTCATGCTTCCCCTGGGACTCAGCAGCCGCGGGCTTTGGCTGCACATCTGGACACGCTGTGCCCGGCACAGCGGGAAGGGATCCATGGCAGCCTCGCTGCCCCGCTGCTGCTGCTGCTGCTGCTTTGACGCCCTGCAGGGCTGTTTCCCAGCCTGGCCTGGCTGCAGCTTCTGCCCAGCCCCTGCAGGAAGGCATTTGGCATCAGCTGACAGGGAGCCCAAACTTCACCAAAGGGCATGCACACCCTGAGATCCCCTGCAACTTCCTGGTCTCTGGGTAGATCTGGAAAGGCAACTATTTGGAGAAGGGAGGGCCCTGGAGCAGCCCCAAAAGCCTAGGCCTTTCCCTGATACTTATCCATATCATTGACACGTAGTGTTTCCTGAAGATGCCACCACCCTAATCGGGAATGGTTCCACCAGATCCAGCTGTCCTTTATCCTTTCTCCAGACATGGACCGAAAAGGTTTGCGGAAGGCAGCACTTCCTGGAGGAAGCGATGGCTCAGTGCCAGCCACCGATGCACAAAGAGAGGAGATGCCAGACAGTGCCACAGAAGGTGATTGCTGTGCCAGGCTCAGCCAGGCTCAGCAGTCCTGCTGGGCTCCTTCCATGGGAGACACGTCCCGAAAGCTGGGAGCAGCTGCACAGGGTGGCCATGGTGGGGAAAGGGCAGAGGGGGAGTGCAAGGCTCCCATGCCTCCTGACGGGGTCTGAGCCTGTCCCTTGGGGCTGGGGGAGCTGTCATGGGGCAGGGAGGGCCAGGGGCGGCAGTGGCTGCTCAGGGATGGCTTTGGCCCGTGTCCCTGGCAGCAGCCACTGCCCAAGCAGCTGCGCTGCCCCCGGGCTCTCCTCCCGGCCTGCTGGGCTTTGTTGGGTGGCACAGCCTGTGCCCAGGGGCCTGCAGGCCCCAGCTCTGGGGGAAACAGAGAACGTCCTGCCCGTATCCACCTTGCTGTCAGCTCAGCAGTGCAGCACAGCACGAGCTCATGCTCCCCATTGCTCCCACAGACGTTATCAATGAAACAGGAATATATGCCCCGGATCCAGTGCGCCTCCCAAGAATTGTCTGCCCCCAGGATGTGCGCAGGTCCTGCATGTTAGGCACGGTGGTGACAGTGATCACTGTGCCACTTGTGCTGATAGGCTGCTATCTTGGCATTCGCAAGCTGTACGAGCTCAGACGGTCAGTTGTTGATTTTCCTCCACAGTTTTCTTATAACTCTGCTCCTGCATAGGTAGCCTGATTGGGAGTCGTGCTACTGTGGAGTTGTGGCCAGTCCATGGTTGTCCAAATATCTCTGCTGAGGGTTCTGCTGCTGCCCAGTGCTTCCATTGGCCTCTCAATTGCTGGGCCTTGTCCTGGGGGCCCACTGGGGCTGCAGCCAGTGCTGGCTCCCACTGAGGCTGCCTGGCCAAGAGCAGCCCCAGGGGCACAGGGCAGAGGCAGAGCAAGTTCTCCACAGTATTTGGGCAGCACAGCTCTGGACAGAAGAGGACAGTGCTTTTTTAGTAGCTCATGTAAAGTTTCATGGTAACAGTGGTGTTGCAGGAGAAGCAAATTTGCTCCAGATCAGTGTTAAAACAAATCCAACGTGATGAAGGTTTGGATTTGGCCTTGAGACTTTGCTCTTTGTGTGAGCCCTGCTCTGGATTGATTCCCAGTCAGTCTTGGAGCCAGTTTTGGGCGAAGGCTCATCCCAGCCCTGAGCCTTGGCAGTTCTCTGGCCTCAAAGGGACAGCTGAGGCTGCACTGCACATGACTGGGGTTCAGGGCTCCATTATCAAAGAGCTTTGAGATGTTTCAATCACTGTATTCTTACTAGATAGTTTTTGTTATGAAGTTCCTTCATTAGATTTTAAAACTTAGTTGTAATAAAACTTCTTTTCCAGTGCTTTTTCCAGTTATTTGATATAGTCAGTGATGGCCTAAGGATTCCATGGCTGAATTAAAAGACTGTAAGTACTATAAAATGAAATAATGTTGACACTCTTAGGTCTTTCAGAGACTCCTGAAATTTATGTTGGTTTGATGTGACCAACAGAAGAGTTTGGCTCTGCTTTTAATTGAAACAAACAGCAGAGCTGGAACCTGTTGAAAGCAGTCTCTTCACTTCATAGCTAAAGCCAACTGTTAGGGCTCTTTATTGAGGAATATACTATCTACATTTCATGTATATACTCCTGACAAATAGCTGATAGAAATGAGGGATTTGGACTCTTTGGGAAGTACTGACCAGTTGGGCATTGGCTCTCTGAAGCTCAGTCTGTAATAACCAGTCCTTTTCAGAAGAGAATGTTCAGTTTCTTCCTGGCCCTCACACTCTTGCATTTGCATTGAAAAACACTTCTCGAAAGACATTTACAACAGCTCTTTGTGGTCCCTTAGTTGACTTTTCTCTCTTTCTCCACAGACGCCAATGAAAACCTGGATGATTCCATTAAAAAGCTGGAAAGCAGCTCCTGGAGAAGAGGGCATACATCTGCTCCCACCCTCTGGACAGGCCCTTCTAATTCCTCCCTGAGAGCAGGCACTCATAAATGTCAGTCAGGGAGGAATTGGCTGCAGTTCCAGTACTTGGCATCTTAAAAGCATCTGCTATTTAATGTCTTTGCTAAATATAACTGTATAAAATAAAATCTCTTTCTAATTAAAACTTCATACGAGAAGGATAAAAAAACAGATTTTTTTTTTTTTTTTAAAGCTGCTCGTTCATTGAGCAAGGCTGAAAGACTTGGGGAATGAGAACAGTTCTGTTTGGGAGGCACCTCCAGCTCTCTTGTCCAGCAGCACCATCAGGACACTGAGTTCCCAGGGTCCAGGCATGGTCCCTCAGGGCGACAGCACTGGTCACTGACATCCATCGGGTCTCTGAGCCATTGTCCACAACCCCCTGGATGTGACCAGGCAGGCAATGCCTCATTCTCCAAACTGTGCCTCCATCAGATCCATAGCTCACCAAACGTGGGACAAGGGTGCTGGGCAGGGCTGGTGTGGCCAGGGCATTACAGAAGTGCAGAGTGGTGGCATCTGTAGCTCTTCCCTTGTGCACTGAGGCAGCCACTCCATCATGGAAGGCCTCTGGCTTGGTCAGGCAGCACAGACCCACCGTGTGCTCCTCAAGGTTTCCTTTGGCATATCAAAGCATGGAAGAGCTCGGATGGTTTCCCCCACTGTGTTATTGACTGACTGTGTCCTTTGAGGATCACAAGAGGAAGCAGAGCCTTCCATTGCACATGAAGAGCAAATGGTGAAGTAAAGGCTTCACCCTTTCCTATGAAACAAAAGGGCTGTGTGATTCAGGGCCCTCCCAAGGTGCCAAACTTCCAGGTGGGAAGCTGCTGACAGGAGGGAGTGGGGTACTCGTCTCCAGCCAGAGATCACTCACTCCTCAGCATCGTGGGCTGTGGCTGACAGTGCCTGAGGAGCTCAGAAATCCTTGGATGTGATCTCCTGGCCCAGTGTGTAGAACACAGAGCAGTGAGCTCGACTGGGGGGACTGGCCCAGCCCTTGGACACAACTGCCAGGCAGGACAAGCTCCCTCCCCAGAAAGGAAAAGCCCAGCCCTGAGATCCATCTCCACCTGGCTGCAGCAGCGTCATGAGGGCGTCCCAAAACCCACCCCTCCACAACGAGACCCTCTGCCCCCGAGCCCCCTGGTCCTGTTCCCCAGCCAGGACTGAAGGTGGGCAGTCCTTGCCTGGCAGGGCAGGGCTTGGCCCACATTTTATGTTCAAATAAAGAGATGGAGTTGTCATAACTATGTCCATGTGGTAGCAGCAGCAAAGCCCACCCGGCACCAGCACTGGCTGAGCTCCGTGCCCCAGAGCGGCCGTGGATGGCCACGGTGTGGGCAGGCAGGAGCCAGGCAGGGGCTGCTGTGACCAATGGCAGAGCCCCGAGGGGATGGGGGAGCCCATGCTGAGCGTCCCTGGGCTGAGGGCACATTTCCTTCTGTGGCATCGTCTAGGCCTGGACCTCCTCCAGGGCCATGCCCAGGAAAAGAGGAAAGCCATCAAGAGCATCCCCAGGAACACAGTCTGACCAGCAATGTCAGTAGGCAAAACACAAATTTTGCTGAGCAATGGCTCATTGATGAAGCAAAACATTTACATTTGGGGCAATCCATTCATACAGATGGGGGCACACTCTGGGGGTACAGCTAAGGGCATGAGGTCACAACAGGCTCAGGGGTCACAGGAGGCTGAGGACACAGCAGGCCCTGAGGTCACAGAGGTGCCAGAGCCCCGTGGTTGCACAGCAGCACAAGGAGCCAGCAGTCAGTGCTTGAGCACAACTGTTGCGGCAGCAGCGGCGGTGGCAGCAGCGGTGCTGACGTTGGGACAGCGGTGTCAGGACAGCGGTGGCAGCAAGAGCTGCGGGACTGGCAGAGGGCAAGGCACCATGGCCCTTGCTCTGCGCCTCCTACTCCTGCTCCTCCTGGCCGTGGCCCTGCCTGCCAGGGCTGCCCAGGCTGCTCCGCTGCAAGCGCGGGGAGCAGGTGAGCCGGCAGCCTGGCTCCCCTTTCCTGGCACAGCGCTCCCTGCTCCCCGGGAAGCGCTGGTGATAGTTTTGCCCAGGGCTTTAGGGAGGGTTTCATCTGTGGGAGGGAGAGATCCCCGACAGGCCCTGGGCTCCTCCAGCCACCACTCCAGGGATCTTGCACAGGGCCTGCAAAGAGGGTGGAGAGTGACCAGAGCCATTCCAGAGCTCCCCAGGCCCCTGTGCAGCTTTGGCCTTGTCCACTGACATCTGGCAGCCAAGGCCTTACCCGACCCCCTTGCAGTGCCCAGTTCCCCAAGACAGAGGGGGATCCCAGCACACCATGGAAATGGTTCTGATCTTTGCTCCCTTCTAGGCTGGGATGGTGTCATGGAGTATCTGGATGCCCTATCAGATAATGACTTGAAACCCCCGGAGAATGCTGGAGGTAAGTTCTCTGTGAGCCTTTCAGAGAAAATACTCTGTGTCCATGCGACAAGAGCTCAGTCATATGGCATTTCCCTCAACATAATCTCAGGATTGAAAGAATCTTGAAAATTTGCCCTGCTCCCCACTGAGGCTCTGAGGGATCCCACAGGATCACTGTCACTGGGAGGAAGGAGCATTTAGCTGTCCATCTTCCTCCCGTGGCCAATGCCAGTGTGTCCTTCCGTGTGCTCTGTGCAGCCAGGGAGAAGAGCAGAGAGGGAAGGGGCCGGGCCCAGGGCTGTGCCCCGGGGCTGAGCCTTTGGCAGCTCCTTTGCCAGCCCCAGGGAGCCTGAGCTGCTCCTGCTGCCACTGCCAAGCTCTGGGCCTGCCTGGGGCTGGCTTTAGAGCTGCTGGCAGCTCCAGGGAGTCCTTTATGCCCTGACTGGCCTGCAAGGGGCTCCTTCCATCCCAGTGTGGGGCCACTGCAGGCACGTGCTCCCCCTGCCCCTGCTCCTGAGTGGGAGGCAGAGCTGAGGGAGTGCCTTGGAGGACACCAATCACCCAGGTGCCCTCACTGCCACTCGGGCTGAAGGAGAAATTCAATCACTTTCCATTAAGGTCTACCTAGATGGAAGAACCAAGACACAGGAGACAGCAAGTCGCTGGAGGCAGCCAAACTTCTGGACAAGATGCTGAGTGACCTGGAGAGACGTCGTGGTGGGTGCATTTCCCTCATGCTTCCCCTGGGACTCAGCAGCCGGGGGCTCTGGCTGCACATCTGGAGACGCCGTGCCCGGCACAGCGGGAAGGGATCCATGGCAGCCTCACTGCCCCGCTGCTGCTCCTGCTGCTGCTGCTTCCATGCCCTGCAGGGCTGTTTCCCAGCCTGGCCTGGCTGCAGCTTCATCCCAGCCTCTGCAAGAAGGCGTTTGGCATCAGCTGACAGACTGCCCAAACTGCACCATTGGGCTGAGATCCCCTGCAATTTCCCGGTCACCAGGCAGATCAGGAATGGCAGCTGTTTGGACAAGAGACTGCCCTGTCCAATCCCAAATGTTTTTATGATTTCCAGATCCTTATCCATCAATTTGACCAGTATTGTCTCCTGAAGATTCCAACTCCCAGAAAGGGGAACATCTGCACCTAATCCAACTGTTCCCTTTTCTTTCTGCAGAGATGAAACGAAAGGCTCTGCTGAAGACTGAGTTTCCCAGAGGAAGCAGTGGATCATTGGTAGCCTCTGCTGCAGGAAGGGAAGCGATGCCAGGCACAGGCCCAGGAGGTAATTGCTGTGCCTCTGGGCCTGAGCCCTGCTGAGGATTCAGCTGCCCTCTCTGCTGCTGTGTGTCAGTGCGTGCCCCTCCAGGGATGTTGCACAGGGCCTGCAAAGAGGGTGGAGAGTGACCAGAGCCATTCCAGAGCTCCCCAGGCCCCTGTGCAGCTTTGGCCTTGTCCACTGACATCTGGCTCCCATGGCCTTACCTGACCCCCTTGCAGTGCCCAGTTCCCAAAAGCAGAGGGGGACCCCAGCACACCATGGAAATGGGTTCTGATCTATGCTCCCTTTCTAGGTGAGGGTGCTGGGATAGGTTCTCCAGCAGCTGGGATGGAAGGTGGTTTGGAACCCTTGGGAGCTTCTGCAGGTAAGTTCTCAACTTCCCCTCAGAGAATAATCATTGACAAACTGTCAGGAACCAGGTGACAGGAACTTGTGTGGCTGTTGAGTTACAGGTGTGTCTGCAGGGAGGACTTTTCAAGCTCCAGGGCTGGTTGCTGCACACAAGCCCAGCTCCCATGGCAGGGGTGAGTAGGTTACCCCTGCTGTCCCCACAGGCTGAGCCCTGCTTCTGTGGAATCCATTTCTGGAGAAATGGAAATACTTTCTCTTAAGGTCCTCTGAGAGGGAGGAAAAAACCTATAAAACAGAGTGAGTTCCTGGAGGAATTCAAACGACTGGACCAAATCTTGACTGAACTGGAGAG
The DNA here is from genome assembly GCF_036417665.1 of Passer domesticus. Classification (NCBI taxonomy): domain Eukaryota; kingdom Metazoa; phylum Chordata; class Aves; order Passeriformes; family Passeridae; genus Passer; species Passer domesticus. The sequence goes on along the minus strand of NC_087502.1, from coordinate 4,282,586 downwards.
ACAACGTGGTGGGTGCATTTCCCTCATGCTTCCCCTGGGACTCAGCAGCCGCGGGCTTTGGCTGCACATCTGGACACGCTGTGCCCGGCACAGCGGGAAGGGATCCATGGCAGCCTCGCTGCCCCGCTGCTGCTGCTGCTGCTGCTTTGACGCCCTGCAGGGCTGTTTCCCAGCCTGGCCTGGCTGCAGCTTCTGCCCAGCCCCTGCAGGAAGGCATTTGGCATCAGCTGACAGGGAGCCCAAACTTCACCAAAGGGCATGCACACCCTGAGATCCCCTGCAACTTCCTGGTCTCTGGGTAGATCTGGAAAGGCAACTATTTGGAGAAGGGAGGGCCCTGGAGCAGCCCCAAAAGCCTAGGCCTTTCCCTGATACTTATCCATATCATTGACACGTAGTGTTTCCTGAAGATGCCACCACCCTAATCGGGAATGGTTCCACCAGATCCAGCTGTCCTTTATCCTTTCTCCAGACATGGACCAAAAAGGTTTGCGGAAGGCAGCACTTCCTGGAGGAAGCGATGGCTCAGTGCCAGCCACCGATGCACAAAGAGAGGAGATGCCAGACAGTGCCACAGAAGGTGATTGCTGTGCCAGGCTCAGCCAGGCTCAGCAGTCCTGCTGGGCTCCTTCCATGGGAGACACGTCCCGAAAGCTGGGAGCAGCTGCACAGGGTGGCCATGGTGGGGAAAGGGCAGAGGGGGAGTGCAAGGCTCCCATGCCTCCTGACGGGGTCTGAGCCTGTCCCTTGGGGCTGGGGGAGCTGTCATGGGGCAGGGAGGGCCAGGGGCGGCAGTGGCTGCTCAGGGATGGCTTTGGCCCGTGTCCCTGGCAGCAGCCACTGCCCAAGCAGCTGCGCTGCCCCCGGGCTCTCCTCCCGGCTTGCTGGGCTTTGTTGGGTGGCACAGCCTGTGCCCAGGGGCGGCAAGGTGCCTGCAGGCCCCAGCTCTGGGGGAAACAGAGAATGTCCTGCCCGTATCTACCTTGCTGTCAGCTCAGCAGTGCAGCACAGCACGAGCTCATGCTCCCCATTGCTCCCACAGACGTTATCAATGAAACAGGAATATATGCCCCGGATCCAGTGCGCCTCCCAAGAATTGTCTGCCCCCAGGATGTGCGCAGGTCCTGCATGTTAGGCACGGTGGTGACAGTGATCACTGTGCCACTTGTGCTGATAGGCTGCTATCTTGGCATTCGCAAGCTGTACGAGCTCAGACGGTCAGTTGTTGATTTTCCTCCACAGTTTTCTTATAACTCTGCTCCTGCATAGGTAGCCTGATTGGGAGTCGTGCTACTGTGGAGTTGTGGCCAGTCCATGGTTGTCCAAATATCTCTGCTGAGGGTTCTGCTGCTGCCCAGTGCTTCCATTGGCCTCTCAATTGCTGGGCCTTGTCCTGGGGGCCCACTGGGGCTGCAGCCAGTGCTGGCTCCCACTGAGGCTGCCTGGCCAAGAGCAGCCCCAGGGGCACAGGGCAGAGGCAGAGCAAGTTCTCCACAGTATTTGGGCAGCACAGCTCTGGACAGAAGAGGACAGTGCTTTTTTAGTAGCTCATGTAAAGTTTCATGGTAACAGTGGTGTTGCAGGAGAAGCAAATTTGCTCCAGATCAGTGTTAAAACAAATCCAACGTGATGAAGGTTTGGATTTGGCCTTGAGACTTTGCTCTTTGTGTGAGCCCTGCTCTGGATTGATTCCCAGTCAGTCTTGGAGCCAGTTTTGGGCGAAGGCTCATCCCAGCCCTGAGCCTTGGCAGTTCTCTGGCCTCAAAGGGACAGCTGAGGCTGCACTGCACATGACTGGGGTTCAGGGCTCCATTATCAAAGAGCTTTGAGATGTTTCAATCACTGTATTCTTACTAGATAGTTTTTGTTATGAAGTTCCTTCATTAGATTTTAAAACTTAGTTGTAATAAAACTTCTTTTCCAGTGCTTTTTCCAGTTATTTGATATAGTCAGTGATGGCCTAAGGATTCCATGGCTGAATTAAAAGACTGTAAGTACTATAAAATGAAATAATGTTGACACTCTTAGGTCTTTCAGAGACTCCTGAAATTTATGTTGGTTTGATGTGACCAACAGAAGAGTTTGGCTCTGCTTTTAATTGAAACAAACAGCAGAGCTGGAACCTGTTGAAAGCAGTCTCTTCACTTCATAGCTAAAGCCAACTGTTAGGGCTCTTTATTGAGGAATATACTATCTACATTTCATGTATATACTCCTGACAAATAGCTGATAGAAATGAGGGATTTGGACTCTTTGGGAAGTACTGACCAGTTGGGCATTGGCTCTCTGAAGCTCAGTCTGTAATAACCAGTCCTTTTCAGAAGAGAATGTTCAGTTTCTTCCTGGCCCTCACACTCTTGCATTTGCATTGAAAAACACTTCTCGAAAGACATTTACAACAGCTCTTTGTGGTCCCTTAGTTGACTTTTCTCTCTTTCTCCACAGACGCCAATGAAAACCTGGATGATTCCATTAAAAAGCTGGAAAGCAGCTCCTGGAGAAGAGGGCATACATCTGCTCCCACCCTCTGGACAGGCCCTTCTAATTCCTCCCTGAGAGCAGGCACTCATAAATGTCAGTCAGGGAGGAATTGGCTGCAGTTCCAGTACTTGGCATCTTAAAAGCATCTGCTATTTAATGTCTTTGCTAAATATAACTGTATAAAATAAAATCTCTTTCTAATTAAAACTTCATACGAGAAGGATAAAAAAACAGATTTTTTTTTTTTTTTTTTAAAGCTGCTCGTTCATTGAGCAAGGCTGAAAGACTTGGGGAATGAGAACAGTTCTGTTTGGGAGGCACCTCCAGCTCTCTTGTCCAGCAGCACCATCAGGACACTGAGTTCCCAGGGTCCAGGCATGGTCCCTCAGGGCGACAGCACTGGTCACTGACATCCATCGGGTCTCTGAGCCATTGTCCACAACCCCCTGGATGTGACCAGGCAGGCAATGCCTCATTCTCCAAACTGTGCCTCCATCAGATCCATAGCTCACCAAACGCGGGACAAGGGTGCTGGGCAGGGCTGGTGTGGCCAGGGCATTACAGAAATGCAGAGTGGTGGCATCTGTAGCTCTTCCCTTGTGCACTGAGGCAGCCACTCCATCATGGAAGGCCTCTGGCTTGGTCAGGCAGCACAGACCCACCGTGTGCTCCTCAAGGTTTCCTTTGGCATATCAAAGCATGGAAGAGCTCGGATGGTTTCCCCCACTGTGTTATTGACTGACTGTGTCCTTTGAGGATCACAAGAGGAAGCAGAGCCTTCCATTGCACATGAAGAGCAAATGGTGAAGTAAAGGCTTCACCCTTTCCTATGAAACAAAAGGGCTGTGTGATTCAGGGCCCTCCCAAGGTGCCAAACTTCCAGCTGGGAAGCTGCTGACAGGAGGGAGTGGGGTACTCGTCTCCAGCCAGAGATCACTCACTCCTCAGCATCGTGGGCTGTGGCTGACAGTGCCTGAGGAGCTCAGAAATCCTTGGATGTGATCTCCTGGCCCAGTGTGTAGAACACAGAGCAGTGAGCTCGACTGGGGGGACTGGCCCAGCCCTTGGACACAACTGCCAGGCAGGACAAGCTCCCTCCCCAGAAAGGAAAAGCCCAGCCCTGAGATCCATCTCCACCTGGCTGCAGCAGCGTCATGAGGGCGTCCCAAAACCCACCCCTCCACAACGAGACCCTCTGCCCCCGAGCCCCCTGGTCCTGTTCCCCAGCCAGGACTGAAGGTGGGCAGTCCTTGCCTGGCAGGGCAGGGCTTGGCCCACATTTTATGTTCAAATAAAGAGATGGAGTTGTCATAACTATGTCCATGTGGTAGCAGCAGCAAAGCCCACCCGGCACCAGCACTGGCTGAGCTCCGTGCCCCAGAGCGGCCGTGGATGGCCACGGTGTGGGCAGGCAGGAGCCAGGCAGGGGCTGCTGTGACCAATGGCAGAGCCCCGAGGGGATGGGGGAGCCCATGCTGAGCGTCCCTGGGCTGAGGGCACATTTCCTTCTGTGGCATCGTCTAGGCCTGGACCTCCTCCAGGGCCATGCCCAGGAAAAGAGGAAAGCCATCAAGAGCATCCCCAGGAACACAGTCTGACCAGCAATGTCAGTAGGCAAAACACAAATTTTGCTGAGCAATGGCTCATTGATGAAGCAAAACATTTACATTTGGGGCAATCCATTCATACAGATGGGGGCACACTCTGGGGGTACAGCTAAGGGCATGAGGTCACAACAGGCTCAGGGGTCACAGGAGGCTGAGGACACAGCAGGCCCTGAGGTCACAGAGGTGCCAGAGCCCCGTGGTTGCACAGCAGCACAAGGAGCCAGCAGTCAGTGCTTGAGCACAACTGTTGCGGCAGCAGCGGCGGTGGCAGCAGCGGTGCTGACGTTGAGACAGCGGTGTCAGGACAGCGGTGGCAGCAAGAGCTGCGGGACTGGCAGAGGGCAAGGCACCATGGCCCTTGCTCTGCGCCTCCTACTCCTGCTCCTCCTGGCCGTGGCCCTGCCTGCCAGGGCTGCCCAGGCTGCTCCGCTGCAAGCGCGGGGAGCAGGTGAGCCGGCAGCCTGGCTCCCCTTTCCTGGCACAGCGCTCCCTGCTCCCCGGGAAGCGCTGGTGATAGTTTTGCCCAGGGCTTTAGGGAGGGTTTCATCTGTGGGAGGGAGAGATCCCCGACAGGCCCTGGGCTCCTCCAGCCACCACTCCAGGGATCTTGCACAGGGCCTGCAAAGAGGGTGGAGAGTGACCAGAGCCATTCCAGAGCTCCCCAGGCCCCTGTGCAGCTTTGGCCTTGTCCACTGACATCTGGCTCCCATGGCCTTACCTGACCCCCTTGCAGTGCCCAGTTCCCAAAAGCAGAGGGGGACCCCAGCACACCATGGAAATGGGTTCTGATCTATGCTCCCTTTCTAGGTGAGGGTGCTGGGATAGGTTCTCCAGCAGCTGGGATGGAAGGTGGTTTGGAACCCTTGGGAGCTTCTGCAGGTAAGTTCTCAACTTCCCCTCAGAGAATAATCATTGACAAACTGTCAGGAACCAGGTGACAGGAACTTGTGTGGCTGTTGAGTTACAGGTGTGTCTGCAGGGAGGACTTTTCAAGCTCCAGGGCTGGTTGCTGCACACAAGCCCAGCTCCCATGGCAGGGGTGAGTAGGTTACCCCTGCTGTCCCCACAGGCTGAGCCCTGCTTCTGTGGAATCCATTTCTGGAGAAATGGAAATACTTTGTCTTAAGGTCCTCTGAGAGGGAGGAAAAAACCTATAAAACAGAGTGAGTTCCTGGAGGAATCCAAACGACTGGACCAAATCTTGACTGAACTGGAGAGACAACGTGGTGGGTGCATTTCCCTCATGCTTCCCCTGGGACTCAGCAGCCGCGGGCTTTGGCTGCACATCTGGACACGCTGTGCCCGGCACAGCGGGAAGGGATCCATGGCAGCCTCGCTGCCCCGCTGCTGCTGCTGCTGCTTTGACGCCCTGCAGGGCTGTTTCCCAGCCTGGCCTGGCTGCAGCTTCTGCCCAGCCCCTGCAGGAAGGCATTTGGCATCAGCTGACAGGGAGCCCAAACTTCACCAAAGGGCATGCACACCCTGAGATCCCCTGCAACTTCCTGGTCTCTGGGTAGATCTGGAAAGGCAACTATTTGGAGAAGGGAGGGCCCTGGAGCAGCCCCAAAAGCCTAGGCCTTTCCCTGATACTTATCCATATCATTGACACGTAGTGTTTCCTGAAGATGCCACCACCCTAATCGGGAATGGTTCCACCAGATCCAGCTGTCCTTTATCCTTTCTCCAGACATGGACCAAAAAGGTTTGCGGAAGGCAGCACTTCCTGGAGGAAGCGATGGCTCAGTGCCAGCCACCGATGCACAAAGAGAGGAGATGCCAGACAGTGCCACAGAAGGTGATTGCTGTGCCAGGCTCAGCCAGGCTCAGCAGTCCTGCTGGGCTCCTTCCATGGGAGACACGTCCCGAAAGCTGGGAGCAGCTGCACAGGGTGGCCATGGTGGGGAAAGGGCAGAGGGGGAGTGCAAGGCTCCCATGCCTCCTGACGGGGTCTGAGCCTGTCCCTTGGGGCTGGGGGAGCTGTCATGGGGCAGGGAGGGCCAGGGGCGGCAGTGGCTGCTCAGGGATGGCTTTGGCCCGTGTCCCTGGCAGCAGCCACTGCCCAAGCAGCTGCGCTGCCCCCGGGCTCTCCTCCCGGCCTGCTGGGCTTTGTTGGGTGGCACAGCCTGTGCCCAGGGGCCTGCAGGCCCCAGCTCTGGGGGAAACAGAGAACGTCCTGCCCGTATCCACCTTGCTGTCAGCTCAGCAGTGCAGCACAGCACGAGCTCATGCTCCCCATTGCTCCCACAGACGTTATCAATGAAACAGGAATATATGCCCCGGATCCAGTGCGCCTCCCAAGAATTGTCTGCCCCCAGGATGTGCGCAGGTCCTGCATGTTAGGCACGGTGGTGACAGTGATCACTGTGCCACTTGTGCTGATAGGCTGCTATCTTGGCATTCGCAAGCTGTACGAGCTCAGACGGTCAGTTGTTGATTTTCCTCCACAGTTTTCTTATAACTCTGCTCCTGCATAGGTAGCCTGATTGGGAGTCGTGCTACTGTGGAGTTGTGGCCAGTCCATGGTTGTCCAAATATCTCTGCTGAGGGTTCTGCTGCTGCCCAGTGCTTCCATTGGCCTCTCAATTGCTGGGCCTTGTCCTGGGGGCCCACTGGGGCTGCAGCCAGTGCTGGCTCCCACTGAGGCTGCCTGGCCAAGAGCAGCCCCAGGGGCACAGGGCAGAGGCAGAGCAAGTTCTCCACAGTATTTGGGCAGCACAGCTCTGGACAGAAGAGGACAGTGCTTTTTTAGTAGCTCATGTAAAGTTTCATGGTAACAGTGGTGTTGCAGGAGAAGCAAATTTGCTCCAGATCAGTGTTAAAACAAATCCAACGTGATGAAGGTTTGGATTTGGCCTTGAGACTTTGCTCTTTGTGTGAGCCCTGCTCTGGATTGATTCCCAGTCAGTCTTGGAGCCAGTTTTGGGCGAAGGCTCATCCCAGCCCTGAGCCTTGGCAGTTCTCTGGCCTCAAAGGGACAGCTGAGGCTGCACTGCACATGACTGGGGTTCAGGGCTCCATTATCAAAGAGCTTTGAGATGTTTCAATCACTGTATTCTTACTAGATAGTTTTTGTTATGAAGTTCCTTCATTAGATTTTAAAACTTAGTTGTAATAAAACTTCTTTTCCAGTGCTTTTTCCAGTTTTTTGATATAGTCAGTGATGGCCTAAGGATTCCATGGCTGAATTAAAAGACTGTAAGTACTATAAAATGAAATAATGTTGACACTCTTAGGTCTTTCAGAGACTCCTGAAATTTATGTTGGTTTGATGTGACCAACAGAAGAGTTTGGCTCTGCTTTTAATTGAAACAAACAGCAGAGCTGGAACCTGTTGAAAGCAGTCTCTTCACTTCATAGCTAAAGCCAACTGTTAGGGCTCTTTATTGAGGAATATACTATCTACATTTCATGTATATACTCCTGACAAATAGCTGATAGAAATGAGGGATTTGGACTCTTTGGGAAGTACTGACCAGTTGGGCATTGGCTCTCTGAAGCTCAGTCTGTAATAACCAGTCCTTTTCAGAAGAGAATGTTCAGTTTCTTCCTGGCCCTCACACTCTTGCATTTGCATTGAAAAACACTTCTCGAAAGACATTTACAACAGCTCTTTGTGGTCCCTTAGTTGACTTTTCTCTCTTTCTCCACAGACGCCAATGAAAACCTGGATGATTCCATTAAAAAGCTGGAAAGCAGCTCCTGGAGAAGAGGGCATACATCTGCTCCCACCCTCTGGACAGGCCCTTCTAATTCCTCCCTGAGAGCAGGCACTCATAAATGTCAGTCAGGGAGGAATTGGCTGCAGTTCCAGTACTTGGCATCTTAAAAGCATCTGCTATTTAATGTCTTTGCTAAATATAACTGTATAAAATAAAATCTCTTTCTAATTAAAACTTCATACGAGAAGGATAAAAAAACAGATTTTTTTTTTTTTTTTTTAAAGCTGCTCGTTCATTGAGCAAGGCTGAAAGACTTGGGGAATGAGAACAGTTCTGTTTGGGAGGCACCTCCAGCTCTCTTGTCCAGCAGCACCATCAGGACACTGAGTTCCCAGGGTCCAGGCATGGTCCCTCAGGGCGACAGCACTGGTCACTGACATCCATCGGGTCTCTGAGCCATTGTCCACAACCCCCTGGATGTGACCAGGCAGGCAATGCCTCATTCTCCAAACTGTGCCTCCATCAGATCCATAGCTCACCAAACGCGGGACAAGGGTGCTGGGCAGGGCTGGTGTGGCCAGGGCATTACAGAAGTGCAGAGTGGTGGCATCTGTAGCTCTTCCCTTGTGCACTGAGGCAGCCACTCCATCATGGAAGGCCTCTGGCTTGGTCAGGCAGCACAGACCCACCGTGTGCTCCTCAAGGTTTCCTTTGGCATATCAAAGCATGGAAGAGCTCGGATGGTTTCCCCCACTGTGTTATTGACTGACTGTGTCCTTTGAGGATCACAAGAGGAAGCAGAGCCTTCCATTGCACATGAAGAGCAAATGGTGAAGTAAAGGCTTCACCCTTTCCTATGAAACAAAAGGGCTGTGTGATTCAGGGCCCTCCCAAGGTGCCAAACTTCCAGCTGGGAAGCTGCTGACAGGAGGGAGTGGGGTACTCGTCTCCAGCCAGAGATCACTCACTCCTCAGCATCGTGGGCTGTGGCTGACAGTGCCTGAGGAGCTCAGAAATCCTTGGATGTGATCTCCTGGCCCAGTGTGTAGAACACAGAGCAGTGAGCTCGACTGGGGGGACTGGCCCAGCCCTTGGACACAACTGCCAGGCAGGACAAGCTCCCTCCCCAGAAAGGAAAAGCCCAGCCCTGAGATCCATCTCCACCTGGCTGCAGCAGCGTCATGAGGGCGTCCCAAAACCCACCCCTCCACAACGAGACCCTCTGCCCCCGAGCCCCCTGGTCCTGTTCCCCAGCCAGGACTGAAGGTGGGCAGTCCTTGCCTGGCAGGGCAGGGCTTGGCCCACATTTTATGTTCAAATAAAGAGATGGAGTTGTCATAACTATGTCCATGTGGTAGCAGCAGCAAAGCCCACCCGGCACCAGCACTGGCTGAGCTCCGTGCCCCAGAGCGGCCGTGGATGGCCACGGTGTGGGCAGGCAGGAGCCAGGCAGGGGCTGCTGTGACCAATGGCAGAGCCCCGAGGGGATGGGGGAGCCCATGCTGAGCGTCCCTGGGCTGAGGGCACATTTCCTTCTGTGGCATCGTCTAGGCCTGGACCTCCTCCAGGGCCATGCCCAGGAAAAGAGGAAAGCCATCAAGAGCATCCCCAGGAACACAGTCTGACCAGCAATGTCAGTAGGCAAAACACAAATTTTGCTGAGCAATGGCTCATTGATGAAGCAAAACATTTACATTTGGGGCAATCCATTCATACAGATGGGGGCACACTCTGGGGGTACAGCTAAGGGCATGAGGTCACAACAGGCTCAGGGGTCACAGGAGGCTGAGGACACAGCAGGCCCTGAGGTCACAGAGGTGCCAGAGCCCCGTGGTTGCACAGCAGCACAAGGAGCCAGCAGTCAGTGCTTGAGCACAACTGTTGCGGCAGCAGCGGCGGTGGCAGCAGCGGTGCTGACGTTGGGACAGCGGTGTCAGGACAGCGGTGGCAGCAAGAGCTGCGGGACTGGCAGAGGGCAAGGCACCATGGCCCTTGCTCTGCGCCTCCTACTCCTGCTCCTCCTGGCCGTGGCCCTGCCTGCCAGGGCTGCCCAGGCTGCTCCGCTGCAAGCGCGGGGAGCAGGTGAGCCGGCAGCCTGGCTCCCCTTTCCTGGCACAGCGCTCCCTGCTCCCCGGGAAGCGCTGGTGATAGTTTTGCCCAGGGCTTTAGGGAGGGTTTCATCTGTGGGAGGGAGAGATCCCCGACAGGCCCTGGGCTCCTCCAGCCACCACTCCAGGGATCTTGCACAGGGCCTGCAAAGAGGGTGGAGAGTGACCAGAGCCATTCCAGAGCTCCCCAGGCCCCTGTGCAGCTTTGGCCTTGTCCACTGACATCTGGCAGCCAAGGCCTTACCCGACCCCCTTGCAGTGCCCAGTTCCCCAAGACAGAGGGGGATCCCAGCACACCATGGAAATGGTTCTGATCTTTGCTCCCTTCTAGGCTGGGATGGTGTCATGGAGTATCTGGATGCCCTATCAGATAATGACTTGAAACCCCCGGAGAATGCTGGAGGTAAGTTCTCTGTGAGCCTTTCAGAGAAAATACTCTGTGTCCATGCGACAAGAGCTCAGTCATATGGCATTTCCCTCAACATAATCTCAGGATTGAAAGAATCTTGAAAATTTGCCCTGCTCCCCACTGAGGCTCTGAGGGATCCCACAGGATCACTGTCACTGGGAGGAAGGAGCATTTAGCTGTCCATCTTCCTCCCGTGGCCAATGCCAGTGTGTCCTTCCGTGTGCTCTGTGCAGCCAGGGAGAAGAGCAGAGAGGGAAGGGGCCGGGCCCAGGGCTGTGCCCCAGGGCTGAGCCTTTGGCAGCTCCTTTGCCAGCCCCAGGGAGCCTGAGCTGCTCCTGCTGCCACTGCCAAGTTCTGGGCCTGCCTGGGGCTGGCTTTAGAGCTGCTGGCAGCTCCAGGGAGTCCTTTATGCCCTGACTGGCCTGCAAGGGGCTCCTTCCATCCCAGTGTGGGGCCACTGCAGGCACGTGCTCCCCCTGCCCCTGCTCCTGAGTGGGAGGCAGAGCTGAGGGAGTGCCTTGGAGGACACCAATCACCCAGGTGCCCTCACTGCCACTCGGGCTGAAGGAGAAATTCAATCACTTTCCATTAAGGTCTACCTAGATGGAAGAACCAAGACACAGGAGACAGCAAGTCGCTGGAGGCAGCCAAACTTCTGGACAAGATGCTGAGTGACCTGGAGAGACGTCGTGGTGGGTGCATTTCCCTCATGCTTCCCCTGGGACTCAGCAGCCGGGGGCTCTGGCTGCACATCTGGAGACGCCGTGCCCGGCACAGCGGGAAGGGATCCATGGCAGCCTCACTGCCCCGCTGCTGCTCCTGCTGCTGCTGCTTCCATGCCCTGCAGGGCTGTTTCCCAGCCTGGCCTGGCTGCAGCTTCCTCCCAGCCTCTGCAGGAAGGCATTTGGCATCAGCTGACAGACTGCCCAAACTGCACCATTGGGCTGAGATCCCCTGCAATTTCCCGGTCACCAGGCAGATCAGGAATGGCAGCTGTTTGGACAAGAGACTGCCCTGTCCAATCCCAAATGTTTTTATGATTTCCAGATCCTTATCCATCAATTTGACCAGTATTGTCTCCTGAAGATTCCAACTCCCAGAAAGGGGAACATCTGCACCTAATCCAACTGTTCCCTTTTCTTTCTGCAGAGATGAAACGAAAGGCTCTGCTGAAGACTGAGTTTCCCAGAGGAAGCAGTGGATCATTGGTAGCCTCTGCTGCAGGAAGGGAAGCGATGCCAGGCACAGGCCCAGGAGGTAATTGCTGTGCCTCTGGGCCTGAGCCCTGCTGAGGATTCAGCTGCCCTCTCTGCTGCTGTGTGTCAGTGCGTGCCCCTCCAGGGATGTTGCACAGGGCCTGCAAAGAGGGTGGAGAGTGACCAGAGCCATTCCAGAGCTCCCCAGGCCCCTGTGCAGCTTTGGCCTTGTCCACTGACATCTGGCTCCCATGGCCTTACCTGACCCCCTTGCAGTGCCCAGTTCCCAAAAGCAGAGGGGGACCCCAGCACACCATGGAAATGGGTTCTGATCTATGCTCCCTTTCTAGGTGAGGGTGCTGGGATAGGTTCTCCAGCAGCTGGGATGGAAGGTGGTTTGGAACCCTTGGGAGCTTCTGCAGGTAAGTTCTCAACTTCCCCTCAGAGAATAATCATTGACAAACTGTCAGGAACCAGGTGACAGGAACTTGTGTGGCTGTTGAGTTACAGGTGTGTCTGCAGGGAGGACTTTTCAAGCTCCAGGGCTGGTTGCTGCACACAAGCCCAGCTCCCATGGCAGGGGTGAGTAGGTTACCCCTGCTGTCCCCACAGGCTGAGCCCTGCTTCTGTGGAATCCATTTCTGGAGAAATGGAAATACTTTGTCTTAAGGTCCTCTGAGAGGGAGGAAAAAACCTATAAAACAGAGTGAGTTCCTGGAGGAATCCAAACGACTGGACCAAATCTTGACTGAACTGGAGAGACAACGTGGTGGGTGCATTTCCCTCATGCTTCCCCTGGGACTCAGCAGCCGCGGGCTTTGGCTGCACATCTGGACACGCTGTGCCCGGCACAGCGGGAAGGGATCCATGGCAGCCTCGCTGCCCCGCTGCTGCTGCTGCTGCTTTGACGCCCTGCAGGGCTGTTTCCCAGCCTGGCCTGGCTGCAGCTTCTGCCCAGCCCCTGCAGGAAGGCATTTGGCATCAGCTGACAGGGAGCCCAAACTTCACCAAAGGGCATGCACACCCTGAGATCCCCTGCAACTTCCTGGTCTCTGGGTAGATCTGGAAAGGCAACTATTTGGAGAAGGGAGGGCCCTGGAGCAGCCCCAAAAGCCTAGGCCTTTCCCTGATACTTATCCATATCATTGACACGTAGTGTTTCCTGAAGATGCCACCACCCTAATCGGGAATGGTTCCACCAGATCCAGCTGTCCTTTATCCTTTCTCCAGACATGGACCAAAAAGGTTTGCGGAAGGCAGCACTTCCTGGAGGAAGCGATGGCTCAGTGCCAGCCACCGATGCACAAAGAGAGGAGATGCCAGACAGTGCCACAGAAGGTGATTGCTGTGCCAGGCTCAGCCAGGTTCAGCAGTCCTGCTGGGCTCCTTCCATGGGAGACACGTCCCGAAAGCTGGGAGCAGCTGCACAGGGTGGCCATGGTGGGGAAAGGGCAGAGGGGGAGTGCAAGGCTCCCATGCCTCCTGACGGGGTCTGAGCCTGTCCCTTGGGGCTGGGGGAGCTGTCATGGGGCAGGGAGGGCCAGGGGCGGCAGTGGCTGCTCAGGGATGGCTTTGGCCCGTGTCCCTGGCAGCAGCCACTGCCCAAGCAGCTGCGCTGCCCCCGGGCTCTCCTCCCGGCCTGCTGGGCTTTGTTGGGTGGCACAGCCTGTGCCCAGGGGCCTGCAGGCCCCAGCTCTGGGGGAAACAGAGAACGTCCTGCCCGTATCCACCTTGCTGTCAGCTCAGCAGTGCAGCACAGCACGAGCTCATGCTCCCCATTGCTCCCACAGACGTTATCAATGAAACAGGAATATATGCCCCGGATCCAGTGCGCCTCCCAAGAATTGTCTGCCCCCAGGATGTGCGCAGGTCCTGCATGTTAGGCACGGTGGTGACAGTGATCACTGTGCCACTTGTGCTGATAGGCTGCTATCTTGGCATTCGCAAGCTGTACGAGCTCAGACGGTCAGTTGTTGATTTTCCTCCACAGTTTTCTTATAACTCTGCTCCTGCATAGGTAGCCTGATTGGGAGTCGTGCTACTGTGGAGTTGTGGCCAGTCCATGGTTGTCCAAATATCTCTGCTGAGGGTTCTGCTGCTGCCCAGTGCTTCCATTGGCCTCTCAATTGCTGGGCCTTGTCCTGGGGGCCCACTGGGGCTGCAGCCAGTGCTGGCTCCCACTGAGGCTGCCTGGCCAAGAGCAGCCCCAGGGGCACAGGGCAGAGGCAGAGCAAGTTCTCCACAGTATTTGGGCAGCACAGCTCTGGACAGAAGAGGACAGTGCTTTTTTAGTAGCTCATGTAAAGTTTCATGGTAACAGTGGTGTTGCAGGAGAAGCAAATTTGCTCCAGATCAGTGTTAAAACAAATCCAACGTGATGAAGGTTTGGATTTGGCCTTGAGACTTTGCTCTTTGTGTGAGCCCTGCTCTGGATTGATTCCCAGTCAGTCTTGGAGCCAGTTTTGGGCGAAGGCTCATCCCAGCCCTGAGCCTTGGCAGTTCTCTGGCCTCAAAGGGACAGCTGAGGCTGCACTGCACATGACTGGGGTTCAGGGCTCCATTATCAAAGAGCTTTGAGATGTTTCAATCACTGTATTCTTACTAGATAGTTTTTGTTATGAAGTTCCTTCATTAGATTTTAAAACTTAGTTGTAATAAAACTTCTTTTCCAGTGCTTTTTCCAGTTATTTGATATAGTCAGTGATGGCCTAAGGATTCCATGGCTGAATTAAAAGACTGTAAGTACTATAAAATGAAATAATGTTGACACTCTTAGGTCTTTCAGAGACTCCTGAAATTTATGTTGGTTTGATGTGACCAACAGAAGAGTTTGGCTCTGCTTTTAATTGAAACAAACAGCAGAGCTGGAACCTGTTGAAAGCAGTCTCTTCACTTCATAGCTAAAGCCAACTGTTAGGGCTCTTTATTGAGGAATATACTATCTACATTTCATGTATATACTCCTGACAAATAGCTGATAGAAATGAGGGATTTGGACTCTTTGGGAAGTACTGACCAGTTGGGCATTGGCTCTCTGAAGCTCAGTCTGTAATAACCAGTCCTTTTCAGAAGAGAATGTTCAGTTTCTTCCTGGCCCTCACACTCTTGCATTTGCATTGAAAAACACTTCTCGAAAGACATTTACAACAGCTCTTTGTGGTCCCTTAGTTGACTTTTCTCTCTTTCTCCACAGACGCCAATGAAAACCTGGATGATTCCATTAAAAAGCTGGAAAGCAGCTCCTGGAGAAGAGGGCATACATCTGCTCCCACCCTCTGGACAGGCCCTTCTAATTCCTCCCTGAGAGCAGGCACTCATAAATGTCAGTCAGGGAGGAATTGGCTGCAGTTCCAGTACTTGGCATCTTAAAAGCATCTGCTATTTAATGTCTTTGCTAAATATAACTGTATAAAATAAAATCTCTTTCTAATTAAAACTTCATACGAGAAGGATAAAAAAACAGATTTTTTTTTTTTTTTTAAAGCTGCTCGTTCATTGAGCAAGGCTGAAAGACTTGGGGAATGAGAACAGTTCTGTTTGGGAGGCACCTCCAGCTCTCTTGTCCAGCAGCACCATCAGGACACTGAGTTCCCAGGGTCCAGGCATGGTCCCTCAGGGCGACAGCACTGGTCACTGACATCCATCGGGTCTCTGAGCCATTGTCCACAACCCCCTGGATGTGACCAGGCAGGCAATGCCTCATTCTCCAAACTGTGCCTCCATCAGATCCATAGCTCACCAAACGTGGGACAAGGGTGCTGGGCAGGGCTGGTGTGGCCAGGGCATTACAGAAGTGCAGAGTGGTGGCATCTGTAGCTCTTCCCTTGTGCACTGAGGCAGCCACTCCATCATGGAAGGCCTCTGGCTTGGTCAGGCAGCACAGACCCACCGTGTGCTCCTCAAGGTTTCCTTTGGCATATCAAAGCATGGAAGAGCTCGGATGGTTTCCCCCACTGTGTTATTGACTGACTGTGTCCTTTGAGGATCACAAGAGGAAGCAGAGCCTTCCATTGCACATGAAGAGCAAATGGTGAAGTAAAGGCTTCACCCTTTCCTATGAAACAAAAGGGCTGTGTGATTCAGGGCCCTCCCAAGGTGCCAAACTTCCAGCTAGGAAGCTGCTGACAGGAGTGAGTGGGGTACTCGTCTCCAGCCAGAGATCACTCACTCCTCAGCATCGTGGGCTGTGGCTGACAGTGCCTGAGGAGCTCAGAAATCCTTGGATGTGATCTCCTGGCCCAGTGTGTAGAACACAGAGCAGTGAGCTCGACTGGGGGGACTGGCCCAGCCCTTGGACACAACTGCCAGGCAGGACAAGCTCCCTCCCCAGAAAGGAAAAGCCCAGCCCTGAGATCCATCTCCACCTGGCTGCAGCAGCGTCATGAGGGCGTCCCAAAACCCACCCCTCCACAACGAGACCCTCTGCCCCCGAGCCCCCTGGTCCTGTTCCCCAGCCAGGACTGAAGGTGGGCAGTCCTTGCCTGGCAGGGCAGGGCTTGGCCCACATTTTATGTTCAAATAAAGAGATGGAGTTGTCATAACTATGTCCATGTGGTAGCAGCAGCAAAGCCCACCCGGCACCAGCACTGGCTGAGCTCCGTGCCCCAGAGCGGCCGTGGATGGCCACGGTGTGGGCAGGCAGGAGCCAGGCAGGGGCTGCTGTGACCAATGGCAGAGCCCCGAGGGGATGGGGGAGCCCATGCTGAGCGTCCCTGGGCTGAGGGCACATTTCCTTCTGTGGCATCGTCTAGGCCTGGACCTCCTCCAGGGCCATGCCCAGGAAAAGAGGAAAGCCATCAAGAGCATCCCCAGGAACACAGTCTGACCAGCAATGTCAGTAGGCAAAACACAAATTTTGCTGAGCAATGGCTCATTGATGAAGCAAAACATTTACATTTGGGGCAATCCATTCATACAGATGGGGGCACACTCTGGGGGTACAGCTAAGGGCATGAGGTCACAACAGGCTCAGGGGTCACAGGAGGCTGAGGACACAGCAGGCCCTGAGGTCACAGAGGTGCCAGAGCCCCGTGGTTGCACAGCAGCACAAGGAGCCAGCAGTCAGTGCTTGAGCACAACTGTTGCGGCAGCAGCGGCGGTGGCAGCAGCGGTGCTGACGTTGGGACAGCGGTGTCAGGACAGCGGTGGCAGCAAGAGCTGCGGGACTGGCAGAGGGCAAGGCACCATGGCCCTTGCTCTGCGCCTCCTACTCCTGCTCCTCCTGGCCGTGGCCCTGCCTGCCAGGGCTGCCCAGGCTGCTCCGCTGCAAGCGCGGGGAGCAGGTGAGCCGGCAGCCTGGCTCCCCTTTCCTGGCACAGCGCTCCCTGCTCCCCGGGAAGCGCTGGTGATAGTTTTGCCCAGGGCTTTAGGGAGGGTTTCATCTGTGGGAGGGAGAGATCCCCGACAGGCCCTGGGCTCCTCCAGCCACCACTCCAGGGATCTTGCACAGGGCCTGCAAAGAGGGTGGAGAGTGACCAGAGCCATTCCAGAGCTCCCCAGGCCCCTGTGCAGCTTTGGCCTTGTCCACTGACATCTGGCAGCCAAGGCCTTACCCGACCCCCTTGCAGTGCCCAGTTCCCCAAGACAGAGGGGGATCCCAGCACACCATGGAAATGGTTCTGATCTTTGCTCCCTTCTAGGCTGGGATGGTGTCATGGAGTATCTGGATGCCCTATCAGATAATGACTTGAAACCCCCGGAGAATGCTGGAGGTAAGTTCTCTGTGAGCCTTTCAGAGAAAATACTCTGTGTCCATGCGACAAGAGCTCAGTCATATGGCATTTCCCTCAACATAATCTCAGGATTGAAAGAATCTTGAAAATTTGCCCTGCTCCCCACTGAGGCTCTGAGGGATCCCACAGGATCACTGTCACTGGGAGGAAGGAGCATTTAGCTGTCCATCTTCCTCCCGTGGCCAATGCCAGTGTGTCCTTCCGTGTGCTCTGTGCAGCCAGGGAGAAGAGCAGAGAGGGAAGGGGCCGGGCCCAGGGCTGTGCCCCAGGGCTGAGCCTTTGGCAGCTCCTTTGCCAGCCCCAGGGAGCCTGAGCTGCTCCTGCTGCCACTGCCAAGCTCTGGGCCTGCCTGGGGCTGGCTTTAGAGCTGCTGGCAGCTCCAGGGAGTCCTTTATGCCCTGACTGGCCTGCAAGGGGCTCCTTCCATCCCAGTGTGGGGCCACTGCAGGCACGTGCTCCCCCTGCCCCTGCTCCTGAGTGGGAGGCAGAGCTGAGGGAGTGCCTTGGAGGACACCAATCACCCAGGTGCCCTCACTGCCACTCGGGCTGAAGGAGAAATTCAATCACTTTCCATTAAGGTCTACCTAGATGGAAGAACCAAGACACAGGAGACAGCAAGTCGCTGGAGGCAGCCAAACTTCTGGACAAGATGCTGAGTGACCTGGAGAGACGTCGTGGTGGGTGCATTTCCCTCATGCTTCCCCTGGGACTCAGCAGCCGGGGGCTCTGGCTGCACATCTGGAGACGCCGTGCCCGGCACAGCGGGAAGGGATCCATGGCAGCCTCACTGCCCCGCTGCTGCTCCTGCTGCTGCTGCTTCCATGCCCTGCAGGGCTGTTTCCCAGCCTGGCCTGGCTGCAGCTTCATCCCAGCCTCTGCAAGAAGGCGTTTGGCATCAGCTGACAGACTGCCCAAACTGCACCATTGGGCTGAGATCCCCTGCAATTTCCCGGTCACCAGGCAGATCAGGAATGGCAGCTGTTTGGACAAGAGACTGCCCTGTCCAATCCCAAATGTTTTTATGATTTCCAGATCCTTATCCATCAATTTGACCAGTATTGTCTCCTGAAGATTCCAACTCCCAGAAAGGGGAACATCTGCACCTAATCCAACTGTTCCCTTTTCTTTCTGCAGAGATGAAACGAAAGGCTCTGCTGAAGACTGAGTTTCCCAGAGGAAGCAGTGGATCATTGGTAGCCTCTGCTGCAGGAAGGGAAGCGATGCCAGGCACAGGCCCAGGAGGTAATTGCTGTGCCTCTGGGCCTGAGCCCTGCTGAGGATTCAGCTGCCCTCTCTGCTGCTGTGTGTCAGTGCGTGCCCCTCCAGGGATGTTGCACAGGGCCTGCAAAGAGGGTGGAGAGTGACCAGAGCCATTCCAGAGCTCCCCAGGCCCCTGTGCAGCTTTGGCCTTGTCCACTGACATCTGGCTCCCATGGCCTTACCTGACCCCCTTGCAGTGCCCAGTTCCCAAAAGCAGAGGGGGACCCCAGCACACCATGGAAATGGGTTCTGATCTATGCTCCCTTTCTAGGTGAGGGTGCTGGGATAGGTTCTCCAGCAGCTGGGATGGAAGGTGGTTTGGAACCCTTGGGAGCTTCTGCAGGTAAGTTCTCAACTTCCCCTCAGAGAATAATCATTGACAAACTGTCAGGAACCAGGTGACAGGAACTTGTGTGGCTGTTGAGTTACAGGTGTGTCTGCAGGGAGGACTTTTCAAGCTCCAGGGCTGGTTGCTGCACACAAGCCCAGCTCCCATGGCAGGGGTGAGTAGGTTACCCCTGCTGTCCCCACAGGCTGAGCCCTGCTTCTGTGGAATCCATTTCTGGAGAAATGGAAATACTTTGTCTTAAGGTCCTCTGAGAGGGAGGAAAAAACCTATAAAACAGAGTGAGTTCCTGGAGGAATTCAAACGACTGGACCAAATCTTGACTGAACTGGAGAGACAACGTGGTGGGTGCATTTCCCTCATGCTTCCCCTGGGACTCAGCAGCCGCGGGCTTTGGCTGCACATCTGGACACGCTGTGCCCGGCACAGCGGGAAGGGATCCATGGCAGCCTCGCTGCCCCGCTGCTGCTGCTGCTGCTTTGACGCCCTGCAGGGCTGTTTCCCAGCCTGGCCTGGCTGCAGCTTCTGCCCAGCCCCTGCAGGAAGGCATTTGGCATCAGCTGACAGGGAGCCCAAACTTCACCAAAGGGCATGCACACCCTGAGATCCCCTGCAACTTCCTGGTCTCTGGGTAGATCTGGAAAGGCAACTATTTGGAGAAGGGAGGGCCCTGGAGCAGCCCCAAAAGCCTAGGCCTTTCCCTGATACTTATCCATATCATTGACACGTAGTGTTTCCTGAAGATGCCACCACCCTAATCGGGAATGGTTCCACCAGATCCAGCTGTCCTTTATCCTTTCTCCAGACATGGACCAAAAAGGTTTGCGGAAGGCAGCACTTCCTGGAGGAAGCGATGGCTCAGTGCCAGCCACCGATGCACAAAGAGAGGAGATGCCAGACAGTGCCACAGAAGGTGATTGCTGTGCCAGGCTCAGCCAGGCTCAGCAGTCCTGCTGGGCTCCTTCCATGGGAGACACGTCCCGAAAGCTGGGAGCAGCTGCACAGGGTGGCCATGGTGGGGAAAGGGCAGAGGGGGAGTGCAAGGCTCCCATGCCTCCTGACGGGGTCTGAGCCTGTCCCTTGGGGCTGGGGGAGCTGTCATGGGGCAGGGAGGGCCAGGGGCGGCAGTGGCTGCTCAGGGATGGCTTTGGCCCGTGTCCCTGGCAGCAGCCACTGCCCAAGCAGCTGCGCTGCCCCCGGGCTCTCCTCCCGGCTTGCTGGGCTTTGTTGGGTGGCACAGCCTGTGCCCAGGGGCGGCAAGGTGCCTGCAGGCCCCAGCTCTGGGGGAAACAGAGAATGTCCTGCCCGTATCTACCTTGCTGTCAGCTCAGCAGTGCAGCACAGCACGAGCTCATGCTCCCCATTGCTCCCACAGACGTTATCAATGAAACAGGAATATATGCCCCGGATCCAGTGCGCCTCCCAAGAATTGTCTGCCCCCAGGATGTGCGCAGGTCCTGCATGTTAGGCACGGTGGTGACAGTGATCACTGTGCCACTTGTGCTGATAGGCTGCTATCTTGGCATTCGCAAGCTGTACGAGCTCAGACGGTCAGTTGTTGATTTTCCTCCACAGTTTTCTTATAACTCTGCTCCTGCATAGGTAGCCTGATTGGGAGTCGTGCTACTGTGGAGTTGTGGCCAGTCCATGGTTGTCCAAATATCTCTGCTGAGGGTTCTGCTGCTGCCCAGTGCTTCCATTGGCCTCTCAATTGCTGGGCCTTGTCCTGGGGGCCCACTGGGGCTGCAGCCAGTGCTGGCTCCCACTGAGGCTGCCTGGCCAAGAGCAGCCCCAGGGGCACAGGGCAGAGGCAGAGCAAGTTCTCCACAGTATTTGGGCAGCACAGCTCTGGACAGAAGAGGACAGTGCTTTTTTAGTAGCTCATGTAAAGTTTCATGGTAACAGTGGTGTTGCAGGAGAAGCAAATTTGCTCCAGATCAGTGTTAAAACAAATCCAACGTGATGAAGGTTTGGATTTGGCCTTGAGACTTTGCTCTTTGTGTGAGCCCTGCTCTGGATTGATTCCCAGTCAGTCTTGGAGCCAGTTTTGGGCGAAGGCTCATCCCAGCCCTGAGCCTTGGCAGTTCTCTGGCCTCAAAGGGACAGCTGAGGCTGCACTGCACATGACTGGGGTTCAGGGCTCCATTATCAAAGAGCTTTGAGATGTTTCAATCACTGTATTCTTACTAGATAGTTTTTGTTATGAAGTTCCTTCATTAGATTTTAAAACTTAGTTGTAATAAAACTTCTTTTCCAGTGCTTTTTCCAGTTATTTGATATAGTCAGTGATGGCCTAAGGATTCCATGGCTGAATTAAAAGACTGTAAGTACTATAAAATGAAATAATGTTGACACTCTTAGGTCTTTCAGAGACTCCTGAAATTTATGTTGGTTTGATGTGACCAACAGAAGAGTTTGGCTCTGCTTTTAATTGAAACAAACAGCAGAGCTGGAACCTGTTGAAAGCAGTCTCTTCACTTCATAGCTAAAGCCAACTGTTAGGGCTCTTTATTGAGGAATATACTATCTACATTTCATGTATATACTCCTGACAAATAGCTGATAGAAATGAGGGATTTGGACTCTTTGGGAAGTACTGACCAGTTGGGCATTGGCTCTCTGAAGCTCAGTCTGTAATAACCAGTCCTTTTCAGAAGAGAATGTTCAGTTTCTTCCTGGCCCTCACACTCTTGCATTTGCATTGAAAAACACTTCTCGAAAGACATTTACAACAGCTCTTTGTGGTCCCTTAGTTGACTTTTCTCTCTTTCTCCACAGACGCCAATGAAAACCTGGATGATTCCATTAAAAAGCTGGAAAGCAGCTCCTGGAGAAGAGGGCATACATCTGCTCCCACCCTCTGGACAGGCCCTTCTAATTCCTCCCTGAGAGCAGGCACTCATAAATGTCAGTCAGGGAGGAATTGGCTGCAGTTCCAGTACTTGGCATCTTAAAAGCATCTGCTATTTAATGTCTTTGCTAAATATAACTGTATAAAATAAAATCTCTTTCTAATTAAAACTTCATACGAGAAGGATAAAAAAACAGATTTTTTTTTTTTTTTTTAAAGCTGCTCGTTCATTGAGCAAGGCTGAAAGACTTGGGGAATGAGAACAGTTCTGTTTGGGAGGCACCTCCAGCTCTCTTGTCCAGCAGCACCATCAGGACACTGAGTTCCCAGGGTCCAGGCATGGTCCCTCAGGGCGACAGCACTGGTCACTGACATCCATCGGGTCTCTGAGCCATTGTCCACAACCCCCTGGATGTGACCAGGCAGGCAATGCCTCATTCTCCAAACTGTGCCTCCATCAGATCCATAGCTCACCAAACGCGGGACAAGGGTGCTGGGCAGGGCTGGTGTGGCCAGGGCATTACAGAAGTGCAGAGTGGTGGCATCTGTAGCTCTTCCCTTGTGCACTGAGGCAGCCACTCCATCATGGAAGGCCTCTGGCTTGGTCAGGCAGCACAGACCCACCGTGTGCTCCTCAAGGTTTCCTTTGGCATATCAAAGCATGGAAGAGCTCGGATGGTTTCCCCCACTGTGTTATTGACTGACTGTGTCCTTTGAGGATCACAAGAGGAAGCAGAGCCTTCCATTGCACATGAAGAGCAAATGGTGAAGTAAAGGCTTCACCCTTTCCTATGAAACAAAAGGGCTGTGTGATTCAGGGCCCTCCCAAGGTGCCAAACTTCCAGCTGGGAAGCTGCTGACAGGAGGGAGTGGGGTACTCGTCTCCAGCCAGAGATCACTCACTCCTCAGCATCGTGGGCTGTGGCTGACAGTGCCTGAGGAGCTCAGAAATCCTTGGATGTGATCTCCTGGCCCAGTGTGTAGAACACAGAGCAGTGAGCTCGACTGGGGGGACTGGCCCAGCCCTTGGACACAACTGCCAGGCAGGACAAGCTCCCTCCCCAGAAAGGAAAAGCCCAGCCCTGAGATCCATCTCCACCTGGCTGCAGCAGCGTCATGAGGGCGTCCCAAAACCCACCCCTCCACAACGAGACCCTCTGCCCCCGAGCCCCCTGGTCCTGTTCCCCAGCCAGGACTGAAGGTGGGCAGTCCTTGCCTGGCAGGGCAGGGCTTGGCCCACATTTTATGTTCAAATAAAGAGATGGAGTTGTCATAACTATGTCCATGTGGTAGCAGCAGCAAAGCCCACCCGGCACCAGCACTGGCTGAGCTCCGTGCCCCAGAGCGGCCGTGGATGGCCACGGTGTGGGCAGGCAGGAGCCAGGCAGGGGCTGCTGTGACCAATGGCAGAGCCCCGAGGGGATGGGGGAGCCCATGCTGAGCGTCCCTGGGCTGAGGGCACATTTCCTTCTGTGGCATCGTCTAGGCCTGGACCTCCTCCAGGGCCATGCCCAGGAAAAGAGGAAAGCCATCAAGAGCATCTCCAGGAACACAGTCTGACCAGCAATGTCAGTAGGCAAAACACAAATTTTGCTGAGCAATGGCTCATTGATGAAGCAAAACATTTACATTTGGGGCAATCCATTCATACAGATGGGGGCACACTCTGGGGGTACAGCTAAGGGCATGAGGTCACAACAGGCTCAGGGGTCACAGGAGGCTGAGGACACAGCAGGCCCTGAGGTCACAGAGGTGCCAGAGCCCCGTGGTTGCACAGCAGCACAAGGAGCCAGCAGTCAGTGCTTGAGCACAACTGTTGCGGCAGCAGCGGCGGTGGCAGCAGCGGTGCTGACGTTGAGACAGCGGTGTCAGGACAGCGGTGGCAGCAAGAGCTGCGGGACTGGCAGAGGGCAAGGCACCATGGCCCTTGCTCTGCGCCTCCTACTCCTGCTCCTCCTGGCCGTGGCCCTGCCTGCCAGGGCTGCCCAGGCTGCTCCGCTGCAAGCGCGGGGAGCAGGTGAGCCGGCAGCCTGGCTCCCCTTTCCTGGCACAGCGCTCCCTGCTCCCCGGGAAGCGCTGGTGATAGTTTTGCCCAGGGCTTTAGGGAGGGTTTCATCTGTGGGAGGGAGAGATCCCCGACAGGCCCTGGGCTCCTCCAGCCACCACTCCAGGGATCTTGCACAGGGCCTGCAAAGAGGGTGGAGAGTGACCAGAGCCATTCCAGAGCTCCCCAGGCCCCTGTGCAGCTTTGGCCTTGTCCACTGACATCTGGCTCCCATGGCCTTACCTGACCCCCTTGCAGTGCCCAGTTCCCAAAAGCAGAGGGGGACCCCAGCACACCATGGAAATGGGTTCTGATCTATGCTCCCTTTCTAGGTGAGGGTGCTGGGATAGGTTCTCCAGCAGCTGGGATGGAAGGTGGTTTGGAACCCTTGGGAGCTTCTGCAGGTAAGTTCTCAACTTCCCCTCAGAGAATAATCATTGACAAACTGTCAGGAACCAGGTGACAGGAACTTGTGTGGCTGTTGAGTTACAGGTGTGTCTGCAGGGAGGACTTTTCAAGCTCCAGGGCTGGTTGCTGCACACAAGCCCAGCTCCCATGGCAGGGGTGAGTAGGTTACCCCTGCTGTCCCCACAGGCTGAGCCCTGCTTCTGTGGAATCCATTTCTGGAGAAATGGAAATACTTTGTCTTAAGGTCCTCTGAGAGGGAGGAAAAAACCTATAAAACAGAGTGAGTTCCTGGAGGAATCCAAACGACTGGACCAAATCTTGACTGAACTGGAGAGACAACGTGGTGGGTGCATTTCCCTCATGCTTCCCCTGGGACTCAGCAGCCGCGGGCTTTGGCTGCACATCTGGACACGCTGTGCCCGGCACAGCGGGAAGGGATCCATGGCAGCCTCGCTGCCCCGCTGCTGCTGCTGCTGCTGCTTTGACGCCCTGCAGGGCTGTTTCCCAGCCTGGCCTGGCTGCAGCTTCTGCCCAGCCCCTGCAGGAAGGCATTTGGCATCAGCTGACAGGGAGCCCAAACTTCACCAAAGGGCATGCACACCCTGAGATCCCCTGCAACTTCCTGGTCTCTGGGTAGATCTGGAAAGGCAACTATTTGGAGAAGGGAGGGCCCTGGAGCAGCCCCAAAAGCCTAGGCCTTTCCCTGATACTTATCCATATCATTGACACGTAGTGTTTCCTGAAGATGCCACCACCCTAATCGGGAATGGTTCCACCAGATCCAGCTGTCCTTTATCCTTTCTCCAGACATGGACCAAAAAGGTTTGCGGAAGGCAGCACTTCCTGGAGGAAGCGATGGCTCAGTGCCAGCCACCGATGCACAAAGAGAGGAGATGCCAGACAGTGCCACAGAAGGTGATTGCTGTGCCAGGCTCAGCCAGGCTCAGCAGTCCTGCTGGGCTCCTTCCATGGGAGACACGTCCCGAAAGCTGGGAGCAGCTGCACAGGGTGGCCATGGTGGGGAAAGGGCAGAGGGGGAGTGCAAGGCTCCCATGCCTCCTGACGGGGTCTGAGCCTGTCCCTTGGGGCTGGGGGAGCTGTCATGGGGCAGGGAGGGCCAGGGGCGGCAGTGGCTGCTCAGGGATGGCTTTGGCCCGTGTCCCTGGCAGCAGCCACTGCCCAAGCAGCTGCGCTGCCCCCGGGCTCTCCTCCCGGCCTGCTGGGCTTTGTTGGGTGGCACAGCCTGTGCCCAGGGGCCTGCAGGCCCCAGCTCTGGGGGAAACAGAGAACGTCCTGCCCGTATCCACCTTGCTGTCAGCTCAGCAGTGCAGCACAGCACGAGCTCATGCTCCCCATTGCTCCCACAGACGTTATCAATGAAACAGGAATATATGCCCCGGATCCAGTGCGCCTCCCAAGAATTGTCTGCCCCCAGGATGTGCGCAGGTCCTGCATGTTAGGCACGGTGGTGACAGTGATCACTGTGCCACTTGTGCTGATAGGCTGCTATCTTGGCATTCGCAAGCTGTACGAGCTCAGACGGTCAGTTGTTGATTTTCCTCCACAGTTTTCTTATAACTCTGCTCCTGCATAGGTAGCCTGATTGGGAGTCGTGCTACTGTGGAGTTGTGGCCAGTCCATGGTTGTCCAAATATCTCTGCTGAGGGTTCTGCTGCTGCCCAGTGCTTCCATTGGCCTCTCAATTGCTGGGCCTTGTCCTGGGGGCCCACTGGGGCTGCAGCCAGTGCTGGCTCCCACTGAGGCTGCCTGGCCAAGAGCAGCCCCAGGGGCACAGGGCAGAGGCAGAGCAAGTTCTCCACAGTATTTGGGCAGCACAGCTCTGGACAGAAGAGGACAGTGCTTTTTTAGTAGCTCATGTAAAGTTTCATGGTAACAGTGGTGTTGCAGGAGAAGCAAATTTGCTCCAGATCAGTGTTAAAACAAATCCAACGTGATGAAGGTTTGGATTTGGCCTTGAGACTTTGCTCTTTGTGTGAGCCCTGCTCTGGATTGATTCCCAGTCAGTCTTGGAGCCAGTTTTGGGCGAAGGCTCATCCCAGCCCTGAGCCTTGGCAGTTCTCTGGCCTCAAAGGGACAGCTGAGGCTGCACTGCACATGACTGGGGTTCAGGGCTCCATTATCAAAGAGCTTTGAGATGTTTCAATCACTGTATTCTTACTAGATAGTTTTTGTTATGAAGTTCCTTCATTAGATTTTAAAACTTAGTTGTAATAAAACTTCTTTTCCAGTGCTTTTTCCAGTTATTTGATATAGTCAGTGATGGCCTAAGGATTCCATGGCTGAATTAAAAGACTGTAAGTACTATAAAATGAAATAATGTTGACACTCTTAGGTCTTTCAGAGACTCCTGAAATTTATGTTGGTTTGATGTGACCAACAGAAGAGTTTGGCTCTGCTTTTAATTGAAACAAACAGCAGAGCTGGAACCTGTTGAAAGCAGTCTCTTCACTTCATAGCTAAAGCCAACTGTTAGGGCTCTTTATTGAGGAATATACTATCTACATTTCATGTATATACTCCTGACAAATAGCTGATAGAAATGAGGGATTTGGACTCTTTGGGAAGTACTGACCAGTTGGGCATTGGCTCTCTGAAGCTCAGTCTGTAATAACCAGTCCTTTTCAGAAGAGAATGTTCAGTTTCTTCCTGGCCCTCACACTCTTGCATTTGCATTGAAAAACACTTCTCGAAAGACATTTACAACAGCTCTTTGTGGTCCCTTAGTTGACTTTTCTCTCTTTCTCCACAGACGCCAATGAAAACCTGGATGATTCCATTAAAAAGCTGGAAAGCAGCTCCTGGAGAAGAGGGCATACATCTGCTCCCACCCTCTGGACAGGCCCTTCTAATTCCTCCCTGAGAGCAGGCACTCATAAATGTCAGTCAGGGAGGAATTGGCTGCAGTTCCAGTACTTGGCATCTTAAAAGCATCTGCTATTTAATGTCTTTGCTAAATATAACTGTATAAAATAAAATCTCTTTCTAATTAAAACTTCATACGAGAAGGATAAAAAAACAGATTTTTTTTTTTTTTTTTAAAGCTGCTCGTTCATTGAGCAAGGCTGAAAGACTTGGGGAATGAGAACAGTTCTGTTTGGGAGGCACCTCCAGCTCTCTTGTCCAGCAGCACCATCAGGACACTGAGTTCCCAGGGTCCAGGCATGGTCCCTCAGGGCGACAGCACTGGTCACTGACATCCATCGGGTCTCTGAGCCATTGTCCACAACCCCCTGGATGTGACCAGGCAGGCAATGCCTCATTCTCCAAACTGTGCCTCCATCAGATCCATAGCTCACCAAACGCGGGACAAGGGTGCTGGGCAGGGCTGGTGTGGCCAGGGCATTACAGAAGTGCAGAGTGGTGGCATCTGTAGCTCTTCCCTTGTGCACTGAGGCAGCCACTCCATCATGGAAGGCCTCTGGCTTGGTCAGGCAGCACAGACCCACCGTGTGCTCCTCAAGGTTTCCTTTGGCATATCAAAGCATGGAAGAGCTCGGATGGTTTCCCCCACTGTGTTATTGACTGACTGTGTCCTTTGAGGATCACAAGAGGAAGCAGAGCCTTCCATTGCACATGAAGAGCAAATGGTGAAGTAAAGGCTTCACCCTTTCCTATGAAACAAAAGGGCTGTGTGATTCAGGGCCCTCCCAAGGTGCCAAACTTCCAGCTGGGAAGCTGCTGACAGGAGGGAGTGGGGTACTCGTCTCCAGCCAGAGATCACTCACTCCTCAGCATCGTGGGCTGTGGCTGACAGTGCCTGAGGAGCTCAGAAATCCTTGGATGTGATCTCCTGGCCCAGTGTGTAGAACACAGAGCAGTGAGCTCGACTGGGGGGACTGGCCCAGCCCTTGGACACAACTGCCAGGCAGGACAAGCTCCCTCCCCAGAAAGGAAAAGCCCAGCCCTGAGATCCATCTCCACCTGGCTGCAGCAGCGTCATGAGGGCGTCCCAAAACCCACCCCTCCACAACGAGACCCTCTGCCCCCGAGCCCCCTGGTCCTGTTCCCCAGCCAGGACTGAAGGTGGGCAGTCCTTGCCTGGCAGGGCAGGGCTTGGCCCACATTTTATGTTCAAATAAAGAGATGGAGTTGTCATAACTATGTCCATGTGGTAGCAGCAGCAAAGCCCACCCGGCACCAGCACTGGCTGAGCTCCGTGCCCCAGAGCGGCCGTGGATGGCCACGGTGTGGGCAGGCAGGAGCCAGGCAGGGGCTGCTGTGACCAATGGCAGAGCCCCGAGGGGATGGGGGAGCCCATGCTGAGCGTCCCTGGGCTGAGGGCACATTTCCTTCTGTGGCATCGTCTAGGCCTGGACCTCCTCCAGGGCCATGCCCAGGAAAAGAGGAAAGCCATCAAGAGCATCTCCAGGAACACAGTCTGACCAGCAATGTCAGTAGGCAAAACACAAATTTTGCTGAGCAATGGCTCATTGATGAAGCAAAACATTTACATTTGGGGCAATCCATTCATACAGATGGGGGCACACTCTGGGGGTACAGCTAAGGGCATGAGGTCACAACAGGCTCAGGGGTCACAGGAGGCTGAGGACACAGCAGGCCCTGAGGTCACAGAGGTGCCAGAGCCCCGTGGTTGCACAGCAGCACAAGGAGCCAGCAGTCAGTGCTTGAGCACAACTGTTGCGGCAGCAGCGGCGGTGGCAGCAGCGGTGCTGACGTTGAGACAGCGGTGTCAGGACAGCGGTGGCAGCAAGAGCTGCGGGACTGGCAGAGGGCAAGGCACCATGGCCCTTGCTCTGCGCCTCCTACTCCTGCTCCTCCTGGCCGTGGCCCTGCCTGCCAGGGCTGCCCAGGCTGCTCCGCTGCAAGCGCGGGGAGCAGGTGAGCCGGCAGCCTGGCTCCCCTTTCCTGGCACAGCGCTCCCTGCTCCCCGGGAAGCGCTGGTGATAGTTTTGCCCAGGGCTTTAGGGAGGGTTTCATCTGTGGGAGGGAGAGATCCCCGACAGGCCCTGGGCTCCTCCAGCCACCACTCCAGGGATCTTGCACAGGGCCTGCAAAGAGGGTGGAGAGTGACCAGAGCCATTCCAGAGCTCCCCAGGCCCCTGTGCAGCTTTGGCCTTGTCCACTGACATCTGGCTCCCATGGCCTTACCTGACCCCCTTGCAGTGCCCAGTTCCCAAAAGCAGAGGGGGACCCCAGCACACCATGGAAATGGGTTCTGATCTATGCTCCCTTTCTAGGTGAGGGTGCTGGGATAGGTTCTCCAGCAGCTGGGATGGAAGGTGGTTTGGAACCCTTGGGAGCTTCTGCAGGTAAGTTCTCAACTTCCCCTCAGAGAATAATCATTGACAAACTGTCAGGAACCAGGTGACAGGAACTTGTGTGGCTGTTGAGTTACAGGTGTGTCTGCAGGGAGGACTTTTCAAGCTCCAGGGCTGGTTGCTGCACACAAGCCCAGCTCCCATGGCAGGGGTGAGTAGGTTACCCCTGCTGTCCCCACAGGCTGAGCCCTGCTTCTGTGGAATCCATTTCTGGAGAAATGGAAATACTTTGTCTTAAGGTCCTCTGAGAGGGAGGAAAAAACCTATAAAACAGAGTGAGTTCCTGGAGGAATCCAAACGACTGGACCAAATCTTGACTGAACTGGAGAGACAACGTGGTGGGTGCATTTCCCTCATGCTTCCCCTGGGACTCAGCAGCCGCGGGCTTTGGCTGCACATCTGGACACGCTGTGCCCGGCACAGCGGGAAGGGATCCATGGCAGCCTCGCTGCCCCGCTGCTGCTGCTGCTGCTGCTTTGACGCCCTGCAGGGCTGTTTCCCAGCCTGGCCTGGCTGCAGCTTCTGCCCAGCCCCTGCAGGAAGGCATTTGGCATCAGCTGACAGGGAGCCCAAACTTCACCAAAGGGCATGCACACCCTGAGATCCCCTGCAACTTCCTGGTCTCTGGGTAGATCTGGAAAGGCAACTATTTGGAGAAGGGAGGGCCCTGGAGCAGCCCCAAAAGCCTAGGCCTTTCCCTGATACTTATCCATATCATTGACACGTAGTGTTTCCTGAAGATGCCACCACCCTAATCGGGAATGGTTCCACCAGATCCAGCTGTCCTTTATCCTTTCTCCAGACATGGACCAAAAAGGTTTGCGGAAGGCAGCACTTCCTGGAGGAAGCGATGGCTCAGTGCCAGCCACCGATGCACAAAGAGAGGAGATGCCAGACAGTGCCACAGAAGGTGATTGCTGTGCCAGGCTCAGCCAGGCTCAGCAGTCCTGCTGGGCTCCTTCCATGGGAGACACGTCCCGAAAGCTGGGAGCAGCTGCACAGGGTGGCCATGGTGGGGAAAGGGCAGAGGGGGAGTGCAAGGCTCCCATGCCTCCTGACGGGGTCTGAGCCTGTCCCTTGGGGCTGGGGGAGCTGTCATGGGGCAGGGAGGGCCAGGGGCGGCAGTGGCTGCTCAGGGATGGCTTTGGCCCGTGTCCCTGGCAGCAGCCACTGCCCAAGCAGCTGCGCTGCCCCCGGGCTCTCCTCCCGGCCTGCTGGGCTTTGTTGGGTGGCACAGCCTGTGCCCAGGGGCCTGCAGGCCCCAGCTCTGGGGGAAACAGAGAACGTCCTGCCCGTATCCACCTTGCTGTCAGCTCAGCAGTGCAGCACAGCACGAGCTCATGCTCCCCATTGCTCCCACAGACGTTATCAATGAAACAGGAATATATGCCCCGGATCCAGTGCGCCTCCCAAGAATTGTCTGCCCCCAGGATGTGCGCAGGTCCTGCATGTTAGGCACGGTGGTGACAGTGATCACTGTGCCACTTGTGCTGATAGGCTGCTATCTTGGCATTCGCAAGCTGTACGAGCTCAGACGGTCAGTTGTTGATTTTCCTCCACAGTTTTCTTATAACTCTGCTCCTGCATAGGTAGCCTGATTGGGAGTCGTGCTACTGTGGAGTTGTGGCCAGTCCATGGTTGTCCAAATATCTCTGCTGAGGGTTCTGCTGCTGCCCAGTGCTTCCATTGGCCTCTCAATTGCTGGGCCTTGTCCTGGGGGCCCACTGGGGCTGCAGCCAGTGCTGGCTCCCACTGAGGCTGCCTGGCCAAGAGCAGCCCCAGGGGCACAGGGCAGAGGCAGAGCAAGTTCTCCACAGTATTTGGGCAGCACAGCTCTGGACAGAAGAGGACAGTGCTTTTTTAGTAGCTCATGTAAAGTTTCATGGTAACAGTGGTGTTGCAGGAGAAGCAAATTTGCTCCAGATCAGTGTTAAAACAAATCCAACGTGATGAAGGTTTGGATTTGGCCTTGAGACTTTGCTCTTTGTGTGAGCCCTGCTCTGGATTGATTCCCAGTCAGTCTTGGAGCCAGTTTTGGGCGAAGGCTCATCCCAGCCCTGAGCCTTGGCAGTTCTCTGGCCTCAAAGGGACAGCTGAGGCTGCACTGCACATGACTGGGGTTCAGGGCTCCATTATCAAAGAGCTTTGAGATGTTTCAATCACTGTATTCTTACTAGATAGTTTTTGTTATGAAGTTCCTTCATTAGATTTTAAAACTTAGTTGTAATAAAACTTCTTTTCCAGTGCTTTTTCCAGTTATTTGATATAGTCAGTGATGGCCTAAGGATTCCATGGCTGAATTAAAAGACTGTAAGTACTATAAAATGAAATAATGTTGACACTCTTAGGTCTTTCAGAGACTCCTGAAATTTATGTTGGTTTGATGTGACCAACAGAAGAGTTTGGCTCTGCTTTTAATTGAAACAAACAGCAGAGCTGGAACCTGTTGAAAGCAGTCTCTTCACTTCATAGCTAAAGCCAACTGTTAGGGCTCTTTATTGAGGAATATACTATCTACATTTCATGTATATACTCCTGACAAATAGCTGATAGAAATGAGGGATTTGGACTCTTTGGGAAGTACTGACCAGTTGGGCATTGGCTCTCTGAAGCTCAGTCTGTAATAACCAGTCCTTTTCAGAAGAGAATGTTCAGTTTCTTCCTGGCCCTCACACTCTTGCATTTGCATTGAAAAACACTTCTCGAAAGACATTTACAACAGCTCTTTGTGGTCCCTTAGTTGACTTTTCTCTCTTTCTCCACAGACGCCAATGAAAACCTGGATGATTCCATTAAAAAGCTGGAAAGCAGCTCCTGGAGAAGAGGGCATACATCTGCTCCCACCCTCTGGACAGGCCCTTCTAATTCCTCCCTGAGAGCAGGCACTCATAAATGTCAGTCAGGGAGGAATTGGCTGCAGTTCCAGTACTTGGCATCTTAAAAGCATCTGCTATTTAATGTCTTTGCTAAATATAACTGTATAAAATAAAATCTCTTTCTAATTAAAACTTCATACGAGAAGGATAAAAAAACAGATTTTTTTTTTTTTTTTTAAAGCTGCTCGTTCATTGAGCAAGGCTGAAAGACTTGGGGAATGAGAACAGTTCTGTTTGGGAGGCACCTCCAGCTCTCTTGTCCAGCAGCACCATCAGGACACTGAGTTCCCAGGGTCCAGGCATGGTCCCTCAGGGCGACAGCACTGGTCACTGACATCCATCGGGTCTCTGAGCCATTGTCCACAACCCCCTGGATGTGACCAGGCAGGCAATGCCTCATTCTCCAAACTGTGCCTCCATCAGATCCATAGCTCACCAAACGTGGGACAAGGGTGCTGGGCAGGGCTGGTGTGGCCAGGGCATTACAGAAGTGCAGAGTGGTGGCATCTGTAGCTCTTCCCTTGTGCACTGAGGCAGCCACTCCATCATGGAAGGCCTCTGGCTTGGTCAGGCAGCACAGACCCACCGTGTGCTCCTCAAGGTTTCCTTTGGCATATCAAAGCATGGAAGAGCTCGGATGGTTTCCCCCACTGTGTTATTGACTGACTGTGTCCTTTGAGGATCACAAGAGGAAGCAGAGCCTTCCATTGCACATGAAGAGCAAATGGTGAAGTAAAGGCTTCACCCTTTCCTATGAAACAAAAGGGCTGTGTGATTCAGGGCCCTCCCAAGGTGCCAAACTTCCAGCTGGGAAGCTGCTGACAGGAGGGAGTGGGGTACTCGTCTCCAGCCAGAGATCACTCACTCCTCAGCATCGTGGGCTGTGGCTGACAGTGCCTGAGGAGCTCAGAAATCCTTGGATGTGATCTCCTGGCCCAGTGTGTAGAACACAGAGCAGTGAGCTCGACTGGGGGGACTGGCCCAGCCCTTGGACACAACTGCCAGGCAGGACAAGCTCCCTCCCCAGAAAGGAAAAGCCCAGCCCTGAGATCCATCTCCACCTGGCTGCAGCAGCGTCATGAGGGCGTCCCAAAACCCACCCCTCCACAACGAGACCCTCTGCCCCCGAGCCCCCTGGTCCTGTTCCCCAGCCAGGACTGAAGGTGGGCAGTCCTTGCCTGGCAGGGCAGGGCTTGGCCCACATTTTATGTTCAAATAAAGAGATGGAGTTGTCATAACTATGTCCATGTGGTAGCAGCAGCAAAGCCCACCCGGCACCAGCACTGGCTGAGCTCCGTGCCCCAGAGCGGCCGTGGATGGCCACGGTGTGGGCAGGCAGGAGCCAGGCAGGGGCTGCTGTGACCAATGGCAGAGCCCCGAGGGGATGGGGGAGCCCATGCTGAGCGTCCCTGGGCTGAGGGCACATTTCCTTCTGTGGCATCGTCTAGGCCTGGACCTCCTCCAGGGCCATGCCCAGGAAAAGAGGAAAGCCATCAAGAGCATCCCCAGGAACACAGTCTGACCAGCAATGTCAGTAGGCAAAACACAAATTTTGCTGAGCAATGGCTCATTGATGAAGCAAAACATTTACATTTGGGGCAATCCATTCATACAGATGGGGGCACACTCTGGGGGTACAGCTAAGGGCATGAGGTCACAACAGGCTCAGGGGTCACAGGAGGCTGAGGACACAGCAGGCCCTGAGGTCACAGAGGTGCCAGAGCCCCGTGGTTGCACAGCAGCACAAGGAGCCAGCAGTCAGTGCTTGAGCACAACTGTTGCGGCAGCAGCGGCGGTGGCAGCAGCGGTGCTGACGTTGGGACAGCGGTGTCAGGACAGCGGTGGCAGCAAGAGCTGCGGGACTGGCAGAGGGCAAGGCACCATGGCCCTTGCTCTGCGCCTCCTACTCCTGCTCCTCCTGGCCGTGGCCCTGCCTGCCAGGGCTGCCCAGGCTGCTCCGCTGCAAGCGCGGGGAGCAGGTGAGCCGGCAGCCTGGCTCCCCTTTCCTGGCACAGCGCTCCCTGCTCCCCGGGAAGCGCTGGTGATAGTTTTGCCCAGGGCTTTAGGGAGGGTTTCATCTGTGGGAGGGAGAGATCCCCGACAGGCCCTGGGCTCCTCCAGCCACCACTCCAGGGATCTTGCACAGGGCCTGCAAAGAGGGTGGAGAGTGACCAGAGCCATTCCAGAGCTCCCCAGGCCCCTGTGCAGCTTTGGCCTTGTCCACTGACATCTGGCAGCCAAGGCCTTACCCGACCCCCTTGCAGTGCCCAGTTCCCCAAGACAGAGGGGGATCCCAGCACACCATGGAAATGGTTCTGATCTTTGCTCCCTTCTAGGCTGGGATGGTGTCATGGAGTATCTGGATGCCCTATCAGATAATGACTTGAAACCCCCGGAGAATGCTGGAGGTAAGTTCTCTGTGAGCCTTTCAGAGAAAATACTCTGTGTCCATGCGACAAGAGCTCAGTCATATGGCATTTCCCTCAACATAATCTCAGGATTGAAAGAATCTTGAAAATTTGCCCTGCTCCCCACTGAGGCTCTGAGGGATCCCACAGGATCACTGTCACTGGGAGGAAGGAGCATTTAGCTGTCCATCTTCCTCCCGTGGCCAATGCCAGTGTGTCCTTCCGTGTGCTCTGTGCAGCCAGGGAGAAGAGCAGAGAGGGAAGGGGACGGGCCCAGGGCTGTGCCCCAGGGCTGAGCCTTTGGCAGCTCCTTTGCCAGCCCCAGGGAGCCTGAGCTGCTCCTGCTGCCACTGCCAAGCTCTGGGCCTGCCTGGGGCTGGCTTTAGAGCTGCTGGCAGCTCCAGGGAGTCCTTTATGCCCTGACTGGCCTGCAAGGGGCTCCTTCCATCCCAGTGTGGGGCCACTGCAGGCACGTGCTCCCCCTGCCCCTGCTCCTGAGTGGGAGGCAGAGCTGAGGGAGTGCCTTGGAGGACACCAATCACCCAGGTGCCCTCACTGCCACTCGGGCTGAAGGAGAAATTCAATCACTTTCCATTAAGGTCTACCTAGATGGAAGAACCAAGACACAGGAGACAGCAAGTCGCTGGAGGCAGCCAAACTTCTGGACAAGATGCTGAGTGACCTGGAGAGACGTCGTGGTGGGTGCATTTCCCTCATGCTTCCCCTGGGACTCAGCAGCCGGGGGCTCTGGCTGCACATCTGGAGACGCCGTGCCCGGCACAGCGGGAAGGGATCCATGGCAGCCTCACTGCCCCGCTGCTGCTCCTGCTGCTGCTGCTTCCATGCCCTGCAGGGCTGTTTCCCAGCCTGGCCTGGCTGCAGCTTCCTCCCAGCCTCTGCAAGAAGGCGTTTGGCATCAGCTGACAGACTGCCCAAACTGCACCATTGGGCTGAGATCCCCTGCAATTTCCCGGTCACCAGGCAGATCAGGAATGGCAGCTGTTTGGACAAGAGACTGCCCTGTCCAATCCCAAAAGTTTTTATGATTTCCAGATCCTTATCCATCAATTTGACCAGTATTGTCTCCTGAAGATTCCAACTCCCAGAAAGGGGAACATCTGCACCTAATCCAACTGTTCCCTTTTCTTTCTGCAGAGATGAAACGAAAGGCTCTGCTGAAGACTGAGTTTCCCAGAGGAAGCAGTGGATCATTGGTAGCCTCTGCTGCAGGAAGGGAAGCGATGCCAGGCACAGGCCCAGGAGGTAATTGCTGTGCCTCTGGGCCTGAGCCCTGCTGAGGATTCAGCTGCCCTCTCTGCTGCTGTGTGTCAGTGCGTGCCCCTCCAGGGATGTTGCACAGGGCCTGCAAAGAGGGTGGAGAGTGACCAGAGCCATTCCAGAGCTCCCCAGGCCCCTGTGCAGCTTTGGCCTTGTCCACTGACATCTGGCTCCCATGGCCTTACCTGACCCCCTTGCAGTGCCCAGTTCCCAAAAGCAGAGGGGGACCCCAGCACACCATGGAAATGGGTTCTGATCTATGCTCCCTTTCTAGGTGAGGGTGCTGGGATAGGTTCTCCAGCAGCTGGGATGGAAGGTGGTTTGGAACCCTTGGGAGCTTCTGCAGGTAAGTTCTCAACTTCCCCTCAGAGAATAATCATTGACAAACTGTCAGGAACCAGGTGACAGGAACTTGTGTGGCTGTTGAGTTACAGGTGTGTCTGCAGGGAGGACTTTTCAAGCTCCAGGGCTGGTTGCTGCACACAAGCCCAGCTCCCATGGCAGGGGTGAGTAGGTTACCCCTGCTGTCCCCACAGGCTGAGCCCTGCTTCTGTGGAATCCATTTCTGGAGAAATGGAAATACTTTGTCTTAAGGTCCTCTGAGAGGGAGGAAAAAACCTATAAAACAGAGTGAGTTCCTGGAGGAATCCAAACGACTGGACCAAATCTTGACTGAACTGGAGAGACAACGTGGTGGGTGCATTTCCCTCATGCTTCCCCTGGGACTCAGCAGCCGCGGGCTTTGGCTGCACATCTGGACACGCTGTGCCCGGCACAGCGGGAAGGGATCCATGGCAGCCTCGCTGCCCCGCTGCTGCTGCTGCTGCTTTGACGCCCTGCAGGGCTGTTTCCCAGCCTGGCCTGGCTGCAGCTTCTGCCCAGCCCCTGCAGGAAGGCATTTGGCATCAGCTGACAGGGAGCCCAAACTTCACCAAAGGGCATGCACACCCTGAGATCCCCTGCAACTTCCTGGTCTCTGGGTAGATCTGGAAAGGCAACTATTTGGAGAAGGGAGGGCCCTGGAGCAGCCCCAAAAGCCTAGGCCTTTCCCTGATACTTATCCATATCATTGACACGTAGTGTTTCCTGAAGATGCCACCACCCTAATCGGGAATGGTTCCACCAGATCCAGCTGTCCTTTATCCTTTCTCCAGACATGGACCAAAAAGGTTTGCGGAAGGCAGCACTTCCTGGAGGAAGCGATGGCTCAGTGCCAGCCACCGATGCACAAAGAGAGGAGATGCCAGACAGTGCCACAGAAGGTGATTGCTGTGCCAGGCTCAGCCAGGCTCAGCAGTCCTGCTGGGCTCCTTCCATGGGAGACACGTCCCGAAAGCTGGGAGCAGCTGCACAGGGTGGCCATGGTGGGGAAAGGGCAGAGGGGGAGTGCAAGGCTCCCATGCCTCCTGACGGGGTCTGAGCCTGTCCCTTGGGGCTGGGGGAGCTGTCATGGGGCAGGGAGGGCCAGGGGCGGCAGTGGCTGCTCAGGGATGGCTTTGGCCCGTGTCCCTGGCAGCAGCCACTGCCCAAGCAGCTGCGCTGCCCCCGGGCTCTCCTCCCGGCTTGCTGGGCTTTGTTGGGTGGCACAGCCTGTGCCCAGGGGCGGCAAGGTGCCTGCAGGCCCCAGCTCTGGGGGAAACAGAGAATGTCCTGCCCGTATCTACCTTGCTGTCAGCTCAGCAGTGCAGCACAGCACGAGCTCATGCTCCCCATTGCTCCCACAGACGTTATCAATGAAACAGGAATATATGCCCCGGATCCAGTGCGCCTCCCAAGAATTGTCTGCCCCCAGGATGTGCGCAGGTCCTGCATGTTAGGCACGGTGGTGACAGTGATCACTGTGCCACTTGTGCTGATAGGCTGCTATCTTGGCATTCGCAAGCTGTACGAGCTCAGACGGTCAGTTGTTGATTTTCCTCCACAGTTTTCTTATAACTCTGCTCCTGCATAGGTAGCCTGATTGGGAGTCGTGCTACTGTGGAGTTGTGGCCAGTCCATGGTTGTCCAAATATCTCTGCTGAGGGTTCTGCTGCTGCCCAGTGCTTCCATTGGCCTCTCAATTGCTGGGCCTTGTCCTGGGGGCCCACTGGGGCTGCAGCCAGTGCTGGCTCCCACTGAGGCTGCCTGGCCAAGAGCAGCCCCAGGGGCACAGGGCAGAGGCAGAGCAAGTTCTCCACAGTATTTGGGCAGCACAGCTCTGGACAGAAGAGGACAGTGCTTTTTTAGTAGCTCATGTAAAGTTTCATGGTAACAGTGGTGTTGCAGGAGAAGCAAATTTGCTCCAGATCAGTGTTAAAACAAATCCAACGTGATGAAGGTTTGGATTTGGCCTTGAGACTTTGCTCTTTGTGTGAGCCCTGCTCTGGATTGATTCCCAGTCAGTCTTGGAGCCAGTTTTGGGCGAAGGCTCATCCCAGCCCTGAGCCTTGGCAGTTCTCTGGCCTCAAAGGGACAGCTGAGGCTGCACTGCACATGACTGGGGTTCAGGGCTCCATTATCAAAGAGCTTTGAGATGTTTCAATCACTGTATTCTTACTAGATAGTTTTTGTTATGAAGTTCCTTCATTAGATTTTAAAACTTAGTTGTAATAAAACTTCTTTTCCAGTGCTTTTTCCAGTTATTTGATATAGTCAGTGATGGCCTAAGGATTCCATGGCTGAATTAAAAGACTGTAAGTACTATAAAATGAAATAATGTTGACACTCTTAGGTCTTTCAGAGACTCCTGAAATTTATGTTGGTTTGATGTGACCAACAGAAGAGTTTGGCTCTGCTTTTAATTGAAACAAACAGCAGAGCTGGAACCTGTTGAAAGCAGTCTCTTCACTTCATAGCTAAAGCCAACTGTTAGGGCTCTTTATTGAGGAATATACTATCTACATTTCATGTATATACTCCTGACAAATAGCTGATAGAAATGAGGGATTTGGACTCTTTGGGAAGTACTGACCAGTTGGGCATTGGCTCTCTGAAGCTCAGTCTGTAATAACCAGTCCTTTTCAGAAGAGAATGTTCAGTTTCTTCCTGGCCCTCACACTCTTGCATTTGCATTGAAAAACACTTCTCGAAAGACATTTGCAACAGCTCTTTGTGGTCCCTTAGTTGACTTTTCTCTCTTTCTCCACAGACGCCAATGAAAACCTGGATGATTCCATTAAAAAGCTGGAAAGCAGCTCCTGGAGAAGAGGGCATACATCTGCTCCCACCCTCTGGACAGGCCCTTCTAATTCCTCCCTGAGAGCAGGCACTCATAAATGTCAGTCAGGGAGGAATTGGCTGCAGTTCCAGTACTTGGCATCTTAAAAGCATCTGCTATTTAATGTCTTTGCTAAATATAACTGTATAAAATAAAATCTCTTTCTAATTAAAACTTCATACGAGAAGGATAAAAAAACAGATTTTTTTTTTTTTTTTTTAAAGCTGCTCGTTCATTGAGCAAGGCTGAAAGACTTGGGGAATGAGAACAGTTCTGTTTGGGAGGCACCTCCAGCTCTCTTGTCCAGCAGCACCATCAAGACACTGAGTTCCCAGGGTCCAGGCATGGTCCCTCAGGGCGACAGCACTGGTCACTGACATCCATCGGGTCTCTGAGCCATTGTCCACAACCCCCTGGATGTGACCAGGCAGGCAATGCCTCATTCTCCAAACTGTGCCTCCATCAGATCCATAGCTCACCAAACGCGGGACAAGGGTGCTGGGCAGGGCTGGTGTGGCCAGGGCATTACAGAAGTGCAGAGTGGTGGCATCTGTAGCTCTTCCCTTGTGCACTGAGGCAGCCACTCCATCATGGAAGGCCTCTGGCTTGGTCAGGCAGCACAGACCCACCGTGTGCTCCTCAAGGTTTCCTTTGGCATATCAAAGCATGGAAGAGCTCGGATGGTTTCCCCCACTGTGTTATTGACTGACTGTGTCCTTTGAGGATCACAAGAGGAAGCAGAGCCTTCCATTGCACATGAAGAGCAAATGGTGAAGTAAAGGCTTCACCCTTTCCTATGAAACAAAAGGGCTGTGTGATTCAGGGCCCTCCCAAGGTGCCAAACTTCCAGCTGGGAAGCTGCTGACAGGAGGGAGTGGGGTACTCGTCTCCAGCCAGAGATCACTCACTCCTCAGCATCGTGGGCTGTGGCTGACAGTGCCTGAGGAGCTCAGAAATCCTTGGATGTGATCTCCTGGCCCAGTGTGTAGAACACAGAGCAGTGAGCTCGACTGGGGGGACTGGCCCAGCCCTTGGACACAACTGCCAGGCAGGACAAGCTCCCTCCCCAGAAAGGAAAAGCCCAGCCCTGAGATCCATCTCCACCTGGCTGCAGCAGCGTCATGCGGGCGTCCCAAAACCCACCCCTCCACAACGAGACCCTCTGCCCCCGAGCCCCCTGGTCCTGTTCCCCAGCCAGGACTGAAGGTGGGCAGTCCTTGCCTGGCAGGGCAGGGCTTGGCCCACATTTTATGTTCAAATAAAGAGATGGAGTTGTCATAACTATGTCCATGTGGTAGCAGCAGCAAAGCCCACCCGGCACCAGCACTGGCTGAGCTCCGTGCCCCAGAGCGGCCGTGGATGGCCACGGTGTGGGCAGGCAGGAGCCAGGCAGGGGCTGCTGTGACCAATGGCAGAGCCCCGAGGGGATGGGGGAGCCCATGCTGAGCGTCCCTGGGCTGAGGGCACATTTCCTTCTGTGGCATCGTCTAGGCCTGGACCTCCTCCAGGGCCATGCCCAGGAAAAGAGGAAAGCCATCAAGAGCATCTCCAGGAACACAGTCTGACCAGCAATGTCAGTAGGCAAAACACAAATTTTGCTGAGCAATGGCTCATTGATGAAGCAAAACATTTACATTTGGGGCAATCCATTCATACAGATGGGGGCACACTCTGGGGGTACAGCTAAGGGCATGAGGTCACAACAGGCTCAGGGGTCACAGGAGGCTGAGGACACAGCAGGCCCTGAGGTCACAGAGGTGCCAGAGCCCCGTGGTTGCACAGCAGCACAAGGAGCCAGCAGTCAGTGCTTGAGCACAACTGTTGCGGCAGCAGCGGCGGTGGCAGCAGCGGTGCTGACGTTGAGACAGCGGTGTCAGGACAGCGGTGGCAGCAAGAGCTGCGGGACTGGCAGAGGGCAAGGCACCATGGCCCTTGCTCTGCGCCTCCTACTCCTGCTCCTCCTGGCCGTGGCCCTGCCTGCCAGGGCTGCCCAGGCTGCTCCGCTGCAAGCGCGGGGAGCAGGTGAGCCGGCAGCCTGGCTCCCCTTTCCTGGCACAGCGCTCCCTGCTCCCCGGGAAGCGCTGGTGATAGTTTTGCCCAGGGCTTTAGGGAGGGTTTCATCTGTGGGAGGGAGAGATCCCCGACAGGC
Source organism: Passer domesticus (assembly GCF_036417665.1). Lineage (NCBI taxonomy): Eukaryota > Metazoa > Chordata > Aves > Passeriformes > Passeridae > Passer > Passer domesticus. The sequence goes on along the minus strand of NC_087502.1, from coordinate 4,241,278 downwards.
CCTGGGCTCCTCCAGCCACCACTCCAGGGATCTTGCACAGGGCCTGCAAAGAGGGTGGAGAGTGACCAGAGCCATTCCAGAGCTCCCCAGGCCCCTGTGCAGCTTTGGCCTTGTCCACTGACATCTAGCTCCCATGGCCTTACCTGACCCCCTTGCAGTGCCCAGTTCCCAAAAGCAGAGGGGGACCCCAGCACACCATGGAAATGGGTTCTGATCTATGCTCCCTTTCTAGGTGAGGGTGCTGGGATAGGTTCTCCAGCAGCTGGGATGGAAGGTGGTTTGGAACCCTTGGGAGCTTCTGCAGGTAAGTTCTCAACTTCCCCTCAGAGAATAATCATTGACAAACTGTCAGGAACCAGGTGACAGGAACTTGTGTGGCTGTTGAGTTACAGGTGTGTCTGCAGGGAGGACTTTTCAAGCTCCAGGGCTGGTTGCTGCACACAAGCCCAGCTCCCATGGCAGGGGTGAGTAGGTTACCCCTGCTGTCCCCACAGGCTGAGCCCTGCTTCTGTGGAATCCATTTCTGGAGAAATGGAAATACTTTGTCTTAAGGTCCTCTGAGAGGGAGGAAAAAACCTATAAAACAGAGTGAGTTCCTGGAGGAATCCAAACGACTGGACCAAATCTTGACTGAACTGGAGAGACAACGTGGTGGGTGCATTTCCCTCATGCTTCCCCTGGGACTCAGCAGCCGCGGGCTTTGGCTGCACATCTGGACACGCTGTGCCCGGCACAGCGGGAAGGGATCCATGGCAGCCTCGCTGCCCCGCTGCTGCTGCTGCTGCTTTGACGCCCTGCAGGGCTGTTTCCCAGCCTGGCCTGGCTGCAGCTTCTGCCCAGCCCCTGCAGGAAGGCATTTGGCATCAGCTGACAGGGAGCCCAAACTTCACCAAAGGGCATGCACACCCTGAGATCCCCTGCAACTTCCTGGTCTCTGGGTAGATCTGGAAAGGCAACTATTTGGAGAAGGGAGGGCCCTGGAGCAGCCCCAAAAGCCTAGGCCTTTCCCTGATACTTATCCATATCATTGACACGTAGTGTTTCCTGAAGATGCCACCACCCTAATCGGGAATGGTTCCACCAGATCCAGCTGTCCTTTATCCTTTCTCCAGACATGGACCAAAAAGGTTTGCGGAAGGCAGCACTTCCTGGAGGAAGCGATGGCTCAGTGCCAGCCACCGATGCACAAAGAGAGGAGATGCCAGACAGTGCCACAGAAGGTGATTGCTGTGCCAGGCTCAGCCAGGCTCAGCAGTCCTGCTGGGCTCCTTCCATGGGAGACACGTCCCGAAAGCTGGGAGCAGCTGCACAGGGTGGCCATGGTGGGGAAAGGGCAGAGGGGGAGTGCAAGGCTCCCATGCCTCCTGACGGGGTCTGAGCCTGTCCCTTGGGGCTGGGGGAGCTGTCATGGGGCAGGGAGGGCCAGGGGCGGCAGTGGCTGCTCAGGGATGGCTTTGGCCCGTGTCCCTGGCAGCAGCCACTGCCCAAGCAGCTGCGCTGCCCCCGGGCTCTCCTCCCGGCCTGCTGGGCTTTGTTGGGTGGCACAGCCTGTGCCCAGGGGCCTGCAGGCCCCAGCTCTGGGGGAAACAGAGAACGTCCTGCCCGTATCCACCTTGCTGTCAGCTCAGCAGTGCAGCACAGCACGAGCTCATGCTCCCCATTGCTCCCACAGACGTTATCAATGAAACAGGAATATATGCCCCGGATCCAGTGCGCCTCCCAAGAATTGTCTGCCCCCAGGATGTGCGCAGGTCCTGCATGTTAGGCACGGTGGTGACAGTGATCACTGTGCCACTTGTGCTGATAGGCTGCTATCTTGGCATTCGCAAGCTGTACGAGCTCAGACGGTCAGTTGTTGATTTTCCTCCACAGTTTTCTTATAACTCTGCTCCTGCATAGGTAGCCTGATTGGGAGTCGTGCTACTGTGGAGTTGTGGCCAGTCCATGGTTGTCCAAATATCTCTGCTGAGGGTTCTGCTGCTGCCCAGTGCTTCCATTGGCCTCTCAATTGCTGGGCCTTGTCCTGGGGGCCCACTGGGGCTGCAGCCAGTGCTGGCTCCCACTGAGGCTGCCTGGCCAAGAGCAGCCCCAGGGGCACAGGGCAGAGGCAGAGCAAGTTCTCCACAGTATTTGGGCAGCACAGCTCTGGACAGAAGAGGACAGTGCTTTTTTAGTAGCTCATGTAAAGTTTCATGGTAACAGTGGTGTTGCAGGAGAAGCAAATTTGCTCCAGATCAGTGTTAAAACAAATCCAACGTGATGAAGGTTTGGATTTGGCCTTGAGACTTTGCTCTTTGTGTGAGCCCTGCTCTGGATTGATTCCCAGTCAGTCTTGGAGCCAGTTTTGGGCGAAGGCTCATCCCAGCCCTGAGCCTTGGCAGTTCTCTGGCCTCAAAGGGACAGCTGAGGCTGCACTGCACATGACTGGGGTTCAGGGCTCCATTATCAAAGAGCTTTGAGATGTTTCAATCACTGTATTCTTACTAGATAGTTTTTGTTATGAAGTTCCTTCATTAGATTTTAAAACTTAGTTGTAATAAAACTTCTTTTCCAGTGCTTTTTCCAGTTTTTTGATATAGTCAGTGATGGCCTAAGGATTCCATGGCTGAATTAAAAGACTGTAAGTACTATAAAATGAAATAATGTTGACACTCTTAGGTCTTTCAGAGACTCCTGAAATTTATGTTGGTTTGATGTGACCAACAGAAGAGTTTGGCTCTGCTTTTAATTGAAACAAACAGCAGAGCTGGAACCTGTTGAAAGCAGTCTCTTCACTTCATAGCTAAAGCCAACTGTTAGGGCTCTTTATTGAGGAATATACTATCTACATTTCATGTATATACTCCTGACAAATAGCTGATAGAAATGAGGGATTTGGACTCTTTGGGAAGTACTGACCAGTTGGGCATTGGCTCTCTGAAGCTCAGTCTGTAATAACCAGTCCTTTTCAGAAGAGAATGTTCAGTTTCTTCCTGGCCCTCACACTCTTGCATTTGCATTGAAAAACACTTCTCGAAAGACATTTACAACAGCTCTTTGTGGTCCCTTAGTTGACTTTTCTCTCTTTCTCCACAGACGCCAATGAAAACCTGGATGATTCCATTAAAAAGCTGGAAAGCAGCTCCTGGAGAAGAGGGCATACATCTGCTCCCACCCTCTGGACAGGCCCTTCTAATTCCTCCCTGAGAGCAGGCACTCATAAATGTCAGTCAGGGAGGAATTGGCTGCAGTTCCAGTACTTGGCATCTTAAAAGCATCTGCTATTTAATGTCTTTGCTAAATATAACTGTATAAAATAAAATCTCTTTCTAATTAAAACTTCATACGAGAAGGATAAAAAAACAGATTTTTTTTTTTTTTTTTTAAAGCTGCTCGTTCATTGAGCAAGGCTGAAAGACTTGGGGAATGAGAACAGTTCTGTTTGGGAGGCACCTCCAGCTCTCTTGTCCAGCAGCACCATCAGGACACTGAGTTCCCAGGGTCCAGGCATGGTCCCTCAGGGCGACAGCACTGGTCACTGACATCCATCGGGTCTCTGAGCCATTGTCCACAACCCCCTGGATGTGACCAGGCAGGCAATGCCTCATTCTCCAAACTGTGCCTCCATCAGATCCATAGCTCACCAAACGCGGGACAAGGGTGCTGGGCAGGGCTGGTGTGGCCAGGGCATTACAGAAGTGCAGAGTGGTGGCATCTGTAGCTCTTCCCTTGTGCACTGAGGCAGCCACTCCATCATGGAAGGCCTCTGGCTTGGTCAGGCAGCACAGACCCACCGTGTGCTCCTCAAGGTTTCCTTTGGCATATCAAAGCATGGAAGAGCTCGGATGGTTTCCCCCACTGTGTTATTGACTGACTGTGTCCTTTGAGGATCACAAGAGGAAGCAGAGCCTTCCATTGCACATGAAGAGCAAATGGTGAAGTAAAGGCTTCACCCTTTCCTATGAAACAAAAGGGCTGTGTGATTCAGGGCCCTCCCAAGGTGCCAAACTTCCAGCTGGGAAGCTGCTGACAGGAGGGAGTGGGGTACTCGTCTCCAGCCAGAGATCACTCACTCCTCAGCATCGTGGGCTGTGGCTGACAGTGCCTGAGGAGCTCAGAAATCCTTGGATGTGATCTCCTGGCCCAGTGTGTAGAACACAGAGCAGTGAGCTCGACTGGGGGGACTGGCCCAGCCCTTGGACACAACTGCCAGGCAGGACAAGCTCCCTCCCCAGAAAGGAAAAGCCCAGCCCTGAGATCCATCTCCACCTGGCTGCAGCAGCGTCATGAGGGCGTCCCAAAACCCACCCCTCCACAACGAGACCCTCTGCCCCCGAGCCCCCTGGTCCTGTTCCCCAGCCAGGACTGAAGGTGGGCAGTCCTTGCCTGGCAGGGCAGGGCTTGGCCCACATTTTATGTTCAAATAAAGAGATGGAGTTGTCATAACTATGTCCATGTGGTAGCAGCAGCAAAGCCCACCCGGCACCAGCACTGGCTGAGCTCCGTGCCCCAGAGCGGCCGTGGATGGCCACGGTGTGGGCAGGCAGGAGCCAGGCAGGGGCTGCTGTGACCAATGGCAGAGCCCCGAGGGGATGGGGGAGCCCATGCTGAGCGTCCCTGGGCTGAGGGCACATTTCCTTCTGTAGCATCGTCTAGGCCTGGACCTCCTCCAGGGCCATGCCCAGGAAAAGAGGAAAGCCATCAAGAGCATCCCCAGGAACACAGTCTGACCAGCAATGTCAGTAGGCAAAACACAAATTTTGCTGAGCAATGGCTCATTGATGAAGCAAAACATTTACATTTGGGGCAATCCATTCATACAGATGGGGGCACACTCTGGGGGTACAGCTAAGGGCATGAGGTCACAACAGGCTCAGGGGTCACAGGAGGCTGAGGACACAGCAGGCCCTGAGGTCACAGAGGTGCCAGAGCCCCGTGGTTGCACAGCAGCACAAGGAGCCAGCAGTCAGTGCTTGAGCACAACTGTTGCGGCAGCAGCGGCGGTGGCAGCAGCGGTGCTGACGTTGAGACAGCGGTGTCAGGACAGCGGTGGCAGCAAGAGCTGCGGGACTGGCAGAGGGCAAGGCACCATGGCCCTTGCTCTGCGCCTCCTACTCCTGCTCCTCCTGGCCGTGGCCCTGCCTGCCAGGGCTGCCCAGGCTGCTCCGCTGCAAGCGCGGGGAGCAGGTGAGCCGGCAGCCTGGCTCCCCTTTCCTGGCACAGCGCTCCCTGCTCCCCAGGAAGTGCTGGGGATGGTTTTGCCCAGGGCTTTAGGGAGGGTTTCATCTGTGGGAGGGAGAGATCCCCGACAGGCCCTGGGCTCCTCCAGCCACCACTCCAGGGATCTTGCACAGGGCCTGCAAAGAGGGTGGAGAGTGACCAGAGCCATTCCAGAGCTCCCCAGGCCCCTGTGCAGCTTTGGCCTTGTCCACTGACATCTGGCAGCCAAGGCCTTACCCGACCCCCTTGCAGTGCCCAGTTCCCCAAGACAGAGGGGGATCCCAGCACACCATGGAAATGGTTCTGATCTTTGCTCCCTTCTAGGCTGGGATGGTGTCATGGAGTATCTGGATGCCCTATCAGATAATGACTTGAAACCCCCGGAGAATGCTGGAGGTAAGTTCTCTGTGAGCCTTTCAGAGAAAATACTCTGTGTCCATGCGACAAGAGCTCAGTCATATGGCATTTCCCTCAACATAATCTCAGGATTGAAAGAATCTTGAAAATTTGCCCTGCTCCCCACTGAGGCTCTGAGGGATCCCACAGGATCACTGTCACTGGGAGGAAGGAGCATTTAGCTGTCCATCTTCCTCCCGTGGCCAATGCCAGTGTGTCCTTCCGTGTGCTCTGTGCAGCCAGGGAGAAGAGCAGAGAGGGAAGGGGCCGGGCCCAGGGCTGTGCCCCAGGGCTGAGCCTTTGGCAGCTCCTTTGCCAGCCCCAGGGAGCCTGAGCTGCTCCTGCTGCCACTGCCAAGCTCTGGGCCTGCCTGGGGCTGGCTTTAGAGCTGCTGGCAGCTCCAGGGAGTCCTTTATGCCCTGACTGGCCTGCAAGGGGCTCCTTCCATCCCAGTGTGGGGCCACTGCAGGCACGTGCTCCCCCTGCCCCTGCTCCTGAGTGGGAGGCAGAGCTGAGGGAGTGCCTTGGAGGACACCAATCACCCAGATGCCCTCACTGCCACTCGGGCTGAAGGAGAAATTCAATCACTTTCCATTAAGGTCTACCTAGATGGAAGAACCAAGACACAGGAGACAGCAAGTCGCTGGAGGCAGCCAAACTTCTGGACAAGATGCTGAGTGACCTGGAGAGACGTCGTGGTGGGTGCATTTCCCTCATGCTTCCCCTGGGACTCAGCAGCCGGGGGCTCTGGCTGCACATCTGGAGACGCCGTGCCCGGCACAGCGGGAAGGGATCCATGGCAGCCTCACTGCCCCGCTGCTGCTCCTGCTGCTGCTGCTTCCATGCCCTGCAGGGCTGTTTCCCAGCCTGGCCTGGCTGCAGCTTCCTCCCAGCCTCTGCAGGAAGGCGTTTGGCATCAGCTGACAGACTGCCCAAACTGCACCATTGGGCTGAGATCCCCTGCAATTTCCCGGTCACCAGGCAGATCAGGAATGGCAGCTGTTTGGACAAGAGACTGCCCTGTCCAATCCCAAATGTTTTTATGATTTCCAGATCCTTATCCATCAATTTGACCAGTATTGTCTCCTGAAGATTCCAACTCCCAGAAAGGGGAACATCTGCACCTAATCCAACTGTTCCCTTTTCTTTCTGCAGAGATGAAACGAAAGGCTCTGCTGAAGACTGAGTTTCCCAGAGGAAGCAGTGGATCATTGGTAGCCTCTGCTGCAGGAAGGGAAGCGATGCCAGGCACAGGCCCAGGAGGTAATTGCTGTGCCTCTGGGCCTGAGCCCTGCTGAGGATTCAGCTGCCCTCTCTGCTGCTGTGTGTCAGTGCGTGCCCCTCCAGGGATGTTGCACAGGGCCTGCAAAGAGGGTGGAGAGTGACCAGAGCCATTCCAGAGCTCCCCAGGCCCCTGTGCAGCTTTGGCCTTGTCCACTGACATCTGGCTCCCATGGCCTTACCTGACCCCCTTGCAGTGCCCAGTTCCCAAAAGCAGAGGGGGACCCCAGCACACCATGGAAATGGGTTCTGATCTATGCTCCCTTTCTAGGTGAGGGTGCTGGGATAGGTTCTCCAGCAGCTGGGATGGAAGGTGGTTTGGAACCCTTGGGAGCTTCTGCAGGTAAGTTCTCAACTTCCCCTCAGAGAATAATCATTGACAAACTGTCAGGAACCAGGTGACAGGAACTTGTGTGGCTGTTGAGTTACAGGTGTGTCTGCAGGGAGGACTTTTCAAGCTCCAGGGCTGGTTGCTGCACACAAGCCCAGCTCCCATGGCAGGGGTGAGTAGGTTACCCCTGCTGTCCCCACAGGCTGAGCCCTGCTTCTGTGGAATCCATTTCTGGAGAAATGGAAATACTTTGTCTTAAGGTCCTCTGAGAGGGAGGAAAAAACCTATAAAACAGAGTGAGTTCCTGGAGGAATCCAAACGACTGGACCAAATCTTGACTGAACTGGAGAGACAACGTGGTGGGTGCATTTCCCTCATGCTTCCCCTGGGACTCAGCAGCCGCGGGCTTTGGCTGCACATCTGGACACGCTGTGCCCGGCACAGCGGGAAGGGATCCATGGCAGCCTCGCTGCCCCGCTGCTGCTGCTGCTGCTTTGACGCCCTGCAGGGCTGTTTCCCAGCCTGGCCTGGCTGCAGCTTCTGCCCAGCCCCTGCAGGAAGGCATTTGGCATCAGCTGACAGGGAGCCCAAACTTCACCAAAGGGCATGCACACCCTGAGATCCCCTGCAACTTCCTGGTCTCTGGGTAGATCCAGAGAGGCAACTATTTGGAGAAGGGAGGGCCCCGGAGCAGCCCCAAGAGCCTTGGCCTTTCCCTGATACTTATCCATATCATTGACACATAGTGTTTCCTGAAGATGCCAGCTCCCTAAAGGGGAATGCTTCCACCAGATTCAGCTGTCCTTTATCCTTTCTCCAGACATGGACCAAAAAGTTTTGCGGAAGGCAGCACTTCCTGGAGGAAGCGATGGCTCAGTGCCAGCCACCGATGCACATAGGGAGGAGATGCCAGACAGTGCCACAGAAGGTGATTGCTTTGCCAGGCCCAGCCAGGCTCAGCAGTCCTGCTGGGCTCCTTCCATGGGAGACACGTCCCGAAAGCTGGGAGCAGCTGCACAGGGTGGCCATGGTGGGGAAAGGGCAGAGGGGGAGTGCAAGGCTCCCATGCCTCCTGACGGGGTCTGAGCCTGTCCCTTGGGGCTGGGGGAGCTGTCACGGGGCAGGGAGGGCCAGGGGTGGCAGTGGCTGCTCAGGGATGGCTTTGGCCCGTGTCCCTGGCAGCAGCCACTGCCCAAGCAGCTGCGCTGCCCCCGGGCTCTCCTCCCGGCCTGCTGGGCTTTGTTGGGTGGCACAGCCTGTGCCCAGGGGCCTGCAGGCCCCAGCTCTGGGGGAAACAGAGAACGTCCTGCCCGTATCCACCTTGCTGTCAGCTCAGCAGTGCAGCACAGCACGAGCTCATGCTCCCCATTGCTCCCACAGACGTTATCAATGAAACAGGAATATATGCCCCGGATCCAGTGCGCCTCCCAAGAATTGTCTGCCCCCAGGATGTGCGCAGGTCCTGCATGTTAGGCACGGTGGTGACAGTGATCACTGTGCCACTTGTGCTGATAGGCTGCTATCTTGGCATTCGCAAGCTGTACGAGCTCAGACGGTCAGTTGTTGATTTTCCTCCACAGTTTTCTTATAACTCTGCTCCTGCATAGGTAGCCTGATTGGGAGTCGTGCTACTGTGGAGTTGTGGCCAGTCCATGGTTGTCCAAATATCTCTGCTGAGGGTTCTGCTGCTGCCCAGTGCTTCCATTGGCCTCTCAATTGCTGGGCCTTGTCCTGGGGGCCCACTGGGGCTGCAGCCAGTGCTGGCTCCCACTGAGGCTGCCTGGCCAAGAGCAGCCCCAGGGGCACAGGGCAGAGGCAGAGCAAGTTCTCCACAGTATTTGGGCAGCACAGCTCTGGACAGAAGAGGACAGTGCTTTTTTAGTAGCTCATGTAAAGTTTCATGGTAACAGTGGTGTTGCAGGAGAAGCAAATTTGCTCCAGATCAGTGTTAAAACAAATCCAACGTGATGAAGGTTTGGATTTGGCCTTGAGACTTTGCTCTTTGTGTGAGCCCTGCTCTGGATTGATTCCCAGTCAGTCTTGGAGCCAGTTTTGGGCGAAGGCTCATCCCAGCCCTGAGCCTTGGCAGTTCTCTGGCCTCAAAGGGACAGCTGAGGCTGCACTGCACATGACTGGGGTTCAGGGCTCCATTATCAAAGAGCTTTGAGATGTTTCAATCACTGTATTCTTACTAGATAGTTTTTGTTATGAAGTTCCTTCATTAGATTTTAAAACTTAGTTGTAATAAAACTTCTTTTCCAGTGCTTTTTCCAGTTTTTTGATATAGTCAGTGATGGCCTAAGGATTCCATGGCTGAATTAAAAGACTGTAAGTACTATAAAATGAAATAATGTTGACACTCTTAGGTCTTTCAGAGACTCCTGAAATTTATGTTGGTTTGATGTGACCAACAGAAGAGTTTGGCTCTGCTTTTAATTGAAACAAACAGCAGAGCTGGAACCTGTTGAAAGCAGTCTCTTCACTTCATAGCTAAAGCCAACTGTTAGGGCTCTTTATTGAGGAATATACTATCTACATTTCATGTATATACTCCTGACAAATAGCTGATAGAAATGAGGGATTTGGACTCTTTGGGAAGTACTGACCAGTTGGGCATTGGCTCTCTGAAGCTCAGTCTGTAATAACCAGTCCTTTTCAGAAGAGAATGTTCAGTTTCTTCCTGGCCCTCACACTCTTGCATTTGCATTGAAAAACACTTCTCGAAAGACATTTACAACAGCTCTTTGTGGTCCCTTAGTTGACTTTTCTCTCTTTCTCCACAGACGCCAATGATAACATGGATGATTCCATTAAAAAGCTGGAAAGCAGCTCCTGGAGAAGAGGACATACATCTGCTCCCACCCTCTGGACAGGCCCTTCCAATTCCTCCCTGAGAGCAGGCACTCATAAATGTCAGTCAGGGAGGAATTGGCTCCAGTTCCAGTACTTAGCATCTTAAAAGCATCTGTTATTTAATGTATTTGTTAAATAAACCTGTATAAAATAAAATCTCTTTCTAATTAAAACTTCATTCGAGAACGATAAGAAAAGAGATTTATTTTTTTTTTAAAGCTGCTCATTCAATGAGCAAGGCTGAAAAACTTGGGGAATGAGAACAGTTCTGTTTGGGAGGCACCTCCAGCTCTCTTGTCCAGCAGCACCATCAGGACATTGAGTTCCCAGTGTCCAGGCATGGTTTTGCTGTCGCCCTGAGGGACAGCACTGGTCACTGACATCCATCGGGCCTCTGAGCCATTGTCCACAACCCCCTGGATGTGACCAGGCAGGCAATGCCTCATTCTCCAAACTGTGCCTCCATCAGATCCATAGCTCACCAAACGCGGGACAAGGGTGCTGGGCAGGGCTGATGTGGCCAGGGCATTACAGAAGTGCAGAGTGGTGGCATCTGCAGCTCTTCCCTTGTGCACTGAGGCAGCCACTCCATCATGGAAGGCCTCTGGCTTAGTCAGGCAGCACAGACCCACCGTGTGCTCCTCAAGGTTTCCTTTGGCATATCAAAGCATTGAAGAGCTCGGATGGTTTCCCCCGCTGTGTTATTGACTGACTGTGTCCTTTGAGGACCACAAGAGGAAGCAGAGCCTTCCATTGCACATGAAGAGCAAATGGTGAAGTAAAGGCTTCACCCTTTCCTATGAAACAAAAGGGCTGTGTGATTCAGGGCCCTCCCAAGGTGCCAAACTTCCAGCTGGGAAGCTGCTGACAGGAGGGAGTGGGGTACTCGTCTCCAGCCAGAGATCACTCACTCCTCAGCATCGTGGGCTGTGGCTGACAGTGCCTGAGGAGCTCAGAAATCCTTGGATGTGATCTCCTGGCCCAGTGTGTAGAACACAGAGCAGTGAGCTCGACTGGGGGGACTGGCCCAGCCCTTGGACACAACTGCCAGGCAGGACAAGCTCCCTCCCCAGAAAGGAAAAGCCCAGCCCTGAGATCCATCTCCACCTGGCTGCAGCAGCGTCACGAGGGCGTCCCAAAACCCACCCCTCCACAACGAGACCCTCTGCCCCCGAGCCCCCTGGTCCTGTTCCCCAGCCAGGACTGAAGGTGGGCAGCCCTTGCCTGGCAGGGCAGGGCTTGGCCCACATTTTATGTTCAAATAAAGAAATAGAGTTGTCACAATTATGTCCGGGTGGTAGCAGCAGCAAAGCCCACGCGGCAGCAGCACTGGCTGAGCTCCATGCCCAGGAGCAGCCGTGGATGGCCACGGTGGGGGCAGGCAGGAGCCAGGCAGGGGCTGCTGTGCCCAGCGGCGGGGCCCCGAGGGGATGGGGGAGCCCATGCTGAGCGTCCCTGGGCTGAGGGCACATTTCCTTCTTTGGCATCAGCTGGGCCTGGACCTGAAGACGCACAAAGAGATATTTTGGGGTCCCTGATGAGGGTCCCAGGAATCCTGCATGTTTTAAATGAATTAGCTTTTTCTGATTAGTAAGGAGAATTTATTCCATAATTAAAATACAGTCGTAGAAAGTCCAGAAGCAAATATCAGATTGGCCCTGAACCAGGCTAACAGCGTCAGGTGAGACAGGTGGGGCATTTCTCTCCCCTGTGCATCACGAAGGGACAGCTCTCACAAAGTGTTTCTGTACATTTCCAAGCTCCAAGGGTTGTGGGGGGCAGGTGTTGTTCTGCTTTCTTATGGTTGATCTTATCCTTTTTGCATATTCATGTAGTTTTTCCTTCTTGCTGCAGCTCTTGCTGAGAGTTTCCTCAAAACTGGTAAATAATTCACTTTCTTAGAGGAAAATCTCCTGCAATATACATTCTAGGAGGCACACATTTATCTTATAGATGATGCATATCGAATGCATATTGCTGAGGTTTGGTCAGAGAAATAATCTTCTGGAATCAGCATTTCTGGGGACGAATATTCAGGCTAGGATTTTGGTGCATATTGATTTTCCAGAACCCTCCTTTGGTATGCTAGGATTTTCATTAGGCGAGATTACTGTAGCCCCAGTGTGAAAACAATCTATCACAATCCCTCCCTTTCTATAATAATTTATTAAATTTGTACTTTTAGGATACACTTTGACAAAGCTTACTTATTTTTTAATTTTATATTTAGTATTTATAAAACTTAACAACTACACTTTCATACTACTAGTCAGGGTATAAAATTAACAGCTCCTCTCATAAGGTAGATGATTCTAAATCTTTAATTTCTTTTACTTGGATTGTCAATTACATTTTTTTATATCAATGCATGTGCTTATTGTACTTTAGATATATTTTGACTTTAGATATAGTCGTTTAAGGCTGGTAATATTTGTAAAATAAGTTTTTTCATGTTTTCTTATGTTGCCTGCTAAAATGCATCTTTATAACTGTCTCATGTTCTGGTTTTCTTAATTCTTGAGCAATTTGCTTTGTTCTACTCTCAGGATTTATTTCTTCTCTATCTCTTACAGAACAAAAAGTTTTACTATATTGCTTACAATTTTTCCATTTTATTATTTTTGCTATATTTCACATTTTCTTTATTCCAGTGTCTTTTAGAACTCATAGTACACATTCAGAATTTGTTAAAATTATAGCGTACTACACTAACTTGGGAGTGTGCATATGGCTCATTCTTTTTGGGCTTGGATGACTAATACAGTGACAATAATCCTCTGCAGTTTTAGCTCTCTACCTCTCTCAAAGCCCCTTTGGGTTGCAGCCAAAGGGCCAAGATGTGTATCTTCTTGGTAGCAGAGCTTACACCTTGGGATCTAGTCACTGATGTCATTCGTCTCATTCTCAGTATTTACTTCATAAGATTTATAAGAGCCTTTTAAATTGTTTTTCAGGATTTAGGATAGCATCTGCTTATTTCTAATTGTTATAGTTTTATTTCTTTGACATTTTAGCTCTAAAGTTGTAATTAGTCTGTCCACTTCTCTTTCTTTCAGCCACACTTGGCTTTTTTTCTTTTACTTTTATTTGATCTCTAATAAATATCTAGCAGCTTTTGTTATACCCTATCTGATTTTAATTTTAATTTTAATGTTTCTTGGAACTTAAATCTGGTTTGTACTTTATATAGCTATTTTTTTCCTATTTTTCACGAATCATATTATTGTTCTAATATATTCTTTACACTGTTCCATTACCTTTAACTTTTCTTTCTTTTCTCTATTATAACAAAAGCACTAAAATATTTTATTTTTTGAAATACATTTGCATACCACGATCTAATTATTCAGTTCACTTAAAACAGCCTCATGTATAATACACTTTAAAATAAAACATTTTACTTCTCATAATAATCGGTTTTACAGCTTACAGGTTTCGGTATTAACATGCATCAGTCTTTTTTAATTCTAGGAGTAGTGGTGACTTTTTAGTGAGGTTTGGCTGGTGTTTCTGTCGGTGGTTTTACAGGTCTTCTGTTCTGCCTTTCTTTGCAGGTGCATTTCCCTCATGCTTCCCCTGGGTCTCAGCAGCCGGGGCCTTTGGCTGCACATCTGGACACACCGAGCCCGGCACAGTGGGAAGGGATCCATGGCAGCCTCGCTGCCCCACTGCTGCTGCTTTCACGCCCTGCAGGGCTGTTTCCCAGCCTGGCCTGGCTGCAGCTTCTGCCCAGCCCCTGCAGGAAGGCATTTGGCATCTGCTGACAGGCTGCCCAAACTGCACCATTGGGCTGAGAACCCCTGCAATTTCCCGGTCACCCCAGGGTCCAGGTGAGAGCAGCAGCAAAGCCCACCCGACAGCAGCACTGGCTGAGCTCCGTGCCCCGGAGCGGCCGTGGGTGCCCACGGTGGGGGCAGGCAGGAGCCAGGCAGGGGCTGCTGTGACCAGTGGCAGGGCCCCGAGGGGATGGGGGAGCCCATGCTGAGCGTCCCTGGGCTGAGGGCACATTTCCTTCTGTGGCATCGTCTAGGCCTGGACCTCCTCCAGGGCCATGCCCAGGAAAAGAGGAAAGCCATCAAGAGCATCTCCAGGAACACAGCCTGACCAGCAATGTCAGTAGGCAAAACACCCCTATGCAGCTTTGGCCTTGTCCACTGACATCTGGCAGCCAAGGCCTTACCTGACCCCCTTGCAGTGCCCAGTTCCCCAAGACAGAGGGGGATCCCAGAACACCATGGAAATGGTTCTGATCTTTGCTCCCTTCTAGACTGGGATGGTGTCATGGAGTATCTGGATGCCCTATCAGATAATGACTTGAAAGCCCCAGAGAATGCTGGAGGTAACTTCTCTGTGAGCCTTTCAGAGAAAATACTCTGTGTCCATGCGACAAGAGCTCAGTCATATGGCATTTCCCTCAACATAATCTCAGGATTGAAAGAATCTTGAAAATTTACCCTGCTCCCCACTGAGGCTCTGAGGGATCCCACAGGATCACTGTCACTGGGAGGAAGGAGCATTTAGCTGTCCATCTTCCTCCCGTGGCCAATGCCAGTGTGTCCTTCCTTGTGCTCTGTGCAGCCAGGGAGAAGAGCAGAGAGGGAAAGGGCCGGGCCCAGGGCTGTGCCCCAGGGCTGAGCCTTTGGCAGCTCCTTTGCCAGCCCCAGGGAGCCTGAGCTGCTCCTGCTGCCACTGCCAAGCTCTGGGCCTGCCCGGGGCTGGGTTTAGAGCTGCTGGCAGCTCCAGGGAGTCCTTTCTGCCCTGACTGGCCTGCAAGGGGCTCCTTCCATCCCAGTGTGGGGCCACTGCAGGCACGTGCTCCCCCTGCTCCTGAGTGGGAGGCAGAGCTGAGGGAGTGCCTTGGAGGGCACCAATCACCCAAGTGCCACTCGGGCCTGAAGGAGAAATTCAATCACTTTCCATTAAGGTCTTCCTAGATGGAAGAACCAAGACACAGGAGACAGCAAGTCGCTGGAGGCAGCCAAACTTCTGGACAAGATGCTGAGTGACCTGGAGAGACGTCGTGGTGGGTGCATTTCCCTCATGCTTCCCCTGGGACTCAGCAGCCGGGGGCTCTGGCTGCACATCTGGACACACTGTGCCCGGCTCAGCGGGAAGGGATCCATGGCAGCCTCACTGCCCCGCTGCTGCTGTTGCTGCTGCTGCTGCTTCCAGCCCTGCAGGGCTGTTTCCCAGCCTGGCCTGGCTGAAGCTTCTGCCCAGCCTCTGCAGGAAGGCGTTTGACATCAGCTGACAGGCTGCCCAAACTGCACCATTGGGCTGAGAACCCCTGCAATTTCCCGGTCACCAGGCAGATCAGGAATGGCAGCTGTTTGGACAAGAGAGTGCCCTGTCCAATCCCAAAAGTTTTTATGATTTCCAGATCCTTATCCATCAATTTGACCAGTATTGTCTCCTGAAGATTCCAACTCCCAGAAAGGGGAACATCTGCACCTAATCCAACTGTTCCCTTTTCTTTCTGCAGAGATGAAACGAAAGGCTCTGCTGAAGACTGAGTTTCCCAGAGGAAGCAGTGGATCATTGGCAGCCTCTGCTGCAGGAAGGGAGGCGGTGCCAGGCACAGGCCCAGGAGGTAATTGCTGTGCCTCTGGGCCTGAGCCCTGCTGAGGATTCAGCTGCCCTCTCTGCTGCTGTGTGTCAGTGCGTGCCCCTCCAGGGATGTTTCACAGGGCCTGCAAAGAGGGTGGAGAGTGACCAGAGCCAGTCCAGAGCTCCCCAGGCCCCTGTGCAGCTTTGGCCTTGTCCACTGACATCTGACTCCCATGGCCTTACCCGACCACCTTGCAGTGCCCAGTTCCCAAAAGCAGAGGGGGACCCCAGCACACCATGGAAATGGGTTCTGATCTATGCTCCCTTTCCTAGGTGAGGGTGCTGGGATAGGTTCTCCAGCAGCTTGGATGGAAGGTGGTTTGGAACCCTTGGGAGCTTCTGCAGGTAATTTCTCAACTTCCCCTCAGAGAATAATCATTGACAAACTGTCAGGAACCAGGTTACAGGAGCTTGTGTTCTGTTGAGTTACAGGTGTGTCTGCAGGGAGGACTTTTCAAGCTCCAGGGCTGGTTGCTGCACACAAGCCCAGCTCCCATGGCAGGGGTGAGTAGGTTACCCCTGCTGTCCCCACAGGCTGAGCCCTGCTTCTGTGGAATCCATTTCTGGAGAAATGGAAATACTTTGTCTTAAGGTCCTCTGAGAGGGAGGAAAAAGCCTATAAAACAGAGTGAGTTCCTGGAGGAATCCAAACGACTGGACCAAATCTTGACTGAACAGGAGAGACAACGTGGTGGGTGCATTTCCCTCATGCTTCCCCTGGGACTCAGCAGCCGGGGACTATGGCTGCACATCTGGACACGCTGTGCCCGGCACAGTGGGAAGGGATCCATGGCAGCCTCGCTGCCCCACTGCTGCTGCTGCTGCTGCTGCTTTGACGCCCTGCAGGGCTGTTTCCCAGCCTGGCCTGGCTGCAGCTTCTGCCCAGCCCCTGCAGGAAGGCATTTGGCATCAGCTGACAGGGAGCCCAACCTTCACCAAAGGGCATGCACACCCTGAGATCCCCTGCAACTTCCTGGTCTCTGGGTAGATCCGGAGAGGCAACTATTTGGAGAAGGGAGGGCCCTGGAGCAGCCCCAAAAGCCTAGGCCTTTCCCTGATACTTATCCATATCATTGACACGTAGTGTTTCCTGAAGATGCCACCACCCTAATCAGGAATGGTTCCACCAGATTCAGCTGTCCTTTATCCTTTCTCCAGACATGGACCAAAAAGGTTTGCGGAAGGCAGCACTTCCTGGAGGAAGCGATGGCTCAGTGCCAGCCACCGATGCACAAAGGGAGGAGATGCCAGACAGTGCCACAGAAGGTGATTGCTGTGCCAGGTTCAGCCAGGCTCAGCAGTCCTGCTGGGCTCCTTCCATGGGAGCCATGTCCCAAAAGCTGGGAGCAGCTGCACAGGGTGTCCATGGTGGGGAAAGGGCAGAGGGGGAGTGCAAGGCTCCCATGCCTCCTGACGGGGTCTGAGCCTGTCCCCTGGGGCTGGGGGAGCTGTCACGGGGCAGGGAGGGCCAGGGGTGGCAGTGGCTGCTCAGGGATGGCTTTGGCCCGTGTCCCTGGCAGCAGCCACTGCCCAAGCAGCTGCGCTGCCCCCGGGCTCTCCTCCCGGCCTGCTGGGCTTTGTTGGGTGGCACAGCCTGTGCCAAGGGGAGCAAGGTGCCTGCAGGCCCCAGCTCTGGGGGAAACAGACAACGTCCTGCCCGTACCCACCTTGCTGCCAGCTCAGCAGTGCAGCACAGCACGGGCTCATGCTCCCCATTGCTCCCACAGACGTTATCAATGAAACAGGAATATATGCCCCGGATCCAGTGCGCCTCCCAAGAATTGTCTGCCCCCAGGATGTGCGCAGGTCCTGCATGTTAGGCACGGTGGTGACAGTGATCACTGTGCCACTTGTGCTGATAGGCTGCTATCTTGTCATTCGCAAGCTGTACGAGCTCAGACGGTCAGTTGTTGATTTTTCTCCACAGTTTTCTTATAACTCTGCTCCTGCATAGGTAGCCTGACTGGGAGTCATGCTACTGTGGAGTTGTGGCCAGTCCATGGTTGTCCAAATATCTCTGCTGAGGGTTCTGCTGCTGCCCAGTGCTTCCAGTGGCCTCTCAATTGCTGGGCCTTGTCCTGGGGGCCTGCTGGGGCTGCAGCCAGTGCTGGCTCCCACTGAGGCTGCCTGGCCAAGAGCACAGGGCAGAGGCAGAGAAACTTCTGTACATCATTTGGGCAGCACAGCTCAGGACAGGACAGGACAGGGCAGTGCTTTTTTAGTAGCTCATGTAAAGTTTCATGGTAACAGAGGTGTTGCAGATCAAGCAAATTTGCTCCAGATCAGTGTTAAAACAAATCCAACGTGATGAAGGTTTGGATTTGGCCATGAGACTTTGCTCTTTGTGTGAGCCCTACTCTGGACTGATTCCCAGTCAGTCTTGGAGCAGGTTTTGGGCAAAGGCTCATCCCAGCCCTGAGCCTTGGCAGTTCTCTGGCCTCAAAGGGAGAGCTGAGGCTGCACTGCACATGACTGGGATTCAGGGCTCCATTATCAAAGAGCTTTGAGATGTTTCAATTATGTATTCTTATTAGATAGTTTTTGTTAAGAAGTTCATTAATTAGATTTTAAATCTTAATTGTAATAAAACTTCTTGTCCAGTGCTTTTTCCAGTTATTTGATATAGTGAATGGTGGCCTAAGTATTCCATGGCTGAATTAGAAGACTGTAAGTACTATAAAATGAAATAATGTTGACACTCTTATGTCTTTCAGAGACTCCTGAAATTTATGTTGGTTTGATGTGACCAACAGAAGAGTTTGGCTCTGCTTTTAATTGAAACATGCAGCAGAGCTGGAACCTGTTGAAAACAGTCTCTTCACTTCATAGCTAAAGCCAACTGTTAGGGTTCTTTATTGAGGAATATACTATCTACATTTCATGTATATACTCCTGACAAGTAGCTGATAGAAATGAGGGATTTGGACTCTTTGGGAAGTACTGACCAGTTGGGCATTGGCTCTCTGAAGCTCAGTCTGTAATAACCAATCCTTTTCAGAAGAGAATGTTCAGTTTCTTCCTGGCCCTCACACTCTTGCATTTGCATTGAAAAACACTTCTCAAAAGAAATTTACAACAGCTCTTTGTGGTCCCTTAGTTGACTTTTCTCTCTTTCTCCACAGACGCCAATGATAACATGGATGATTCCATTAAAAAGCTGGAAAGCAGCTCCTGGAGAAGAGGACATACATCTGCTCCCACCCTCTGGACAGGCCCTTCCAATTCCTCCCTGAGAGCAGGCACTCATAAATGTCAGTCAGGGAGGAATAGGAATTGGCTCCAGTTCCAGTACTTAGTATCTTAAAAGCATCTGCTATTTAATGTATTTGTTAAATATAACTGTATAAAATAAAATCTCTTTCTAATTAAAACTTCATTCGAGAAGGATAAAAAAAGAGATTTTTTTTTTTTTAAAGCTGCTCATTCATTGAGCAAGGCTGAAAAACTTGGGGAATGAGAACAGTTCTGTTTGGGAGGCACCTCCAGCTCTGTTGTCCAGCAGCACCATCAGGACATTGAGTTCCCAGTGTCCAGGCATGGTTTTGCTGTCGCCCTGAGGGACAGCACTGGTCACTGACATCCATCAGGCTTCTGAGCCATTGTCCACAACCCCCTGGATGTGACCAGGCAGGCAATGCCTCATTCTCCAAACTGTGCCTCATCAAATCCATAGCTCACCAAACGCGTGACAAGGGTGCTGGGCAGGGCTGATGTGTCCAGGGCATTACAGAAGTGCAGAGTGGTGGCATCTGTAGCTCTTCCCTTGTGCACTGAGGCAGCCACACCATCATGGAAGGCCTCTGGCTTGGTCAAGCAGCACAGACCCACCGTGTGCTCCTCAAGGTTTCCTTTGCCATATCAAACCATTGAAGAGCTCGGATGGTTTCCCCCGCTGTGTTATTGACTGACTGTGTCCTTTGAGGACCACAAGAGGAAGCAGAGCCTTCCATTGCACATGAAGAGCAAATGGTGAAGTCAAGGCTTCACCCTTTCCTATGAAACAAAAGGGCTGTGTGATTCAGGGCCCTCCCAAGGTGCCAAACTCCCAGCTGGGAAGCTGCTGACAGGAGGGAGTGGGGTACTCGTCTCCAGCCAGAGATCACTCACTCCTCAGCATCGTGGGCTGTGGCTGACAGTGCCTGAGGAGCTCAGAAATTCTTGGATGTGATCTCCTGGCCCAGTGTGCAGAACACAGAGCAGTGAGCTCGACTGGGGGGACTGGCCCAGCCCTTGGACACAACTGCCAGGCAGGACAAGCTCCCTCCCCAGAAAGGAAAAGTCCAGCCCTGAGATCCATCTCCACCTGGCTGCAGCAGCGTCACGAGGCCGTCCCAAAACCCATCCCTCCACAACGAGACCCTCTGCCCCCGAGCCCCCTGGTCCTGTTCCCCAGCCAGGACTGAAGGTGGGCAGCCCTTGCCTGGCAGGGCAGGGCTTGGCCCACATTTTATGTTCAAATAAAGAGATGGAGTTGTCACAACTATGTCCGGGTGGTAGCAGCAGCAAAGCCCACCCGGCACCAGCACTGGCTGAGCTCCATGCCCAGGAGCAGCCGTGGATGGCCACGGTGTGGGCAGGCAGGAGCCAGGCAGGGGCTGCTGTGCCCAGCGGCGAGGCCCCAAGGGGTTGGGGGAGCCCATGCTGAGCGTCCCTGGGCTGAGGGCACATTTCCTTCTTTGGCATCAGCTGGGCCTGGACCTGAAGAGGCACAAAGAGATATTTTGGGGTCCCTGATGAGGGTCCCAGGAATCCTGCATGTTTTAAATGAATTAGCTTTTTCTGATTAGTAAGGAGAATTTATTCCATAATTAAAATACAGTCGTAGAAAGTCCAGAAGCAAATATCAGATTGGCCCTGAACCAGGCTAACAGCGTCAGGTGAGACAGGTGGGGCATTTCTCTCCCCTGTGCATCACGAAGGGACAGCTCTCACAAAGTGTTTCTGTACATTTCCAAGCTCCAAGTGTTGTGGGGGGCAGGTGTTGTTCTGCTTTCTTATGGTTGATCTTATCCTTTTTGCATATTCATGTAGTTTTTCCTTCTTGCTGCAGCTCTTGCTGAGAGTTTCCCCAAAACTGGTAAATAATTCACTTTCTTAGAGAAAAATCTCCTGCAATATACATTCTAGGAGGCACACATTTATCTTATAGATGATGCATATCGAATGCATATTGCTGAGGTTTGGTCAGAGAAATAATCTTCTGGAATCAGCATTTCTGGGGACGAATATTCAGGCTAGGATTTTGGTGCATATTGATTGCCCGGAACCCTCCTTTGGTATGCTAGGATTTTCATTAGGCGAGATTACTGTAGCCCCAGTGTGAAAACAATCTATCACAATCCCTCCCTTTCTATAATAATTTATTAAATTTGTACTTTTAGATACACTTTGACAAAGCTTACTTATATTTTAATTTTATATTTAGTATTTATAAAACTTAACAACTACACTTTCATACTGCTAGTCAGGGTATAAAATTAACAGCTCCTCTCGTAAGGTAGATGATTCTAAATCTTTAATTTCTTTTATTTCATTTTTTTATATCAATGCATGTGCTTATTGTACTTTAGATATATTTTGACTCCATAGTCGTTTAAGGTTGGTAATACTTGTAAAATAAGTTTTTCATGTTTTCTTATGTTGCCTGCTAAAATGCGTCTTTATAACTGTCTCATGTTCTGGTTTTCTTAATTCTTGAGCAATTTGCTTTATTCTACTCTCAGGATTTATTTCTTCTCTATCTCTTACAGAACAAAAAGTTTTACTATATTGCTTACAATTTTTCCATTTTATTATTTTTGCTATATTTCACATTTTCTTTATTCCAGTGTCTTTTACTACTCATAGTACACATTCAGAATTTGTTAAAATTATAGCGTACTACACTAACTTGGGAGCGTGCATATGGCTCATTCTTTTTGGGCTTGGATAACTAATACAGTGACAATAATCCTCTGCAGTTTTAACTCTCTAGCTCTCTCAAAGCCCCTTTGGGTTGCAGCCAAAGGGCCAAGATGTGTATCTTCTTGGTAGGAGAGCTTACACCTTGGGATCTAGTCACTGATGTAATTCGTCTCATTCTCAGTATTTACTTCATAAGATTTATAAGAGCCTTTTAAATTGTTTTTCAGGATTTAGGATAGCATCTGCTTATTTCTAATTGTTATAGTTTTATTTCTTTGACATTTTAGCTCTAAAGTTGTAATTAGTCTGTACACTTCTCTTTCAGCTATACTTGGCTTTTTTTCTTTTACTTTAATGTGATCCTTATTAAATATCTAACGGCTTTTGATATATCCTATCTGATTCAATTTTACTTTTAGTGTTTCTTGGAACTTAAATCTGGTTTGTATCTTATATACTTAATTTTTTCCTATTTTTCACGAATCATATTATTGTTCTAATATATTCTTTACACTGTTCCATTACCTTTAACTTCTATTTCTTTTCTCTATTATAACAAAAGCACTAAATTATTTTATTTTTTGAAATAAATTTGCATATCACACTCTAAATATTCAGTTCACTTAAAACAACCTCATGAATAATACAGTTTAAAATAAAACATTTTGCTTCTCATAACAATCGGTTTTACAGCTTACAAGCTTAGGTATTAACATGCATCAGTCTATTTTACTTCAAGGAGTAGTGGTGACTTTTTAGTGCGGTTTGGCTGGTGTTTCTGTTGGTGGATTTACAGGTCTTCTGTCCTGCCTTTCTTTGCAGCTGAACCTGCTGGTGAAGGTGGTGCAGCTTCCCAATCCACGTCCAGGACGGCGCCTCTGGGAGATGCTGAGGGTAGGTCAAGGCCTTTCCCCCTGGGAGAGCTGCCAGCTCAGAGCCCAAATCTGGGCCAGGGGGGCATCGCTGCAGGTGCCAGCACAGAACCATGCACGTGTGTGCCCTCCATCTGCGAGATCCCCTCACCGCTCCTGCGGCTTAGAGGTGCCTGTGCAGATCAGCAGAGATGGCAGAAGCTTCTGTGGCTGTTGTGTTACAGGTGAGTCTGCAGGGAGGACTTCTCCAGCGCCTTTGCTGATCCCTATAAAGAAGCCTGGCAACCATCGCAGGGGTGAGTAGTGTGTCCCTTCTGACCCGACAGGCTGAGCACTGCTTTTGTGGGATCCGTTTGTAGGAAATGGAACTATGTTGCTCTAAGGTCCTCCGAGGGGAAAGAACAAAGCTACAGGACACCAGAAACCCCATGAGCCATCCGAAAACATGAGGCAAATGGTGAAGGAAATGCAGCAGGCAGGAGACGGTGGGTGCATTTCCCTCATGCTTCCCCTGGGACTCAGCAGCCAGGGGCTTTGTCTGCACATCTGGAGACGCCGTGCCCGGCACAGCAGGAAGGGATCCATGGCAGCCTCGCTGCCCCACTGCTGCTTTCACGCCCTGCAGGGCTGTTTCCCAGCCTGGCCTGGCTGCAGCTTCTGCCCAGCCCCTGCAGGAAGGCATTTGGCATCAGCTGACAGGCAGCCCAGCTACACCACAGGCCTGAGATCCCCTGCAATTTTCCAGTCGCCGGGTAGAACAGAAAGGGCACCAGTTTGGAGAAGGGAGGGCCCTGGCCTACCCAAAAAGTTTATAGGGATTTCCTGATTCTTAGCCATGTCTTTGACAAGCATTCCCTCCTGAAGGCGCCACCTCCCCAGTGGGGAACAGCCCCACCTGATCCAGCTGTCCCTCTTCCTTTCTCCAGAAGTGGATGCAGAGGCTGGGCAGAAGGCGGCGTTTCCCGGAGGAAGCAGTGCTTCTGTGCCAGCCTCTGCTGCAGGAAGAGAGGCGATGCCAGGCACAGTCCCAGGAGGTAATTGCTGTGCCTCTGGGCCTGAGCCCTGCTGAGGCTTGAGCTGCCCTCTCTGCTGCATGGCAGTGCAGGCACAGCACAGACCAGACAAGACTGGCACAGCCCAGGGGAATTATCTCGAGCAGGCTCAGGGCACTCGGGTACTGAGCAGTCCTGCTGGGGTCCCTCTGTGGGAGACACTTCCTGAAACCTGGCAGCGACTGCACAGTGTGCCCATGGTGGGGAAAGGACAGAGGGGGAGATCAAGGCTCCAGTGTGTCCTGAGAGAGCCTGGATATGTGCCCTTGGGCTGTGGGAGCTGTTCCATGGGCAGGTGGGCAAGCAGGAGGGAGGGACAGAGGTTGGGAGGGATAGTTGTGGCACTGCCTGCTGCAGTTTTCCCCAAGCATTTAGTGAGTGGTTACTGTGTGGGAATGAGGGAGGCCCAGGGCCCTGGGCTGCTCCAGCAGCCCCTCCAGGGATGTTGCAAAAGGCATGGGAAGAGTGTGGAGAGTGACCAGGAGGCACAGGCTCCCACAGCCTTACCCAACCCCCTTGCAGTGCCCAGTTCCTTAAGGCAGAAAGGGATCCCAGCACACCATGGAAATGGTTCTGATCTCTGCTCCCTTTTAGATTGGGATCATGACTTAGATCACTTGGAAACACTGGTGAATGGTGGTTTGAAGACCTTGCCAGATGTTGGAGGCAAATTCTCAATGTACATTTCCTGACAGAATAATCAGTGTCCATGTGGCAAGAGCTCAGTCAAGTGGCATTTCCCTTAAGTTCCTCTGAAGGTTGATCAGTTCAGGAAATCTTGCCCTGCTCCATTCTGGAGCTCGGAGGGATCCTACAGGATTGCTGTCAGTGGTAGCATTTAGCTGTCCATCTTCCTCCCGTGTGCAATGCCAGTGTGTCATTCCATGTGCTCTGTGCAGCCAGGGAGAAGAGCCGAGAGGCAAAGGGGCCGGGCCCAGGGCTGTGCCCCGGGGCTGAGCCTTTGGCAGCTCCTTTGCCAGCCCCAGGGAGCCTGAGCTGCTCCTGCTGCCACTGCAAAGCCCTGGCCCTGCCTGCGGCTGGCTTTAGAGCTGCTGGCAGCTCCAGGGAGTCCTTTCTGCCCCAACTGCCCCACAAGGGGCTCCTTCCATCCCAGTGTGGGGCCACTGCAGGCACGAGGTCCCCCTGCTCCTGAGTGGGTGGCAGAGCTGAGGGAGTGCCTTGGAGGGCACCAATCACCCAGGTGCCCTCACTGCCACTCGGGCCTGAAGGAGAAATTCAATCACTTTCCATTAAGGTCTTCCTAGATGGTCAAGACCTTTCCCCTGGGAGAGCTGCTGGCTCAAGAACCCAAAGCTTGGCCAAGGAGGCAGCGCTGCAGGTGCCAGCACAGAACCATGCACGTGTGTGCCCATGCCCTGCACGATTCCCTCATGATTTCTGCTCAGCGCTGGCAGCTGTCTGGGGAAGGGAGAGCCCTGGCCCAGCCACAAAAGCGCAGATATTTTGTGAATCTTTTCCCCATTTTTGATAAGCATGCTGCTCTGAAGATGCCAGCAAAGAAATGGGGAATTGTTCCATCTGACCCAACTGTCCTTTTTTGTTTCTCAAGTGATGGACCAAAAGGCAGGGCTGAAGGAGGTGTTTCCCCAAGGAAGCAGTGGCTCATTGGCAGCCCCAGCTGCAGGAAGGAAGGCGATGGCAGCCATGGGCACAGGCACAGCAGGTAATTGCTGTGCCGGGCTCAGCCCTGGGTGGGGCTATGTGGCAGCAGCTCTTCCCCCAGGGCCTGCCCTTGCCCAGCCCGGCAGCAGCCAAAGCTGGAGGCGCCTCGGCTTCCAGGCCTCTGGAGCTCGTTCAGAGCCCCGGGGAAACGGGACTGGTGCAGCAACGTCCCTCCCGCTGCAGCTGCTGCGGAGCTGGCCCTGAGTGCCCAGAGGCCCAAGGCACAGGAGCAGCCCCGAGCGGGAGCCCTGCTGCCAGCCCAGGGCCAGAGGCAGCCCTGGCTCCCGACTGAGCAGGGGCTGCGCTGGGTCCTGACAGGGCCTGAGCCTGTCCCCTGGGGCTGGGGGAGCTGTCACGGGGCAGGGAGGGCCAGGGGTGGCAGTGGCTGCTCAGGGATGGCTTTGGCCCCTGTCCCTGGCAGCAGCCACTGCCCAAGCAGCTGCGCTGCCCCCGGGCTCTCCTCCCGGCCTGCTGGGCTTTGTTGGGTGGCACAGCCTGTGCCCAGGGGCGGCAAGGTGCCTGCAGGCCCCAGCTCTGGGGGAAACAGAGAACGTCCTGCCCATACCCACCGTGCTGCCGGCTCAGCAGTGCAGCACAGCACGGGCTCACGCTCCCCATTGCTCCCACAGATGCAGCCGGCACCACAACACGTGTTCCTGATGCCCAGAAGGGCCTCGGAAGGGGCTTCTGCAGGGAGCAGGCTGCTGGGCAGGGTTACTGGCAGGCCTGCTTTTTTTGGTGTTTATCTTCATCTTATGCTGGGTCCAAATTCATTTTTACTGCAAGAGAAAATGGTGAGTTTTTTCTTCATCTTTCCCTGAAACAGCTGCTTATGAAAATGTAATGCAGACAGGGAACATTCGCAGGGAGGCCGCAATGGAGTTGTGGCCAATCCATGGTTGTCCAAATAACTCTGCTGAGGGTTCTGCTGCTGCCCAGTGCTTTCATTGGCCTCTTAATTGCTGGGCCTTGTCCTGGGGGGCCCGCTGGGGCTGCAGCCAGTGCTGGCTCCCACTGAGGCTGCCTGGCCAAGAGCAGCCCCAGGGGCACAGGGCAGAGGCAGAGGGAGGTGGGGAGAAGAAAGAGCAGGGCCGAGATTGCCCTTGAGAGGCAGAGGCGCTCTGGGGTCCGCTCCTGGCCAGGGACCCTGTCCAGAGCCATCCCTGCTGGCCTGTGCCAGCAGCTCCAGCCGTGCTGGGGAGCCTTGCCAGCTCTGGGCCCTGCTGTGCAGGAGGGTCCCTGTGTGCCACTGGCAGCTGGGGCCTCAGCCACCTCCTCTCTTCACACGGGAGCCTCTGGACTGCAGCTGAAGGACAGTGGCTGCATCTCACGCCCAGATAACTTGAGTAGCTCCTCCAGCAGTTATAAGAACCTGGGAAGCCCCAACAAAAGCCCTCAGTGGACAACCCCAGAACAGCTGGCCTAGAGGAGGCAATCAGCCAATCCCAGTGGAAATCCCAGTGCCACCTCCACTCCCTACAGGAATCCCTGAGCCGCCTCTGCAACCCATGGGGATCTTCAAGATGCCTCCACCCCCTCCCAGTCCATCTCCACCTGTGCGGCAATCCAGAACCAGTTCAGCACGTTCCATACCCAGCTGAGACCACCCCCTCCTGATTGCCCAAAACGCTCAGACCTGCCCTCCAAATGACACTGAAAGAGCCTCCATGCCACACCACCTACCCCCATTCCAGGGCAGGGTTTGGCCCAGATCTTCTGATGCAATAAAGTGATGGGGCTGTCACCCCAGGGTCCAGGTGAGAGCAGCAGCAAAGCCCACCCGGCAGCAGCACTGGCTGAGCTCCGTGCCCCGGAGCGGCCGTGGGTGCCCACGGTGTGGGCAGGCAGGAGCCAGGCAGGGGCTGCTGTGACCAGTGGCAGGGCCCCAAGGGGATGGGGGAGCCCATGCTGAGCGTCCCTGGGCTGAGGGCACATTTCCTTCTGTGGCATCGTCTAGGCCTGGACCTCCTCCAGGGCCATGCCCAGGAAAAGAGGAAAGCCATCAAGAGCATCTCCAGGAACACAGCCTGACCAGCAATGTCAGTAGGCAAAACACAAATTTTGCTGAGCAATGGCTCATTGATGAAGCAAAACATTTACATTTGGGCCAATCCATTCATACAGATGGGGGCACACTCTGGGGGTACAGCTAAGGGCATGAGGTCACAACAGGCTCAGGGGTCACAGGAGGCTGAGGACACAGCAGGCCCTGAGGCCACAGAGGTGCCAGAGCCCCGTGGTTGCACAGCAGCACAAGGGGCCAGCAGTCAGTGCTTGAGCACAACTGTTGCGGCAGCAGCGGCGGTGGCAGCAGCGGTGCTGACGTTGGGACAGCGGTGACAGGACAGCGGTGGCAGCAAGAGCTGCGGGACTGGCGGAGGGCAAGGCAGCATGGCCCTTGCTCTGCGCCTCCTCCTCCTGCTCCTCCTGGCCGTGGCCCTGCCTGCCAGGGCTGCCCAGGCTGCTCCGCTGCAAGCGCGGGGAGCAGGTGAGCCGGCAGCCCGGCTCCCCTTTCCCGGCACAGCGCTCCCTGCTCCCCGGGAAGCGCTGGGGATGGTTTTGCCCAGGGCTTTAGGGAGGGTTTCCTCTGTGGGAGTGAGACAGCCCCCACGGGCCCTGGGCTCCTCCAGCCACCACTCCAGGGATCTTGCACAGGGCCTGCAAAGAGGGTGGAGAGTGACCAGAGCCATTCCAGAGCTCCCCAGACCCCTATGCAGCTTTGGCCTTGTCCACTGACATCTGGCAGCCAAGGCCTTACCTGACCCCCTTGCAGTGCCCAGTTCCCCAAGACAGAGGGGGATCCCAGAACACCATGGAAATGGTTCTGATCTTTGCTCCCTTCTAGACTGGGATGGTGTCATGGAGTATCTAGATGCCCTATCAGATAATGACTTGAAAGCCCCGGAGAATGCTGGAGGTAACTTCTCTGTGAGCCTTTCAGAGAAAATACTCTGTGTCCATGAGACAAGAGCTCAGTCATATGGCATATTCCTCAACATAATCTCAGGATTGAAAGAATCTCGAAAATTTGCTGCTCCCCACTGAGGCTCTGAGGGATCCCACAGGATCACTGTCACTGGGAGGGAGGAGCATTTAGCTGTCCATCTTCCTCCCGTGTGCAACGCCAGTGTGTCCTTCCTTGTGCTCTGTGCAGCCAGGGAGAAGGGCAGAGAGGGAAGGGGCCGGGCCCAGGGCTGTGCCCCGGGGCTGAGCCTTTGGCAGCTCCTTTGCCAGCCCCAGGGAGCCTGAGCTGCTCCTGCTGCCACTGCCAAGCTCTGGGCCTGCCCGGGGCTGGGTTTAGAGCTGCTGGCAGCTCCAGGGAGTCCTTTCTGCCCTGACTGCCCTGCAAGGGGCTCCTTCCTTCCCAGTGTGGGGCCACTGCAGGCACGTGCTCCCCCTGCCCCTGCTCCTGAGTGGGAGGCAGAGCTGAGGGAGTGCCTTGGAGGGCACCAATCACCCAGGTGCCCTCACTGCCACTCGGGCCTGAAGGAGAAATTCAATCAATTTCCATTAAGGTCTTCCTAGATGGAAGAACCAAGACACAGGAGACAGCAAGTCGCTGGAGGAAGCCAAACTTCTGGACAAGATGCTGAGTGACCTGGGGAGACGTCGTGGTGGGTGCATTTCCCTCATGCTTCCTCTGGGACTCAGCAGCCGGGGGCTCTGGCTGCACATCTGGAGACGCCGTGCCTGGCTCAGCGGGAAGGGATCCATGGCAGCCTCACTGCCCCGCTGCTGCTGCTGCTGCTGCTGCTTTCACGCCCTGCAGGGCTGTTTCCCAGCCTGGCCTGGCTGAAGCTTCTGCCCAGCCTCTGCAGGAAGGCATTTGGCATCAGCTGACAGGCTGCCAAACTGCACCATTGGGCTGAGATCCCCTGCAATTTCCCGGTCACCAGGCAGATCAGGAATGGCAGCTGTTTGGACAAGAGAGTGCCCTGTCCAATCCCAAAAGTTTTTATGATTTCCAGATTCTTATCCATCAATTTGACCGGTATTGTCTCCTGAATATTCCAACTCCCAGAAAGGGGAACATCTGCACCTAATCCAACTGTTCCCTTTTCTTTCTGCAGAGATGAAACGAAAGGCTCTGCTGAAGACTGAGTTTCCCAGAGGAAGCAGTGGATCATTGGCAGCCTCTGCTGCAGGAAGGGAGGCGATGCCAGGCACAGGCCCAGGAGGTAATTGCTGTGCCTCTGGGCCTGAGCCCTGCTGAGGATTCAGCTGCCCTCTGTGCTGCTGTGTGTCAGTGCGTGCCCCTCCAGGGATATTTCACAGGGCCTGCAAAGAGGGTGGAGAGTGACCAGAGCCAGTCCAGAGCTCCCCAGGCCCCTGTGCAGCTTTGGCCTTGTCCACTGACATCTGACTCCCATGGCCTTACCCGACCACCTTGCAGTGCCCAGTTCCCAAAAGCAGAGGGGGACCCCAGCACACCATGGAAATGGGTTCTGATCTATGCTCCCTTTCTAGGTGAGGGTGCTGGGATAGGTTCTCCAGCAGCTGGGATGGAAGGTGGTTTGGAACCCTTGGGAGCTTCTGCAGGTAAGTTCTCAACTTCCCCTCAGAGAATAATCATTGACAAACTGTCAGGAACCAGGTGACAGCAGCTTGTGTGGCTGTTGAGTTACAGGTGTGTCTGCAGGGAGGACTTTTCAAGCTCCAGGGCTGGTTGCTGCACACAAGCCCAGCTCCCATGGCAGGGGTGAGTAGGTTACCCCTGCTGTCCCCACAGGCTGAGCCCTGCTTCTGTGGAATCCATTTCTGGAGAAATGGAAATACTTTGTCTTAAGGTCCTCTGAGAGGGAGGAAAAAACCGATAAAACAGAGTGAGTCCCTGGAGGAATCCAAACGACTGGACCAAATCTTTACTGAACTGGAGAGACAACATGGTGGGTGCATTTCCCTCATGCTTCCCCTGGGACTCAGCAGACGGGGACTATGGCTGCACATCTGGACACGCTGTGCCCGGCACAGTGGGAAGGGATCCATGGCAGCCTCGCTGACCCACTGCTGCTGCTGCTGCTGCTGCTGCTTTGACGCCCTGCAGGGCTGTTTTCCAGCCTGGCCTGGCTGCAGCTTCTGCCCAGCCCCTGCAGGAAGGCATTTGGCATCAGCTGACAGGGAGCCCAAACTTCACCAAAGGGCATGCACACCCTGAGATCCCCTGCAACTTCCTGGTCTCTGAGTAGATCTGGAAAGACAACTATTTGGAGAAGGGAGGGCCCTGGAGCAGCCCCAAAAGCCTTGGCCTTTCCCTGATACTTATCCATATCATTGACACGTAGTGTTTCCTGAAGATGCCACCACCCCAATTGGGAATGGTTCCACCAGATTCAGCTGTCCTTTATCCTTTCTCCAGACGTGGACCAAAAAGGTTTGCGGAAGGCAGCACTTCCTGGAGGAAGCGATGGCTCAGTGCCAGCCACCGATGCACAAAGGGAGGAGATGCCAGACAGTGGCACAGAAGGTGATTGCTGTGCCAGGCTCAGCCAGGCTCAGCAGTCCTGCTGGGCTCCTTCCATGGGAGCCATGTCCCAAAAGCTGGGAGCAGCTGCACAGGGTGGCCATGGTGGGGAAAGGGCAGAGGGGGAGTGCAAGGCTCCCATGCCTCCTGACGGAGTCTGAGCCTGTCCCCTGGGGCTGGGAGAGCTGTCACGGGGCAGGCAGGGCCAGGGGTGGAAGTGGCTGCTCAGGGATGGCTTTGGCCCGTGTCCCTGGCAGCAGCCACTGCCCAAGCAGCTGCGCTGCCCCCGGGCTCTCCTCCCGGCCTGCTGGGCTTTGTTGGGTGGCACAGCCTGTGCCCAGGGGCGGCAAGGTGCCTGCAGGCCCCAGCTCTGGGGGAAACAGACAACGTCCTGCCCGTACCCACCTTGCTGCCAGCTCAGCAGTGCAGCACAGCACGGGCTCATGCTCCCCATTGCTCTCACAGACGTTATCAATGAAACAGAAATATATGCCCCGGATCCAGTGCGCCTCCCAAGAATTGTCTGCCCCCCGGATGTGCGCAGGTCCTGCATGTTAGGCACGGTGGTGACAGTGATCACTGTGCCACTTGTGCTGATAGGCTGCTATCTTGGCATTCGCAAGTTGTACGAGCTCAGACGGTCAGTTGTTGATTTTTCTCCACAGTTTTCTTATAACTCTGCTCCTGCATAGGTAGCCTGACTGGGAGTCGTGCTACTGTGGAGTTGTGGCCAGTCCATGGTTGTCCAAATATCTCTGCTGAGGGTTCTGCTGCTGCCCAGTGCTTCCAGTGGCTTCTTCATTGCTGGGCCTTGTCCCGGGGGCCAGCTGGGGCTGCAGCCAGAGCTGGCTCCCACTGAGGCTGCCTGGCCAAGAGCACAGGGCAGAAGCAGAGAAACCTCTGTACATCATTTGGGCAGCACAGCTCAGGACAGGACAGGACAGGACAGTGCTTTTTTAGTAGCTCATGTAAAGTTTCATGGTAACAGTGGTGTTGCAGATCAAGCAAATTCGCTCCAGATCAGTGTTAAAACAATTCCAACGTGATGAAGGTTTGGATTTGGCCTTGAGACTTTGCTCTTTGTGTGAGCCCTGCTCGGGATTGATTCCCAGTCAGTCTTGGAGCAGGTTTTGGACGAAGGCTCATCCCAGCCCTGAGCCTTGGCAGTTCTCTGGCCTCAAAGGGACAGCTGAGGCTGCACTGCACATGACTGGGGTTCAGGGCTCCATTATCAAAGAGCTTTGAGATGTTTCAATCACTGTATTCTTACTAGATAGTTTTTGTTATGAAGTTCATTCATTAGATTTTAAAACTTAGTTATAATAAAACTTCTTGTCCAGTGCTTTTTCCAGTTATTTGATATAGTCAGTGATGGCCTAAGTATTCCATGGCTGAATTAAAAGACTGTAAGTTCTATAAAATGAAATAATGTTGACACTCTTATGTCTTTCAGAGACTCCTGAAAATTATGTTGGTTTGATGTGACCAACAGAAGAGTTTGGCTCTGCTTTTAATTGAAACAAGCAACAGAGCTGGAACCTGTTGAAAAGAGTCTCTTCACAGCTAAAGCAAACTGCCAGGGTTCTTTTTTTCCAGCTCTGGGCAGGAAAATAAAAATCTCTCAGCAGTAAACCTTCTGTACCAGTAACTGATATAAACTAGGCATTTGGGCTGTTTGCTGCCTCACCCCTGAGTTCCTCAGAGCTGCAGCTCCCTGTTCTCTTGGCAGACAGGGGCTGGCTATGGATGACAGTCACTCTCTGGCATGGTGCACACCATGTCCACACACGAGCTGAGGGATCATCCTTGCACACCCCATCCTGGAAGAACCCAGTTCACTGATGAGTCTGACACAGTTTAATGCATGGCAGCAAAAGAAGGCAAAATAAAGGCTGGAATTGGTACCATTCTGTAATATGCTTTTACCACCAACATTATCCAAGTTCCTGTGCTTGTTTTCCTGGAGAATTTGCACTCAACAGAGCTTCAGTGCCTTTGATTCAAACAGTCTTAAGAGCAGCTTGGGGCTGGTCAGTCATTTAGATGTCAGCACTGACTGGGGTCCAGGCAACAAAAGAACATTAGCTGCAGGCCATCCATACAGTTTTTCACCTTAATGAGCACAAAGCCTTTATTTTTGCAATCTGAGGGATGTTGGGAGGATTTTTGCACCATCAGGCCGAGGTACAAGGCTCTGGATCTACACAGAACTTTGGTAAGGAGGGGAACACGGGTGGGGACAATCCAGGCCATTAGCAGTGCCCCCATCCCCTGATTAGGGACAGCACAATTGCTTTTAGAGTTCCTTAACCAGCTGGTGAAACACTGATCTCCTTTCCTTGTCCCCTGCATACTGCCAGGCAAGTTGAACAGAAAATCTCTTTTACTTCA
The DNA here is from genome assembly GCF_036417665.1 of Passer domesticus. Taxonomy (NCBI): domain Eukaryota; kingdom Metazoa; phylum Chordata; class Aves; order Passeriformes; family Passeridae; genus Passer; species Passer domesticus. Next base: position 4,208,248 of record NC_087502.1, on the reverse strand, counting down.
TGATCTCTGAGCACCAAAGCAAAGAACCGAGAAAAAAAAAAAGGCAAAAACAACCCAACCAACAAAAATATAAATAATTTTTTGACCAGTCTGGTTTTTTTTTAAAAGAGCTGTATAAGACTGAGTAAGCCAGTGCTGAATTAAGAGTGGCGCATGTTATGTGTCTTTCATAAAGAGTGGGACAGCTGCTCTTATGTAAAGATGGGTGCAGGGTCAGACCCTTTACTTCAGACCCAGCCCTGCCTTCCTGAGGGACAGAAATTCATCTGTTAGAATTCCTTGGAGCTTCTGGAGCTGCTCTTGGCCCTCCTGTGGATAACTGGGCTGCTGTGGAGCACTGGAGAACTTTCAGCTTGGTACCTGTTATGTATATTATGGTAATTCGTACTGATAGAATATATGTATATATATAAGAATAAAATATAAAACCTTGAAATCACAGTAGCAAGGGAACAGGGGATTGCTTCACAGGGTGAGGAAACCGCAGCTGGCAGTCGGGTAGGAGGAGTGTCATTAACATAGGAAGTGAACCTAGCCAGCACAGGAGATTGTCGTTCTCACTGGTGTGAACAGGAGGAGGCCCAGCGATGATGGCCCATGGAGATGTTCATCTTAGACAGAGGGGACCATCAAGGACATACATCTGCACACGGGATTCCGGTAACCCAAGAGTGGATACACATCAGTTCCCGGACAAGGTTTTGTCCAGCACAGGACGGAGAATAGAGGCATCATGAATATGAAGAACCCTGAGGAAAGACAAAGGGACTCTAACATGGGCTAGAAAAAGAGTATAAGAACGGATTCTGCCAAGCGGCATTGGTGAACAGGGGGGATTGGGTGCGATAGAAGGCGGATCTGTGTTCACCCAGCTTCCATCTCGGGGTCGGTGCTGTCCTTGATTGTTGGCTGTCGTGACTGTATATCGGTTGTGAATAAATTTATATTTTATTTTTATTAAATTGGCTGGATCGATTTTTACCTATAACAGTACTCATGTATGGGGGCCTGCAGAATCTAAGCAGCATCTTCCTTGGCCAACAACAGACTGGAAAGGAAAAACCAGCATCAGAAACCTGTGAGATGGAAAACTTTGGGCTGTTTGAGATCAAAAATGTCAACTAAAAATCTCAATGGCGAAGAACAACCTTTCTCACAAGGATTCCAGTAGAACAAATGACACAGGTGTTGGAATAACAGCCAGTGCCCACAGCAATGAAAATTCCTTGGTGAGGAGGGTCCCACAGAGAGTTGGCCGAGTAACGACACTCACAGCCAATGTGGCTACACGTTGTCCTCCTTTATTAAGCAACTTGGGCATATGTATCCTCCTCTATGCACTGTCTCATGCCACTAGTGCTTAATGCTCATTGGTTAAGTAGCTATATTCACACATACATCTTAATTACTGATTGGTTGTCATACTATAAGCATCTTTAGCTAAGGTGTGCCAAATGAGCAGCTCCCACAACGTGCTTGGCGCATTTGGTTTCATCCTGGCACAATGCTCATTCTTTATTGTTGTATCTATTTGAGGACAGTGCATGGTCTATCTTGTTCCTGTTTGAGGACGCTACATGGTTTTCAGAGTAACTCTGTAATCTGCAGTCCAGGGCTGTCCAATTCCCACAGGAGAATATCATGGCCTTGTTCATCCAAGAATCCTTCTACACCTTGGAATAAAAGGCAGTGCCCACTGCAAAGACATTTCCCTGTCCTGTGGGCTCCATAAACCACACATGAACATGGTGCTTTTCCTGAGTGCTTCCCAAAGCTTCTCTGCAAGAAGCACTGGAGAAGTGCATGGGGCAAGAGTTCTGCAAGTGCCAGGCTCTTGTGCAGCAGATAAGTCATAAAATACGAAAGATTCTAGCAACCCCAATAAATCCATCCTTTATGGCTTGTAAATCTTCCAGTGAATCTCAGTTGCTTCAGGGCAAAAAGAAACACTGGGCAAACTTTCCCAAGTATGCTTTCATGACAAGATTCCCGTTTGGCTGCTCCTGTTTGTGGGAGAAGATGAGGTTACAAGCTGTCCAGCTGAAGAAGGAAAGGAGCATCTACACTTCCCTGTCATATTTTCCTACTGACAAAGGAATTAAGATCAAGAATTTGGGTAAATGGAGGGATAAGACTGGACTATGGATTAAGTTTTACATCCTAAGATACTTCATTTGTTAAAATAGAAGCACTTTTGTTGTACATGGATCTCCTTGCTAAACCTCTTTGTCTTCAAACTCCCTTCCTCCATGGCAGAACTGAGCAAGCTCCATGTGTCAGAGCTTCAAGTTAAAAGGTCTGTGATGAGTTATTTTTAATGGATCTGTTACCAGTCCGTGGGGTTGCTGTCATGAGGAGCTCAGGTGGCTTTTTGTTGAGATCAAAATCAATGTGCCATTTGTCCCAGCTCCACCTGTCCCAAGGCAGCACTGGCTCCACTGTGCCATTTCTAATGAAAATTGAATCTCCTAAAGAAGCCAGGCCAAAATCATGAGAAAGTAGTCACGAAAAATAACTTAGGTAGTTTGCTGGATATTGATCTAACAGCTACCACCTTCCCAAAGTCCAGGCTGCATTTAACAAGGCTCTTTGCTCTGTAAGCAACCTTTCAATTGGTAGTGTTTCATACCCATGCAGAAGAACAAAAAGCCACTTGCACTGTAGAAACATGAGCTGCAGCTTTGCAGTGAGTTGTGCTCAGTAGCTGACCTGCTGCTTTAGTTTTGAGGCAGTTTTAGGCAGGAAATACTGCCATAAAATTTCACAAGAAAATTATCAAGTATCTAAACTATGCAGTATTATGTTATTTTCTACCTCCAATATTGCCAGCACATGGCTTAAGGAAGAAAAGTATTTACCAGCCATCATAGATGAAAAAAATTAAAATTAAAAAAGGGCTTTTCAGGAAATCAGAGTGATGGCCACCAGTCATTTTCCAGCTTTGCAGGATTTCAGTTCAAAGTCAATCTAAACAAGCCAGCATATGTCTAGCAAGAAGGAAATCACAGTTCAGGTTTGCTCCTCCACCCAAGCTTAGTTATATCAAAGATGGATGGTATTCTTTTCCAGCTCTCAAGAGATGTGTCACAATTTACGAATAAGCAAAATATCATGCATAGAAATATTTCATAGATTGTAGCAGTTCCTTTGAGGGGAGCTCCCCGGGGAGTCCCCGGAGGGCCCCCTGGGCTGTGAGTTCGCTGGCAGCAGCAGGCACGCAAGGAGACTCCACATGGCTTCTGAGGGTGCTGATTAGATGAGGGTTTATTGGGGTCCCAGCCCCGGGTGTAACATGGTTTCTGAGGGAGAAGGGGGAAAGGGAAAGGCAGGGGGAGAGAGGGGGAGCCTAGGGGAGAGATGGGCCATGAGAGAATCTGTTCTTGCTTGCACAGCTTAAGAGGGAAATTCAAAGTGGGCGCAAAATAAGATTTGGGCCAATGAGATTACAGATTCATGGGACTTCAGGGGAGGAACACAGCTTGCAATAAACCATATATTTTTGAGGGTTACATTTTCAAGACAGAGCATACCATTTGAATACAATGCAACACCACATTTCACCATTTTTTTGTTAGAAAGATAAAGAGGAATAAGACAATTAAGAATTTTAAAAATGAAGCAGCAATTCTACAGTTTTGTAGCATCAAAATAAATACTACTGCAGTGAGGATTATATTTTTAACAGTCCATTTGACTTGATGTTCATGTTTGGTGTTAGGCAGCAAAGATAAAATGAGCATTTAATTGTAATAAATGGGTTATATGGATCCATATTGTAGATTTTAAACAAATTTAAAGCAAGGGCAAGTGCGTAAAGGGTTTCAGCCTTTGACACTAAGCTCATATGCGTGTTTTGGGATTGGCCTTTTCAGCGTGACTGGCCCAGTGGTGTCTAACCTTTTCCAACTGGCTTTTTGGACCACCACAGCCCCTAGTTTTAGGCTGAGGCACTGACTTCTGCTCCCCCTCTCAGAGCTTTCACCCTCCAACCGGTTTAACCCAGAAGACTCCCGGTTTTAGGTCATTAAAAGAAAAACAAAAAGAAAAGAAAAGAGACTTGGCTTCAGCTACTACCTATACTCAGGGAGCATTCCCCACATAAACCATCCAAATACTTTCCCAGACACCATTTTAGGTTATCAGTCAGCCTCAGAACCTACTGAGGACAGCATACACCCAACAGCGATTATGATTCAGCAGTCTAATACTATCTGAACCCTCGCTATTAAAGAAACAATCAAAAACTGCTTCTCTTTGGATCTACCCTTGAGACCTGACAGGCCCCTGCTTTCTAAAACTCAAAACAGGACAATCTGCAATATGAACACAAACTAGAAAAGCTTAATTGTAACAACTACTTCAAAGGGACGGGAGGGAAATGGAGAGAAGACAGGTATTGGATAAGAATGATAAAAAGGTTAGAGGATTTTAGGATAAAAGTTTTAGCTGATGAGCTCTTTTCAGCTAGAACAAGTGGACAGGGATTGGGAATTGGGGAGGTTATGTATGGCTGATGCCCCATGTGAGGAGACGCGAATCTTGACTCTATGTTTCAGAAGGCTGATTTATTATATTGTGATATATATTATAATAAAATGCTATATTAAATCTATACTAAAAGAATAGAGAGAAAAGGAATCATCAGAAGACTAGAAAGGACAGGAATGGAATGAATAACCAAGGCTTGTGACTCTCAGAGTGTCCAAGCCAGCTGACTGTCATTGGCCATTAATTAGAAACAACCAACATGCACCCATCACAGATGCAGCTGTTGCATTCCACAGCAGCAGATTATTGTTTACATTTCTTTCCTGAGGCTCCTCAGCTTCTCAGGAGAAAAATCCTAGCAAGGGGTTTTTCATAAAATATCATGGCTACAGTTATGGGGGAGCCAGGGACTCTGCAAAAGAAAAACCTTTTCAGGGTACCCTGCGCCTTCGAGCGGTTTGCTCCCGGAGAACTACCCAAAATAAGGAAAAATGGGATATGGATTGCACAGAAAGATATTATCCTGCTCTTGGAATAACAGGGGAAGGAGATCATAAAGTAGAATTCTCAATTCAATGAAATGTTGAGGCTCAGCCATGTGGCTGCAGTGCCGGGTTTAGCAGGACGGAGTGGACTCCCGGGGGTTTGTTAAGGGGAAGGCGGGTTAGGGATGGAGTTGGGGAGAAGGAGCAGCAAGGTGGGGAGAGAGTAAGACTGAGGAAGGAGATCACAGAACAGATGAAACCAGTTTTGGGGGATGCGGGGTTCGGGCAAAGCTGAAATCTGCATCTTGCTGGTCTGGTGGCTCCTCCGCGCAAACTGGTGGGCTTTGGTTCTTTCTTTCGCAGTTGCTGCTGTGGTCCAGGGCATCGGCTGGTGGGGAGCAGCAATCGGCAGGGCCCACCTGCTCTGCGGGGCCCCCCTCCCCCGCCACCTCCGGGCAGGGGGCACCAGGCTCAGTCCTGCGGCGGCCGTGGCTCCCGGCTCCCAGGCAGCCACATGGCGTCCATGTGGGGAGGGTGCTGCGAGCAGGGGGCCGGGTGTGCTCCACGGGGCTTCTCTGGGTGCCGGGGTGCGCACGCAGCGGAAGGCTGGGGCCGAGTGCGTGATGGGGTCAGGACGGGCTGGGGGTGGTGGGGGGATGGCGCTGGTGGGATGGCAGTGGGGGGATGGCAGTGGTGGGATGACAATGGGGGGATGGCAGTGTGGTGTCTCTCGGGGCCTCTGCGTGGTGGTGGAGGGGCTGCTCGGGGCCTCGTCTGTGGTCCCTCATGGCCGCCCCATGGTGCCGAAGGCGGCGCTGAAGCGGTGTTCCGTGGGCTTCTGCACTGTGCTGCAGGTCCATGTTCATCTCAGGGTTGTTGGTGCTCTTACAGAATGCTGGTCGCCATTTATGGAGTTTTGTTTGGGTGAGGCTCTCGGGGAGTCCCCGGAGGGCCCCCTGGGCTGTGCGTTCGCTGGCAGCAGCAGGCACACAAGGAGACTCCACACGGCTTCTGAGGGTGCTGATTAGATGAGGGTTTATTGGGGGTCCCAGCTCCGGGTGTAACATGGTTTCTGAGGGAGAAGGGGGAAAGGGAAAGGCAGGGGGAGAGAGGGGGAGCCTAGGGGAGACATGGGCCATGAGAGAATCTGGTCTTCCTCGCGCAGCCTAAGAGGGAAATTCAAAGTGGGCGCAAAATAAGATTTGGGCCATAGGGATTACAGATTCATGAGACTTCAGGGGAGGAACACAGCTTGGAATAAACCATACATTTTTGATGGGTACATGTACGAGATGGAGCATAATATTTGATTAAATGCAACACCACAATAGATTAGTAAGATAGATGATAGATAGATAGATAGATAGATAGATAGACAGATAGATAGATTGACAAGGAAGATAGAGATATATGAATGCACTTGCCTCTATCACTTTGTATAGAAAGGGATGGGGAAGTGAGAAGTTATTCTTTTCCACACATGGGAAACTATGTTTTTCCCAGAAAAAAAAGCTTCCTTCTTCAGTGACCACCAGGGTATCTGAAGACCCCACCAAGAAGGCCCTGTGATGCCAATGGCCTGTGCATCCAGCAAGTCAAGAAAGTAAGGCCTGCCTCTTAATACCACAGTGGTGTTAAAGAGGTTTAGTCTTGGTTTTTGGTACCAGGAGGAACAAACTGAAGCCAGTTACTGTAAAATGCCTGCACAAGCACCAGTGCAAATCACAGCCAAAGGAAGGATGAAGCCAAGGTGTACCACAACCACGGCCCAAGCGGCCAGAGATCCTCCTTCAACCCTGGCTGCATTGAAACCCCACTGACCGCCAAGAAGAAAAGCGCCCTACTGAGAGCAAGCAAACTTAACCCTCTGCCAGGACACATATTTAGAGGGAAAAAAATGTTAACACCCCCGCACCACCAGCCACACTTCCCAGTGAGAAGGGTTGGAACACTCTGGCCCCCAGCATTTCCCCAGCAGGCAGGTTCACAAAGGTGCTGGGAGCTAAGCTGTGCCCTCCGAGGGAACAGAGCCAGCCTCCCGTTCAGTGGGAGAAGGCGCGGCCTCAGCTGTAGCCCCGGGTGCCTGCGGTGGCCCAGGGCACGGCCATGGCTGTCAATGTGTTGGGCTGCAGCACAGGGCAGGCTGGAGCTCAGCAGCCTCAGCAGAGCCCAGGGCTGCGGCCCTTCCCTGCCGGGGCCCGAGCCTGGCCCGGCCCGGCCCGGCCTGAGCAGCCCGGACTGGCCCAGGGGATGGGCTGCGCCGCCCGCTGTGCCCACAGGCTGGGCCCAAGGCTTTGCAAGAGGCTTTCTCCCAGCTTGGCAAAACCTCGGCCAAGTGTCCCTGTGCTGTGCTGAGAAGAGTAAAAAACCCCATCAAATTTAACCCTGCTGCCCACTGCATGAGGGACCCCTGCACACCTTAGGAGAGGCCATCAATACTCCTTTGTGCCTCATGAGGGATCCCTGCACTCCTCAGCAGGGAACCCAAAATATCCCAGTGTACCTCATGAGGTCCAGGCCCAGCTGATCACCCAGAAGGAAATGTGCCCTCAGCCCAGGGACGCTCAGCATAGGCTCCCCCACCCCCTCGGGGCCCCGCCGCTGGGCACAGCAGCCCCTGCTCCTGGGCATGGAGCTCAGCCAGTGCTGGTGCCGGGTGGGCTTTGCTGCTGCTACCACTTGGACATAGTTGTTAAAACTCCAACTCTTTATTTGAACATAAAATATGGGCCAAGCCCTGCCCTGCCAGACAAGGGCTGCCCACCTTCAGTCCTGGACGGGGAACAGGACCAGGGGGCTTAGGGGCAGAGGGTCTCATTGTGGAGGGGTGGGTTTTGGAATGGCCTCATGGATGGTGATGCAGCCACGGCAGGGCAAATAGGGGCGGAAGTGAAGACCTGGGATAAATGATCAGGTTCTCATTGCCTCTCTTTTTAGGCTGGTCTTCTGGACATGCACAGGAACACCTGTGAAGAGAGGAGGTGGCTGAGGCCCCAGCTGCCAGTGGCACACAGGGACCCTCCTGCACAGCAGGGCCCAGAGCTGGCAAGGCTCCCCAGCACAGTTGGAGCTGCTGGCACAGCTCGGCCCAGCTGGACAGCTGACCCTCAAGGCCCCGGCCAGCAGGGACGGCTCTGGGCAGGGTCCCTGGCCAGGAGCGGGCCCCAGAGTGCCTCTGCCTCTCAAGGGCAATCTCAGCCCTGCTCTTTCTCCTCCCCACCTCCCTCTGCCTCTGCCCTGTGTCCCTGGGGCTGCTCTTGGCCAGGCAGCCTCAGTGGGAGCCAGCACTGGCTGCAGCCCCAGCGGGCCCCAGGACAAGGCCCAGCAATTGAGAGGCCACTGGAAGCACTGGGCAGGAGCAGAACCCTCAGCAGAGTTATTTGGAAAATTATGGACTGGCCACAGCTCCACTGCAGCCTGGGTGGGAATGTTCCCTGACTATGAGCAGCCTTTAAAGGAAGCTGTTTGAGGCAGAGAATCGCAAAACACTCACCATTTTCTCTTCCAGCAATACCAGATTCCAGCACAGCACAACATCAGGCACAGTGCCACACCAGCAACAATGGCCATCATCTTAATCAAACAAGGTGTTCCCCAGCAGAAAACTCTTCTCATGCTTTCCCAGATGTTGTCAGTATGTGCTGTTGAGTCGGCTGCATCTGTGGGAGCAATGGAGGGCGTGAGCCTGTGCTGTGCTGCACTGCTGAGCTGGCAGCGCCATGGATACGGGCAGGATGGTCTCGCACCCAGTTTCCCCCAGAGCTGGGGCCTGCAGGCACTTTGCTGCCCCTTGGCACTGGCTTGCTCAGTACCCAAACTCCTGAGCCTGCATGCCATAATTCCTCTGTACTGTGCCATTCTGCTCCAGGCAACACTTGTTGAAGACATGGATAAGGACAAGGAAAATGGCCAGGGTTTTGGAGCTGCTCCATGGCCCTCCCTCCTGCAAAGAGCGGCCCCTCCAGATATGCTCAGAGACTGGGAAAATGCAGGGTATCTTAGGGTGTGCTTGGCCTGTGGTGCATGGATGCCTTCCCGCTGTGCCAGGCACGGCGTGTCCAGATGTGCAGCCAAAGCCCCCGGCTGCTGAGTCCCAGGGGAAGCATGAGGGAAATGCACCCACCACGCTGGCTGTCCACATCACTCCGTTTTTGTTCCAGATGTTTGGAATCCTCCAGGGACTTACTAGCTCCTATGGGTTTCTTCTTCCTTCTTGGAGGACCTTAAGAGAAATATTTCCATTTCCCAGGAATGGATCCCACAAAACGAGGGCTCAGCCTGTGGGGTCAGCAGGGACACACTACTCACCCCTGCGATGGGAGCCAGGCTTATGTGCAACATCCACCAAAGGACCTGGGAAAGTCCTCCTGGCAGACTCACCTGTAACACAACAGCCACAGAAGCTTCTGCCATCTCTGCTGATCTGCACGGGCACCGCTGAGCCGCAGGAGCGGTGAGGGGATCGCACAGGGCGAGGGCACACACATGCCTGGTTCTGTGCTGGCACCTGCACCGATGGTCCCCTGGCCCAGCTCTGGGCTCTGAGCTGGCAGCTCTCCCAGGGGAAAGGCCTTGACCTACCCTCAGCATCTCCCAGAGGCTCAGTATTGGGTACAGCTTTGGAATTCAGATCGTCTTCATCAACAAGATCATCTTCGTCAACAGGATCATCTTCGTCATCAGGTTCAGCTGCAAAGACAAGGCAGGACTGAAGAGCTCCTGTGACACTGCAGAAGATTCTCCTTCAGGCCCGAGTGGCAGTGAGGGCACTTGGGTGATTGGTGCCCTCCAAGGCACTCCCTCAGCTCTGCCTCCCACTCAGAAGCAGGGGCAGGGGGAGCACGTGTCTGCAGTGGCCCCACACTGGGATGGAAGGAGCCCCTTGCAGGGCAGTCAGGGCAGAAAGGACTCCCTGGAGCTGCCAGCAGCTCTAAAGCCAGTCCCGGGCAGGGCCAGGGCTTGGCAGTGGCAGCAGGAGCAGCTCAGGCTCCCTGGGGCTGGCAAAGGAGCTGCCAAAGGCTCAGCCCCGGGGCACAGCCCTGGGCCCGGCCCCTTCCCTCTCCGCCCTTCTCGGTGGCTGCAAAAGAGCACATGGAAGGACACACTGGCATTGCCCACGGGAGGAATTTGGACAGCTAAATGCTCCTTCCTCCCACTGACAGCAATCCAGTGGGATCACTCATGGTGCAAGTGTAGAAATTTGGAGGCCAGGATTTCCAAAATCCATCAAACTTCGGAGGATCTTAAGGGAAATGACAGAGGAATATTACTCTGGACAATGATTACACTTGGATAGTGATTGCTCTGTTAGCAAAGGGTTGCTGATAACCTACCACCACCAAGCTCCAAGATCCTTAAACTGTGCTTTAACAAATGACGGAAGTCACGTTCCCAGTCTAGAAAGGAGCACAGATGGGAACTGTTCCATGCTGTGCTGGGATCCCCTTGTATAGGGAACCGAGCACTGCAAGGGGGTCAGGTAATGCTGTGTGCCCGCACTGCCAGGCAGCAGAGAGGGCAGCTGAAGCCTCAGCAGGGCTCAGGCCCAGAGGCACAGCAATTACCTCCTGGGCCTGTGCCTGGCATCGCCTCCCTTCCTGCAGCAGAGGCTGCCATGGAGCCACTGCTTCCTCCGGGAAACTCAGCCTTCAGCACAGGCTCTCCTTCCATCTCTGCAGAAAGGAGAAGGGAATGCTGGATCAGGTGGGGCTCTTCCCCAATGGGAAGGCGGCAATCTTCAGGAGGCAATGCTTGTCTCAGTAATGGATAAGATCCAGGAGAAAGACCAGGTTACTGGGGCTGCTCCAGGGCCCTCCCTCCTCCAAAGAGCTGCCCCTCCAGATGCGCTCAGAGACTGGGAAATTGCAGGGGATGTCGGGGTGGGCATGGCCCATGGTGCAGTTTGGGCAGCCTGTCAGCAGATGCCAAATGCCTTCCTGCAGAGGCTGGGCAGAAGCTGCAGCCAGGCCAGGCTGGGAAACAGCCCTGCAGGGCATGAAAGCAGCAGCAGCAGCAGCAGCAGCGGGGCAGCGAGGCTGCCATGGATCCCTTCCCGCTCTGCCGGGCACGGCGTGTCCAGATGTGCAGCCAGAGCCCCCGGCTGCTGAGTCCCAGGGGAAGCATGAGGGAAATGCACCCACCACGACGTCTCTCCAGGTCACTCCAGATCCTGTCCAGATGCTTGGATGCCTCCAGGGAGTTGCTGTCTCTTCTAGGTTTGTTCCTCCCACTCAGAGGACCTTAAGTGAAGTATTTGCATTTCAGATGAATGGATCCTACAGAACCAGGGCTCAGCCTGTGGGGTCAGCAGGCACACACTACTCATCCCTGCCATGGGAGCGGGGCTTGTGTGCAGCAAGCAGGAAAGGAGCCTGAAAAGTCTTTCCTGCAGACACACCTGCAACTCAACAGCCACAGAAGCTCCTGTCACCTGGTTCCTACCAGGCTGTCAATAATTGTTCTTTTAGGAACATTGACAACATACCAGCAGGAGGCTTAAGAGGCTGGAAATCTTCATGGAGCCAAGCTCCTGGAGAAGCCTTCCTAGCATGCTCATCTAGAGGGGAGCACAGATCAGATCAGACCCATTTCCATGGTGTGCTGGGATCCCCCTCTGCCTTACGGAAGTGGGCACTGCAAGGGGGTCGGGTAAGGCCTTGGCTGCCAGATGTCAGTGGACAAGGCCAAAGCTGCACAGGGGACTGGGGAGCTCTGGAATGGCTCTGGCCGCTCTCCACCCTCTTTGCAGGCCCTGTGCAAGATCCCTGGAGTGGTGGCTGGAGGAGCCCAGGGCCCGTGGGGGCTCTCTCACTCCCACAGAGGAAACCCTCCCTAAAGCCCTGGGCAAAACCATCCCCAGCGCTTCCTGGGGAGCAGGGAGCGCTGTGCCGGGAAAGGGGAGCTGGGCTGCCGGCTCACCTGCTCCCCGCGCTTGCAGCGGAGCAGCCTGGGCAGCCCTGGCAGGCAGGGCCACGGCCAGGAGGAGCAGGAGTAGGAGGCGCAGAGCAAGGGCCATGGTGCCTTGCCCTCTGCCAGTCCCACAGCTCTTGCTGCCACCGCTGTCCTGTCACCGCTGTCCCAACGTCAGCACCGCTGCTGCCACCGCCGCTGCTGCCACAACAGTTGTGCTCAAGGACTGACTGCTGGCTCCTTGTGCTGCTGTGCAACCATGGGGCTCTGGCACCTCTGTGACCTCAGAGCCTGCTGTGTCCTCAGCCTCCTGTGACCCCTGAGCCTGCTGTGACCTCATGGCCAGGGCAGGATTTTGTGGGAATGGATCTCAAGAGGTGCCCTTCTAGCAAGGAGAGTGTGTCCCTGCTGGTAGCTATGTGCAATCTAGCTCTTTTTCACAAGAAGTGAGTTAGTCAATATGGGACACGTGAGACATTTCATGGTTCTACATGCCAAAGCAATGTCACATCCAAAATTCAACTCATGTTGGCGATTCCCACTATTGCAGGCAGCCCCAGCCCTGCCCCGCTCCCACCGAGTCCGTGCTGTGCGCTGAGCTCGCCTTTGGCCCCTATTTAAAAAGTGAAGGACTTGATGCCATAGCTTTCAAAAGTAATGCAACACAGGCCATCAGGGGAGCTGCACACTTTAGGGGACACCCAAACCCACTGCACATCTTATGGGTATCCTCCGCCACCCTAAAATCCCCCTGTGTGCCTCACAAGAAACCCAGACCCCTGCTCAATTTACAGGTGTCCCTCGGCCCCTGCACAACTTTTCGGTGTCTCCAGTCCCCTGTACAGTTACAGTGGTGACCCAAAGCCCCTGCATGCCTTCAGAGGGAGCCAAACATAACACTCAGGGAGCAGCAACAGGGCTGAGCCATCTTCTGTGTGTGCGTTCAACACGTGGCCCTGGGTGAACAGATGAGGCTTGGGGGGCAAATCCCCATGTTGCTCATAGGAGATCTGGGGGTGCCACAGGCTCAGTCTCTGTCTCTGGGCACTGAGCTCACCCCTCAGGCTATGAAGGACTTCCTTCAGAGTACAGCCTCATTCCATTGTTCTCAACGCAGGCATTTTCTGAATTACTTCCCTCCTTTCCTGGGCATGCCCCGGGACAGGGTCCAGGCCCAGCTGATGCCAAAGAAGGAAATGTGCCCTCAGCCCAGGGACGCTCAGCATGGGCTCCCCCATCCCCTCGGGGCCCCGCCACTGGGCACAGCAGCCCCTGCCTGGCTCCTGCCTGCCCACACCGTGGCCATCCACGGCTGCTCCTGGGCATGGAACTCAGCCAGTGCTGGTGCCGGGTGGGCTTTGCTGCTGCTACCACCAGGACACTGGGTCACAGCTCCATCTCTCTACTGCAACAGAAGAGCTGATTTGGGAAGTGCTGTGCTGCCCCATTTCTTCAGCCCCTGCCCACACCCACAGTGGGACTGGGCCGCCCCCAGAAAACTGTCGAATCTGGGCTGTGGCTGCAGGGCACAGCTGCTCTACAGCACAGGTGGACTGCCTTGGGGGTAGGACTGCCCTGAGGGTACGGACGAGGAACAGGGAGAGGTGTTCTCTATGTTTTCCGAAGGTGATTATTCTACAGACCATCAGGGCCAGACCAACACTGCATTAAAGGCATACACCAACTTACAAACTTGGCAGGGCACCAGGGGAGGATACAATCTTTAGCCAATTGGGAGAAACTGAGGGTGGAACAGAAGGCGGGGAATACAAGGTTTAAACCAATTGGGGATTACAGGGGAGGGGAACAACTTAAACAAACCAATGGGGTTCCGAAGGATACAAAATTGATGGGGAAGTTTCTAGAGCAAGGGGCAGGCTTGGAGAGGGACTGACATGCAATGGGAGGAGGAACAGTGAACAAAAGGGCAGGTCTTTGGAGAGATGGACAAGTGGGGCAAAAGCAACATCACAGGGGGTAAAGGAGCAACCCATTGGTGATAAAATATGGTAAAACAATACAAAATAAGGGGAGGGGTATAAAACTGACTGCTAGGACGGAATTACAATCAAAGACATTAACTGCAGTGGAGAAGCTCTGAGTCAAGGTTCACTTGGGCACTTCCCAAATAATTTCCTGGCAGAAATAGCAGGCCAAACTTGCCCGTTATCATATGCAAACAGAGGGTTCCCCAACAGCAACCCATTCTGAAGCTCTTCTGGGAATGAGGAACACGTGTTGTGGTGCCGGCTCCATCTGTGGGAGCAATGGGGAGCGTGAGCCTGTGCTGTGCTGCACTGCTGAGCTGGCAGCACGGTGGATACGGGCAGGACGTTCTCTGTTTCCCCCAGAGCTGGGGCCTGCAGGCACCTTGTCGCCCCTGGGCACAGGCTGTGCCACCCAACAAAGCCCAGCAGGCCGGGAGGAGAGCCCGGGGGCAGTGCAGCTGCTTGGGCAGTGGCTGCTGCCAGGGACACGGGCCAAAGCCATCCCTGAGCAGCCACTGCCACCCCTGGCCCTCCCTGCCCTGTGACAGCTCCCCCAGCCCCAGGGGACAGACTGTCAAAAAGTCCACAGCCAGCAAAGAGATTGTCCCAGGAATTGTGTGCTGCTTTTCCTCCCTCCAGTTGTAAATCCCTCAGACTGCTGTAAATGCCCACACGTGGTCTGATCAGCCCCTGTGCTTTTCCAGTCTGCTCTCAGAAATTCTGCAACAAATCCACTAACAAATTCTAGGTTACATCTGTGAATTGCATGCTACAGTTTCCTTCATGTTTTTCCCAATACCTGGAAGTTTCTATATAAAGTAATGCCCTTGAGTATCTCTGTTTCTTTTCAGGTTTTTTTTTGTTGTGTTGTTGTTTTTGTTTTTTTGGGTTTTTTTTTTTTTTTGTTTTTGTTTTTTTTTAAATTAAGACAGATGAAACAGCCTTATTGGTTTTAGTTTTGGCAGGTCTGATTTTTTTCTCTGCATGATGGTTTACTTATTATCTACATTTAAGATTGTTTTTATTTATGGGTTTTTTGTTCCCCAAGCAATTTTTTTTACTGTCTTTTGTTCACTTCTTAGTTAATGTTCCATAGATGAATAGTTTGGACTTTCTTTTTATAGGAATATAAAGGTCTCAAAAAGCTCTATTTTTAATTTTGATGACATTCTCTCTCCCCGCTCCTAGCCTTTACAATGATCGTTTTTGAAACATCACTGAGGATAGGTAGAGTTATTTGGGAAATAACCAATTGGCTTGGCTTAACTTGGGTATTGGATTATTATTTTCAGTGCTATAAACCTACATTGGTTCAAGGTTCACACCACAGTCCTGATTTGTGGCTCACTGCATGGATGCCTGTCTGAATTAAAACAATGTTTGTGAGGCAGCTGAAGAGCTTAGACCTCAGAGATTAAAATTCCTGGGAGGAGGAGGAGGAGGTGGAGGAAGAAAGGATAAAATCCTGATTCAAAAGCTGTTTTCTCACTTCTAGTATGCCAGAAGTATGGTAGACTACACCTGTCCTCAAATGTCACTTACTTACAGAACAACTCTTTACAGTGCCAGACTCCAGGAGAAATGACTCAACACTTTGCCTCCCAATGCATCAGCTTTAATTCTAGTGAGAGGCAGGCCTTAATTACAGTCCAATTAGAGCAAATCAACAAAGCAGTCTTGCCATTGTGTGAGTGGCAAGAGGAATTTGCTTGTGAACAGCTGAATATGTCCCACTCAGTAATGAACAAAATTTGCCTTGACTTGGAAGAAAGTAGACAAGGAGCAATGCAGTATTGGGGTTTATCCAGGGATAAATGGGGCAAGAAGCTGTAATAACTTACCTGTTTTACAGAACACAAGTACTGATACGGCCAATAATGCACCCACATGAAGGGATCTTCAGGACATTCCTTTATTTCTTAACTGGAAATGGGCAGCAAAATGCTGACATTTACCTGAACTGGAAGCCGTGTTCCTCTCCTGTTTCTCCTTGAGCACACTCTGTGTTATTTGCAGACTTCACTGCCCAGCCCATCAATCCTCTCGTGGCCAATTTCTAAAGGGCACAACTACCAAAATACAGGTGCCAGCATAATCAGCCCAGCACTAATGCAGCACTGCTTTGATGGTGCACAGGAGCACAGAATGGCTTGGGATGGAAGGGATATTTAAAGGCCATCTAGTCCCAATGGCCTGCAGTGAGCAGGGACACCTTGAACTAGGTCAGGTTGCTCAGAGCAGGAGCTTGACTGTCTGCAAGGATGGATGTCCACCTCTCTGGGCAACCTGTGCCAGGGTTTCAAAACCAAGCGTGTAAAAAATGTGTTTCTTTCATCCACTCTGAATTGACCATCTTTTAGATTAAAAGACCCTCAGTCTGGTCACAAAAGGCTCTACTAAAAATTCTGTCCCATCTCTTTACAAGCCCCCAGAAGGCCCTGAAAGGCAGCAATCAGGTGTCCCTGGAGTCTTCTCTCTTCCAGGCTGAACACTGCCAGCTCTCCCAGCCTGTCTCCAAAGCAGAAGGGCTCCAGCCCTCAGAGCATTTTGTCCCTCCTCTGGACTTGATCCTTCCTGTGATAGGGGCCCAGAGCAGGATGCAGTACTCTGTCATGGCAGAGACCGAGACACTACAAAGCAACACACTCCATTTCCAGAAGGCTTCAAACCCTGTTTTTATTCTATCCTGCATGCCTTTTCTACATTCTTACAAAGCTCTTCTTGGAATAGGCCATTGCAGGTTTCTCTTATTTATCCTTCATTCTTTCTTGGTTTCTATGTCAATGACATAGAAAATTGGCAGAAAATTCTTTCAGGGGTTAACTTGGATCCTCTTATCAAACTTCTTGATGGCTCACAGAGGCCACTGTAAAACCTCCTCCACAGTACTCCAGGAGGGGTCTCACCAGAGCAGAGAGGTGGAATCACCTCCTTCAACCTGCTGCGCACTTCCCTTTGGATGCCCATGGCTGCCTCATGTCCAGCCTCTCTTCTAGCAGCAACCCCAAGTCCATGCTGGCAGAGCTGCTCTGCATCCCTTCATGTCCCAGCCTGTGAGATCAGCTGAGCTGGGACTGTGTCACAGCCCTTGGGCAGAGCAGCTGGGCAGGATGAGCTCCCTCCCGAAGAAGGCAGATCCACCTTCCCAAACAATTCCACCTTGGCCATGAGGTCAGAGCAGACTCTGAGGTCACAGAGGTGCCAGAGCCCCGTGGTTGCACAGCAGCACAAGGAGCCAGCAGTCAGTCCTTGAACACAACTGTTGCGGCAGCAGCGGCGGTGGCAGCAGCGGTGCTGACATTGGGACAGCGGTGACAGGACAGCGGTGGCAGCAAGAGCTGTGGGACTGGCAGAGGGCAAGGCACCATGGCCCTTGCTCTGCGCCTCCTACTCCTGCTCCTCCTGGCCGTGGCCCTGCCTGCCAGGACTGCCAAGGCTGCTCCTCTGCAAGCGCGGGGAGCAGGTGAGCCGGCAGCCTGGCTCCCCTTTCCCGGCACAGCGCTCCCTGCTCCCCGGGAAGCGCTGGGGATGGTTTTGCCCAGGGCTTTAGGGAGGGTTTCCTCTGTGGGAGTGAGAGAGCCCCCACGGGCCCTGGGCTCCTCCAGCCACCACTCCAGGGATCTTGCACAGGGCCTGCAAAGAGGGTGAAGAGTGACCAGAGCCAGTCCAGAGCTCCCCAGACCCCTATGCAGCTTTGGCCTTGTCCACTGACATCTGGCAGCCAAGGCCTTACCCGACCCCCTTGCAGTGCCCAGTTCCCCAAGACAGAGGGGGATCCCAGAACACCATGGAAATGGTTCTGATCTTTGCTCCCTTCTAGACTGGGATGGTGTCATGGAGTATCTGGATGCCCTATCAGATAATGACTTGAAACCCCCGGAGAATGCTGGAGGTAAGTTCTCTGTGAGTCTTTCAGAGAAAATACTCTGTGTCCATGCGACAAGAGCTCAGTCATCTGGCATTTCCCTCAACATAATCTCAGGATTGAAAGAATCTCGAAAATTTGCTGCCCCCCACTGAGGCTCTGAGGGATCCCACAGGATCACTGTCACTGGGAGGAAGGAGCATTTAGCTGTCCATCTTCCTCCCGTGGCCAATGCCAGTGTGTCCTTCCGTGTGCTCTGTGCAGCCAGGGAGAAGAGCAGAGAGGGAAGGGGCCGGGCCCAGGGCTGTGCCCCAGGGCTGAGCCTTTGGCAGCTCCTTTGCCAGCCCCAGGGAGCCTGAGCTGCTTCTGCTGCCACTGCCAAGCCCTGGCCCTGCCCGGGGCTGGCTTTAGAGTTGCTGGCAGCTCCAGGGAGTCCTTTCTGCCCTGACTGGCCTGCAAGGGGCTCCTTCCATCCCAGTGTGGGGCCACTGCAGGCACGTGCTCCCCCTGCCCCTGCTCCTGAGTGGGAGGCAGAGCTGAGGGAGTGCCTTGGAGGGCACCAATCACCCAGGTGCCCTCACTGCCACTCGGGCCTGAAGGAGAAATTCAATCACTTTCCATTAAGGTCTTCCTAGATGGAAGAACCAAGACACAGGAGACAGCAAGTCGCTGGAGGCAGCCAAACTTCTGGACAAGATGCTGAGTGACCTGGAGAGACGTCGTGGTGGGTGCATTTCCCTCATGCTTCCCCTGGGACTCAGCAGCTGGGGGCTTTGGCTGCACATCTGGAGACGCCGTGCCCGGCTCAGCGGGAAGGGATCCACGGCAGCCTCGCTGCCCCGCTGCTGCTGCTGCTGCTGCTGCTGCTTTCACGCCCTGCAGGGCTGTTTTCCCAGCCTGGCCTGGCTGCAGCTTCTGCCCAGCCTCTGCAGGAAGGCGTTTGGCATCAGCTGACAGGCTGCCCAAACTGCACCATTGGGCTGAGATCCCCTGCAATTTCCCGGTCACCAGGCAGATCAGGAATGGCAGCTGTTTGGACAAGAGAGTGCCCTGTCCAATTCCAAAAGTTTTTATGATTTCCAGATCCTTATCCATCAGTTTGACCAGTATTGTCTCCTGAAGATTCCAACTCCCAGAAAGGGGAACATCTGCACCTAATCCAACTGTTCCCTTTTCTTTCTGCAGAGATGAAAGGCTCTGCTGAAGACTGGGTTTCCCAGAGGAAGCAGTGGATCATTGGTAGCCTCTGCTGCAGGAAGGGAGGCGATGCCAGGCACAGGCCCAGGAGGCAATTGCTGTGCCTCTGGGCCTGAGCCCTGCTGAGGATTCAGCTGCCCTCTCTGCTGCTGTGTGTCAATGCGTGCCCCTCCAGGGATGTTTCACAGGGGCTGCAAAGAGGGTGGAGAGTGACCAGAGCCAGTCCAGAGCTCCCCAGGCCCCTGTGCAGCTTTGGCCTTGTCCACTGACATCTGGCTCCCATGGCCTTACCCGACGCCCTTGCAGTGCCCAGTTCCCAAAAGCAGAGGGGGACCCCAGCACACCATGGAAATGGGTTCTGATCTATGCTCCCTTTCCTAGGTGAGGGTGCTGGGATAGGTTCTCCAGCAGCTGGGATGGAAGGTGGTTTGGAACCCTTGGGAGCTTCTGCAGGTAAGTTCTCAACTTCCCCTCAGAGAATAATCATTGGCAAACTGTCAGGAACCAGGTGACAGGAGCTTGTGTGGCTGTTGAGTTACAGGTGTGTCTACAGGGAGGACCTTTCAAGCTCCAGGGCTGGTTGCTGCACACAAGCCCAGCTCCCATGGCAGGGGTGAGTAGGTTACCCCTGCTGTCCCCACAGGCTGAGCCCTGCTTCTGTGGAATCCATTTCTGGAGAAATGGAAATACTTTGTCTTAAGGTCCTCTGAGAGGGAGGAAAAAACCTATAAAACAGAGTGAGTTCCTGGAAGAATCCAAATGACTGGACCAAATCTTTACTGAACAGGAGAGACAACGTGGTGGGTGCATTTCCCTCAGTCTTCCCCTGGGACTCAGCAGCCGGGGACTTTGGCTGCACATCTGGACACACTGTGCCCGCCACAGTGGGAAGGGATCCATGGCAGCCTCGCTGCCCCACTGCTGCTGCTGCTGCTGCTGCTTTGACACCCTGCAGGGCTGTTTCCCAGCCTGGCCTGGCTGCAGCTTCTGCCCAGCCCCTGCAGGAAGGCATTTGGCATCAGCTGACAGGGAGCCCAACCTTCACCAAAGGGCATGCACACCCTGAGATCCCCTGCAACTTCCTGGTCTCTGGGTAGATCTGGAAAGGCAACTATTTGGAGAAGGGAGGGCCCTGGAGCAGCCCCAAGGGCCTTGGCCTTTCCCTGATACTTATCCATATCATTGACACGTAGTGTTTCCTGAAGATGCCACCACCCTAATCAGGAATGGTTCCACCAGATTCAGCTGTCCTTTATCCTTTCTCCAGACATGGACCAAAAAGGTTTGCGGAAGGCAGCACTTCCTGGAGGAAGCGATGGCTCAGTGCCAGCCACCGATGCACAAAGGGAGGAGATGCCAGACAGTGCCACAGAAGGTGATTGCTGTGCCAGGCTCAGCCAGGCTCAGCAGTCCTGCTGGGCTCCTTCCATGGGAGCCATGTCCCAAAAGCTGGGAGCAGCTGCACAGGGTGGCCATGGTGGGGAAAGGGCAGAGGGGGAGTGCAAGGCTCCCATGCCTCCTGACGGAGTCTGAGCCTGTCCCCTGGGGCTGGGGGAGCTGTCACGGGGCAGGGAGGGCCAGGGGTGGCAGTGGCTGCTCAGGGATGGCTTTGGCCCGTGTCCCTGGCAGCAGCCACTGCCCAAGCAGCTGCGCTGCCCCCGGGCTCTCCTCCCGGCCTGCTGGGCTTTGTTGGGTGGCACAGCCTGTGCCCAGGGGCGGCAAGGTGCCTGCAGGCCCCAGCTCTGGGGGAAACAGACAACGTCCTGCCCGTACCCACCTTGCTGCCAGCCCAGCAGTGCAGCACAGCACGGGCTCATGTTCCCCATTGCTCCCACAGACGTTATCAATGAAACAGGAATATATGCCCCGGATCCAGTGCGCCTCCCAAGAATTGTCTGCCCCCAGGATGTGCGCAGGTCCTGCATGTTAGGCACGGTGGTGACAGTGATCACTGTGCCACTTGTGCTGATAGGCTGCTATCTTGGCATTCGCAAGCTGTACGAGCTCAGACGGTCAGTTGTTGATTTTTCTCCACAGTTTTCTTATAACTCTGCTCCTGCATAGGTAGCCTGACTGGGAGTCATGCTACTGTGGAGTTGTGGCCAGTCCATGGTTGTCCAAATATCTCTGCTGAGGGTTCTGCTGCTGCCCAGTGCTTCCATTGGCCTCTTAATTGCTGGGCCTTGTCCTGGGAGCCCGCTGGGGCTGCAGCCAGTGCTGGCTCCCACTGAGGCTGCCTGGCCAAGAGTAGCCCCAGGGGCACGGGGCAGAGGCAGAGCATGTTCTCAACAGTATTTGGGCAGCACAGCTTAGGACAGAAGAGGACAGTGCTTATTTAGTTGCTCCTGTAAAGTTTCATGGTAACAGTGGTGTTGCAGGAGAAGCAAATTTGCTCCAGATCAGTGTTAAAACAAATCCAACGTGATGAAGGTTTGGCTTTGGCCTTGAGACTTTGCTCTTTGTGTGAGCCCTGCTCGGGATTGATTCCCAGTCAGTCTTGGAGCAGGTTTTGGACGAAGGCTCATCCCAGCCCTGAGCCTTGGCAGTTCTCTGGCCTCAAAGGGACAGCTGAGGCTGCACTGCACATGACTGGGGTTCAGGGCTCCATTATCAAAGAGCTTTGAGATGTTTCAATCACTGTATTCTTACTAGATAGTTTTTGTTAGGAAGTTCATTCATTAGCTTTTAAATCTTAATTGTAAAAAAACTTCTTTTCCAGTGCTTTTTCCAGTTATTTGATATAGTCAGTGATGGCCTAATTAACCCATGGCTGAATTAAAAGACTGTAAGTACTATAAAATGAAATAATGTTGACACTCTTATGTCTTTCACAGACTCCTGAAACTTATGTTGGTTTGATGTGACCAACAGAAGAGTTTGGCTCTGCTTTTAATTGAAACAAGCAGCAGAGCTGGAACCTGTTGAAAACAGTCTCTTCACTTCATAGCTAAAGCCAACTGCCAGGGTTCTTTATTAAGGAATATAATATCTACATTTCATGTATATACTCCTGACAAGTAGCTGATAGAAATGAGGGATTTGGACTCTTTGGGAAGTACTGACCAGTTGGGCATTGGCTCTCTGAAGCTCAGTCTGTAATAACCAATCTTTTTCAGAAAATAATTTTCAGTTTCTTCCTGGCCCTCACTCTCTTGCATTTGCATTGAAAAACACTCCTTGAAAGAAATTTACAACAGCTCTTTGTGGTCCCTTAGTTGACTTTTCTCTCTTTCTCCACAGACGCCAATGAAAACCTAGATGATTCCATTAAAAAGCTGGAAAGCAGCTCCTGGAGAAGAGGACATACATCTGCTCCCACCCTCTGGACAGGCCCTTCTAATTCCTCCCTGAGAGCAGGCACACATGAATGTCAGTCAGGGAGGAATTGGCTTCAGTTCCAGTACTTAGTATCTTATAAGCATCTGCTATTTAATGTATTTGCTAAATATAACTGTATAAAATAAAATCTCTTTCTAATTAAAACTTCATACGAGAAGGATAAAAAAAGAGGGTTTTTTTTGTTTTTTTTTAAAGCTGCTCATTCATTGAGCAAGGCTGAAAAACTTGGGGAATGAGAACAGTTCTGTTTGGGAGGCACCTCCAGCTCTGTTGTCCAGCAGCACCATCAGGACATTGAGTTCCCAGTGTCCAGGCATGGTTTTGCTGTCGCCCTGAGGGACAGCACTGGTCACTGACATCCATCAGGCTTCTGAGCCATTGTCCACAACCCCCTGGATGTGACCAGGCAGGCAATGCCTCATTCTCCAAAATGTGCCTCATCAGATCCATAGCTCACCAAACGCTGAACAAGGATGCTGGGCAGGGCTGATGTGGCCAGGGCATTACAGAAGTGCAGAGTGGTGGCATCTGTAGCTCTTCCCTTGTGCACTGAGGCAGCCACTCCATCATGGAAGGCCTCTGGCTTGGTCAGGCAGCACAGACCCACCGTGTGCTCCTCAAGGTTTCCTTTGGCATATCAAAGCATGGAAAAGCTCGGATGGTTTCCCCCGCTGTGTTATTGACTGACTGTGTCCTTTGAGGACCACAAGAGGAAGCAGAGCCTTCCATTGCACATGAAGAGCAAATGGTGAAGTAAAGGCTTCACCCTTTCCTATGAAACAAAAGGGCTGTGTGATTCAGGGCCCTCCCAAGGTGCCAAACTTCCAGCTGGGAAGCTGCTGACAGGAGGGAGTGGGGTACTCGTCTCCAGCCAGAGATCACTCACTCCTCAGCATCGTGGGCTGTGGCTGACAGTGCCTGAGGAGCTCAGAAATCCTTGGATGTGATCTCCTGGCCCAGTGTGCAGAACACAGAGCAGTGAGCTCGACTGGGGGGACTGGCCCAGCCCTTGGACACAACTGCCAGGCAGGACAAGCTCCCTCCCCAGAAAGGAAAAGTCCAGCCCTGAGATCCATCTCCACCTGGCTGCAGCAGCGTCACGAGGCCGTCCCAAAACCCACCCCTCCACAACGAGACCCTCTGCCCCCGAGCCCCCTGGTCCTGTTCCCCAGCCAGGACTGAAGGTGGGCAGCCCTTGCCTGGCAGGGCAGGGCTTGGCCCACATTTTATGTTCAAATGAAGAGATGGAGTTGTCGCAACTATGTCCTGGTGGTAGCAGCAGCAAAGCCCACCCAGCAGCAGCACTGGCTGAGCTCCATGCCAAGGAGCAGCCGTGGATGGCCACGGTGTGGGCAGGCAGGAGCCAGGCAGGGGCTGCTGTGCCCAGCGGCGGGGCCCCGAGGGGATGGGGGAGCCCATGCTGAGCGTCCCTGGGCTGAGGGCACATTTCCTTCTTTGGCATCAGCTGGGCCTGGACCTGAAGAGGCACAAAGAGATATTTTGGGGTCCCTGATGAGGGTCCCAGGAATCCTGCATGTTTTAAATGAATTAGCTTTTTCTGATTAGTAAGGAGAATTTATTCCATAATTAAAATACAGTCGTAGAAAGTCTAGAAGCAAATATCAGATTGGCCCTGAACCAGGCTAACAGCGTCAGGTGAGAGAGGTGGGGCATTTCTCTCCCCTGTGCATCACGAAGGGACAGCTCTCACAAAGTGTTTCTGTACATTTCCAAGCTCCAAGGGTTGTGGGGGGCAGGTGTTGTTCTGCTTTCTTATGGTTGATCTTATCCTTTTTGCATATTCATGTAGTTTTTCCTTCTTGCTGCAGCTCTTGCTGAGAGTTTCCTCAAAACTGTTGAATAATTCACCTTCTTAGAGAAAAATCTCCTGCACCCTTCTCCAGAGGATCCCTCCCAGTCCTGTGTCCAAGCCATTTATGGAGATGTTGGGGAGCACAGGGCCGAGGATGGAGCCCTGCAGAACCCCACTAGTGACCGGTGCCAGCCTGATGCCACCCCAGTCACTGTCACCCTTTGTGCCCAAACCTTGTGCCTATTGTCACCCAGCACATGGCAGGTTTATCCAGCTGGGGCTGGATAAACACTTTGTCCTGAAGGATCCTGGCAGAGACAGTCTGGAAAGCCTTGCTGGAATGCAGATTCTCCACCTGCACCCCGTGGGCAGCCAGGGGGTCACCATGTCCCAGGAGGAATCCGAGACGCGCTGGCTCCGACCGGGGCCGGCCTCGTCCTCCAGGGCTTTGCAACAGCTCCC
Organism: Passer domesticus; assembly: GCF_036417665.1. Lineage (NCBI taxonomy): Eukaryota > Metazoa > Chordata > Aves > Passeriformes > Passeridae > Passer > Passer domesticus. Next base: position 4,183,702 of record NC_087502.1, on the reverse strand, counting down.
AGGAAAATCTTTTCCAGGATTTTTCCAGGAAGTGAGACTGAAAGGCTTGTACTGGTCCCGTGCTGCTCCTGTACTGGTCTCCTATTGGCCTGTGCTGATCTTTAATGTTCCCTTACTGGTCCCGGTCTGTTACGTACTGGTGTGTACTGGTCCCATCCTGGTTCCATATGGGTCCTCACTGCTCTCATCCTGATTCCATACTGGTCCTGCAATGGCCCACTCCTGGTCCAGTACTGGTCCCACACTGGCCTGTACTGGTCACATTCTGCTCCTGCAGTCACCCACAGTGCTCTCATACTGGCCCAGTGCTTGCCTGTAGTGGCCTATACAGCTCCTTACTGGTTCCCGTACTGGTCCAGTACAATCCAGCACTGGCTCATGCAGGGCTCTGCTGGCCCCATGCTGCTGCCATACTGCTCCACAGTGTTTGTACAGCGCTCACACTAGCCCTCACACTGGGCTGTACTGGCCTGCACTGGTCCCACACTGGTTTGTGCTGTTCTCTACTGGCTCCTACTGGTTTGTACTGGCCTGTGTTTGTCTGCACTGGCCCATCATGTTCCAGCAGCAGTCCCATAAAGGTCCTGTATTTGCTTGGCTTGGTCTCTACTGGTCCCACACTGCCCTGTACTGGTCCTACATCAGTCCAATCCTGGTCAAGTACTGGTCCCATCCTGGTGTCATACTGGTCCCATGCTAGCCCTACTGGCTGCATACTGGTCCTATACTGGTCTAGTACCAATCCCTTCCTGTTTCCATACTGGTTCTTACTGGTCCCATACTGGTTCAATACCAGCCCTTTTAATGATTTTGGAAGCAACTGAGCCATTTTCAGTGGGATTTGAATAATTTTGCAGCTGCTCCATTTTTAGGAGTCATTGAAAAATTTTGTGTAAGTTTGAGTAATTGTGTAAGTTTGAGTGATTATTCAAAGCTTGAGGCAGGTTCTCTAGAGGAAAAGAGTTTGGTCTTTGGGACCTTTTCCTCTTTTTTCCCTGTTATGTTTTAATCCCAGAACTGATAGATGAACAGAAGGAATTTGAAGTCAGCACCTGGAAATTCACTCTGGAAGCGGTAATTCCCATTGCTGCGCAGTACAGTGAGACCAGAGAGGTAAATCCAACGTGATCAATGCATCTTTCCCTTCACCTGTGTAAAATTTGAGGTGGTTTTTGGGATTTTCCCAGTTCCAGTATCTCATGCTGCTCATTCAAAGGGCCTGGCAATTCAGGCTGACGAATTCCCACATCCTAGAGAGCTGCAATGTTCCTGTTTAATCCCAAAAATCACCCAAAAGAAAGGCCCCAGGGGAGATTTAGATGTAAAATTGTGGATTATTTCAGAAAGCACCAACTGCACCTAGAGCAATCCCAAAGGTACCTGCGGGCAGGTGGGCACACACAGGTGTGATGGAGCTGGGCGGGATCAGGCCTGGAATCAGATCCTGATTTTGTGATTTACAGCAGGATTTCTCCCCTGATCTCTATTCCCAGTGTTGTGGTGGTGCCAGGTGTGCTGGTGGTGGGTCTGGGACGCTCAAACTGGGATCTGGGACCCCTAAACTGGGGTTTGGGTCCCTCAGATTAAGGGTTCAAGTTCTGGCCTCCCAAACTGAGGTCAGGGACCCTCAAACTGTAATCTGGAGTCTTTAAACTGGGTGTGGGACTCTCAAACTGAGAACTGGTACCCCCAAATGGGGGTCTGCAGCCCTCCAGCAGGATCTGGGATACTCACACTGGGGTCTCAGCTCTCCAAAATGGGTCTGGACCCCTCCCCCACCTGGAGTTTGGGCCCCTCAAAGAGGGGTTTGGGATTCTGCAGCTGGGTGTGGGACCCTCAAACTGAGATCTGGGACGCCTAAACCGGGTCTGAGCCCTTTAAACTCTTGTCCCAACTATGGGCTCATTCCCCAGGTGCAAATTCCCACAGCAAGGCAAAGGATTTTTATTTTTCATTCCAGATACTCAGGGAGGAGATGGGAGTTCCTTACAAAAGGCCCATCCCAGACGGAGCACCAGAACTGACACTGGTTTGGAGTAGGGGCTCAACAGGTCAGTGGTCACACCCCCCCCCTTTTGTTGGTTCTAAAGTGGCTGGTTTTGCATCGAGTGCAAAACCTGAGGGTTTTGAGGGTGGCACCCTGAAAAAACTGGAGGGACATGGGGGAGTGAGGTAGGGGTTTATTTGGGTGTACAAAGAGAAAAGGGGGAAGGGGACACCTCAGGATGGAATTTTGGGTCCACCTTAGAGGGGGGAGGTGAGTGAGAGGACCCCAGGATGGAGATTTGGGATCCCCAGGGTGGGCTTGTGGGGTCTGAGGGGAGATTTGGGGTCCCAGGGTAGGATTTGGAGGGACCCACGGTGGATTTTTGGGATTCCAGAATTGATTTAGGGGTTCCAAGATAGATTTTGAGGTCCAAAATGGATTTTGTGGGTCCCAAGATGGATTTTGGAGTCCCAGAATGTGGGAAGGTCTCAGGCACTGGTGCCTCTGGCAGATAGGAGGACTCAGTGCCAGATTTTACAATCCCCTCAGCAGGGGGACCTTTGGGATTTGAGGATTCCCAGGGTGGATTTTGGAGTTTCACAGTGAGTTTCGTTCTCCCTGGGATTGATTTGGGCATCTCAGGTTGGGTTTTGGGGTTGTGGAGTAGGTTTTTGTAGTCCCAGGTTGGATTTTGGGGGTTCTAGGGTGGGTTTTCAGGGTCCTGGGATGGATTTTAGGGTTCCAGCCCCCACAGTGCAAAGTCCAGGGCGGGGGCACTGTGGGTCAGACACCCCATGGACACCACGTCGATGTGGGGCACCAAGAACTGGGGGAGGGTCTCCAAAACGATGCCCCCACTGGCCTCCACCATCACCCCGGGGTGTGCAGCCTTGACCTGCGCCGCCGCCGCCTGCAGCTCCTGGGGGGGACACCCCGTGAGCAGGGAGCACGCCCTCCCCAAAATTTGGGAACACACGGGACATCAGGATGTACAATGCTCGGGAGTCCTGGCATGCAGCCAAAGACCCCTGCGGCTTTGAGTTCCACCCATGGAGCAAATTACCAAATTTATATGAAGAATAACGAGTCATAAAATTTTAAGCAGCATAACAGTAGTTGTCACAGGGTGAAAGGTAGAATTTGGAAGAATTTTACTATGGGGGTCCAGGGGACAAGATGGAGGGATTTGGGCATTCTCCTGTTCTTCTTCCTTCTTCTTCCTAGCCTCCATCTTCTTGGTGATGGTAGCACCCTAGGATTGGTGTAAAGTAGAAAGTCACTGTCCAACATAGATGATAGGTAATGGAAAATAACTGCAAAAAAAGTACATGTAGTTTTTAGTATGAAGAGATTGCACCGCCTCAGGGCAGAGTAGCGTGCCTCGGACTGACCTGCTGAACACACCTCGGCAGGCCAGACAGAAAATGCTTCAGATAAGAAATAATAAACAACCTTAAGAACGCAAGCTGAAGACTTCTGACTCCTTCTTTGACAGCTGGGTTGGAAAAAGAGATTTTTAACACACCTCGGGCTCACCTTGACCAGAGGAGATCCCGAGAGGGCAGGGGCACGAGAACAGCACTGGCAACACCAAGTGCTGCTGCTGCTGCTGGGCACAGCTGCTGTGCCAGCACTGATCTGCCCCAGCTGTGCACACAGACATCGCTGCTGCAGCTCCAGAGAAGGCAACAAAAGGGCATCTCTGGTGGGAAATACTTTCTTTCATTTAAAACCACTGAAAGTGCAGCCCCTCATTGACGCAGTCTGTGGCCACACGGAAGGTGGAGAGAAACAAAATGAGCAATGGCACAAACAATGGCATTTCTTTGCGGAAAATATTAAGAAGGAAAACAAAGAAATAGGGCCTCCAAAATGAAACCAACAAGCAGTATCAAAAATTACTTCTATTACAAGAGATTTGCAGAAACTGGCCAGCAGTTCAGTGTTTCTGAAACCTCCACTCATCACTCTCAACACTGCAGCCTTGAGCTCCTGGTTCCTCAGGCTGTAGATGAGGGGGTTCAGGGCTGGAGGCACCACTGAGTACAGAACTGACACCCCCAGATCCAGGGATGGGGAGGACATGGAGGAGGAGTTCAGGTAGGCAAAGGCTGTAGTGCTGAGGAATAGGGAGAGCATGGCCAGGTGAGGAAGGCAGGTGGAAAAGGCTTTGTGCTGTCCCTGCTCAGAGGGGATCCTCAGCACAGCCCTGAAGATCTGCACGTAGGAGAAAACAATGAACACAAAGCATGCAGAGGCTAAAAAGACACTAATCATGATAAGCCCAAGTTCCCTGAGGTAGGATTTGGAGCAGGAGAACTTGAGGATGTGTGGGATTTCCCAGAAGAACTGGCCGAAGGCATTGCCCTGGCACAGGGGCAGGGAAAATGTATTGGCCATGTGCAGCAGAGCAGTGAGAAAGGCAGTGGCCCAGGCAGCTGCTGCCATGTGGGCACAAGCTCTGCTGCCCAGGAGGGTCCCGTAGTGCAGGGGTTTGCAGATGGACACGTAGCGGTCAAAGCACATGATGTTCAGGAGGAAATACTCTGCTCCAATGAAGAAGATAAACAGAAAGAGCTGTACAGCACATCCTTTGTAGGAGATGGTGCTGGTGTCCCTGAGGGAATTGTGCATGGCTTTGGGGACAGTGGTGCACATGGAGCCCAGGTCACTGAGGGCCAGGTTGAGCAGGAAGAAGAACATGGGCGTGTGCAGGTGGTGGCTGCAGGGGCAGAGCCCCAGTGTTTCACAGGCAGATGAGAGCTGGCCCTCAGGAAGCCAAAGGAACCTGGACAGTCCTGGCAGATTTTGTCTGGGAGCTATCCTTGGATATAAGGAATTTTGGAGGCAGATTCCCAATTGTGGCCATAGACACCTGGACTTCAAAGATGCTTTTTACAATGGAAAGAAAAACACATCCCTCCAGTGTTTTGAAGGCAGGTAAGAGGTGGCCCCCAAGATGCCAAGGCCATCCAGAGCTGTCTTTGCTGGCAGGTTTCCTATGGGAACAGTCTTCAGATATAATCAGATATAGAGGTAGAATCCCAATTTCAGCCATGAACCCCTGGAGGAGAGGGAGAGTTCTTTCCCACTGGAAGGAAAGCACAGAACTCCAGAGTTTTAGGGGCAGATGAGAAGCAACCCTCAACATGCCATCTCAGCTGCACCAGTCAGGCCCAGCCAACCAGACCTGTTCCATGTTCTTGGATCCTTGGGGCCCTGCAACATCACAATTGCCCTTTGGTTCCACGAGGCCCCGTGGTATCACAAGAGATCTTTGTTTCCATGAGGCCCAGTGATATCACAATGGTCTCCTTGGCTCTGCAGTGCCACAATGGCCCCTTGCTTCCATGAGGCCTTGCAGTGTCAAAATGGTTTTCCTTGGTTCCATGGGACTGTGCAGAGTGCCACAATGGTCCCTTGGTTCTATTGGGCTCCCCAGGATCACAATGGCCCCTTGGTTCCACAAGGCTTGGCTGTGGCACACTGGCCCCTTGCTTCCTTGGGGACCCATTGGTGTCACAATGGCCCCTTGGTGCCATGGGGACCTAGAATGCCAGAATGGTCTCATTGCTTCCAGGAGGCCCTGCAGTGTCACAGAGAGCTCCTTGGTTCCACAAAGCCCTGCAAAGCCCCTTGATTCAACACGGCCTCAAAGTGTCAGAATGGTCTCCAGGATTCTATGAGGTCCTGCAGTGTCACAAGGGCACCTTGCTTCCATGAGGCCCTGAAATATGGAATGGCGCCTTGATTCCATTGGGCTCCTCACTGTTACATGAGTTCTTAGTTCCATGGAGCCCTGCACTGTCACATGGCCCCTTGGTTCCAAAGGGTCACAAACTATTGTAATGTTCTCCATGATCCCATGAGGTCCCTCAATGTCACAATGGACTTTTGGTTCCATGAGCTTTCATAACGCTCAACAGCAGTCTCCTTGGTTCTGCAGTGTAATAACTGACCCGTGGTTCCATGAAGTGCCTGGCCTCCCACAGCTTCTCAGGGACCTTTTTCCCCCTCAAGGTCCCTAATAGCCCTTCATGGCCCCTCAGAGCCCCTTATGGCCCCTCAAATCTCCTCATGACCCCTCACAACCCTTCACAGCTCATGGCCCCTCATGACCCATCACAGCCCTCAGAGCTCTCATGTCTCCTCACAACCCCTCACAGCACTCACAGCTCCTCACAGCTCCTGATGGCTCCTCACAGCCCCTCACAGCCCCTCATGGCTCCTCATGGCCCTCATGGACCCTCACAGCTCCTCATAGCCCCTCATAGCCCTCATGGCCCCTCGTAGCCCCTCACAGCACTCATGGCCCATCACAGACCTCATAGCCCTGCACAGATCCTCATAGCTCCTCACGTCTCCTTACAGCCCCTCACAGTCTCTCATGGCTCCTCACAGCCCCTCACGGCTTCTCATGGTGCGTCATGGCCCCTCACAGCTCCTCACAGCCCTCATAGCCCCTCACAGCCCCTCACAGCACTCACAGCCCCTCATGGCCCCTCACAGCCCTCACAGCCCCTCATGGCCCCTCACAGCCCTCACAGCCCTTCATGGCCCCTCACAGCCCCTCATGGCCCCTCACAGCCCCAGGCCTGGGGCTCCTCCCAAAGGAGAAGGGGTCAGGCCGTGCTTGTTCTCCTTTGATTTTGGTCCCTTCACAGCGACCAGTAAAGAAAGGCTGAAATGGAGCCTTTCCCCAGCGTTTCCCTCAGGGTTAATTGCGGGCTGAAGCTCTGTGCTGGCGCTGGCCCCAGCACCAACATCCCTGCAGCCGCCAGGCCTTTGCTGTCCCCCCGTGTCCGTCGCTGTCCCCGAGTCCCGCCCGGCTCTGGCAGCATCAGCAGCCGCAGCGCAGCGGGCGCCGGCCCGGCCCAGCCGGGGCTCCCGGGCAGGAGCAGCAGCAGCGCCGGCCCCTTCCCGCCTGCTCCTGCCTCTGCTTCCAAGGGCTTTTTCCAGCTGAATCCTGGAGTAGAGCAACCAGCAGCCACACACAGCCCTGACTCCTCAGGGCCCGCCTGTGCTGCCCTGAGCCAGCCCTCAGAGGAGGAAAGGATCGGGTTCCAGCGCTGTTTTCAGCGCTGTTTTACTCACCCTGAGCTGACAGCAGGAGGCTGCTGCTGCTGCCTTTGCCTTGAGAATTGGAGATCCTGGCTGCTCTTGTCCCTCTTCTGCTTGCCACTTGACTTTTATCTGTAAAACTGCAATTGCCTCTTTTGATCAGTGCTCCCCAGAGTGTTTTGAGATGGGGAACTCTGGCTTTTTGTCGCAGGCATCATGATTAGCAGATCTTGAAATGATCACAAGTACCTGAGCACTAAGTCAAGGAGGATTAAAGCCACACAGGCCACATTTGCAGTGCTCAAACACAGCCCTGTTGCTGCTGCTGCTGGAATAGAATCAACTGATAGAGGCCATGACAGAAATTGCCTCTGGAGTGTCAAATCAAATGAAAAAATCCACCAGGAGAAAACAAAACCAGAACTTCTTAACTCACTTCATTGTTTCTTCTGAGCAGCAGCAGAAAATGGAGATGCCCAGAGGTATTTCCAGCTGCTGCTGGTCCCAGCTGGAGCCCAGCCTGCTGCCCAGTCCCAGTGGGAACCTGAGCCCAGCCCGGGGAGCTCCCGCAGTGTCGGGAGCTCAGCGCATGTGGGGCCAGGCCCAGAGCCCCGGGCACGGCCGCCAATTGCGGGGCAGCGGCGCAGACAGAATGTCCTGCGGCCCAAACCTCCTGCTCCTGCCACACAGCGCCCAGCCTTCTCCCCCTCCTCCTCCTCTCCCAGCACGGCACAAATTCCAGCTCGGAGGAGGCTTCCCCAGAGAGGGCTCAGGCTCCTGGTTCAGCCTCAGTGTCCCTGCAGAGGAACAGGGCATCTTTCAGGCGCTTCCACAAGCTCACGGTTCTCATTTCATGGGGAATTTGGGATGAAAATGGCTTTGTTAGGAAGGACAACAGCGAAGGGAATGGATTGGAAATCCTTAGGGAAAATGACCATTCTTACAGGCAAAGTTCACCAAGTAATTCCCTGCATTTCTCCTTATCAGATTCTTTCAGTCATCTTCTGAGAGGTCCAGCTTGTTCTGGTGCTTTCCATGAACAGATTGTACTGGTGATTTATAGCAATGCATGAGGTGTAGAAGCATATGAACTGAACCCAGAAACAAACTCCATCTGTCAGCCCATTTTCATCTTCTAGATCACTTTCAAGATGTCCATGGGGATGTTGGAATGATTATCACACAGCTCTCCATTTCTGGCTGCAGGCTCTGGAGATTCTTTCTCTGCATTCAGTCATGCTTGCGTTCCCTAACGATTCTGGTAGCCCGTCATGTTTTCTTAGGGTAGAACAGTAACAATGAAAACATTACCAATGACACAACTGGCCAGCCCACAAGGGAAAGAAAGAAGAAACTTTTTAAAGTTTTTAAATATTTGTCCTGATTTCCTGCAACAGTTTTGCTGCATGCATGCTATGGAAAGCCAAGAGGAGCTGCAGTTGGTGGCACATCTTATGACAGAAGCTGCTCCTCATTCTCCAGGAAAGGTTCTTGGAAAGAGCAAACAGGACTGTGGAGAAGATTCTGGGAAAAGTGAAACAGCTTTTAAGAAATGAAATAAGAATGGAAAGAAACAATTCAAAATGTTTTATTTATTTTTATGCTCCCCTTTTCCAACTTGCACTACGTCTCCTTCCCATTAATTCCAAATGGATCTCACTTCTAAGATCCATGACTTGGCAAGTTTTAGACACTCTAAAATACCATGAGCAACACACAGTTTGGTTTCCCTTGTATTTTTTGGAAAGCAGTGCTGGAGAGGTAAGTGCATTGCTTGGGTCAGGTACAAATTCTGCATTCAGGGAATGCGCTCTGATAGTGTTGGACCCTCAGCAAGGACAATGCACAGCAGCAACCGAGGGGATTCCTGTGCCCCTGTGCAGGAGTCCAGACTCTGAGTCTTGGCTGAACATGGCAAAGTTCCCGTGTTTGGACAGGTTCAGGGGCTGCCCCCTGGGATCGTGGGGCTTGGCGCGGGGGCAAACAGGCAATGGATAAACAGACATGGGTACAAATGGCCACAGTGCTTCAGTTGCAGCGGCAGCAGCGGCAGGAGCAGCAGCACCAGTGAAATCAGTGAAAGAAGCAACTCTATCAACTCCTTCTTGCTTCTCCTCTTCCTCTCCCACTGTCCCGCACCCTCTCCCGGTCTGCCTTTCCCGGTGTCCCCTCCTCTCCCAGTCTCTCTCTCTCGGCCATGCCCCCGGCCCTGGGTGGGATTGCCCCATGCCCGGCCCCGGGCGTCCCGCCGCAGTCTCAACTCCGCCCGGCTCTGCCCTTACTGGCATTGGCGCTGGTGGGCGGGCATCAGTGCCTGGGGCTGGGTCAGCGTCACCTGCCTTTGCCTCTGCCTGGCCTGAGCCCAAGCCCGGCCCCAACCCCGACTCCGCCCCCGACCCCAGCCCCGGCCCCGACCACAGCCTCTGCCCCAGCCCTGGCTCCTCCCGGGGCCCATGGACGACACAGGCAGCACAGCCGCTCCCATCTCCTCCGCTGCAGCTTTCCCGGCCCGAGCTCCACCACTCGGCAGTGCGGCCGCTGGCCCCAAGCCTCCCATTTCCCGTTCCAAAGAGCGAACACCTGGGGATGCCCGGCCCAGGGCAGGTGAGGGGCGGTCGGGTCTGTTGCTGGCCCAGGCCGAGCGCTGACAGCCGCGTCCTGCCCGCAGGGAAGGCGCAGCAGGGCCTGAAGGAGCAGTACCGGCTGGGCTCGCTGCTGGGGCGCGGTGTCTTTGGCAGCATCTTTGTGGCCATGTCGCTCTCCGACAGCGCCCCGGTGAGCAGCAGGCCCAGCAGCGGGTGGAGGAGGAGGGGGCAGAGGAGGAAAAGAATGGGGCTTGGCAGGGCAGGCAGTGAGCTCAGCTCACTGCTCCCCTTGGCTTGCAGGTGGCCATCAAAAAGATGCCACAGAACTGCATCCGGCTCTGGGGCCAGCTGATGAGTGAGCAGCGCCAGTGGCGCGTGCCGGGTGGGGATGAGCCGAGGTCCGGCAGGGTGGAAGCTGCCAGAACGCCTCGAGAGGGAGCGGGCGTGGGACCAGTGCAGGGTACAGAGCATCCCGGGCTGGGTGAGGGGCTCCCCAGCCCTGGCACAGCATTGGCCCCCACTGACGGCATCGTGCTCCTCCCACAGCCCGACGGCACCAGCGCACCGCTGGAGATCATGCTGCTGGACAAGGTGTCCACTGGATTCCTTGGCGTCGTCCAGCTGCTGGAGTGGCTTGAGCTCCCCAATATCTTGATGGTTCGGGAGCGGCCAGAGCGGTCTCAGGACCTGCAGCATTTCATTCGGGCCAGCTACCATCTGGTCCCTGGGCATCGTGCTGCACCAGATGGTCTGTGGGGAGCACCCTTTCAGGAGGGGCCAAAATATCAGCTGGGACCATTGGCTCTCACTGCCCCAATGGCTCACTCAAGGTGGATCCTCAGTTCTGGATACAGGGGGAAAAACATTGCTGGGCGACAGCAGTGGGCTCGGGAGCATCCTGCTGTGGCAGCTGCTGAGGAGGTGGCACATGTCCTGCTCTCCTCCAAAACAAAGAATTGATGATAAAGTTTAGGCCCAGCTCTGAGCACATCCAGCATGGCCTGGGCATGGGAATAGCGGGGCAAAGCCAACAGGAGCCTTCTCCAACTGATGGGTGATTTCTGGTTTCTCTGCCCACAGTGCCAAGATCTGATCAGGCAGTGTTTATCCATGCTGGACTTGGAAAGGCCCTCATTAGAAGAGCTGTTCTGTGATCCTTGGATACAGGATATTCATGTGCCCTAGAAGAAGGGAGAGAGTCACAGGCACACTTTGATCCAGGGCCCTGGTAAGTTAGAGCTCCACACATGCCTTGGAAATCAGAAGCAAAGGAACCCAGACTTTTTTGTCCTGCCTGTGTCACTGCACCAAGGTCATGGGATGGGAATCACGCAGCCCTTGTGCTGGAGCTGAGCTGCTCTGCCCAGCCCTGGTGGCTGCCATCCAAGCTGCTTTTGCTTGTCCTGGTTCCCTGACAGCTGGGGCCCTGGGCACAGCCCTGACAGCCTGGTCTCACCCCAGGGAAGGAGAAGGAGCCCCTGGAGATGCTGCACTGGGTGGGAATGCTGCTGCTGCTGGAGACAGCGAGGATGACATCAAGGATGACAACCTCTTCCTCCACCTGGCCACTGGCAAGCTGAAGATGATGGACTTTGATTCTGGCACTTTCTTCAAAGCCAGGCTCCACAGCGAATTTGCAGATGAGTCCACACCCGGGGAAATGCTCCCAGATTTGGGCATTGCCCAGCCTGGCTGGGAACCAAAGGTTCCCCCTTGGCTGGGGTGGATGCAGCTGATCCTTCAGTCGGCTGCCCAGCTGCTTTTGGCAGGGCTGGGGAATGGGCTGGGGTGGGTACGAAATGGGAGTGGGCTCCTGGCCCTGCCAGCAGCCCCCAGCACTCACTGTGGCCTGGGCTGGGGCTGGGGCTGGGACAGCCAGCCAGACACAAACAAACCCCCATGGTGGGAGCAGAGGTGGGACTCCAGAACCTGTGCTGGGGCTGCTTTGCTGTGCAGGCAAGGAAGGGCTTGGGCTGCCCCACTGCCCTTGTTTGCTTTGGGATCACTGTTATTTTGGGGGGCAGTGCAGGGGGGAAGAGAGAAAGTGTGGGCTTCCCTCACCCATGGCTGGGTTTTTCCCTAGCATGTAGGGGTTGGGCCTTCCTCAAGGCCCTGACAGAGATACAATTTTTTACCTTTTTTCTTGTTTTCTCTTTTTGTCTCTAATCTCTTTTCAATAATTTGTTGTTTGTTTTTCCAGAGGAAGCATTCCAGGTGGGGTCCAGTCTGGATTGGGAAGTGCTTGGGAGCAGCTGTGGCATGGAAGGGCCGTGCCCTTGGAGAAGGCTGAGGACATCATTTGGGACCAGCTTTTCTTCCAGCCATGGATGGCGTGAGGTGGTTCCCTGTCTGCTTGGCAGGGTAGGATCAGAGCTTTTGGGAGACGGCAGCGAGCACAGGAGCATCCCGCTCTGGGCAGGTGCTGAGGGCTGGATGTGCCATGGCTGGCGGCAGGCTGGGCACGTGTCCTGCCCTCCTGCTCTGCTCCCCAAGGCAGCACTGATGGGCAGCTCTGGGCACAGCTCTGGGCACAGCTCTGGGCACAGCCAGCATGGCCTGGGCACTGCAGGCATTGGAACAAGGGAACAGGAGCCCTCAGCTGACGGGCAGTTTCTGGTTTCTCTCCTTGCAGCCAGGCTCTGCGGGTGCTGAGGCTGCTCTGGGCTCTGCCAGGGCTCTGTTGGAGCTCAGCACCGGGCCAGGATCAGTGAAAGATGAAATGGTGTGACCTGCAGCACAGACTTGCTTGAGCATTTTGGCAACACAGCTCAAGTTTGCAGAGTGTACATCTCCAAGGGAAAAGATGACACCCCCTGTAGCCATGATATTTTAGTGAAAATTCCTCTGCTGGGATTTTTCCTGTCCTGAGGAGCTGAGAGCCTCAGGAAAGAAATGTAAACAATAACTATCTGCTGCTGTGGAAGGCCACAGGTGCATCTTTCATTGGTCCATGTGGATTGTTTTCAATCAGTGACCAACCACAGCCACCTGTGCCAAGGCTGTGAGCAGTCACAGGATATTTGTTATTCATTCCAATTCTATTCTTGTCTTTGTAGCCTTCTGATCTTCTTCTCTCTGTTCTTTTAGTATAGTTTTAATGTAGTATTTTAATATAATATATAACATAATAAATCAGCCTTCTGATGAAAATGGAGTCAAGCCATTGTGTCTTCGCACAAGGGGCAGCCTAAACAACAACCCCCCAAAAAATAAACTTGTTCATAGCTTCAGAAATGAAATCAATCTGGGATGACCCCAAATGAAATTTCTGAGCTTCCTGAAGTTGTAGCTCAGCCCTTCTCTGAACAGTTCTCTCCCCCACCTGCCTTTTACTTCCCAACTGCTCCCTCTTTTCCCCCAGTGAGTTCCCAGCCCATGGCAGTCTCCATCACACTGTTGCCTTCCTTGGTACCCCTCACCACGAGGAAGGCCAAGCCCCAGGCTTAGGGACTCATCCTGTCACTGGCTGAGGAGCAGCAATGTCTCAGAGGTCCTGTGGGATTTTAGTGTCATTCAGAGCCACTCTACAGCCCTCAGCTCTCCTCACTACTGAGTTCCCACTCCCTTTTCCTTGTCCTTGCAGCAGGATGAGCTCTGTGAATCCCCTTGAGCCTCCCCACTCCTCCCTGCTCATGCACCCACCTCAGTGAGGCTGAAGCTGAAGCTTCTCTGTCTCCTCTGGCACACCAGTCCAGTCCCCTGTGCGGGGAGCCCCAGCCCCAGAGCACAGCACACAGCAGTGCAATCCGGGCTGGAGCAGCTGCCCTGCTGCCCTGGCTTGGCTGTTTGTGGCAGCTGAATGCTCCCTGTTTCAGCTGTCCCTGCAGGATGGCCCCAGGGCAGAGCCCAGCCAGGCTCCCACTGCAGCCCCTGGAGCTTGGGGCAGACAGTGCTCCCAGAGCTCAGGTTCACGGGGAGCACCCGGAGCTGTGCCTTGCACTCTGCTGCCGTGTGTCACAGCACAGGCTGGCTTGTACTGTGTGACTGTACCAGCCCCTGGTGTGACTGACAGGGCCTCACCCACTCACATCTCTCCCAAGGCTGCAGCATTTCACTGGCCAGAACCTGAAGTGGCATAGAGATCAGACCAATGACATTTTCCAGACTGGGTTTTTCAAAGGCCCTTTCTAAAGAAGGGCTGGAGAATAAATGCTGTTTGCCACATGGACGTTGGGGTGAGTGGTCTCTTTGTCTCCAACCCACACCCCCGAGCCAACGTTACAGCCACCCATCCCCCTCGTGCCTTCCCGCTGCCTTGTCCTGTCAGGGCTTCCCCAGCCCCTCATCCCTTGGTGGCTCAGTCCCCTCAGGGTCTCCCCCAGCCCGGCCAAGCTGCTCAGCAGCAGCACTGCAGCCCCACAAGAGCTCCAGAGGAGCCCCATCAAGAGGCACCTGGGAGCCCTCAGCAATCCAGCCAGCAACACACTGCCAGGAGGACACGGATGACGGTTCCTGCCTGGCACAAGGCTTGTGGCCATCTCCAGGCACCGGTCTCACAGGGGTCCAGCAGCCCCGGCCCCTGCCCATCCGCTCTGTTGGCAGCAAAAGGCTTCAGCAGAACCACCAAAGGCCAAGGGGCTTCTGGCCACTTTCCCTGCAACACTGCATGCCTGGGCAGCTTGCTGAGCCCAAGCAGCCTTTTCTCCCTCTTCCCCCATGCCCTGCAGACCCGGGCAGCAAAAGAAAGATCCTGGGAGTCTGTCTATTACAACACATCTATATTTATATGCTACAGAAAAAACAAAAAGAAGAAAAGAACCATCTTAATGAAACAGAAAATTCCTGCTGGCTGAGGTGGCCCCAGCAGACAGAGCCTCTGCGATCAGCTCTCTGCAGAGCTCCAGCAGCGCAGGCAGCCGAGCCCCGACAGACGAGGCCGTGTCCTCCATGCCCTGCGGAGCTGATCCTGCAGCCTCTGGAAGGCAGAGTATCGCTCACTCTGCAGTGCCCGGAGGACATCCAATGTTTGAAGTGCCGCGTCTGACACGGCACTGCTGATGTCCTCTGCCAGGTGTTCAAGGGCTGAAAGAGAGAGGAACAGAGGCATGGTCAGATCCCAGAGCTGAGGGGACCCAAGGAGAGCCCCCTGCCAGGGCCATCCCAGCCCGCTCTAGCCATGGCCAGGAGGGAGCAGGGACCAAGGGGCTCAGCCCGAAGCTGCTGGCCACGAATGCCCCAGGTGGCCCTGAAATCTCTGTGTGCTCTCCCCACGCCGGCCCTGGTCCGCACAGGGAGCAGAGCCCTCCGCAGCCAGGGCAGGGCTCGCAGCTGCCCCCGCCAGCCCCCGCTGCTAGCCCGCTGCCCTCACTCACCGCTGCAGATGAGCTGGAGCTCTTCCCTCTTCCCCCTCAGATGCCGCCCGGCCATGCCTGTGAACACAGAGCCTGTCACGGCGCCGGCGGCACAGCTCCCTGCCAGCGGCGCTGCCGGCGCTGTGGCCACACGCCCTGCTGGCCCAGCAGGGCTCAGCCCGGGCCACGCCGCACGCTGCCGCCCGAGGGCACGGCTGCCAGAGGCCGGCAGCAGCGCCGAGCCCAGGCGGGGCTCCGGGGCGCCGGGCCCGGACGGCGCTGCCGGGGCAGCGGGTGGGGCTGGGGCCGAGCTGCGGCAGGCCGGGGAGGGAGCCCGGGCTCGTGGCTCACCCGTGAACCTGATGGCCGCCGCTCGCAGGGACTCCTGTGGGTTCCGCAGGTACGGCAGGGCCCGGCGCAGGTGCTCGGCTGCTCGGCTCCTGTCCTCTGCCAGCTGCAGAGAGCAGCAGCAGGGAAGGCTCGGAGCGGGCTCAGCCCCTGTGGCTGGCGCTCCCTGCGCCCAGCCCCGGCCTCCCCTGCCCGCACAGCCCTGAGGCGCGGCCAGCAGCCGCTGGCGCCGGGCTCTGGAGGGGGCAGAGGGCCGGCTGCTGCCCGGGGAGCCGCGGTGCTGCCCCGGCCCGCAGCCCCGCCGGGCCGCGGCTCCATCGGCCCCCGGCTCGCGCCCACAGGAGCCTGGAGAAGAGCCCGCGCGGCCTCGGGGTGCAGCAGCGGGCAGGGGCACAGCTGCCGGTGCCGCACACTGAGCACGGCGCTCAGGGGGCTTCTCCAGGCTGAGGCTGGGGCTTCCAGGCCCTCCTTACCAGGCACTCGGTGAACTTCCACAGCTTCTTGTTCTTCAGCTGTTTTTCAAGATCCCTCCTCTTCAGGAACTCGGCCACACAAAGCAGCGTTTCCTGAGAAACCTGGAGAGCAGCAGAGATGCGGAGATGGCCCCACAGCCCAGGGTGCAGGACCCGCGTCCCTGTGCCAAGGCCTGGAGGAGGCTGCAGCCCAGCAGGCGCCAGGGCAGGAGGCGGCCGAGCCCCCTGCCAGGGGACAGCAGCAGCCCATGAATCCTCACCTGTGCCACAAGCCGATTCTCATCATGGCAGTGGAAGAAGAGTGGCAGCAGGCTCTGGCGCAGGGGTGTCTTCAGGGCCTTTTTTTCCTTTTTCTGTGGAAGCGTCACCAATGTTCGGAAGAGCAGTATGGAGAGCAGCTGCACCTGGTTATTGTCCTGTATGAAAGGAAGAGAAAAAGACCTCAGCATTGGCTGCACGGGGCTCAGCTTGGCGCCGGCCTGCAAATCCACAGGGCACAAGTGTCCGGGCAGCACCCAGTGGCTGTGGGTGAGGGCAGCGAGCCTTACGTGGTCAAAGAGTGGCAGGAGTGCCTCAACCAGCTGCAGTGTGATGGGGCCAGGTATCAGCGTGTCATTGTCCAAGATGATAAAGCTGAGTAGCATGACAGTCATGCAAACTATCTCTCCATCTGCGTCCTGCAGGAGCTCCACAAGGCTTTCAGTCAGGCTCCACATTTTTTTGGTCTGTTCAGAACACAAGTTGGTGAAATGCCATCCTGCTGTGGCAGGGCCCAGAGGCCAAAGGCCTATCCTGAAGCACTTGGGCAGCTGAAGCGGGAGGCAGGAGAGCTGGGAGCAGCTGCCCCAGCACCCAAAGCCCAGCCAAGCCCAAAGGACTGCATTGCCCAGCTTAGCCCCTGCCCCCTTCTCACCATGGAGGGCTCGTCAGTGAACTCGAGAAGGGCCCTGAGTGCCAGGCGACGCCTCTCCCTGCACTCGCTCCGCAGGTGCCTTGACAAGATTTGCAGGACTCTCTTAGCACCGCGTTCACTCAAGTCCAGGAACTCGAGGACCTGAAAGGCACAAGGCAGTGACAGGGGAGCCGGCCAGCAGGAGCCAGAACCGCACAGGGCTGGGCCCAGGCAGCAGCACAGGCACGGGCACCGTCCCAGGCAGCTGCGGCTACGAGAGGGCAGAGAGCTGGGAGGCAGCACTAGCCATCAGGCTCACCTCCGCAAGGAAGGCCAGGGCGGGCAGCTCCCAGCGTGGCTCCTGTGTGCTGAGCAGCCGGAGCAGGTAGCGAGCGATGCGGGAACACAAGGATATGGAGACACAGGACATCTCCCTGGCAGGAGAAAAAGTCACCAAGACTGTGGGCCATGGGGACAAAGCTCTGCCAGGACTGACTCACAGAAGTCTGGTCTTTCCCCAGCATCCTGCAAGGGACCCTGGGCTATTTGGGAGGTGGCTCCTTGTGGGCACCCTCCTCTCCCAGCCTTTTCCAGTCTGCTTGGCTGTCCCTCGGTGACAAGGCCCTCTGGCCCGCGACCATGGGGACTGTGTGGGGCACCCTGGGCACGGAGCACAAATGTCAGAGGCAGCAGGGAGAAGGGGGTCTCACCTGGCCAGCAGAGCCACGGCACAGTGGTGGGTGTCAGCACACAGCAGCGTGTCCCAGCCACACGCTGGTGCTTCCATCGCCACCACCACGTCCTCGTGCTGCATTCGTCAGAGCAGGGACTTCAGGGTCCGCACTGCAAACCTGCGTGCAGAGCAAAGCCCCGGTCACGCTGGGAGCACTGGCTCCTGCCCAGGGACATGGCAGGGACAGGAGGACTGGGATGGAGCACCTGTTGGGGCTGGTGGCAAGGTCATATTGCTCTTGGCACCCCTTCCAGAAGGTATGGACCTCCTCTGGCATATCCAGAGTGGTGAAGAACACTTGGAAGAGCAGATGCACAAAGAGGCGGGGGAAATACACCGTCACTGTGTGTGGGACACAGGGCACCTGGAGGATCTTCCACATCACCACAGTGGCCTGCAAAGGACAAAGCCCCCTGAGACAGCGCTCAGTGCCGAGGTGTGCGTGTGGCAGGGCCTGAGCAGGGGAGGGAGAGGCCCAAAGAGGCGCAGGGGGAGCAGGGCCCTGGTGTCCCTGAAGCTGCCCCGAGGCCAGGTTTCAGCCCAGTGCCTGAGGCAGGGAGATGCAGTGGGGGAAGGAGGATGGAGAGGCGGCTTTGGGGCCAGCAAGGGCCAGTTGCAGAAACTCACAGCCAGGACCAAGACACCCGTTTTGTCCCCATCGGAGGTGCACATGCTGTGCTCGGGCCAGCTCCCCAACACATCCAGGAGTATCAGCAGCGCAGGCTCCGCAGTCCTGGGCGAGCACATGATGCTCTTCCACATGGTCAGAGCAGCTCTGTGGGGTTAGAGCTCTGTCTCGGGGGGTCTGGGACACAGCACTGTGGCCTGGGCAGCAGCGGGGACCTGAGCTGGCTGCCAGCTGTGCCCCTGCCCACTGCCACTGGCCAGCAGCTCCCAGCAGCCCAGCCCTGTGGGGACAGGCCCCTGAGGGGCCGTGAGGGAGCATGGCAGCAGGCTCGGGACTGACGTGCCAGGGCTGGCAAAGGGAGCAGCCAGAGGGCCCTGGAGCTCTCTGTTGCTCAGACAGCTGGGACAGGCTGTACAGGCTGATGGGCTGGGGAGCCCTGAGCGCTCTGGGCAGGTGGGCCCATACCTGTCACAGGATGGGGCCACACGCAGGAGCGTCACCAGTACGTCAGCGGGCTGTGCTTCGGTGAGATCCAGCAGGGTCCTGTTCAGCCTGTGCTCAGCAAACTGATTGGCTGTGAGCCACTGGTGGATGTACCTGACCATGGCGGGCACCTGGAGAAGGCATGGGGAGACTTAGAAAGCTGCCAGAGGGAGGAATGTCCCCAGCTTCCCCAGAGAAGTGCTTCCCTTCCCACCACACTGCCATGGCCTCAAAGGCTTCCAGTGACCAGTGGGTGTTGCTTGGGAGGCCAAGCAATTCCTGGGAGGATCAAACCCTGGCCACAGGCTGCTTACTTGCTTTGGATTGCAAAAGCCCTCCTCTACAAGCATATCCAGCAGGGCAGCACTGGCCTTGGTTTTAAAGATGTGCGAGTATGCTCTGAGCCCAGTGCCCACGGTGCTGGTCTCTTCCTCCCGAATTCTCTTGATTAATTTGCAAACCAGCTGTAGGAGAAGGGCAAGAAACCAGGGATGTTCCACGGAATGCTCCAAGCGTGGTGACAGCAGGCCCAGCCCAGGTGGGGATGGCTGCAGGTACCTGTGCTGTTCTGTGGAAGAGGCCACGGCTGGATTGCTGCTCTTGTGTGCGCTCCACGGCTGCATCTGGCAAAGAGCGAGCGCAGCCAGAGCTGAGGGGCTGCGGGAGAGGCCGGAGAACACAGCCCAGCCCTGCACTGCCCAGGCAGGGACAGCCCCGGGATGCCCCAGGGGATGGAGCACGGCCACTGTGGGGTGTCTGCCTGGCCCCTCTTCCGTCCTGTCCATAGGCATGGCCCAGGAGATGGATGGGATGGGATGGGATGGGATGGGATGGGATGGGATGGGATGGGATGGGATGGGATGGGATGGGATGCCATGGGATGCCATGGGATGCCATGGGATGCCATGGGACGGGATGCCATGGGATGCCATGGAACGGGGTGGCATGCCATGGGATGGGATCAGTTGCAATGGGATGCAGTGGGATGCTATGACACCAAGCTGGCTGCAGGCACCAACCCTGTAGCCCAGCTCTGCCACTCACCCTCCTGCAGTGGCTTGAACGGCACCACCTCTTCCTTCTCCTGTGCTGAGGCAGCTCCAGGGCCTTCTTCCTCTTCCTCCACCCAGGCCAGCTTGGGCACTCTCAGGGGTCTCTGCTCCATGTCACTGACTGGATTTGTGGCTGCTTGCAGGAGAGGTGCCTCGGAAAAGCTCCGAGTCAGCAAGTCCTGCAGTCGTGCCTGGAAGGCACCTTCAAGAGCGAAGCCTCAGGAGGGCTACAGGACAGCACGTCCTGCACTCTGCTCTGGAGGGCTCCTGCCACAAGGGCAGGAGAGTCCTGTCAAGGATGGTGGTCTGGCCTCGAGGGCACTGGCGGCAGGGATGGGAGATGCCTCCGGGGCACCAAGGCCCACGGTCTGCCCTCGAGGGCACCTGCAGGAGAGAAGCCTCGGGAAGGCCACGGGTCAGCAAGTCCTGTGGTCTGGCCTCGAGGTCAGCTGCAGGAATAACACTTCGGAAAGGCTCCGGGTCAGACACGAACGAGTGTGCTGTGTGGGGCTCCTCACAGCACTGCTCTGTCTCGTCTTGTCCCGTTGCGAGCTCCGAGCACTCTGGAGTGTTCCTGTCACCACCAGCTCCTATGTCACCACGTGTCACAAAGGGCTCTAGGACACCCGTTCCATGGCGTGGTGACCATGGTACACCGTGTCACAAAGGGCCCCTGCACACACTGCCCCTACCCTGGAGCCACCCCCAGCCCACCCAAAGTGGCCCAGGTTAGGAGGAATCTCTGGCCCCGGGTGTCTGAGACAGCCTGACAGGGTCTTTAGGAACGGCTCAAACCATCAGCAAATGCTGCCCTGCTCTGCAGGCTCAGGGCAGCAGAAGGAGCCCCCAGGGCTGCTGACACAGCCCCCCTGGGAAGGGCACGGGGCCTTCCACAGAAGCTGGCACGGCCTCCTTGGGACACGTCCTGGCTGGTGGCCATCCTAAACCTGCGGGTGTGACATGGACAAGGAACGTGTGGGCCAGGGCACCAATGCTGCTCTGAGCCCTGGGGCCCGGGCAGCGCTGCCATCAGCAGCTGTGGCAGAGTCCCTGCCCAAGCAGACCTGCCACCCCTCAGCCCTGGCAGCGCTGGTGCCCGTCTCCTGCCCCAGAGACCTGTGCCCTGGGGGGCTTCTGTGCCACAGGGAGCCAAAGCCCACATGCACTGGGGACTGTGTTCCTTCCTGCAGGGGCTGCTGGCAGGAGCACCTGGAGCAACTGCTGGCAACACTTGGTCTCTGTCAAAATCTCCTACTCCGTGCTGAAATTATTTTCTCATTGAAGTCATTTCCTTCTGCAGGAAAACACCTTAACGACAAAGGCACAGAATAATGGGGCATTTAAGAATCCTCAGTTCAGGAAAGTTTTACTTCCCATTATAGAATTCAAGTAGTTCCAAAAAGTTGCAAACTTCCCAAATTATTTGGGATGGCCTGAGAAAGTGAAGACTTGGAATTTTGCTTCCCATCTCAAAGCAGTGACTCATTTGTTTTAACGTCATCCACTGAGAGTCACTTTACAGAACATAACACTACACAGAGGCTAAAAAAGGGCCATTCTTTGGTTTGCAAATGGCTTTCTATGAAGGTATGATAATATCCTCATTCTCTTAAGGAATGAAAACTCTCAAGAAATGAAAGTTCACTCAGTGTTCCCAAAGTAGCTCAACCAAAAAAGTAGATGGCAAAAGGGCTAATCCTCCCCCTGGTACAGATATCTAAGTGGCCAGTAAAGTACAGCTCTGCCCTCTGGTTCCCTGCAGGAGAATCAGGACCATGAACAGGAAAAGTCACAGATATTCTTTCTGCTCTCTGTAACCAAAGCTGTGCCGAACCACAGATGCTGCCTTCAACCTGGCTCAGATTCCAGCCAAGACCTCTCACCTTCCAGACAATGCCTTCTCCAACACCCCCCCCAACACCAACCCCCCCAACCTCCCGCACAGAAGCCCTCAGCACCTCGCCAGGACCCCGAGCTGTCCCTGTCCCTCCGCAGAGCTTTCGCACCCTCCAGCAGACGCCCTGGTTCCCTGCACGTGCCCTGGGATGGCCCTCAGGAGGGTCTGCTCCAAGGCCTTCCCTGGTGGCAGCTCAGGCTGCCAGGCCTGTGGTTCCTGGATCACCCTTCCCACCGAGCCTTCCTGTGCACGGCTGTTCCATTGGCACCTTTGCTCAGCTCGGACTTCTCCACTTAACCAGGACTGCTGGTCAAGGATCCAGAGCAGCCTGGCAAGCTCTTTCTCCAGCTCCCTCTTTACTCTTGGGAGAGGTAGAACATTGCACAGGAAAGCAACTGGTGCCACAAGGAGCCTCAGGCACCTTTGGCAGTGAAACAAGGCCTTGGTTTGACCTAAGTAAGCACAAGCCATTCACATTACTGAACAAGTGCTTAGCACAGACAGACCTGAGTACTTGCACCAGTTAGAATAAGAAAAACCTGGGGGCCTAATTGACAGAAGAGTGACTTGACAAAAAGCTTTAGACATAGTCTGCCAGAAGAACTAAGGACAAGTACAGAATCAGCCCTGTGCAGGGAAGCCATGAGGAAGACTTTGTGCTGCTTTAGGGCATCGAGACCACTCCTGGCCAGCACCTGGACATTAGCTTCAAGTATAGGAATGTGACACAGTGTATTTCTAACCCCCTGCCTATGGAACCACCTCAGCAGCATAAAGATGAATGGTATTTTTGATACAATTCCTACATCAACACACTGAAATTTATCCATGGTGGAGAAGCATTTCAGTGGGGTGCAGACTCCTGCCCTCCCGCCAGGTCAATAAAAGGGCTTTTGGCAGACAATGCATTTGTCTGCCAATTTCTTTGAGTGAGGGAGACCCCTCAGGACTGCTGTATCCTGAGGGAACACCGTTGGCCTTGACCTGTAGGCACCTGCACAAGCTTAGAATCAGCTGCCTCAGCTTCCAGGACCTCTCTTGGCCAGCATCCTGACATGGATGTAGGATTGCTGCGAGGCACTTCTGGGACACAGCAGGACAGGACCGGCTGTCTCGTGTCCACGTAGCACCCCCTGACACAGCCTGGGTCATCCCAAAACCAGACAAAAGCTCACGTGTCAGCAGAGGGGAGCAAGGAGCACTGGGCTCCTCTCAGGGTATCTCAGCTGGCCTTGCTCCACAACACGCCCCCATTTTAAGGCCTGCTGATGCCCAGCTGCCAGAATTGCCTACCTTGTTCTCTCCAAGATGCACAGGGAGAGCCAATGAGCAGGACGCCTTGGGATGCAAACCTTCCAAGCCTTTTCTGAGGCCAGGGACACAGCAAGATCAGCCAAGACTCTCCATGCTGCCTGGCCCACCCAGCCCAGCTCTGTGCTGGCCCTGGGCCACAGCAGCTTCCAGCAAGCAAGAGGCAAATAAATGCATATTGCCAAGAGCTGAAACACAGCAGAAAGGTAAGATGAGAAAAGTGTGTGTGTAAAGGCCTTTTAATTCACAGCTCTCAAAGAGAGCTTTGGGGCTTATGGCTGGGCAGAGATGCTCCTGCTCACACCTCTGTCCAGAGGTGGGGAACACACCCTGCTGCAGGTGCTTGGGTTGGTCTCTGCAGATCCAGGTGGATGCCAAACCTGCTCTTCACAGCCTTCTCCCTTGCCCTGCCCCTCTGCCACGTGCAATGGGCATCAAGGACTGAAAGGAGCACAGAGAGCCAAAGGGGGTCACTTGCACCTACCTCACTGGGAGCTTCCTGGGAAGCCCTTTCCTTGAGAAGCAAGCCCCTTTCCTCCAAAGGCATTTCCCCAAATGTGTAGCTTTCCTGGGGAGCACCAACACACTGTTAAAAAAAGCTGGCAAGGCTGAATGACTTCAGGCCCTTTCAGGACAGGCACTCCAGCTCTAGCTCGTATTCCCCCAAGTGTGTGTCCAGGTGGAGGTTCAGAGGTGCAGCCCCAGTCTCTCTACAAACACAAGCTGCCCGCTGCCTCTTCCCCTGCCTCAACTCCTGCCTGCACTCACAGCACCAAAACCAGGCTGTTCCCAGCCAGAGCCCAGAGTCCTGTCCCTGCAGGATGCTCCTGCCACCACGTTCCAGGACTCTCCGCTGTGCATGCAGCACTTTTCATGCCCGCTCTCAACAGGCTCTGGAAGGCAGAGCACAACCTGGCTGGCTCTGCCACCAGCACACCCCAAACACAGGCAGAGGAAGAAGCAGCAGGGGTTGTTTTGTGACCATGCCCCAGAGAAACTGGAAGGGTGCCCTCCCTCTGCTCTCGCTTGGTTGGCCTTCTGACTGGGTCTGAGGCTGGGGCTGCCATTCCTTGGTTGTGGGGACCAGAACCACACCCAGGATCCCGGGACTGCCTGGCAGCGCTCCGGGCACTGGCACGGTCGCGTGTCCGAGTCTCGGGCACCGTGCTGCTGCTTCATTTGCTCTTAGGCACACCCAAAGCTCTCTCTTAAGCCCGGATGGTCTCTGGTTCTGCCCTCTTCCTGATCCTGTGCAGGGATGGAGCACTGCTGTGCTTTCAGGAAGCTGTTCTTGAAACCTTCCAGCATTCCAAGCTCCTTTGCCCTCTGTGGATGCTTGTCAGGGAATCCCTCACAGCTGGCTTCAGAACATCCTCAGGTTGGCTCTTCCAAAATCCAGGGGCTCCAGGGTGCTCAGCAAGATCTGTAACTCCACAGTGTTGTGGAACTGGACCTTCAGCACAGGGACCTTTCCAGCCTGATCTGCCCTCGTTCCTCTGTGTCTGTGCACAAACACGGCGTGGAAGAGAACGGCAGGAGGGGCCTGTGTGTCCCAGGGCTCCAGATTTGCATCGCTTCAGCTCCACAGAGATGCAGGTAAAGCAAAGAAGCCAAACTGCTTATTAATGGAAAGCGAAGCAAAGGGATGAGCTGGGAGGGAAGAAAGGGGATAGGCACAATCTGAGGGCTGAAGGGGGGGAGCTGTCAACAGGGAGGGAGAAGGCAGGAGCTATGGGAGCTTCCCACAGGCTCAGCTGTGCCAGTCATCAGCTGTGCCTGGAACTCCATCTGGTCTCCTCTGGTCCCCAGGTGGTCTCATCTTCCAAGGGATCTGGAGGTCTTAAGGAAACACTGCTACTTCTGAGCCAGCAGATGAAAGTAGTTCTGCAGCTCTTCCCTCGAACATCACCTGAACAAATATGCTGATGTGGGAGGGGCTGTCGTTTTCACTCAGGGCTTGAAGGGCTGGAAGAGAGAGGAATAGAGCCACAGTCAGAACCTGGACCTGCGGGAATCCAAGGGCACCTTCCTTCCAGGGCCATCCCATCCAGCTCTTGCCATGGCCACAAGATAGGAGGGGGCAAGGGGATCAGCTGAAAGGTGCTGGCCATGAATCCCCCTGCCCATGTCCCTGAAATCTCTGTGTGCTCTGCCCACGCCACTCCTTGTCCACAGAAGGAGCGAAGCCCACTGCAGCTGGGGAGGGGATTGCAGCTCCATACAGGAGCTCAACACAGGCTAACCATAACTAAGGCTACTGTGGCTATTATCCAGTTTGCTTTATGGCTAAATAAGGTGAGGGATTCATGGATCTTTAACTTCCCTGCAAGGCAGGCACGTGGATTCAGAGCTATCACATACTAACTGTATGTTTTGGGGGTTACTTTAATAATGGTACTTACTGTGAGGAAATGACATAGGGGAAAATTTTCTCCCAAACCTTCAGCCATTTCTTTGGGTCTGCCCCAGCAGTTTTCAAAGTGTTAGATCCACTCTAAATACTAATGATATCATACAGTGGTTGGTGCTGCTGATAGGCCTGTTACATTTAGCATTCAGAGATAAGGGAAGATTAACCTGGATAAGCACCCTGACACCTACCCCAGAGCCTAGGGATGCTGCTGCCCCAGAGCCTGACCCTGCCCCACAGCCCACCTCAGATATGAACCACCCAGACTGGGTGGGGGTTCAGGTGAAGGAGATAGGGTAGATGCTGAAGGGGTACATTTCCCCAGCTGGTGAGAAACCCTCCCCCTGCCTGAAAGAGGGAGAGTCTGATGGTGCAGCAGTGGAGCCCACAGATGTTACAACCGTCCAGGCTCCAGCTGAACTGCAAAGGCAGCCACAGCCTGCAGCAGTTGCCCCTGTGGAAACAAGGAGATCTAAGATGAAATCAGAGCACCCAGATAAGGATAAGAAAGGATGGTCCTCACAACCCACAGGGGAGCCAGAGGTTGCAATCATCCCCGAGTCCCTGACATACAAAAGTCACCGTAATCTGCACAAAGACATTGTATGACGGGGACGTGAGGCTTATACAACCTGGCTACTCTGGGTCTGGGACCTTATGGGTGCAGGCAGCCAACTGGATGGTGCATTCCTCATTGAGGGAGGCTGCTGCTGAGAAGGCCAGGAAATATCAGCATCTTCATTCACAAATACAAGAACTGACCAATGCAGTAGATATTGAATTTGTAGGTTTCCCCATGGGAGCGAGGGAAAAATGGTACAACAAGGACTTGGAGTTGCTTTTGGCCCTTGGTATCTCTAAAATGTGCCTAGGGAAGATTGCCTGGGCCTTGGCATCCAGAGTGCTTGTCGCCTCTGTAGGTATTGTACATATATTTGTCAGCAAATCTAGTTTGATTGTATCTGTTTAATACATTAAACCCCTTCCCCGTGATGGTTACAACTGGATAGTGGAATCAGTTTATGGGAGGGAGGGGTTTGTCCTTCATACCATGTCGTTCCTTGCCCAGTTCTTGGGTTTCAAATTCTGATCTGGACCAGGTGGATGGGCTACCTTTATTTAACCTAGAATAGAGACATATATGTTTGTATATGTTTATTAAGTAGCCAAATGCTACTTAAGGAATTGGAAAGGAATTTGGGACCCTTGCCCAGGACTCAGGTATGAATCAGGGATATTGATAAGGGAGCCAGGGTCCCTTTCCTTCTGGGAGTGGCTTTTAATGAGTGTCAGAGAGAAGTTTGTCGACAGGGAGAGAATGCAGGAGCACCACACAGAATGTGCTGGAAGACCTTGAGGAAAGGATCCAACAGCCAAGAGACGTGGCAGTATTGGAGGTACTCGTTGGGAGGGATGGACAGCATGATAATGATCCCGACAAGGTATCAAGGGCATATGTGGAGTCTGGCAAATCTGGGGCCATCTCAATACACCACCTTCATTGCAATGATTGATGCTGACACCAACCGAGAGACAGCGGGTTCTGTCACCAACAAGCTTAGAAATTACAAGAGTATGATCAATGGCCCAGTGCAGGCTCATGTCTCTGCTGTGATTAAGGAGTTCAAAGAGGAGATGAGGGAGATCAAGGAGGAGGTGAGGAAGATCAATGCAGCACCCATGCGAGTCACAGGCCCCAAAGTCAGAGCCCAACATCCCCCAGCTAGAGAGAGAGGGTACACCCCACAGGCTGACCTGTGGTTCTTCCTGTGTGACCGTGGGGAAGACATGGGAAGGTGGGATGGGAAACCTACTTCTGTGCTGGCAACTCAAAGGGAGCACTAACCAAGGGAGTTCCACTAAAGTGAAGGTAGCCTCAACCTCCCATGACCAAGCTGCTGAGTATGATCTGTCAGATCCCCTTGAAGGTACTTCTACCATGTATGCCCAGGAAAGAAATAATAACCAGGGTTAGAGGGGCCCTGCCTCTAGCCTGGGAGAGGCACGGGAAAACCGGATGTTCTGGATGGCGTGGATCCAATGGCCTGGCACACCAGAACCACAGAAATACAATACCTTAGTTGGTGCACAGTGTACCCTAATACCATTGGGACATGTGGGGGCAGAGCCTGTTTCCATTGCCAGGGTGACAGGGGATCACAGCAATTGACCATGTAGGAAGCTGAGGTGAGCCTGCCTGGAAAGGAGTGGCAGAAACATCCTATTGTGAGCGTCCCTGAGGCCTCGTGTATTCTGGGCATGGACTTCCTCCAGAATGGCTATTATAAAGACCCAAAGGGACTCAGGTGGGCTTTTGGCATAGCTGCTATAGAAGTA
The DNA here is from genome assembly GCF_036417665.1 of Passer domesticus. Taxonomy (NCBI): domain Eukaryota; kingdom Metazoa; phylum Chordata; class Aves; order Passeriformes; family Passeridae; genus Passer; species Passer domesticus. The sequence goes on along the minus strand of NC_087502.1, from coordinate 4,156,214 downwards.
GAAGACATTAAACAGCTGAACACCTTGCCCGGACTATCAGAAAACCCATCTGCAGTAGGAGTCCTGAAGGGAGAAGAGCAACAGGTACCAACTGCCACTTTGACAGCACATTGCTGACAGTATAGGAGAATGCAAGAAGCTGTGATTCCCATCCATAAGATGATCCGAGAGCTGGAGAGCACAACCCACTCACCCTTCAACAGCTGCATTTGGCCTGTGTACAAGTCTGTGGAGCCTCACACATCAGGTTGCCCAAGCTACCAAAGGAGAAGGTGGATCAAATCAACTTGCTGACTTCAAGGCCATTCATCTGGCCCTGGACATTGCTGAAAAAGAGAAGTGGCCAAAGCTCTACCTTTATACCAATTCCTGGATGGTAGCCAGTGCTCTGTGTGGCTGGCTGGAAAGGTGGTAAAAGGCCAACTGGCAGCATAGAGGAAAGCCAGTCTGGGCTGCTGATGAGTGGAAAGCCATTGCCACTCAGGTGGAGAAGCTACCTGTGAAAGTCTGTGATGTAGATGCCCATGTCCTCAAGAGTCGGGCTAGTGAGGAACACCGAAACAATGAGCAGATAGGTCAGGCTGCAAAGATAGAGGTGTCAACGACAGACTTAGATTGGCAGCACAAGGGGGAGTTGTTCCTAGCTCGATGGGCCCATCGTGGTAGAAATGCCACCTATAAGTAGGCATGAGACTGAGGGGTGGATTTAACCATGGACAGTATTTCTCAGGTTATCTGTGACTGAGAGATATGTGCTGCCATCAAACAGGCCAAGCGAGTGAAGCCCCTGTGGTATGGTGGGTAGTAGTCCAAGTACCAGTACAGGGAGGCCTGGCAGATTGACTGCATCACACTGCCCCAGACACACCAAGGCAAGTGCAACGTGCTCAAAATGGTAGAAGCCACCACGGGATGGTTGGAGACCTACCCTGTGTCTCACACTACTGCCTGGAACACCATCCTGGGCCTTTAAAAGCAGGTCCTTTGGAGGCATGGTACCCCTGAGAGGATTGGGTCAGACAACGGGACTCATTTCAAGAACAGCCTTATCAACACCTGGGCCAGGGAACATGGGTGTACCATATCCCCCACCATGCACCAGCTGCAGGCAAAGTAGAGAGGCACAATGGACTACTAAAAACCCAGCTGAAAGCACTGGGTGGGGAATCTTGGAAAAACTGGGAGCAGCATTTAGCAAAGGCCACCTGGTTAGGGAACACCTGAGGTTCCAACTGAGCAGGCCCTGCCCAGTCTGAGTCCATGAATAGAACAGATGGAGATAAAGTCCCAATGGTACATGTCGGAGGTTTGTTAGGGAAAGACAGTGTGGATTAATTCTGCCTTGAGTACAGACAAACCCATTTGAGGGGTTGTCTTTGCTCAGGAACCAGGTTGCACATGGTGGGTAATGCAGAGAGATGGAACAACACGATGTGTAACTCAAGGAGATCTGATTGTGGAGTGAGAATGATATGCAAATATCACTGTTTGCTGGATGTTACTGCCATTGTCTGTACATTAAACCACACAGAGATGAAATAGAAGGAAATGTGTAAGTGTTGAAGGTCTGAGCATGTGAAAGATGGAGTTTTGAGTGAGTAAAATGAAAGTGGGGAACCCTGCAGCTCTGTAGTCTGTGGCCTGGATTTAGTGGTCTGGTGTGAGAATGTGATGGGGGCATTGTGGAAGATTTTGTGAACAGCTGGCTAACTGACAAAGGTCACACTGATATAATACTGTTAGTTAAGGAAGAAGGAGATAGGTATGGGAGCCAGCAGTCAGTGTCTAAATCAGGCAAGGGCACTGTGCCCTTGGTGCAACATCAGGATGGGGGAGAGGATCCTTAGTTAGAAATCTGAAGAAAAGATGAGAACAGCTGCAACGTAGTAGTCACAAGAATGCTAAGGTAGGCGTAGTTAGCTGATAAGTAACTAACCAGTAACGAGCTCGCCTTTTGCAATATGTATTAGCCTCATTAACACCAATATAAATGTGTGTGCCTATCAATAAAGTTCCGAGATTTGCTGATCACTCATATTGAGTGCCGCATTTCTTCTGCCGATCTCAACAAATGGTAACCCTGGATGTGATACCGGTAACGACAACCACAGTGGATCGGTGAACGAGTTCGTGTCCTATAGCAGCAAGGACGGCAAATAAGCACCGCTGAAAAAGCGAAAGGTGCCGCGCCCTGGGTGAACTTATAGAAGAGCTCGGCCGATACGTGCTGCCGAGACCTTGAACGGCTGCAAAAACATCGACGTTCTCAAAAATGGAAATGGAAAGGCAAGCAGCATATGATTTATTTACTTGCTTTTTAAAAAAGCATCAGGTTAAGGACATAGACTTGCAGAAAGAGCTCCCACAGTTGTTAGCTTACGGGTACGCACAAGGAGTTTTTCAAAATCCTCATACAGTACATGAATTAACAGAGTGGTGTAAGTTCGAGACCATGAGGGCGACAGGGGCCGCAGGAGAGGCCAGGTCAAACGTGGCGGCGAGAACGCGTGTGGTGGCGGCGGCATGCTTGGTGCCGGCGGCGGTCACGCGCACCGTGGGTCCAGTGACGCGCACGGTGACAAAAACTCGCATGGCAGCTGTCCGTGGGGAAAGCGCACAGATCGCGAGGGAAGTGCCAGCCAGGGCCGGGCCAGCCAAGGCGAGACGCGGGGGCCGAATACGCGGCAGCGACAAGTGCAGTGCCAGTGGTGGCGGCGGTGGCGGAGCGCAGCGGACGCGCACCAGTAATGCTAAACCCGAAAGCTGGAGCTGGGAGGGTTTTTTCACATTTTGTAAGCGCACAAGAGCACAAGCGGTGTGGGACATGCTCCCGCTGGCTGCGGGTGCTGGCGCAGAGCCAGGGGGAACCAGCCCGAGTGGAGATCCAGGCGAAGCGGACCCCAAACGAGATCGGGGCTGCGCGTGTCCGGCGAGGGCGTTCCTCTCCACACCCCCGAGGTGGCGCAGGCTGAGGCTGTGCCAGAGCAGGCGGAGATGGGGCGCGGTCAGACGGTCCTAAAGGCACCGTCCGGTCACAGCTGCCAGGCAGCCACAGCAGCCAGCCCATTGCAGCAATTCAAACAGGCGTCTGAGAAAAAAACAGGTCAGGAATTTTCTTCAAGATCAGGATGGAAAACTTCTGAGAATTCTCACAGTGCTTTATCCAGCTTTTAAAAAAAAAAAGGGCAACTCCATGGGGCACTTCACCCAACTGTTCCACAGGCCACTTCCACAGAATCTTCATGAGAAAAGTGAGAAAGCACCAAACAAGTCTTTGCACAAGATAAAAAAAAAAAAAAAAAAAAAAAAAAAACCAAAAACAACAACAACAACAGGGAACCCCTTCTATTGTGAAAAATTATTCCCAGGGAGACAAAATGTCATGTAAAGATGAAAGTATTAGTAAAGATTTAATTACCCAAGGTGTCTTGGAAGACAAAGCATTTGGGAAAGATCAATCAGATCCTGTTGTGGGGTCATTAGTTGATTCCCCAATGATTCAAAGTTTTAAGAATTATTTATATTAAGTTTATAACCTTTGATATTTTCAGTTTTTGTAAGTAATGCTGATAGATAGTGATTGTTGTTAATATTAGATGAATACTTTGGGAAGGTTGTCTTAACCCCTTCAAGCACTTCTTGTTAGGCAGTTTTCAGATTTTTGTGATGAGAATTGTTGTTGGTGTGTTGTTGTGGTGTTTGCACCCGGCATTCATGTGTTTTTCTATTTTTTTGCGCGATCACCTGCAAGACACGTGTCTCTTCAGGATCCTGGCTTTTTATTTCCTAACTACTTATATGTTTCTGAGGGTTTTTATCCAAATTGCCAGTTTTGTGGTTCCTGTCAATTATTACTTCAGAAGTACTCCAGCAGAGAATTCAAGAAGTTTGCTGTGTTTGGAGAATCTCCATCCTGGCAGAGGCTTTAGAAAGGATTCGGTTGTTTGATAGTTTGATTGGTTTGTAATCCTAAGGTTTCTTGTTTATAACTGTTATTTTTAAATATGTTTAAAAATGTGCCAAGAGATACCCACCAATTAGAGTTTGGGCTCTGACCAAGTTCTAACTCTATTTGGATGGAGTGATTGGCAATCAACCCAGATGTTTTCTGCATCAAAAAGTATTCAAGCCTTTTTGACTTGGCAATTTGACCATTTATAACAGCTGAGCCATTTTCAGAGAAAGTTTGGAGAAGCATGAATCCGGACATGATTTCTCCAATTTTCTGTTGTTTTAAAGTTTATCAGCTGTTGCAGACTCTGGGATAAGAGTTCAGTGTTGTAGTGTTTAGTAATTTTCTGATCTTTTATGTGTTGTTGATTGTGTGTATTATCTGAATTGATTCCTAATTACTCTTATTTTAACATTTCTCTATGTAACATTGCAAAATGAAACCAGGACCCATTCTTCACCTCCAAGATTCTGAGAAAATCCTTCAGTCCCTGCGGGGACGTGGGATGTGTTTGTGTTTTAACAGGTGCAAAGTCCAGATGGATTTCAACGAAGAATGTGAAACTCTATCAAGAGCAAGAAAAAGGTTGACCATTCGACAAGCAAAGAAGACAGACAGATGTGGACTGTGCAGAGATTCCAACCCTCGAGCTTCACCCAAAGGAGATTATGGACTTTAAGCTTTTTCATGGGTGTGGGAATCAGTGATGTACAGTTTTTGTTAGTGATAGTTTTTTACATTTTAATGGGACTTGTAATTCTTCTGCTCCTTTTGGCCATGCATTTTTTCAGTGCATCCAGCAGGTCTTGAACAAGGCTGCCAAAGAGGTGTTTTTGTGGCAAAGAGAAACGAGATGTCAGAACCCAGGATATCTCTCTGGATGCCCTAGATGGCTCAAAGCCCTGGCAGGAGCTCGGAGACCCTGGTAGGAAGCCAAAGACACCTAAAAATTCAATCTCAACCCCATGGAGCAAATTGCCAACTTTATATGAAGAGTTACAGGTCACAAAAGTTTAAGTAGCATAGTAGTAGCAATCACAAGGTGAAAGGAAAAATTCTAGAGAACTGTACATAGGGGTTAAGAGTTCAAGATGGAGGGATTTGGGCGTGCCCTGTCATTCTTCTTTCTTCGCCCTGGCATCCATGTTCAGGATGATATTTGCTACGTCTAAGCAGACCATGCTTGTGCAACAGAAAAACAGGGGAAGTGTGGAGGATTTTGTGAACAGCTGGCAAAGGTCACACTGACATAATACCGTTAGTTAAGGAAGAAGGAGATAGGTATAGGAGCCAGCAGTCAGTGTCTAAATCAGGCAAGGGCACTGTGCCTTTGGTGCAACATCAGGATGGGGGAGAGGATCGTTAGTTAGAAATATGAAGAAAAGATGAGAACAGCTGCAACATAGTAGCCACAAGAATGATAAGGTAGGCGTACTTAGCTGATAAGTAACTAACCAATAATGACCTCACATTTTGCAATATGCATTAGCCTTATTAACACTAATATAAATATGTGTGCCTATTCAATAAAGTTCCGAGATTTGCTGATCACTCATATTGAGTGTGCCGCATTTCTTCCACCAACCTCAACAAGGAAGAATCCCCCATTCCAGGGGCTGTGTGGGGTGCACAGGGGGGCAGCTGTGTCCCCTGCCAGCCCCCAGGGCTGCAAAGCAGGGAGGAGATGTCTCAGCTGCCTCAGCTGAATCGCTTCCCTCAGCCCTTGGCCTGGGAAATCTCTGGCTGCTGCACAACCTGCACAGGAGACTTTCCACAAGGAAGAGAAAAGAAAGGAATTGTTTCTTCTCTCTCCTTCATCACTCCCTTTGCACTGATTTTTTCATCTGTTAGCAAAACCAACCACAAAGCATCTGCACTGAGCTGTATCTGAGGGTCAGTTCCTAAATAGGGCCATAGGAAGGTTTTCTGCCAGGGCAAAAGGGAGAAATGTGGAAGTTGGTCATGGTTGTTGAAAACAGGACAGTTTGTAAACACTGGAAATGCAGAGGCTACAACAAGAAAGTTTGCAGTCTGAATGGTCCATTTTCTTCCCACTTCCCACTGCTCATTTGTCCCATCCTGACTCCAGAGGAGCAGATTCTGGAAAGCAGGGTCCAAGTCAGTACGGCCCTGGGTGTCAGGGCACCCAGCGCATACAGAGAAATATTCCCAGTGCTCTGGGTTTCCACATTCTCCCAAGCTGTGCTTCCCTGCAGTAAAGAAGGCAGTTTGATTGCTTTTGTCCTGAGTATCTCCTGAGTTCATGACTTCAGATGGACTGGAACAGTCCCAGCAACCCAAAATCAGCAACAATGATCAGGATCAAAGCCCCAGGTCACCATCAAATGTTCTCGATCCCTGCCTTCCAGAGGCCAGCAGCAATTCCTGCTACTTCACCCACTCTGGGTCAGCCTGACGGGATTGCTCTGGTGTGCAGAGCCAGTCCCTGCAGCACAAAGCGCTCGGAGCCGCTCTGTGCCCCGCAGTGTTGGCATCTGCCTGTGCCACCAATGTGCCACCAATGAACCTTCAATGTGACATCAATGTGCCACCAGTGTGCCACCTATCTGCCACCACTGTCCATGGCTGAGCTACCAATGTTCATTACTGTAAATCAAAGGTGCCTCCAATGTTGGTGAGGGAATGAAGAGGTGGACTCCATTAATATCAGAAAGCTAATTTATTACTTTATTAAACTATACTGTATGCATCACATCTAAACTGAATCTGCCAAGCACTCATCTCTGCACACAACTGCACAGAACTGCACTCATCTCGTGACTCTCCCCTGACTGGCAGCCAACAGTCCGACACACACACTCTCTTGGCCCTAATAGGCCCAGGAAACAAAACATCCTCACTTTGGGTAAACAATCTCCATATTGCATTCTACTTTGGAACATCACACGCACAGCAAATGAGATAAGAATTGTGTCTTCCCTTTCTCTGAGCTTCAGAGAATGTAAATCTCAGAAATCCTTGGGAAGAATTGTGCCTTGCTTTTCTCTATGAAAGGAAATGTAGTAACAGTTCATGGCTATGGTTCCTGTTCCACCACTGTTCCACCTTTTCCATGGTTACTCCACTGCTGCTCCAAAGCTGCTCCAGTGCTGCTCTGGGGATCTTCCTCTGAACTCTGAGCACAGTTCCTCTGGTCGTCCACCACAGTTCCACCACAGTTCCACCACAGCTCCAGCACTGCTCATCTCCCGCTGTTCCAGAGCTTTGTCTCTGCTCCTCCCCTGCTCCCCTGTTGTTCCACGGCTGCTGCTTCTGTTCCAGTGCTGCTGCCACAGCTTCAGTGTCACGGAGAGGGGAACGTTCAGACATCACCCACTGTGGTGTCACAGAGACCAGGACAAGGTAACTGCCACAGTTGTGGTGTCACAGAGAGAGGAAGGTTGGGGCAGCTGCTGCTGTGGTGTCATAAACAGGGGAACATTTGGGGCTGCCTCCCCTGTGGTGTCATAGAGAGGGGAGTGTTGGGGCTGCCACTGCAATGCTGTCATAGAGAGGAGAATGCTGGGAGTGCCACCTCTGTGGTGTCTCAGACGGGGGAACGCTGGGGGTGCAACTGCTTTGGTGTCATAGACAGGGTATTGCTACTGCTGTCATGTCACTGACAGGGGAACACTGGGGCTGCAGATGTTGAGGTGTCACAGAGAGGGGAATGTTGGAACTGCCACTGTGGTGCTGTCATAGGGAGTAGAACTTTGGATGGCCACCCCTGCAGTGTCACAGAGAGGGGAACTTTGGGGCTGCCACTCCTGGGGTTTCACAGAGAAGGGAACACTGGGCTTACAACTGCTTCAGTGTCATAGACAAGGTGACACTGGTATTGCCACTGCTGTCGTGTCACAATGGGGGAACACCGAGCTTGACAACACTGTAGTGTCACTGACAGGGGAACACTGGGGCTGACACTGCTGTGGTGTCACAGAGAGGTGATTGCTGGAGCTGCTACTTCTGTGTTTTCATAGACCGGGGAACGCTGGGTCTGCCACCCATGTGGTGTCAGAGAAATTGGAACCTTGGGTCTGTCACCACTGATTTCTCATAGAGAGGGGAATCTTTGGTTTGCCACTGTGCTGGTGTCAGACAGAGGGGAACGCTGGGGGTGCCACCTATGGTGTCAGAGAGAGGGGGACTAGGGGGAGTGCCACAGCTGTGTTGTCACAGAGAGGGGAACGCTGGGGCTGTAACTGCTGTGGTGTCATAGAGAGAGGAATGTTGGGATTGCCACCACTGTGGTGTCACAGAGAGGGGAATGCTGGTGCTGCTACTGCTCTGGTGTGACAGAGAAAGAAATGTTGGTGCAGCCATTGATGTGGGGTCATAAAGAGTGGAATTTTGGAACTGCCACCCTTGTGGTCTCACAGAGAGGGAAATGTTGGAATTGCCACTGCTGTGGTCTCACAGAGCAGAGAACACTGCCAAACCTCCCCTGGTGCTGTGCCCACTCCAGTGCTGCTCCTCTGCAGCACTGCAGACACTGCAGGGCCTCCTGGGGACATTGTGACACTGCAGGGCCTCCTGGGGACACTGTGAAACTGCCGGGATTCATGGAGACATGGTGACACCACAGGGCCTCCTGGGGACATGGTGACACTGCTGAGACCGATGAGATCACAGGGGACCTGTGACACTCCAGGCCCTTGTAGAATCCAGAGGCCCCTTTAAGGACATGGGCCCTCATGGAGTCAAGAGGAGACTGCCAACCTGTGGGGCTTCATGAAACCATCCACTGTGATCCCTCAGGGCCTCATGGTTCCCAGGAACCATTGTGACACTGCAGGACTGAATGGAATAAACGGGACACTGTGACACTGCAGGACTGAATGGAACCAAGGTGACATTGTGACACTGTGGAACTGAGGGGATGCTGTGACACTCTGGTGCCTAAAGATGCCCAGGGGCCGTTGTGACCCTGTGGCTTGTGGAAACAAGGGGACACTGTGACACTGTGGGGTCTCAGGGAATCCAGGGACCCTCGTGACACAGTTAGGCCAGTTGGAAGCAAGGATCCATTGGGATACCTCAGGGCCTTGTGGTGTCCAGGGGTCCTTGAGACATTGTGGGACCTCATGAGACCAAAGGGGTCCTGGGCCTCTGTGGGGCCTCATGGAGCCAAAGGGGCCCTGGTGACACGGTGGCTGCTCGGAGATGTCTGTGGCTAGCCCTGTCTCCTGGCCCATGCCAAGAGTGGCCACTCCCTATCTGCCCTTTGGGCCCGTTTGGCTGCTGGTACAAGCAGGGCTGCTTGTCTCCCAGAAGCAGCAGGCTGCTCTGTGCAGCTACTGATGTCCCGAGCCGAGAAATCCAGAGCGAAGGAAAGAGAGGGATCGCTTGTGTAGGTTCCCAAGAGGCTTTAATATCTGACAGGGTCCATGGACAACTGACAGCAAATCCAGGCTTACAACAGCTGCAGTACGGGGGAGTGAACATGGGGAGGATACAAACCAGGACCAATGGCAGGAAACCTGGGCAGGAGCACAGGGCGGCGTCCACATTATGACAACCAATGGGGAACAACAGGGAGGAGAGCAGACTGAGCATACCAATAGGTATTCGAGGGATACAAGATGGACACAGAAGATTCTAGAGCTCAAGGTGGGGTTTCTGTAATGGACAAGGGAGGAGGAGAGGGTTTCCCTGGGTGGCAGGGAAGGATCTGGAATAAGGGGTAGGTCTTGAGGTAGATGGACAGGGGGATGGGAAGGTACATCTCCGGTGCAAACCAGTATGCATGGAGAACAACCAGAACAAACTACTTTCACTTATAACACAACTGTTTCATAACAAAGGAACTTACTACTACACCCTAGGATTCTGTGGGGCCTCCTGGAACCAAGGGAACTCAGAGACACTGCAGGGCCTCCTGGTTCTCAGTCTCTTCTGACACTTGTGGCCATCTACAGAGACACAAAACTGGGCAGCCTGAGCCTGTTGATCCAGAATATTCCCTTCTCCATGGGAGGACGTTCCTGCCATCTGTGCTGCTGTGTGTTCCGTCCGCTCCCCGGGGGGAATTGAATCCTACAAGAGACACCGACCACTCCTGTAGCTGACACCAGAGGGCCTCCTGGGGGGTGGGAGCAGAGACATCTTTTCCTCCATCATGTTGCTCAGAGCTCATCCAACCAGGAATATTTCCAAGGATGGGGCATGCACCAGGTGTCTGGGAAACCTGTGCCAGTGTTTCACCAACCAGAGCATCGAAGATTTCTTCCTTATCGCTAGTCTGAATTTATCCTCTTCTGCTTTAAAACCATTTCCTCTTCTCCAGCTGAGACAGACCCTACTAAAACATTTCTCCCCACGTTTCCTGTGAGGTTCCTTGAAGTTCTGCAAGGTCACTGTGGGGTCTTCCCATGGCCTTTTCTGATCTAGGCTGAACTGCCCCAACTCCCACAGCCTGTCTCTGCCACAGAGGTGCTCCAAGCATTTGGAGCATCTCAGCCTCCTCTGGAACTGCTCCACGAAGTCTGAGCCTTTCCTGTGCTGAGGACCCCACTGTAAAAGGTTGATGCAAAAGCAGCAGACATGTCTCTTCACAGAGAAAAGCAAGGCACAACTTCCCAAGAATATTTCTGAGATCCACATTCTTTGAACCTCAGAAAAAGGAAAAACAATTCTTATCTCATTTGCTGTGCCTGTGTTTGTGCAGAAGTTGAATGCAATATGCAGACTGTCTACCCAAAGTGATGGTGTTTTGTTTCCCTGGCCTATCAGGGCCAAGCGTGTGTGTGTGTGTGTCGGGACTGTCGGCAGTTGAGAGCAGAGTTGAGTGCTTGGCAGATTCAGTTTAGATGTAGTGTAATATAGTGTAATATAGTATATAATATCGTAGTATAATATAGTAATTAATTGCCCTTTGATAGTCAAGGAGCCCTCTTCATCATTTCTCCTGCCATGGGGATCACAGTGAATACAATGGAGGGGAAATAACCTCATTTCTGAAATGCTGCTGAGAGCTGGAGGGACAGTTTCTGCACAGCTCATCCACAGCCCCGAGGGGGGCAGGGACATTCCCATGGTGTCCCTGAAGCTGCAGGGCCAATCTGCCCACACTGGGAGCCTCTGGCCATGTCCACTTCCTTCTGCCCGGGCTGTTAGCACGTGGTCAGTGGCTGTCCACTGCCACCTCCCTGACTGGTGCTGATCTCCAAGGAGGTCTGCATCTCTCCTTGGCCATTATTCTGCAATTGGAACCCTGTGGACACTTCATCAATTCCATGCCAAGACCATGTCAGCACAGCAGTGATGTCACAGCACTTGTGCCTCTGGTCAAGGATCCCCCATGGGGACACTCTGGTCTCTGAGTCCTGGGGCACTCCACAGGAAAATCTTCCTGGACCCTGCAGCTCCTTGGGCAAGTTCCAGAGCAAACAGTTAAGGCAGTGGCCTGAAATGTTTTCATAGCTGGGCCACAACACATCTGGGATGGATCCACATTGTCCCTGGGGAAAGAGAGGTGCACAACCCTTCACTAATGCCCTGGAATGCCAAACAGGAGTCACTGCCAAGGACAGCTCTCGGGAATCACTTCACCATGGCTTTTCCTTCCTGGAAACCCAAGATATCTGAATGTCTTCCTGGTGCCTCAGGGCCTGGGTAAACAGGGCTTGTCAGAGATGCTGATAAGGGACCAACACCCCTGCTCCTCACAGGGCACCTCTGTTACCCCAATTAGCTGCGAGTGGCTGCCTGGGGACAGGTGCCCCCTTCCCCATGTCCCTGGGATGGGCACATCCTGCTCAGGGCCAGCACTGGCCTTAGTTCAGGGCCAGGCCATTGCAGAGACCCTGTGTGGGGCCAAGGGCCCTGGGGAGCTGCAGCCCATGGCAGCCAGGGCCAGGGCTGGAGTTTGAGCCTCGCTGGGGATGGGGTCCCTGGCACCCTGCATGTGGCAGCTGTGCAGAGCGGGACACGGGTGCTCTGGGTGGGCACGGTGGCCGTGGGTGGGACAGGCTGAGGGGCAGGGCAGGGCACATTGCCCTCTGCACTCTGCTCTGGGGCTGGAGATGGGACTGGTTTGGGGCCAGCAGGGAAAGGGAAATGGAGTGGTCTGGCTGAGGGAACAAGCACACCTGAAGCATTGCCCAAGGCTCAGCCTTGTCTGCAAGGTGATCAACAGGTGATCAACACTGCCCAGTGCTCCCAGTGTCTCCAGGGGCTGCAGATCCCAATCACCTGCCTGCCCTTGACTCAAAGTCCTGCCACATTCCTGCTTTCCCTGAGTCTGGGGTCCTGATGCCCCTGGAAGAGGGGTCAGTGCCCACCACTGTTTCCTCCAAGTGCCAGAGCAGGAACAGGGGCAATTCTGCTGGGGCCCAACAGATTTTGGGATGGGCTCAGCTCTGGGGTGTCCCACAGGGAAAGCTCTGGGAGGAGAGGGGCAGCAGGAGATGGGGGATCTGGCACTGGGGGTGTTGGAGGATGGATTGTGTTGGACTGGGGGTTGTCCCCACAGGGTCCCCAGATGCCTTTGGCTCCCTGCCTGCCCCCCTTGGTCCCCCAGGTGCCTGGACCCTTCCAGGGGCAGCTGCCCTGTGCAGGAAGCTGGAGGGATGCCGGGCAAGGGGGCTGGATCCGTGCCACAGGTGGGGTGGACTCTGTGCCAGGGCTGGGCTTGTGGCCAGTGCTGGGGGCTGTGCCAAGCCGGGCTTTGGCCTGGGGGCTGGCAGGGAGGGTGCAGGGAGGAGTCCCAGCAGGGATAAAGGTGCTCCTCACCTGCTGCAGCCTCAGGCAGCGCTGCCCAGAGCCAGAGGAAAATGAAGGTGGCTGTGCTCAGTGTGGCCCTGCTCTTCTGCATCCTGCTGTGCCCCCCGGCACAGGCCAAGGTGCGGCACCAGCCAAACGCTGTCCCCACATCCTGCCCTTTCTGCCCTCCCATCCCCCCACTTTGTACCTCTCTCTGTGCCCCTGACCATACCTGAGGCCTTTCCTTCCGTGTTTCCCCTCAGTCCTTTGCATTTCTTCCTGTCCAATGCAGGTGGGTCTCCCTGTACAATTCCCTGACTCACTCCCCACTCCCACACCATCTCTCAGTCCTGTTGCTTTTGTCCCCACCCGTCCTCATTCTTCTGTCCCTACCAAGCCCCTCTCTTGCACTCCCATGTCCCTACACTGCAATTCCTTTCTCCTCCCCTGTACCTCACACCCTGCTCCTTCCACGCCCCCAGTCCTGTCTCATGGGCCCTCAGTTGACCCCAGATCAGTATCTTTGGGTCTCCCCCCACCTCACACAGATTTTCTTGGAGGCCCTGAATTCCCATCCCTCTGCCTGGGCCCTGCTCCCTGCACCCGTGTCCCCCCACAGCCCCACAAGGGCCAGTCCAGACCAAGCCTTTGTTCTCCTTTCCAGGCACTCCTGGAAGGAACCCAAGATGACCTCCGGGAGGTGAGTGGGCTGCTGGCATTGGAGGGCATCCCCTCAGGGAATTGGGTGGCAGTTCATTCCCCCCATCCCTCGCTGGCACTGGGGACATCCCAGTGACCAGCCAGGTCTCCTGCTTTCTCTGCAGTTGGATTTAGACAACGTCGTGGTCCTGGAGACGCCTCTGGTGGGTACCATGAGTTCTGCCGGTGTCAGACCCTCCCCTTGCATGGCCACCACAGCCCAGCCCATCCCAGTCTGTCCCAGCACAGCCCAGTGCACCCCTACTGACAGCCCAGACATCGCCCTGCCCCATGGCTCCTCGCCAGGAAAGCCTTTGCCCAGGGCCCCTGCTGCTTTCCCGTCCCTGTCACCCCAGGACCCCCTGGATGAGCCAGGACGCAGCCCCTGCCCCAGCTGTGCCTCTTGGCCAGGAGCCCAGTGCTTCTGGGCAGGAGCACAGCAGCTCCTGCACCCCATTGCTCCTGCAGCCCCTTCCCCAAGGGCCCCCTGCTCTCCCCTGCCTCCCAGTCCAGCCCAGTGCCCCCAGTGTGTCTCTAACACTGCCTTTGTCCCCAGCCCCCTCTGCCTGGAAAGCTGCTGGATCTGCGTGTGAAGCGCCTGGCTGCCTCTCTGGATGCCTAGGTGAGCCGTGCCTGCAGGGACAGGGGTGGAGACAAAGCCCATCCATGGCCCAGTGTGCTCCAGAGTCACGTTCTGGGGTTTGTCTTTTAGAATTGGAAGCTGTGGGGACACCAGTGTCCCGATCCCCTCTGGTGGCATGAGGAGATGATCATCCCTGGAGGAACCCTCTGATCACCTGTGAGCCCTGGGCCATTTCCCTTCAATAATCAATAATCAATAAACCCTTTCAGCAAAGTCACACTGTGTGTCCGTGTATCCATATCTATATGTATTTTACAAACAAAAATGCCCCAGAGTTTGAAGAGGTTTTCTCCAGAGATGTTCTCTTGTCCCTGTGTCCATCTGCACATCCCGTCACTCTGTCACTGTCACTTCCACACATCTCTGACCCCACTGGCACCTCCCAGGTTGGTGCTGAGCTCCTCCCTCCTGCTCCCCAGCCCCAGCAATGAGCATGGCAGGGAGCTCAGAGCAGGAGCAGCCAGGCCAGGGATGGAGAAGGAGCATCTTGCAGAGGCAGGAAGAATCCCCCATTCCAGGGGCTGTGTGGGGTGGACGGGGGGTAGCTGTGTCCCCTGCCAGCCCCAGGGCTGCAAAGCAGGGAGGAGATGTCTCAGCTGCCTCAGCTGAATCGCTTCCCTCAGCCCTTGGCCTGGGAAGTCTCTGGCTGCAGCACAACCTGCACAGGAGTCTTTGCACCTGGAAGAGAAAAGAAAGGAATTGTTTTTGCCCTCTCCCTCATCTCTCCCCTTCTGCTGATTTTCTCGTCATCTGTTAGCAAAACCAACCAAAAAGCATCTGCACTGAGGTGTTTCTGAGGGTCAGTTCCTAAATAGGGCTAAAGGAAGGTTTTCTGCCAGGGCAAAAGAGAGAAATGTGGGAGTTGATCTGAGAGTTGAACACATGACAGTTTCTAAAGACTGGAAATGCAGAGGCTACAACAACAGAGTTTGCAGTTTGAACGGTCCATTTTCCTCCCTCTTCCCAATGCTCATTTGTCCCATCCCAACTCCAGAGGAGCAGATTCTGGAAAGCAGACCTGCAGGGAGTCTTGGAGCCCTCATCCCAGAGAGAGAGGAAGGAAGAGTGAAATCAGGGAAAGATATCCATTTGTTTGCTGGATCGTAATGACCACAAATAGCTCTGTACTCCTTGTGCAATATCCAGGTGATGAGGCACATTGCTCCTTTTTAACGCCAAATCGCAGCACTTTGGGAATAGTTTCAGGACTAGAACATACCACAGGCCAATAATTGACCCAGTTTCGTTCCTAAATCAGAAATCATGAAACTTCTCCCAAGCTGTGCTTCCCTGCAGTAAAGAAGGCAGTTTGATTGCTTTTATTCTGAGTATCTCCTGAGTTGATGACTTCAAATGGACTGGAACGGTCCTGGCAGCCCAAAAGCGGCCACAATGAGCAGGATCAAACCCCCAGCTCACCATTCAATGTGCTCCATCCCTGCCTTCCAGAGCCCAGCAGCAATTCCTGCTTCTGTCCCCGCTCTGGGTCAGCCTGATGGGATCGCTCTGGTGTGCAGAGCCAGTCCCTGCAGGACAAAGCGCTCGGAGCCGCTCTGTGTCCCGCAGCATCGGCATCTCCTGTGCCACCAGTGTGCCTCGAATGTGACACTAATGCACTGGCAATGTGCCACCAATACGCCACCACTGTTCATGGCCGTGGGTTTTGTGCCACCACTCTTCAAGGTTGTAGTTCCTATCCCACCACTGTTCATGGTTATAGTAAAATCAGGCAACCCCGGAGGCAGGAAATTATTGGCATCTGACTCCAAGGCTTTGGAATACTGAACACTTGCTTTATTAAAACTGTATTATATTACATTATACTCTACTATAACTACACTACATAGAATACTCAAGAATACTTACTACTAACTTAAAAATCGGGACTGTATGCAGACCCACAGTCCACACAGCTATGACCTGATAAGCGAATTGACATAAAGAACCTCCACCAGATTCCAATTACCAAATTCCTGGAGGTAAACAACCTTCCCAACACATTCCACATGTACAAAACACCAGGAGCAGTAAGCAGAGATCAAAATTGTTTTCCCTCTGTGCTTCTCCCAGAAAAAACCTGAGAGAGAGAATTATGTCTCTCTCTGTTCAGAGGGTGCGTGAATACCACACATGGCTGTGGTTCCTGTGCCACCACTATGGAACCTTTTCCATGGTTACTCCACTGCTGTTCAAAAGCTGCTCCAGTGCTGCTCTGAGCATGGTCCAGCACAGTTCCCCTGCTCGTCCACCACTGCTCCAGCACTGCTCCACCACAGCTCCAGCACTGCTCCACCACAGTTCCACCACTGCTCCAGCACTGCTTCCGCACTGCTCATCTCCCACTGTTCTAGAGCTCCATCTCTGCTCATCCCCTGCTCCCCTGTTGTTCCACGGCTGCTGCTTCTGTTCCAGTGCTTCTCCCACAGCTGCAGTGTCACAGAAAGGGGAATGTTTGGGCAGGTGTCACAGAGACCAGGACAACGGGAATGCCACAGCTGTGGTGTCACAGAGAGGGGGACAATGGGGCTGCCAGGGCTGTGGTGTCACAAACAGGTGAACATTTGGGGCTGCTACCCCTGCAGTGTCATAGAGAGGGGAGTGTTGGGCTGCCACTGCAATGCTGTCATAGACAGAACACTGGGAGGGGCCACCTTGTGGGGGGATAGAATATAAGAAAATAAAAATAGTTCAGAAAGTAATCTCACCCCTAAGGAGTTGCAGCTGGGCCAATTACCAAAGATTAGGACCAGGCCTGACTTGAACAGGCCACAGCTGTGACCAATGAGAAGAAGAGTACTATAAAAGAGTGGGTTGGCTGGTTGTAAAGGAAGCTAGAGTCATTGGCTACTTGGTGAGGGAATGGAGTCTACTGGCTGCTTCAAAAGGAAGAAAGTGTGTTCTGAGGAGCTGCCCATGAGAAAGCACCAAGAAGGTATGATACTTTTGTGATAAAAAGACAACAGTATGGAACTCCTGCAATAAGATGACACCACCACCTCGGTGGTGTTACAGAGGGGGTAACACTGGTGTTGCAATCACTTTGGTGTCATAGAGAGGGTTACATTGGTATTGGCACTGCTGTAATGTCACTGACAGGGGAACACTGGGGATGCAGATGTTGAGGTGTCACAGAGAGGGGAATGTTGGAACTGCCACTGTGGTGCTGTCAATAGAGAGTAGAACTTTGGATGGCCACCCCTGTAGTAGTGTCACAGAGAGGGGAACTTTGGGGCTGCCTCCACTGGGGTTTCACAGAGAAGGGAACACTGGGCTTAAAACTGCTTCAGTGTCATAGACAAGGTGACGTTGGTATTGCCACTGCTGTCATGTCACAAAGGGGGGAACACTGAGCTTGCCAACACTGTAGTGTCACTGACAGAGGAACACTGGGACTGCCAGTGCTGTGGTGTCACAGAAAGGTGATTGCTGGAGCTGCTACTTCTGTGTTTTCATACACCAGGGAACGTTGGGTCTGCCACCAATGTGGTGTCAGAGAGATTGGAACCTTGGGGCTGCCACCACTGTTTTCTCATAGAGAGGGGAATCTTTGGTTTGCCACTGTGCTGGTGTCAGACAGAGGGGAACGCTGGGGGTGCCAGCTCTGGTGTCAGAGAGAGGGGGACTAGGGGGAGTGCCACAGCTGTGTTGTCACAGAGAGGGGAAGGTCAGGATTGCCACCATAGTGGTGTCACAGAGAGGGGAATAGAATAGAATAGCCGTAGCTGGGGCTGCTACGGCTCTGGTGTGACAGAGAAGGGAATGTTGGGGCAGCCATTGCTGTGGGGTCATAATGAGTGGAATTTTGCGGCTGCCACCCTTGTGGTCTCACAGAGAGGGGAATATTGGAATTGCCACTGCTGTGGTGTCACAGAGAGGGGAACGCTGCCAAACCTCCCCTGGTGCTGTGCCCACTCCAGTGCTGCTCCTCTGTGACACTGCAGGGCCTCCTGGGGAAACTGTGAAACTGCAGGGATTCTTGGGGACATGGTGACACTGCGGTGTTTCCTAAGGTCACTGTGACATCTCAGGGACTCATGGAGACATGGTGACACCACAGGGCCTCCTGGGGTCAAGGAGACACTGCTGAGACTGATGGGATCACAGGGAGCCTGTGACACTCCATTCTACACCTTGTAGAATCCAGAGGCCCCTTTGGGGCCATGGACCCTCATGGAATCAAGAGGAGACTGCCAACCCATGGGGCTTCATGAAAACTTCCACTGTGATCCCTCAGGGCCTCATGGTTCCCAGGAACCATTGTGACACTGCAGGACTGAATGGAAGCAAGGGGACATTGTGACACTGAGGAGTTCATAGAACTGAGGGGATGCTGTGACACTCTGGTGCCTAAAGATGCCCAGGGGCCGTTGTGACCCTGTGGCTTGTGGAAACAAGGGGACACTGTGACACTGTGGGGTCTCAGGGAATCCAGGGGCCCTTGTGACACAGCCAGGCCAGTTGGAAGCAAGGATCCACTGGGATTCCTCAAGGCATTGTGGTGTCCAGGAGTCCTTGTGACATTGTGAGACCTCATGAGACCAAAGGGGCCTTGGGATTCTGTGGGGCCTCCTGGAACCAAGGGGACTCAGAGACACTGCAGGGCCTCCTGGTTCTTAGTCTCTTCTGACACTTGTGGCCATCTACAGAGACACAAAACTGGGCAGCCTGAGCCTGTTGATCCAGAATATTCCCATCTCCATGGGAGGACGTTCCTGCCATCTGTGCTGCTGTGTGTTCCCTCCGCTCCCCGGGGGGAATTGAATCCTACAAGAGACACTGACCACTCCTGTAGCTGACACCACAGGGCCTCCTGTGGGGTGGGAGCAGAGACATCTTTTCCTCCATCATGTTGCTCAGAGCCCATCCAACCAGGAATGTTTCCAAGCATGGGGCATGCACCAGGTGTCTGGGAAACCTGTGCCAGTCTTTCACCGACCAGAGCATCGAAGATTTCTTCCTTATCACCATCTGCTTTAAAACTTATCCTCTTCTGCTTTAAAACCATTTCCTTTTCTCCAGCTGAGACAGATCCTACTAACACATTTCTCCCCACGTTTCCTGTGAGGTTCCTTGAAGTTCTGCAAGGTCACTGTGGGGTCTTCCCATTGCCTTTTCTGATCTAGGCTGAACTGCTCCAACTCCCACAGCCTGTCTCTGTCACAGAGGTGCTCCGAGCATTTGAAGAATCTCAGCCTCCTCTGGAACTGCTCCACGAAGTCTGAGCCTTTCCTGTGCTGAGGACCCCACTGTAAAAGGTTGATGCAAAAGCAGCAGTCATGTCTCTTCACAGAGAAAAGCAAGGCACAACTTCCCAAGAATATTTCTGACATCCACATTCTTTGAACCCCAGAAAAAGGAAACACAATTCTTATCTCATTTGCTGTGCCTGTGTTTGTGCAGAAGTTGAATGCAATATGCAGACTGTCTACCCAAAGTGATGGTGTTTTGTTTCCCTGGCCTATCAGGGCCAAGCGTGTGTGTGTGTCGGGACTGTTGGCAGTTGAGAGCAGAGTTGAGTGCTTGGCAGATTCAGTTTAGATGTAATGTAATATAGTATAATATAGTATATAATATTATAGTATAATATACTAATTATTTACCCTTCTGATAGCCAAGGAGTCCTCTTCATCATTTCTCCTGCCATGGGGATCACAGTGGATACAATGGAGGGGAAATAACCTCATTTCTGAAATGCTGCTGAGAGCTGGAGGGACAGTTTCTGCACAGCTCATCCACAGCCCCGAGGGGGGCAGGGACATTCCCATAGGGTTCCTGAAGCTGCAGGGCCAATCTGCCCACACTGGGAGGAGCCTCTGGCCATGTCCAGCTCCTTCTGCCCGGGCTGTTAGCACGTGGTCAGTGGCTGTCCATTGCCACCCCCCTGACTGGCGCTGATCTCCAAGGAGGTCTGCATCTCTCCTTGGCCATTATTCTGCAATTGGAACCCTGGGGACACTTCCTCAATCCCATCCCAAGTCCGTGTCAGCACAGCAGTGATGTCACAGCACTTGTGCCTCTGGTCAAGGAACCCCCACGGGGACACTCTGTTCTCTGAGTCCTGGGGCACTCCACAGGAAAATCTGCCTGGACTCTGCAGCTCCTTGGGCAAGTTCCAGAGCAAACAGTTAAGGCAGTGGCCTGAAATGTTTTCATAGCTGGGCCACAACACATCTGGGATGGATCCACATTGTCCCTGGGGAAAGAGAGGTGCACAACCCTTCACTAATGGCCTGGAATGTCAAACAGGAGTCACTGCCAAGGGCTGCTCTCGGGAATCACTTCACCATGGCTTTTCCTTCCTGGAAGCCCAAGATATCTGAATGTCTTCCTGGTGCCTCAGGGCCTGGGTAAACAGGGCTTGTCAGAGATGCTGATAAGGGACCAACACCCCTGCTCCTCACAGGGCACCTGTTTCCCCAATGAGGTCTGAGTGGCTGCCTGGGGACAGGTGCCCCCTTCCCCATGTCCCTGGGATGGGCACATCCTGCTCAGGGCCAGCACTGGCCTTAGTTCAGGGCCAGGGCATTGCAGAGACCCTGTGCGGGGCCAAGGGCCCTGGGGAGCTGCAGCCCATGGCAGCCAGGGCCAGGGCTGGAGTTTGAGCCTCGCTGGGGATGGGGTCCCTGGCACCCTGCATGTGGCAGCTGTGCAGAGCGGGACACGGGTGCTCTGGGTGGGCACGGTGGCCGTGGGTGGGACAGGCTGAGGGGCAGGGCAGGGGACATTGGCCTCTGCACTCTGCTCTGGGGCTGGAGATGGGACTGGTTTGGGGCCAGCAGGGAAAGGGAAATGGAGTGGTCTTGCTGAGGGAACAAGCACACCTGAGGCATTGCCCAAGGCTCAGCCTTGTCTGCAAGGTGATCAACAGGTGATCAACACTGCCCAGTGCTCCCAGTGTCTCCAGGGGCTGCAGATCCCAATCACCTGCCTGCCCTTGACTCAGTCCTGCCACATTGCTGCTTTCCCTGAGTCTGGGGTCCTGATGCCCCTGGAAGAGGGGTCAGTGCCCACCACTGTTTCCTCCAAGTGCCAGAGCAGGAACAGGGGCAATTCTGCTGGGGCTCTACAGATTTTGGGATGGGCTCAGCTCTGGGGTGTCCCACAGGGAAAGCTCTGTGAGGGAAGGGGCAGCAGGAGATGGGGGTACGTGGCTCTGGGGGCTGTTGGAGGATGGATTGTGTTGGAGTTGGGGTTGTCCCACCAGGGATCCATCTGCTCTCAGCTCCCCCATGCACAGACCCCCCTGCACCAGGCAGTCCCAGAAAGTCCAAGATATCTGAATGTCTTCCTGGTGCCTCAGGGCCTGGGTAAACAGGGCTTGTCCGAGATGCTGATAAGGGGCCAACACCCCTCGTCCTAACAGGGCACCTCTGTTACCCGAATTAGCTGCGAGTGGCTGCCTGGGGACAGGTGCCCCCTTCCCCATGTCCCTGGGATGGGCACATCCTGCTCAGGGCCAGTGCTGGCCTGGGCCCAGAGCCAGGGCCATGCCCCCGGTGCTCTGGGAGGGCTCAGTGGCTGCAGGTGTGACAGGATGAGGGGCAGGGCAGGGCATATTCCCCTCTGGGCATGGAGACTGGATGGGATTGGCATCTGCAGGGAATGGGATATCAGGTTGTGTGCATGTGGGAATTGCCACGCCTGAGCCGTTCCCCAACCCTCAGCCTTGTCTGCAGGTGTTCCGCATTGCCCAGTGCCCCCAGTATCTGCAGTGACTGGAGATGCCAATCACCCACCTGATCACACGTCCCTTGTTCCCCTTGTTCTCCCACATGTTGGGTTTGGGGCCGGGCTCAGCTCTGGGCTGTCCCACAGGGAAAGCTCTGGGAGGAGAGGGGCAGCAGGAGATGGGGGATCTGGCACTGGGGGGGTTGGAGGATGGATTGTGTTGGACTGGGGGTTGTCCCCACAGGGTGCCCAGATGCCTTTGGCTCCCTGCCTGCCCCCCTTGGTCCCCCAGGTGCCTGGACCCTTCCAGGGGCAGCTGCCCTGTGCAGGAAGCTGGAGGGATGGCGGGCAAGGGGGCTGGATCCGTGCCACAGGTGGGGTGGACTCTGTGCTAGGGCTGGGCTTGTGGCCAGGGCTGGAGGCTGTGCCAAGCCGGGCTTTGGCCTGGGGGCTAGCAGGGAGGGTGCAGGGAGGAGTCCCGGCAGGGATAAAGGTGCTCCTCACCTGCTGCAGCCTCAGGCATTGCTGCCCAGAGCCAGAGGAAGATGAAGGTGGCTGTGCTCAGCGTGGCCCTGCTCTTCTGCATCCTGCTGTGCCCCCCGGCACAGGCCAAGGTGAGGCACCAGCCAAACGCTGTCCCCACATCCTGCCCTTTCTACCCTCCCAACCCACCCTTTTGGTCCCTCCTCTGTATCCCATTCAGGGTCCCCAAACTCCCTCCCACTGACCATTCCCAAGGCCTTTCCTTCCACGTCTCCCCTCCATTCTTTGCCTTTCTTCCTGGCCATGGCAGAAGGGTCTCCCTGTACAATTCCCTGACTCAACCCCCACTCCCACACAATCTCTCATTCCTGTTGGTTTTGTCCCCAACCATCCTCATTATTCTGTCCCCACTTAGCTGTCCCTTGCACTCCCATGTCCCTACACTGCAATTCCTTTCTCCTCCCCTGTACCTCACACTCTGCTCCTTCCATGCCCCTAGCCCTGTCTCATGGGCCCTCAGTTGACCCCAGATCAGTGTCTTTGGGTCTCCCCCACCTCCAGCAGATCTCCTTGGAGGCTCTGAATTCCCATCCCTCTGCCTGGGCCCTGCTCCCTGCACCCGTGTCCCCCCACAGCCCCACAAGGGCCAGTCCAGACCAAGCCTTTGTTCTCCTTTCCAGGCACTCCTGGAAGGAACCCAAGATGATCTCCGGGAGGTGAGTGGGCTGCTGGCATTGGAGGGCATCCCCTCAGGGAATTGGGTGGCAGTTCATTCCCCCCATCCCTCGCTGGCACTGGGGACATCCCAGTGACCAGCCAGGTCTCCTGCTCTCTCTGCAGTTGGATTTAGACAACGTCGTGAACCTGGAAACGCCTCTGGTGGGTACCACGAGTTCTGCCGGTGTCAGACCCTCCCCTTGCATGGCCACTACAGCCCAGCCCATCCCAGTCTGTCCCAGCACAGCCCAGTGCACCCCTACTGACAGCACAGACAATGCCCTGCCCCACGGCTCCTCGCCAGGGAAGCCTTTGCCCAGGGCCCCTGCTGCATTCCCGTCCCTGTCACCCCAGGACCCCCTGCATGAGCCAGGACGCAGCCCCTGCCCCAGCTGTGCCTCTTGGCCAGGAGCCCAGTGCTTCTGGGCAGGAGCACAGCAGCTCCTGCAGCCCATTGCTCCTGCAGCCCCTTCCCCAAGGCCCCCCCTGCTCTCCCCTGCCTCCCAGTCCAGCCCAGTGCCCCCAGTGGGTCTCTCATGCTGCCTTTGTCCCCAGCCCCCTCTGCCTGAAAGGATAGAGCATCTTCTGCGTCTGAAGCGCCTGGCTGCCTCTCTGGATGCCTAGGTGAGCTGTGCCTGCAGGGACAGGGGTGGGGACAAAGCCCATCCATGGCCCAGTGTGCTCCAGAGTCACGTTCTGGGGTTTGTCTTTTAGGATTGGAAGCTGTGGGGACACCCGTGTCCCGATCCCCTCTGGTGGCATGAGGAGATGATCATCCCTGGAGGAACCCTCTGATCCCCTGGGAGCCCTGGGCCATTTCCCTTCAATAATCAATAATCAATAAACCCTTTCAGCAAAGTCACACTGTGTGTCTGTGTATCCCTGTCTATATGTATTTTACAAACAAAAATCCCCCAAATTTTGAAGAGGTTTCCCCCAGAGGTGTTCTCTTGTCCCTGTGTCCATCTGCACATCCCATCACTCTGTCACTGTCACTTCCACACATCTCTGACCCCGCTGGCACCTCCCAGGTTGGCGCTGAGCTCCTCCCTCCTGCTCCCCAGCCCCAGCAATGACCATGGCAGGGAGCTCAGAGCAGGAGCAGTCAGGCCAGGGATGGAGAAGGAGCATCTGGCAGAGGCAGGAAGAATCCCCCATTCCAGGGGCTGTGTGGGGTGCACGGGGGGCAGCTGTGTCCCCTGCCAGCCCCAGGGCTGCAAAGCAGGGAGGAGATGTCTCAGCTGCCTCAGCTGAATCGCTTCCCTCAGCCCTTGGTCTGGGAAGTCTCTGGCTGCAGCACAACCTGCACAGGAGACTTTGCACCTGGAAGAGAAAAGAAAGGAATTGTTTCTGCCCTCTCCCTCATCTCTCCCCTTCCGCTGATTTTCTCGTCATCTGTTAGCAAAACCAACCAAAAAGCATCTGCACTGAGGTGTTTCCGAGGGTCAGTTCCTAAATAGGGCTAAAGGAAGGTTTTCTGCCAGGGCAAAAGAGAGAAATGTGGAAGTTGGTCACGATTGTTGCACACATGACAGTTTCTAAACACTGGAAATGCAGAGGCTACAACAACAGAGTTGTGCAGTTTGAATGGTCCATTTTCCTCCCTCTTCCCACTGCTCATTTGTCCCATCCCAACTCCAGAGAAGCAGATTCTGGAAAGCAGACCTGCAGGGAGTCTTGGAGGCCTCATCCCAGAGAGAGAGAGAGAGGAAGGAAGAGTGAAATCGGGAAAAAATTCCAGTTGTTTTCTCAGTCATAACAACCACAAATAGCTCTGTACTCTGTGTGCAATATCCAGGTGATGAGGCCCAGTGCTCCTTTTTAACGCCAAATCGCGGCACTTTGGGAATAGTTCCAGGTCTAGAACAAACCACAGGCCAATAATTGACCCACTTTGGTTCCTAAATCAGAATCATGAAACTTCTCCCAAGCTGTGTTTCCCTGCAGTAAAGAAGGCAGTGTGATTGCCTTTGTCCTGAGTATCTACTGAGTTCATGACTTCAGATGGACTGGAACGGTCCTGGCACCCCAAAAGCAGCCACAATGAGCAGGATCAAACTTCCAGGTCACCATTCAATGTTCTCCATCCCTGCCTTCCAGGGCCCTGCAGAAATTCCTGCTTCTTCCCCCGCTGTGGGTCAGCCTGATGGGATCGCTCTGGTGTGCAGAGCCAGTCCCTGCAGGACAAAGCGCTCGGAGCCGCTCTGTGTCCCGCAGCGTCGGCATCTCCTGTGCCGCTCCACGGCTGTGGGGCGTGTGCCACCAATGTGCCACCAATGAGCCTGCAATGTGCCACCAATGTTCCACCATTGTGCCAGCAGTGTGCCACCTATCTGCCACCACTGTCCATGGCTGAGCTACCAATGTTCATTACTGTAAATCAAAGGTGTCTCCGATGTTGGTGAGGGAATGAAGAGGTGGACTCCATTAATATCAGAAAGCTAATTTATTACTTTATTATAATA
This sequence comes from Passer domesticus, assembly GCF_036417665.1. Classification (NCBI taxonomy): domain Eukaryota; kingdom Metazoa; phylum Chordata; class Aves; order Passeriformes; family Passeridae; genus Passer; species Passer domesticus. The sequence goes on along the minus strand of NC_087502.1, from coordinate 4,130,884 downwards.
TACTGAATGCATTACATTTAAACTGAATCTGCCAAGCACTCATCTATGCACACAACTGCACAGAACTGCGCTCATCTCGTGACTCTCCCCTGACTGGCAGCCGACAGTCCGACACACACACTCTCTTGGCCCTAATAGGCCCAGGAAACAAAACATCCTCACTTTGGGTAAAGAATCTCCATATTGCATTCTACTTTGGCACATCACACGCACAGCAAATGATATAAGAATTGTGTTTTCCCTTTCTCTGAGCTTCAGAGAATATTAATCTTAGAAATCCTTGGGAAGAATTGTACCTTGCTTTTCTCTATGAAGGGAAATGTGGCAACAGTTCATGGCTATGGTTCCTGTTCCACCACTGTTCCACCTTTTCCATAGTTACTCCACTGCTGCTCCAAAGCTGCTCCAGTGCTGCTCTGGGGATCTTCCTCTGGACTCTCAGCACAGTTCCTCTGCTCATCCACCACAGTTCCACCACAGCTCCAGCACTGCTCCAGCACTGCTCATCTCCCGCTGATCCAGAGCTCTGTCTCTGCTCCTCCCTTGCTCCCCTGTTGTTCCACGGCTGCTGCTTCTGTTCCAGTGCTGCTGCCACAGCTGCAGTGTCACGGAGAGGGGAACGTTTAGGCAGCAACTACTGTGGTGTCACAGAGACCAAGACAAGGGAACTGCCACAGCTGTGGTGTCACAGGGAGGGGAAGGTTGGGGCGGCTGCCGTGGTGTCATAGAAGAGAACACTGGGGTTGCCACCGCTGTGCTGTCACAAACGGGGGAACATTTGGGGCTGCCACCCCTGCGGTGTCATAGAGAAGGGAGTGTTGGGGCTGCCACTGCAATGCTGTCATAGAGAGGAGAATGTTGGGTTGCCACCTCTGTGGTGTCTCAGACGGGGGAACGCTGGGGGTGCAACTGCTTTGGTGTCATAGACAAGGGGTCATTGGTATTGCCTCTGCTGTCATGTCACTGACAGGGAAACACTGGGGCTGCAGATGTTGAGGTGTCACAGAGAGGGGAATGTTGGAACTGCCACTTGTGGTGCTGTCATAGAGAGTAGAACTTTGGATGGCCACCCCTGCAGTGTCACAGAGAGGGGAACTTTGGGGCTGCCACTCCTGGGGTTTCACAGAGAAGGGAACACTGGGCTTACAACTGCTTCAGTGTCATAGACAAGGTGACACTGGTATTGCCACTGCTGTCATGTCACAAAGTGGGGATCGCTGAGCTTGCCAACACTGTAGTGTCACTGACAGAGGAACACTGGGCCTGCCAGTGCTGCAGTGTCACAGAGAGGCGAAGGCTGGAGCTGCTGCTTCTGTGTTTTCATAGACTAGGGAACGTTGGGTCTGCCACCCATGTGGTGTCAGAGAAATTGGAACCTTGGGGCTGCCACCACTGTTTTCTCATAGAGAGGGGAATCTTTGGTTTGCCACTGTGCTGGTGTCAGACAGAGGGGAACGCTGGGGGTGCCACCTCTGGTGTCAGAGAGAGGGGGACTAGGGGGAGGGCCACAGCTGTGTTGTCACAGAGAGGGGAAGGTCAGGATTTCCACCATAGTGGTGTCACAGAGAGGGGAATGCTGGCGCTGCTACTGCTCTGGTGTTACAGAGAAGGGAATGTTGGGGCAGCCATTGCTGTGGTGTCATAAAGAGTGGAACTTTGCGGCTGCCACCCTTGTGGTCTCACATAGAGGGGAATATTGGAATTTCCACTGCTGTGGTGTCACAGAGAGGGGAACGCTGCCAAACCTCCCCTGGTGCTGTGCCCACTCCAGTGCTGCTCCTCTGTGACACTGCAGGGCCTCCTGGGGACACTGTGAAACCGCAGGGATTCTTGGGGACATAGTGACACTGCGGTGTTTCCTGAGGACACTGTGACATCTCAGGGACTCATGGAGACATGGTGACACCACAGGGCCTCCTGGGGTCAAGGAGACACTGCTGAGACTGATGGGATCACAGGGAGCCTGTGACACTCCATTCTACACCTTGTAGAATCCAGAGGCCCCTTTGGGGCCATGGACCCTCATGGAATCAAGAGGAGACTGCCAATCTGTGGGGCTTCATGAAAACTTCCACTGTGATCCCTCAGGGCCTCATGGTTCCCAGGAACCATTGTGACACTGCAGACTGAATGGAAGCAAGGGGACACTGTGACTCTGCAGAACTAAATGGAACCAGGGGGACACTCTGACACTGCAGGACTGAATGGATCCAAGGGGCCATTGTGACACTGAGGAGTTCATAGAACTGAGGGGATGCTGTGACACTCTGGTGCCTAAAGATGACCAGGGGCCGTTGTGACCCTGTGGCTTGTGGAAACAAGGGGACACTGTGGCACTGTGGGGTCTCAGGGAATCCAGGGGCCCTTGTGACACAGCCAGGCCAGTTGGAAGCAAGGATCCGTTGGGATTCTTCAAGGCATTGTGGTGTCCAGGGGTCCTTGTGACATTGTGGGACCTCATGAGACCAAAGGGGCCTTGGGATTCTGTGGGGCCTCATGGAGCCAAAGGGGCCCTGGGATTCTGTGGGGCCTCCTGGAACCAAGGGGACTCAGAGACACCGCAGGGCCTCCTGGTTCTTAGTCTCTTCTGACACTTGTGGCCATCTACAGAGACACAAAACTGGGCAGCCTGAGCCTGTTGATCCAGAATATTCCCTTCTCCATGGGAGGACGTTCCTGCCATCTGTGCTGCTGTGTGTTCCCTCTGCACCCCAGGGGGAATTGAATCCTACAAGAGACACCGACCACTCCTGTAGCTGACACCAGAGGGCCTCCTGGGGGGTGGGAGCAGAGACATCTTTTCCTCCATCATGTTGCTCAGAGCCCATCCAACCAGGAATATTGCAAGGATGGGGCATGCACCAGGTGTCTGGGAAACCTGTGCCAGTATTTCACTGACCACAGCATCAAAGATTTCGTCCTTATCTCCAGTCGGAACTTATCCTTTTCTGCTTTAAAACCATTTCCTTTTCTCCAGCTGAGACAGATCCTACTAAAACATTTCTCCCCATGTTTCCTGTGAGGTTCCTTCAAGTCCTGCAAGGTCACTGTGGGGTCTTCCCATGGCCTTTTCTGATCTAGGCTGAACAGCCCCAACTCCCACAGCCTGTCTCTGTCACAGAGGTGCTCCAAGCATTTGAAGAATCTCAGCCTCCTCTGGAACTGCTCCACGACGTTTGAGCCTTTCCTGTGCTGAGGACCCCACTGTAAAAGGTTGATGCAAAAGCACCAGTCATGTCTCTTCACAGAGAAAAGCAAGGCACAACTTCCCAAGAATATTTCTGAGATTCACATTCTCTGAACCTCATAAAAAGGTAACACAATTCTTATCTCATTTGCTGTGCCTGTGTTTGTGCAGAAGTTGAATGCAATATGCAGACTGTCTACCCAAAGTGACGGTGTTTTGTTTCCCTGGCCTATCAGGGCCAAGTGAGTGTGTGTGTGTCGGGACTGTCAGCAGCTGAGAGCAGAGTTGAGTGCTTGGCAGATTCAGTTTAGATGTAATGTAATATAGTGTAATATAGTATATAATATTATAGTATAATATAGTAATTAATTATGCTTCTGATATCCATGGAGTCCTCTTCATCATTTCTCCTGCCATGGGGATCACACTGAATACAATGGAGGGAAATAACCTCATTTCTGAAATGCTGCTGAGAGCTGGAGGGACAGTTTCTGCACGGCTCATCCACAGCCCCGAGGGGGGCAGGGACATTCCCATGGGGTTCCTGAAGCTGCAGGGCCAATCTGCCCACACTGGGAGCCTCTGGCCATGTCCAGCTCCTTCTGCTCGGGCTGTTAGCACGTGGTCAGTGGCTGTCCACTGCCACCTCCCTGACTGGCGCTGATCTCCAAGGAGGTCTGCATCTCTCCTTGGCCATTATTCTGCAATTAGAACCCTGTGGACACTTCCTCAATCCCATTCCAAGACCATGTCAGCACAGCAGTGATGTCACAGCACTTGTGCCTCTGGTCAAGGATCCCCCATGGGGACACACTGGTCTCTGAGTCCTGGGGCACTCCACAGGAAAATCTTCCTGGACCCTGCAGCTCCTTGGGCAAGTTTCAGAGCAAACAGTTAAGGCAATGGCCTGAAATGTTTTCATAGCTGGGCTACAACACGTCTGGAATGGATCCACACTGACCCTGGGGAAAGAGAGGTGCACAACCCTTCACTAATGCCCTGGAATGCCAAACAGGAGTCACTGCCAAGGACAGCTCTCGGGAATCACTTCACCATGGATTTTCCTTCCTGGAAGCCCAAGATATCTGAATGTCTTCCTGGTGCCTCAGGGCCTGGGTAAACAGGGCTTGTCAGAGATGCTGATAAGGGGCCAACACCCCTGCTCCTCACAGGGCACCTCTGTTACCCCAATTAGCTGCGAGTGGCTGCCTGGGGACAGGTGCCCCCTTCCCCATGTCCCTGGGATGGGCACATCCTGCTCAGGGCCAGTGCTGGCCTGGGCCCAGAGCCAGGGCCATGCCCCCGGTGCTCTGGGAGGGCTCAGTGGCTGCAGCTGTGACAGGATGAGGGGCAGGGCAGGGCATATTCCCCTCTGGGCATGGAGACTGGATGGGATTGGCATCTGCAGGGAATGGGATATCAGGTTGTGTGCATGTGGGAATTGCCACGCCTGAGCCGTTCCCCAACCCTCAGCCTTGTCTGCAGGTGTTCCGCATTGCCCAGTGCCCCCAGTATCTGCAGTGACTGGAGATGCCAACCACCCACCTGATCACACGTCCCTTGTTCCCCTTGTTCTCCCACATGTTGGGTTTGGGGCCGGGCTCAGCTCTGGGCTGTCCCACAGGGAAAGCTCTGGGAGGAGAGGGGCAGCAGGAGATGGGGGATCTGGCACTGGGGGGGTTGGAGGATGGATTGTGTTGGACTGGGGGTTGTCCCCACAGGGTGCCCAGATGCCTTTGGCTCCCTGCCTGCCCCCCTTGGTCCCCCAGGTGCCTGGACCCTTCCAGGGGCAGCTGCCCCATGCAGGAAGCTGGAGGGATGCCGGGCAAGGGGGCTGGATCCGTGCCACAGGTGGGGTGGACTCTGTGCCAGGGCTGGGCTTGTGGCCAGGGCTGGAGGCTGTGCCAAGCCGGGCTTTGGCCTGGGGGCTAGCAGGGAGGGTGCAGGGAGGAGTCCCAGCAGGGATATAGGTGCTCCTCACCTGCTGCAGCCTCAGGCATTGCTGCCCAGAGCCAGAGGAAGATGAAGGTGGCTGTGCTCAGCGTGGCCCTGCTCTTCTCCATCCTGCTGTGCCCCCCGGCACAGGCCAAGGTGAGGCACCAGCCAAACGCTGTCCCCACATCCTGCCCTTTCTACCCTCCCAACCCACCCTTTTGGTCCCTCCTCTGTATCCCATTCAGGGTCCCCAAACTCCCTCCCACTGACCATTCCCAAGGCCTTTCCTTCCACGTCTCCCCTCCATTCTTTGCCTTTCTTCCTGGCCATGGCAGAAGGGTCTCCCTGTACAATTCCCTGACTCAACCCCCACTCCCACACAATCTCTCATTCCTGTTGGTTTTGTCCCCAACCATCCTCATTATTCTGTCCCCACTTAGCCCGTCCCTTGCACTCCCATGTCCCTACACTGCAATTCCTTTCTCCTCCCCTGTACCTCACACTCTGCTCCTTCCACGCCCCCAGCCCTGTCTCATGGGCCCTCAGTTGACCCCAGATCAGTGTCTTTGGGTCTCCCCCACCTCCAGCAGATCTCCTTGGAGGCCCTGAATTCTCATCCCTCTGCCTGGGCCCTGCTCCCTGCACCCGTGTCCCCCCACAGCCCCACAAGGGCCAGTCCAGACCAAGCCTTTGTTCTCCTTTCCAGGCACTCCTGGAAGGAACCCAAGATGATCTCCGGGAGGTGAGTGGGCTGCTGGCATTGGAGGGCATCCCCTCAGGGAATTGGGTGGCAGTTCATTCCCCCCATCCCTCGCTGGCACTGGGGACATCCCAGTGACCAGCCAGGTCTCCTGCTCTCTCTGCAGTTGGATTTAGACAACGTCGTGAACCTGGAAACGCCTCTGGTGGGTACCACGAGTTCTGCCGGTGTCAGACCCTCCCCTTGCATGGCCACTACAGCCCAGCCCATCCCAGTCTGTCCCAGCACAGCCCAGTGCACCCCTACTGACAGCCCAGACAACGCCCTGCCCCACGGCTCCTCGCCAGGGAAGCCTTTGCCCAGGGCCCCTGCTGCATTCCCGTCCCTGTCACCCCAGGACCCCCTGGATGAGCCAGGACGCAGCCCCTGCCCCAGCTGTGCCTCTTGGCCAGGAGCCCAGTGCTTCTGGGCAGGAGCACAGCAGCTCCTGCAGCCCATTGCTCCTGCAGCCCCTTCCCCAAGGCCCCCCCTGCTCTCCCCTGCCTCCCAGTCCAGCCCAGTGCCCCCAGTGTGTCTCTAACGCTGCCTTTGTCCCCAGCCCCCTCTGCCTGAAAGGATAGAGCATCTTCTGCGTCTGAAGCGCCTGGCTGCCTCTCTGGATGCCTAGGTGAGCTGTGCCTGCAGGGACAGGGGTGGGGACAAAGCCCATCCATGGCCCAGTGTGCTCCAGAGTCACGTTCTGGGGTTTGTCTTTTAGGATTGGAAGCTGTGGGGACACCCGTGTCCCGATCCCCTCTGGTGGCATGAGGAGATGATCATCCCTGGAGGAACCCTCTGATCCCCTGGGAGCCCTGGGCCATTTCCCTTCAATAATCAATAATCAATAAACCCTTTCAGCAAAGTCACACTGTGTGTCTGTGTATCCATGTCTATATGTATTTTACAAACAAAAATCCCCCAAATTTTGAAGAGGTTTCCCCCAGAGGTGTTCTCTTGTCCCTGTGTCCATCTGCACATCCCATCACTCTGTCACTGTCACTTCCACACATCTCTGACCCCGCTGGCACCTCCCAGGTTGGCGCTGAGCTCCTCCCTCCTGCTCCCCAGCCCCAGCAATGACCATGGCAGGGAGCTCAGAGCAGGAGCAGTCAGGCCAGGGATGGAGAAGGAGCATCTGGCAGAGGCAGGAAGAATCCCCCATTCCAGGGGCTGTGTGGGGTGCACGGGGGGCAGCTGTGTCCCCTGCCAGCCCCAGGGCTGCAAAGCAGGGAGGAGATGTCTCAGCTGCCTCAGCTGAATCGCTTCCCTCAGCCCTTGGTCTGGGAAGTCTCTGGCTGCAGCACAACCTGCACAGGAGACTTTGCACCTGGAAGAGAAAAGAAAGGAATTGTTTCTGCCCTCTCCCTCATCTCTCCCCTTCCGCTGATTTTCTCGTCATCTGTTAGCAAAACCAACCAAAAAGCATCTGCACTGAGGTGTTTCCGAGGGTCAGTTCCTAAATAGGGCTAAAGGAAGGTTTTCTGCCAGGGCAAAAGAGAGAAATGTGGAAGTTGGTCACGATTGTTGCACACATGACAGTTTCTAAACACTGGAAATGCAGAGGCTACAACAACAGAGTTGTGCAGTTTGAATGGTCCATTTTCCTCCCTCTTCCCACTGCTCATTTGTCCCATCCCAACTCCAGAGAAGCAGATTCTGGAAAGCAGACCTGCAGGGAGTCTTGGAGGCCTCATCCCAGAGAGAGAGAGAGAGGAAGGAAGAGTGAAATCGGGAAAAAATTCCAGTTGTTTTCTCAGTCATAACAACCACAAATAGCTCTGTACTCTGTGTGCAATATCCAGGTGATGAGGCCCAGTGCTCCTTTTTAACGCCAAATCGCGGCACTTTGGGAATAGTTCCAGGTCTAGAACAAACCACAGGCCAATAATTGACCCACTTTGGTTCCTAAATCAGAATCATGAAACTTCTCCCAAGCTGTGTTTCCCTGCAGTAAAGAAGGCAGTGTGATTGCCTTTGTCCTGAGTATCTACTGAGTTCATGACTTCAGATGGACTGGAACGGTCCTGGCACCCCAAAAGCAGCCACAATGAGCAGGATCAAACTTCCAGGTCACCATTCAATGTTCTCCATCCCTGCCTTCCAGGGCCCTGCAGAAATTCCTGCTTCTTCCCCCGCTGTGGGTCAGCCTGATGGGATCGCTCTGGTGTGCAGAGCCAGTCCCTGCAGGACAAAGCGCTCGGAGCCGCTCTGTGTCCCGCAGCGTCGGCATCTCCTGTGCCGCTCCACGGCTGTGGGGCGTGTGCCACCAATGTGCCACCAATGAGCCTGCAATGTGCCACCAATGTTCCACCATTGTGCCAGCAGTGTGCCACCTATCTGCCACCACTGTCCATGGCTGAGCTACCAATGTTCATTACTGTAAATCAAAGGTGTCTCCGATGTTGGTGAGGGAATGAAGAGGTGGACTCCATTAATATCAGAAAGCTAATTTATTACTTTATTATAATATACTGAATGCATTACATTTAAACTGAATCTGCCAAGCACTCATCTATGCACACAACTGCACAGAAC